>NC_133652.1:661868-1878522 GCF_009905375.1 Apium graveolens | reverse complement strand
ACCAGTCATAGCAATAGCACTTTGATTATCACAGTAAATAGGGATTTTGAAATATGTTAACCCATAATCCAGTAACTGATTCTTCATCCAAAGAATCTGTGCGCAACAGCTTCCTGCAGCAATATACTCTGCTTCTGCAGTTGATGTGGAAATTGACTTTTGTTTCTTGCTGAACCAAGAAACCAATCTGCCTCCAAGAAATTCGCAGCTTCCACTTGTGCTTTTCCTGTCAATTTTGCAACCTGCAAAATCTGCATCTGAGTAACCTATTAGTTTAAAATCTGATTCTCTAGGATACCACAATCCCAGATCAGCTGTTCCTTTAAGATACTTAAAAATTCTTTTCACAGCTGTTAAGTGAGGTTCTCTTGGATCTGCTTGAAATCTTGCACAAAGACAGGTAGCATACATGATATCAGGTCTACTGGCAGTTAGATAGAGTAGAGAGCCAATCATACCTCTATAATCAGTAATATCTACTGATTTACCAGTATCCTTATCCAGTTTTGTTGCAGTGGCCATGTGAGTGGATGCACTTGAACAATCTTGCATTCCGAATTTCTTTAGCAAGTTTCTGGTGTACTTAGTTTGACAAATAAAAGTGCCTTCTTCATTCTGCTTGACTTGAAGGCCCAGAAAATAGCTAAGTTCCCCCATCATACTCATCTGATATCTTGACTGCATCAGTTTGGCAAACTTCTTGCAAAGTCTGTCATTTGTAGACCCAAAAATGATATCATCAACATAAATTTGGACGAGAAGTAAGTCCTTTCCATGGTTGAGGTAGAACAGTGTTTTGTCTATTGTTCCTCTGTTGAATCCACTTTCCAGAAGAAACTGAGCTAAAGTCTCATACCATGCTCTAGGAGCTTGCTTAAGTCCATAAAGTGCTTTATCAAGCCTGTAGACATAATCTGGATGTTTGGAATCTACAAAGCCTGGAGGTTGTTCAATATTACTTCCTCCTCCAATTCTCCATTGAGAAAAGCACTTTTCACATCCATTTGAAAGACAGTAAACTTTTTGTGAGCAGCATAAGCCAAAAATATCCTTATGGCTTCTAACCTAGCAACTGGTGCAAATGTTTCATCATAGTCAATTCCCTCCTGTTGAGAATATCCTTTTGCAACCAACCTTGCCTTATTCCTTGTAATTATGCCATCACTGTCAGTTTTGTTTCTGAATACCCACTTTGTATCAACAACAGATCTATTCTTTGGTCTTGGCACTAGGGTCCAGACTTTGTTTCTTTCAAATTCATTTAACTCTTCTTGCATTGCTTGCACTCAATCAGCATCTTGAAGAGCTTCTTCCACTTTCTTTGGCTCAGTCTGAGAGAGAAAAGAATTGTAAAGACATTCATTTGAAGTACCTGTTCTAGTTCTGACACCTGCATCAGGATTTCCAATTATCAAATCAGGTGTATGGGACTTTGTCCACTTCCTTGCAGATGGAAGGTTTTCTCTAGAACTGGATGCTCCCCCATGATCCATGCTGTCTTCATTTTCATTTTCTGATGCTCCCCCTGAAACTATGCTCTCTGAGTTGGATTCTTCAGAATTTAGATTTTCAGCACTATCAGAACTTGGCTTATCAGAACTTGACGAATCAGAACTTGAAGAGCCAGATGTATGTTCTGATGTTTCTTGAGATGTGGTAGGATCTTGAGTATGCTCCCCCTGCATTGGTGCATCTTCCTTTGACGTAGTCATCACAGTTTCAATAATATCAGAGTTTAATCCATCAGAGTTTACAGTATCAGGACTTAGACTGTCAGGTTTTTCAGTATCAGAATTTGAGTCTTCATTTTCAAATCTCAGCTGATCATGATCAATGAAATCTTCAAGAACAGTAATCTTCTTGTCATCAAAAGAGACATTGATAGATTCCATGACCGCTTTTGTTCTCAAATTATAGACTCTGAAGGCTTTTGTGAAAAGTGGATATCCAACATAGATTCCTTCATCAGCTTTTAGATCAAACTTGAATAGCTGTTCAGGATGAGTCTTGAGAACAAAACACTTGCATCCAAATACATGAAAGTACTTCAGATTCGGCTTCTTTTTCTTCACCATCTCATATGGTATTTTTCCATGCTTGTTAATGAGTGTTGCATTTTGAGTAAAACAAGCAGTCTGCACAGCTTCAGCCCAGAAATAGGTTGGAAGCTTTGCTTCTTCAAGTATTGTACGTGCAGCTTCAATGAGAGTTCTATTCTTCCTTTCAACAACTCCATTTTGCTGTGGAGTTCCAGGAGCAGAAAATTCCTGCTTTATTCCATGGTTTTTGCAGAACTCTTCCATCATCAAATTCTTGAACTCAGTGCCATTATCACTCCTTAAGATTTTCACAGAATCTTTGACCAATTTATCCAGATGTTTGACATGATCAATCAAGATAGATGCAGTTTCACTTTTTGTGTGCAAGAAATACACCCATGTGTATCTGTTGAACTCATCCACTATGACCAACGCATATTTCTTCTTTGCAATAGACATGACATTCACTGGACCAAATAGATCAACATGTAGTAGATGATAAGGCTCAAGAATTGATGATTCAGTCTTGCTTGAATGAAGATTTTCTTTGTTTGGCCTTCTGACAGGAATCACAAAGGCCATTAGGAGCAAATACTGACTTTGGCAGTCCTCTCACAAGATCTTTCTTGACTAGTTCATTTATATTGTTGAAATTTAAATGAGAGAGTTTCTTGTGCCAATTCCAGCTTTCTTCAATTGATGATCTACTCATCAGATAAATTGCAGAACCATCAGTACTTGTTGAAAGCTTAGCTTCATAAATGTTACCACGCCTGTATCCTTTCAGAACAACTTTGCCTTTAAATTTACTCACAATTTAACAGTGTTCTTCAAAGAAATCAACATGATAACCTCTGTCACAGATTTGACTTATACTCAGCAGATTGTGTTTAAGTCCTGAGACCAGAGCTACATCTTTAACTATGACATTCCCAAGATTGATATTGTCATATCCCAATGTTTTTCCAATGTTGCCATCTCCATAGGAAACACTTGGGCCAGCTTTCTCCACAAAGTCTGATAGCAGGACCTTATTTCCAGTCATATGTCCTGAACATCCACTGTCCAGAACTAGAATATTTTTCCTGTTGCCCTGTAATCACAAAGACCACTAATTATTAGTTTTAAGGACCCAGACTTGCTTGGATCCTTTGGTCTTATTAAGTTTGTTAACATTTGCAGCGGATTTAGCATCAGAGTTTATGTTAACATTTTTCTTGTCAGAACTTACATTATCAGACTTTGAATCAGAATTTACACTAGAAGGAACAATGGAAACTTTCTTCAAAGAAGGTTTTATTTGATAATAATCATAGTACAAACTATGATATTCCTTACAAGTATAAATGGAATGCCAAACAAGGATTTTGTGGTTTGTATCTAACAGACTGACTCTTAACTCCTGATTTTGAAGTTAAGGAGTTAATATTCTTATTCTTCCTGCAAAAAGAAGCCAGATGATTAGAACTTCCACAGTTATAACATGTTTTCCTAGGAGCATCAGGAACAGGTTTATAATCATTGCTTTTATTCACACCTTCCTTTCCATTCCTATTTTTCCTAGGTGATTTTATCTTGTTTGCATTCTTAACATCTTTCAGCTTATGCTTAAACTGCTTCTTTGTCATTAAGCCTATGTTTACTTCAGCTGTCTTTTCCTGTTTTAGTTTGTCAGAAGTTAATTCCTCTTTAACTTCTGATTTCTCATTTTCAGACTTTACAGTTACAAACTTAACAGGTTTTAACTTTGGCTTTTGCTTAACAACATGCTTAATTTCTTCAGTTCCTTTATCATTCTTATCCTCTCCATAACCTAAGCCCTCTTTCCAGTTTCCACTACTTAGCAAATTTTGAGTTGTTTTGCCAGAATTAGTCCAAGTCCTGATAATCTCTCTTTCCTTTTCTAACTCAGTTTTTAGAGATTCATTCATTTTTAGCACTTCATCCCTAACGTAGAAAGCATCATCTCTATCCTTCTTAGTTTGATGAAACATGACTAACTCTTTTTCTAAGAAATCATTTCTTTTCTTAAAAGCAAGATTTTCAGAAGTTAATCTTTCACATGTTAAAGTTTGATCTCTATAACTAACAAACATGGTTTTAAGATATCTTCTCAACTCATTAATATCATCAGTATGAAAAGCATAAGTAGTCTGAGGTACCTTTGTTTCAGCAACTTCAGAACTGCTCTCAACACTTTCTTTATCAGCATTTGCCATCAATGCATAGTTCTCCTCACTTTCAGATTCTGAGGTGTCTGTCCAGCTTTTCTGCTTTGTGATAAGAGCCTTGCCTTTGTCACCCTTTACCTTCTTGCAATCAGGAGATATGTGGCCTTTCTCACCACAGTTATAGCATTTAACATTGGTATAATCTCCTCTGTCAGACTTTCCTCCTCTGCCTTTAGATCTTCTGAAATTCTTCTTATCAGAACTTATGCCTTTCCTGGAAAACTTCTTTCCCTTCATGAACTTCCTGTATGCAATCTTTGTGATTCCTTTCACCATAAGAGCACACAGCTTCATCATCTCCTCATCAGCATCAGTCTCAGGCAAGCTTTTAGAATCTGAGTCATCATCACTTTCAGAACTTGATGACTCAATATCAGACTTTATGAAAAGAGCTTTACCCTTGTCTTTCCTTGAGGAAACTGCTTTGGGGGATTCTTCTTCAGCCTTAAGAGCAACTGTCCTTGACTTTCCTCCTTTCCTCTTGCTTCTTTGTTCCATCTCAAGTTCATGAGTCTTGAGCATTCCATAGATTTCATCAAGAGTTGTTTCATCAAGATTGTAGTTGTCTCTTATTGTTGTTGCCTTCAAATCCCAGCATTCAGGAAGAGCTAACAGAAATTTAAGGTTTGAATCTTCAAGATCATACTCTTTATCAACCAATGACAAATCATTCAAAAGTTTAACAAATCTATCATATAGATCATTTAATGACTCATTAGTCTTTGAGTCAAAGTGTTCATACTCTTGAGTGAGTATTGTCTTCCTTTTCTTCTTAATTGTGTCAGTTCCCTGACATCTTGTTTCCAGAGCATCCCATATCTCCTTAGCAGTCTTGCAGTTGATTACCCTGTTTGACATTACATTATCAATGGCACTATGCAGTAAGTGTTGTACCTTAGCATCCTTAGCAATTGATGCTATATCTTCAACAGTATAATCACTATTTTCCTTTGGTACAGTCTTTGCTGCTTCACCTGCAACTGCAACAGCAAGCTTGGTTGATTTGTGAGGCCCTTCCTTGATTCTATCAAGGTATTCTGGATCTGTTGCTTCCAGGAACATGGTCATTCTCACCTTCCATATGGGATATTCAGATGGTCTCAGTATGGGAACTCTGATGGTCTCATACCGACTCTGAATTTGTGTCTTTGGTGGTTCCTCGGTTTTGGTAGGCTTAGTTGGACTTTCTGTGTCAGACATGATTGTGTTTGGATCTTTTACTGTATGTGTGTTAACAGATAGGCTCTGATACCACTTTTTAGGTCACACACACTGTAGAGGGGGTGAATACAGTGTATAATACAATCAAATCGAACTTTAAAATCTTAAGTAACAGAAAACAAACTTTATTGAAACAATAAACTCTGTTACAGTATGGAACTGTTACCTCTCAGTGATGAACAAATATCACGAGAGCTGCTAGGGTTACAATGAATAATCTTCTCGAATATGATAACACTTATAGTGTAAACCCTATGTCTGTGTTTATATACTACACAGTTACAAGATAATCGCTAATTGATATGGAATATAATTCTGCTTCCTAAAATATATCAATCATGTTATTCCTAGAGGACTAACAATGAGATTTACAGAAGGGGGGTTGAATGTAAATCTCAAAACTTTTTCAAGTTTTGAGCAGTTTTAAAGGCTTTGTGTTCAAGATAAACAAGTGTATGAATTGCTTTAAGCTAATACAGACAGATATATATTCAAGCACTAATGTAAAGAACACAACAGACCTTAAAAACTTTTATGGTGGATTTGTTGTTCCACCAGAGATGGTATTTCAGAAAATCTGTGATTCTAGATGTTGATCACAGCTGCATCCTAGTACAAACTAGATAATTTTTCTCTCAAGATTTTTCTAAACAGCACTGGAAAAATTCTTATCTAATTACTAGCTGCTACTTGGTTTATATATCACCAAGTGTACAAGTGAAGACAAATATAAAAATACAATAATAAAATAAGTTCTCCACTTGTTTCTTCTCCATATCACTCAAGTACTTTGTTGACTATTGCCTCTTTGTACTAGAGTAGAACGACTGCTTTTTCTGATGTTCCTGAAATTAGGCTTCCATATTTCAGTTATCTCTGACAACCCATGTGCCTCTGTCTGCTGTTACAACTACCACTTATCAACTGCTATTTAACAGAACATCCGTTGAAGCCTTCATCCGTTGATGGCTTTATCCGTTGATGTGTTAACAGTTGAAGCTCTATCCGTTGAAGCTTTAGAGACATCCGTTAAAGCTTTGTTTCTCATCCGTTGAAGGTCTTTAAGATATCCGTTGATACCACTTCATTTATACAAAATTACAAGGCATGAAATATTTACAATTGGCCTTCCTATTTGCATATCTTCTAGTAGTCAACATGACTTATATTTTCTCTCAACTTCTAAGAATTATATTTTAAATACAGAGACTGAAATGTGCTACAACACTAGACTTATTTCTAAGTAAAGCTGCACCATCAACGGATAGCCAAAGTGGTCTTATCCGTTGAGGCTGCAAACACTAAACTTCTACTTAAGTGTTTTGTTAAACATATCATCAAACTAATGCACATATATTCCTAACAATCCCCCCTATTTATGTCTATAAGAATTGTAGACATAAATTCAGGGTTAACTTGATGATAACAAAACACTTAACAAATATATGAATTGAAACTAAGTAGAAATTTAAAAGTGCTGCAAAAGTGTATGTACTAGGAGGTAATTGAAGATTTACAGAATTTCCAAGGGTGCTCCTTTAATCTGAGCAAATCATCTTTTTCTTCTTTGTTCCCTTGTTTTCTTTCCTAGCCCTTTGTCATTTTCCTCAATTTGGAGTTGGAGTTGTCTGTAGAATTCAGCTTCATCTTCATCACTGATATCCAACTTAGATTGCATTTCCTTGAGAGTTTCATTGCTGGCAATCTTGAGTTGGTCTTCAAGTCTGAAAAATCTTCTGACTCCTTTATCATCTCTAAATTCCATCAACCAATGAGGTGATTTATGGATTGTAATTCCCCTTTCTTGAATGAGTAAAGTTCTGGGCAAAGCATTGGGCTCCCTCCAAGTTTTCCTTATGTTGGTAATCTTGTTGAGAATTTCAGTCTTGGCAGTCCTGGTAAAGCCAGAATCCTTTTGTATGGCTGAAAAGACTCTGATCAAGGTAGAGTAGCCTTCATTCAGAATCCTGTAGAGAGGCCATGTTCTTTCCCCAGCTCCTTTGTATCTGAACACCAATCTCTCTGGTAGCTGTCTGTAGGCAGCTATTCCCCTTACATCCTCCAGCTCATCCAGATAGAGTTCAATGTCTGAAATTTCTTTTATGTCACAGATGTGAACATAATCATCTTTAGAAATGGGTGGCTTAGGCTTAGGTTTTTGTTTTTGAGTGAATTTCTTAGAGGTTAGGGGAGGTGTAGATTTGGATTTTCTTTTCTGTTTCTTTGGTAGTGGAAGAGTGGTTAAAAAGGTAGGCAATATGATGGTGTCCCAATCAATAGGTTCCTCTTTTGGGATGATTAGTTCACCATGGATGTTTATAGTGGGATCAGCAACACAAGGTTCAGGTATGGAAGGTAGTGGTTTAGATATTGATTTAGTTTCTTCAGTGTTATCTTCACTCCTTCTATGTGCCTTGGCCTTTCTTCTGTTTCCCTTCTGCCATTCCTCTCTTTCCTCCATACTCTCACCAAATATACTCCCAAAAACCTCATCTAGGTTTGCAATATTGTCTTCACCCCTGACTTCAATTCCTTTCTCTCCTTCAACTTGACTTGACTTTAGCTGTTGTTCAAGCTTTGCTTGTGCTCTTTTGTCAGCCTTGAGTTTTTCAGCTTCTTTCTTCAACCTTTTGGTTTCTTCCCTCTTGGCCTTTAGGAATTTGGGATGTCCTTGCATCACACAGATACTCTTTCCCTCTCTAAAGATAATGGCCATTTTCATTCTTTCAACTATGTCCTTGGTCTCCTTGTACTTTATGATGTTAGCACCCAAAACTTTGTCTTCATCAGGCTTTGGAAGAGGAAAGTCCACTTCTTTCATCTGAGCAAAGTCTAGGGGGTTCTTTGTGGAGTCCTTGCTGGATCTAGTGTTGGGCTTGAGAACCATAGGTTTTAGATTCTTGAAAGAAGTCTCTCCAACCTTATTCCTCCTTTCTGGCTTGTGCTCCATAATGATTGGTTCAACCTTTGTGCTATGTTTCACAGATATAGATTTATCTTGTGTTGAGCCAAACATTTATTGCACCCTTTCATCAATTCTCCTCCTTTGCTCTTTCACTTGAATTTCAGCTGCTGCTAGCTGGATTAGGTCAATTCCATCAGGCTTTCCTTTGATTTACATAATTGGAGAAGTAGTGATGGCAGGAACTAGCACTTTAGATATCTGGATTTTTGATGGCTCTCCTTCCCCTTCCCTTTTTCTCTTCCCCTTTTTGTTATCATCAAGGAGAGGGGTCAAGCCTTGTGCCTTTGCCAGCTGCATAAGTAGACTTGTTTGAGATTGTTGGTTGTGAAGAATGCTGGCCACAGAATTTTCAATAACTTGGACTCTGTCTTCTAACTTAGCCAGCCTCTTTTCAGTATTTGAATCCTTTTTCAATCTCAACAATAAGTCCTTCATTGTACCATAGGGCATGACTGAATCCAATTTTTCAGAATTGTAGGATTTCAAGTCAGCAATATCCTTCTTGAGTTCATCCACACTCTGATTCTGGCTTACTTGCTGCAACTTCATGAGATGCAGTGTCCAGGTGAGCTGTAAGGATTGCCTTGGTACCAGCATGTGAAGTTTTCTGAATGGCCTGTTGGATAGTACTGATTTATTTGACTAAGGAGACATTGAATTGCCCTGGTGTAGACTCCTTTGTCAAGGCCCATTCAGGTAAATTTGGAATAGAATTAGGGCTTTCATCTCCCCCTAAGTTCATGCTTCCATCAAAAGAAACAGAGTCATCATCATCAGAATTTACTCCAAATTCCTCAAATGACTCACCAGCTATAGAAGGCATCTTGTTAATAGCAGCTTTATCCCTTTGAAGAGATTCTGTTGTATGTGCTAGATGTAGTGTCTTTTCTGCCTTCTCATTGCCCTGAGCAGCCAACAGCTGATAGGCTGACACAGGATGAGTAAAAGTGTCAGCATCCAAGGAAATGTTATCAATTACAGCTTTGTAATGTTGCTGAAATTGTCTTTCCTTTTCAGCATCATCCACAATCATTGACTCACTAGCAATGGCTGGATCCACCCTTATATCTGTTGTACCTGCCTTTCTCTCTTTTTCTCTATATTCTTGCATCAGGGGCTCCCCCTGGCTCACACTCCTCACACCCTCACCTTCACCTACTAAGGTGGTACTCCTCTCACTTACTTTTGCCATGCTGGAAGAAATAGCATCCTTATTTGAGCTCTCAATCTCTCCTTTTGCCTGGGAGCAACCCAGCCTCTCACTCAAATTATCACTCCCTTCCCTCAGTCCTAAAAGTGATTGTACAGTAATCATGTCTTCTACACTTGGAATTGTTTCAGTTGTGTGTGTAGAGACTATCAACGGATATGGAATAGCCATTGAAGGTGACACTGATGGTATCAACGGATAACTGCTGTTAAGCTTATCCGTTGAAGAACAACCACTTGTCAACGGATGAGTGATATCCGTTGAAGAAGGAAAAGAAGTAGAAATTGAAAGTGATATAACTGTTGAATCTGTGTGGATTGATTTGAGTTTTGGTGACACAGATCCTTCAATTACATCTGAAAGAATTTGCGGGTGATCCAACAAATCATCTAAAAGATGATGATCACCTGTTTTTGAGTGGGGCTCCTCCCTGAGTTGTAAAGAGGGAGAATCAGGAATTGATGGGAATAACATATCCACATCCAGAGATGGTGATGAAGTGTGTGTTGATTGATGTGTGTTAATTGTGAGAGAATGGGGCTGTGACTCCACATTTGTTGGAGCCACATCAAACTGAGTTTGAGAAGGCATAGATACAGATGGATGTATCTGTGCAGTGTGTGCACCCTGTGTAGAAGATTGGGTTCTAGCCCTCTTTCTTCTAATAAAAGCTTTTGTTGGTGAGTGTTTGGCTTCTGTGTCCCTCCCTCATTTGTTCTGTGTTCCTGGTTGGGAACTATTTTCAATAGTTACATCCTTTTGGGAGAATGCAGCTAGGGATGTGCTAGTAACCTTTTCAACCACCACAGCTTTTTGAGAAACTGTGGCTTGGCTAGCTTGGGAAACACTTATCTTTCCTTCCTTATCCTGGGGGTTTCTTTGATGTTCACCCCTCCCCTCACCACTCACACCCTGTTCACTCCCCTCAGGATTAAGGGTAGGTGTTACAACTATTGTCTTTTGAGAAACAACAGAGGTGGTTTTCTTTGTCTTTGATTTTGAAAGTTTAGTTTTGGTGACCTTGGTAGGAATCTGTTGGGGCATTGTCACAGATTCCATGGGCACACTAGAAGATAAAGAAATAGAGGGGTTGGAAGAAGTAGGAGTTGTAGAAACAATTACCTCAGTTACCTGAGGTGCATCCATGATTGGTAAATATACCAATGGTACACTGCTGTTGAGATCCATTCTCAATAAATCTGCAAGAACTCTTTTCTCTTGTGCCCAGCACTTGAGTTTATTATTCTCATTGGTTATGACCAAACCTTCAGCAACATGGTTAGCCAATAACATAAAGAATCTAGCATAATAGATGTTATTAGGTCTATTAGCTTTGTTACCTAATCTAGTACCCAATTCTAGCATAACATAATTGCTAAAGTTAAAATACCTATCAGAAACAAGCATATAGAGCATATTAACAAGAGATGAAGTTATGGCATCAAAATTACTAATTTTCCCAGAGAAAACCTTGATAAAGGCATCCCTAAGAAAACTCCATTCTTTCCTAAGGCCTTTTCTTTTAATACCCCCTAAACTAGCAGAGTTAAGAGAATAACCTATGGAATCTAACATGCTGGATACATCATTATCAATGTGTGGTGTCATGGCATTGTTCTCAGGCAATTTAAAACATGCTAGTAAATCATCACAGTTAACACAATGATTTTTACCTTTGAGAGTGAAAGAGATGGTCATATCTATGGAGTTGAACTCAGCAGTTGTCCAAATCTCCTCAACTACTTCACAGTAAATCGTTGGGGCTTCCAGCATTGTATAGCTAAGTTTACAGTTTTTGATGAAGTCCATCATTTTGTGATAATCTGAGTGGGCTTCATTCTTTGCTACCAAAGCTATGAAATTGTTCTTCTCATAGATGAACCCAGATTGAGACATAATTTTTACTACAGGTGCCATTGTTGTAAGTAGAAATTGCAGAGAATAACTTGAAGGTTTTGCAGAGAGAAAATGGTAAAAGCTTTGAAATTTCAAGAAAGCGTAAAGTAAAAATGAAAAATCAGAAGGACTTATATACTTTTTCAAATTAAAAGGTATAAATGAAAGATTAAACAATAAATATATGTTAGTGAATTTCAGCCGTTTAAGAATAAACTGTAAGTATTCTAAAAACTACCTTTAAAACAAATACATACAGCTGTATGTATGAGTATCAACGGTTAAGAAAATAGAATCAACGGCTGTGAACCACCTGAATCGATTGATGTGACATTTCAACGGATAAAGTAAACTGTCATCCGTTGAAAGGTACTCCAGTTTTATCCATTGACGGATAAAAATTCCAGAAATGTATATGTCTTTCAACGGATAATGAACATCCGTTGACAGAACAATTTTGACTTTCAACGGATAGGAAATATCCGTTGATGGAATAATCTTTGTTAAGAAGTCAAATTTGTTCTAGCAACTAATACATTTCAGGCTTCAATTCAAATTGCAATAAGGACATAAATTTTATGAGTAATTAAGCATACCTAGCTCACTTACCAATCTTGTGAATGTTGATTCATCAAGTGGCTTGGTAAATATGTCTGCAATTTGTTGTTCACTTAGAACAAAATGTAGTTCCACTGTACCATTCATGATATGCTCTCTGATGAAGTGGTACTTGATATCAATGTGCTTGGTCCTTGAGTGCTGCACAGGATTCTCTGTTATGGCTATGGCACTTGTGTTGTCACAAAAGATAGGAATTCTATCAACATGAAGTCCATAATCAAGGAGTTGATTCCTCATCCATAACACTTGAGAGCAGCAACTTCCAGCAGCAATGTATTCAGCCTCAGCTGTAGAAGTAGAGACTGAATTTTGCTTTTTGCTAAACCATGATACAAGCTTGTTTCCCAGGAATTGGCAGAAGCCTGTTGTACTTTTCCTGTCTATTTTGCAACCTGCATAGTCTACATCTGAATAACCAATTAGATCAAAGTCAGATTCTCTAGGATACCAAATACCTAAATTTGGTGTACCCTTGAGATATCTGAAAATCCTCTTGATAGCAATTAAGTGAGACTCCCTAGGATCAGCTTGAAATCTAGCACACAGACATGTAGCAAACATTATATCTGGTCTGCTAGCAGTTAAATATAAAAGTGAACCAACCATGCCTCTATAACTTGTAATGTCCACAGACCTTTCAGTCTTATTTAATTCAAGTTTGGTGACAGTGGCCATGGGAGTTTTTGCAGATGAACATTCTATTAAGTCAAACTTCTTTAAAAGATCATGAATATATTTAGTTTGACTAATGAAAATTCTATCACTAACTTGTTTAACTTGTAACCAAGAAAATAGGTTAGTTCTCCCATCAGGCTCATTTCATAATTACTTTGCATTAGCTTAGCAAACTTTTTGCAAAGTTTATTATCTTTAGAACCAAATATTATGTCATCTACATAAATTTGAACAAGTATACTAGAGCCATTAACATTCCTAAAGAAGAGAGTTTTATCAACAGTACCTCTAGTGAAGTGATTCTCCAAAAGGAATTTTGATAGGGTTTCATACCAGGCTCTAGGTGTTTGCTTCAGTCCATAGAGTGCTTTCAATAGATAATACACATATTCTGGAAAATTTGGATCTTCAAACCTTGGAGGTTGACTTACATAGACTTCTTCCTCCAATTTCCCATTTAGAAATGCACTCTTGACATCCATTTGATAGACTTTGAAATTGGCATGGGCTGCATATGCTAGAAAAATTCTGATGGCTTCAAGTCTTGCAACAGGAGCATATGTTTCATCAAAATCTATTCCCTCTTGTTGAGAGTAGCCTTTAGCAACCAATCTGGCTTTATTCCTTATGACAATGCCATTTTCATCCATCTTGTTTCTGAATACCCATTTTGTGTCAATAGAACTCTTATTCTTTGGTTTGGGTACCAGCTTCCAAACTTTGTTTCTCTCAAATTGGTTCAGCTCTTCCTGCATAGCTAATATCCAATCTGGATCCAATAAAGCTTCTTCCACTTTCTTAGGTTCCTCTTGAGATAGAAAACTACTATACAGACATTCATCTTGAGTAGCTTTTCTTGTTTGCACTTTAGATGATGCATCACCAATGATTAGTTCAAAGGGATGATTCTTGGTCCATTTCCTTTGAGGTGGAAGATGTGCTCTAGATGAGGTGGCCTCAGTATTGTCATGATGTGAGACAAAGTGTTGATTAGTTGAAACTCCCCCTGAGTTGTTGGTTCTTTGCAGGGAATTTGGAGTTCTATCAACTGATGATGTAAATCGATTATCCGTTGATGAACTATGATCAACGGATGCTTCATTTTGTACTTCAACGGATGATGTACTATGTCTTTCAACGGATACTGCATTGCCTCTATCCACGGGTGCAGAATTTTGTGCATTATCCAAGGGCATATTTTGAATCCCTTTTGAAGTGTCATCTCCATCAATCTCCTCTTCACTATCATCACAATCTATCTCAATGTTGTCAAATTTGAGTCTCTAATTTTGTCCCTCATCTGTTATTCCATCAATCTTTTTATCATCAAACACAACATGCACAGATTCCATAACAATGTTGGTTCTTAGATTGTAGACCCTATAAGATTTTCCAGCTGAGTAACCAACAAATATCCCTTCATCAGCCTTTGCATCAAACTTCCCTTTATGGTCAGATTGATTCCTTAGTATAAAGCATTTACATCCAAAGACATGAAGAAAGTTTAGAGTTGGTTTTCTTCTCTTGAACAACTGATAAGGAGTCATGCCTTTAGCTTGATTGATCAAAGAAATATTCTGAGTGTAGCAGGCATAATTAACAGCTTCAGCCCAGAAATATGTTGGTAACTTTGATTCTTCAAGCATTGTTCTGGCAGCCTCAATCAAAGATCTGTTCTTTCTTTCAACTACCCCATTTTGCTGAGGTGTTCTTGGAGCTGAGAACTCATGCATGATTCCATTTTCTTCACAGAACAGCCTTATTGACAAATTCTTGAACTCAGTTCCATTGTCACTCCTGATATTCCTAACCTTCAAGTCAGGATGATTATTGACTTGCCTGATGTGATTGATAATGATTTCACTTGCTTCATCCTTTGATCCAAGAAAATAGACCCATGAAAACTTTGAGAAATCATCTACAATCACTAAGCAATATCTTTTTCTTGCAATTGACAATACATTGACTGGTCCAAACAAATCCATATGCAGCAGCTGTAATGGTTCATCAATTATTGTTTCAAGCTTATTTTTGAATGATGTTTTCCTTTGTTTGCCTTTCTGACAAGCATCACACAAACCATCCCTTGAGAATTCAACTAGAGGAATTCCTCTAACTAAGTCCTTTTTGACTAGATCATTCATTGTCTTGAAATTCAAATGGGATAGCTTTTTGTGCCATAGCCAACTCTCAACTGAACTTGCTTTGCTGAAGAGACAAGTAATAGATTCTGCATCTGTAGAGTTGAAGTCAGCTAAGTACACATTTCCTTTTCTAACTCCAGTTAGAACCACTTTGTTGTCTTTCTTGATGGTGACAATACAGGCTTCTGAATTGAAGGAAATTGTATTCCCTCTATCACATAGTTGACTGATACTCAGTAAGTTGTGCTTGAGACCATCAACTAATGCAACTTCATCAATGATGACATTCCTTGTTGAAATCAAGCCATATCCCATAGTAAACCCTTTGCTGTCATCTCCAAAGGTTATGCTAGGGCCAGCTCTCTCCTTAAACTCAGTGAGCAGGGAGAAATCTCCTGTCATGTGTCTTGAACAGCCACTGTCCCAGTACCATAGATTTCTTCTATTTTCCTGCACACCATAAAATCAATCAAGTTGATTTTGGTACCCAAGTTTCCTTGGGTCCATTCCTGTTAGCCTTTCTCCTTGACTTCATTCCTCCTGCATCTTTAGACTTAGGTAACTTTGAGTCAACCTTGATCTTAGATGTAGTTGGTTGAGGTGTAGGGTTAGTCACAGAATCATTTAGCACATTTGGAATTTGATAAGGCATGGATTGTGCAAGCATGTTATTCCACATTGGCATATTGTATGGCATTTGAGGCATACTTAATGCAGCAAGATAAGGATTGTTAAAATATGGCATGTTTGCAAAATGTGCATAAGGATTCTGTTGAGACATAACAGGCATAGCATGCAGAGGTGATGCAGACATATTAGGCATGGAAGAGGGCACAGGTATGGGAGTTTTCTTAATAGATTTGCAATTAGCAGATAGATGATTAACACTACTACAATGCACACAGCCTTTTCTAGGAGCATACTTATCAGGTGTGTAATTGTTATGTTTGTTAACCCCTACCTTCCCATTTCTATCAGATTTCCTTTTAGTTTCCTTTTTATCCTTGATAAGTGGCATTTTATACCACTTAGAACGTCTTAAAATGGCTTAAATTGGTGTCTTGAAATCAAGTATTTTGTGTATTTGATGCGTTTTTCTAGTGTTTATGCATTTCAGGGTATTAGTTGCATTTCGGAGGAGGAATCATCAAGAATAAGCCTTGGCATGTGTTCACCATTGCGAGAGGAAAAGAACGGGCAGATTACGGCGAAGAAACGGAGCAAACATGGAATTTTTCCAGAAGGGTCCTGCGCGCCCGCGCAGCAATGCTGAGCGGCCGCGCAGCAGCCTTGCGCGCCCGCGCAGAAATGCTGAGCGGCCGCGCAGGGTCGGGGAAAAAGATATATTATTTTAGACTTCTACTTCTGTTTGGCTTCCAACTTCTATGTAATCTGAGTTTTATGGGACTATTATATAAGTAGATTTGAGACGTTTTTCACAGAGTATTAAGAGGAGATTATGTTTTAGATTGTGTTTTGCAAGAAGCGAAGGAGATAAGGAAGAAGACCGAATTAGCACACAGCAACGAAGAGGAAGCATATATTCTTGTGATTCTTGTTTCGTTGTAACGTTGGATGCTAGTTTTCTTGCTTTGACTTATTTACTCTTGTGACGTACTCTGTTTTAATATAATTAGTTTAGTTATTATTTTCTTGTGTTTGTTATCATGATTTCATATGAACCCATGATGGCGATAAGTTCTATTATGGGCTAATCGTGATCATGGGGTTGCAACGGATTTATTATGGAATTCTTTAGTTAATTGTTTAATACTTTAGTATGTGATGATTGCATGATATCTAGTATTAGTTGTGCGTATTCGTCTTATGTGCGTCACGAACATATAAGATAGGGTGTTAATCTCTTGTGAAGCGACGGTGGATCTTGAGATTTAGAACTTGCCATGCTAGCATATGTTCATGTACATTGTGCATGATTAGTGGGTAACTCTAACAGTTTTATTTGCCTTATGTAATCAAAAGGAATAACTTGTGCTTAAATCGTTGTGTTGTCAATTTCTGTAGACATATAGGAACTCAACATAATTGATGACTATTCAACTTCTATCTTAATTTTGGATGTTTGGTAGAATGGTATTAGTACAATGAAAGTTGGCTTTTATCAGTTTTGTGTTATTCGATTAATATCATCACTGTCACATGCTAAAGGTAATAACTATGGCTATAGAAGGAAGTAATAATGAAGTTGTGATCTCATGAGTGTTTTATTATTGATAAATTGAAGTGTTAGTTAAGTGGTTAATTAAGTAGTTAATTATAGTTAATATTTAATCAACAATTTTAAGTGTTATTATCTTAACATTGAGAAGTAATCATACATTGGTGAGTGAGTTTAATTAGACAATAACTTAGTCTGAGTCTCTGAGGGAACGAACTAGAAAGTATTCTATATTACTTGCGAACGCGTATACTTGCGTGAATATTAGTGCGTGATTTCGCCCTAACAAGTTTTTGGCGCCGCTGCCGGGGACTCGGCGTATTTTTTTAGTTTATGTACTTACCATCATTGGTCATTAGGACTCAGTGATTAGGACGTAGTAGTTAATTACTCTTTTCGGTTGTGTTTCAGGTACTTTAGCAAGCGTTTATGCAAACTCGTTCTCGTGCTCGCAAGAGGACCTTAGATACAGCTGAAGGAAAAGACGAAGTTATTGATACTCCGGAGAAGTTAGATTTTGAGGATTCAGATTCAGGAACTGAGCAGAAAGAACCAGTAAACATGGGAGATCGTATTGTTCAAGCTGATCCAGCTCTTATGGATTTTTCTCGGCCTAAAATTGATGACATTCAGTCAAGCATCCTTCATCCGGCTATTCAAGCTAACACCTTTGAAATCAAGCCGGGCACTATTCAAATGGTGCAGAATTCTGTTTCTTTTGGAGGAGCGGCAACTGAAGACCCCAACATGCACATAAGGAATTTTGTCGAGATCTGCAGCACTTTTAAGTATAATGGCGTGACTGATGAGGCTATCAAGTTGAGGCTTTTCCCATTCTCACTGAGGGATAAAACTAAAGACTGGTTACATTCTGAACCAGCTGGGTCCATCACTACGTGGCAAGATCTTGCGCAAAAGTTTCTGGTGAAGTTTTATCCAATAGCAAAGACTGCTGCTATGAGGAGTGCTCTTACTCAGTTTGCGCAGCAACCTACAGAATCTATGTGCGAGGCTTGGGAACGCTACAAGGAAATGTTGAGAAAATGTCCACATCATGGAATGCCGGATTGGATGGTAATCACTGGTTTTTATAATGGTTTGGGGGCCCAATCTCGGCCCATGCTCGATGCAGCAGCTGGAGGCGCCTTATGGGCTAAAAGCTATACTGAGGCGTACAATCTTATTGAGACGATGGCTGCAAATGAGCATCAAAACCCAACTCAGAGGATGACATCAGGCAAGGTAGCAGGTATTCTGGAAGTTGATGCAGCCACCGCTATTGCAGCCCAGCTCCAAGCGCTATCAATGAAGGTTGATTCTTTGGCTACGTATGGAGTTAATCAAATAGCTATGGTTTGTGAGCTTTGTGCAGGTTCTCATGCTACGGATCAGTGTTCTCTTGTCAACGAATCTGTTCAGTATGTGAATAATTATCAGCGACAACAGCAGCCTGTGCCAGGGACCTATCATCCTAACAACAGAAATCATCCAAATTTCAGCTGGGGAAATAATCAGAATGCTATTCAGCCACCATATCAGCAAGGAGTGAGTAAACAGTTTAACCCACCTGGATTCCAGCAACCACAGCAGTATGCTACAAGACAGTCATATCCTCAACAGGGAAGTGCAGCTGCACCTACTAGTGCTGATTTTGAGGAACTTAAGCTGTTGTGCAAGAGTCAGGCGGTTTCTATCAAGACCTTGGAAAATCAAATCGGTCAATTAGCCAATGCAGTGCTCAATCGTCAACCTGGCACTCTTCCCAGTGACACGGAAGTACTAGGCAGGAAGGAAGCTAAAGAGCAAGTCAAGGCTATTACCTTAAGGTCTGGAAAAGTAGCTGATGCTGAAAAGGCAAAAGAAGTCGAAGCTGAAGTTAGAGATGAAGAATCTAAGCAAAGGGAGAAAGCGGCGGAACCAAGGAAGACTACTGTTGAACACACTCTGCCTGAGGCTAATACAGGGGAGAAACAACTCTATCCTCCACCACCTTTTCCTAAGAGATTGCAGCAACAAAAGCTGGATAGACAGTTCGGGAAGTTTCTGGAGGTGTTCAAGAAACTTCACATCAATATACCTTTCGCTGAGGCTCTGGAACAAATGCCTAGTTATGCGAAGTTTATGAAGACTATTCTTTCAAGGAAGGTGAAACTGGATGACCTTGAAACCGTTGCTCTCACGGAAGAATGCAGCGCGGTTCTGCAACAAAAGTTACCACCAAAATTGAAAGATCCAGGAAGCTTCACCATTCCTTGCACCATTGGCAATCTAACTTTTGACAAGTGCCTTTGTGATTTGGGAGCAAGCATTAATCTGATGCCGTTGTCGATCTTTAAAAAGCTGGATCTGCCTGATCCAAAACCCACATACATGTCGCTACAATTGGCGGACCGTTCCATTACTTACCCAAGGGGCATAGTTGAGGATGTGCTCGTCAAGGTGGATAAGCTCTTCTTTCCTGCTGATTTTGTTATTCTGGATTTTGAGGAAGATAAGAAGATTCACATAATCTTGGGGAGGCCTTTCTTGGCTACTGGCCGTACCTTGATAGATGTGCAAAAAGGGGAACTTACTATGCGGGTTCAAGATCAGGATGTGACCTTCAACGTATTCAAGGCAATGAAATTCCCTACAGAAGATGAGGAGTGTTTAAAAGTGGATGTGATTGATTCCGCAGTTACTTCGGAACTCGATCACATGCTAATGTCTGATGCATTGGAAAAGGCCTTAGTGGGGGAATTTGACAGTGATGATGAAGATAGCAACGAGCAATTACAATATCTGAACGCTTCTCCCTGGAAGCGAAAGCTGGATATACCATTTGAATCTCTTGGTACTTCTGACCTCAAGAACGCTGAAGGGAAGCTCAAACCATCAATAGAGGAAGCGCCTACCTTAGAGCTCAAACCATTACCTGAACACTTGAGGTATGCCTTTTTAGGTGATTCATCTACGTTACCTGTTATTATTTCAGCTGACCTTTCAGGTAGTGAGGAAGACAAGCTCTTAAGGATTTTGAGAGAATTCAAATCGGCTATAGGATGGACCATAGCAGACATCAAGGGGATAAGTCCTTCATATTGTATGCATAAAATTCTGTTAGAGGAAGGTAGTAAGCCAACTGTGGAACAGCAGCGAAGACTGAACCCGATCATGAAGGAGGTGGTGAAGAAAGAAATTCTGAAATGGTTAGATGCATGCATCATTTATCCTATTTCTGACAGCTCGTGGGTGAGCCCCGTGCAATGTGTACCTAAGAAAGGAGGTATCACTGTGGTCGCAAATAAAAAGAATGAGCTCATCCCTACTCGAACAGTTACAGGATGGAGAGTATGCATGGATTATAGAAAATTGAACTAAGCCACAAGGAAGGATCACTTCCCTCTCCCATTCATTGATCAAATGCTTGACAGATTGGCGGGACATGAGTATTTTTGTCTTCTGGATGGGTATTCCGGGTATAATCAGATTTGTATTGCACCAGAGGATCAGGAAAAGACTACCTTCACTTGTCCATTTGGCACATTTGCTTTTCGAAGAGTTTCGTTTGGGTTATGTGGCGCCCCGGCCACCTTTCAGAGATGTATGATGGCTATATTCTCTGACATGATTGGAAATAACGTCGAAGTGTTCATGGATGACTTCTCCGTCTTTGGACACTCATATGATGAATGTTTGAATAATCTGCGCGCCGTACTCAAAAGATGCGTGGAAACTAATTTGGTGCTTAATTGGGAGAAATGTCATTTTATGGTGCGTGAAGGCATTATCCTTGGGCATAAGGTCTCTAGCAAAGGTCTGGAGGTGGACAAGGCCAAGGTGGGAGTCATTGAAAATCTTCCCCCACCTAATTCGGTGAAAGGAATCCGTAGTTTTCTCGGTCATGCGGGTTTTTATCGGCGATTCATCAAGGACTTTTCAAAGATATCTAAGCCGTTGTGCAATTTACTTGAGAAAGATGTGCCTTTCAAATTTGATGATGAATGTTTGGCAGCATTCGAGACTCTCAAGGAGAGTTTGATCACGGCACCAGTTATTACAGCACCAGATTGGACAGAACCGTTTGAGATGATGTGTGATGCGAGTGACTATGCGGTAGGTGCAGTTCTGGGACAGCGCAAGACAAATCTCTTCCATGTAGTCTACTATGCGAGTAAGACTTTAAATGGGGCCCAATTGAACTACACCACTACTGAGAAGGAGCTTTTGGCTATAGTCTTTGGCTTTGAGAAATTTTGATCTAATCTGCTTGGTACGAAAGTAACAGTATTCACTGATCATGCAGCTATTCGCTATCTGGTTTCTAAGAAGGATTCGAAGCCGAGACTCATTCGTTGGGTGCTTTTACTTCAGGAATTTGAGTTAGAGATCAAAGATAGAAAAGGTACCGAGAATCAAGTAGCTGACCATCTCTCTAGGTTGGAGAATCCCGATTCTACTTCACAAGATAGGACGTTAATCAATGAATCTTTTCCGGATGAGTAGTTATTTGCAATTCAGGAGGAAGAACCATGGTTTGCAGATATTGTAAACTATCTTGTCAGCAATATAATGCCTCCTAATTTGACATCCGCGCAAAAGAAGAAGTTTCTGCATGAGGTGAAGTGGTATATGTGGGATGAACCATATTTGTTTAGACAGGGAGCTGACCAGATCATCAGGAGATGTATCCCGTTCTGTGAGACGGAGGGGATATTACGAGACTGCCATTCCACGGTTTATGGTGGACACTATGGAGGTGAGAAGACGGCAGCTCGTATTCTGCAAGCAGGTTTTTTCTGGCCCACCTTGTTCAAGGATGCTCATCAGTTTGTTTTAAGGTGTGATCGTTGCCAAAGAGTGGGAAATTTGTCAAGGAAGGATGAGATGCCATTAAATGTGATGCTTGAAGTCGAGGTCTTTGATGTATGGGGAATCGATTTCATGGGGCCTTTTATCTCATCTTGCAATAATCAGTACATCTTGCTGGCAGTCGATTATATCTCAAAATGGGTCGAAGTTAAAGCTTTACCGACAAATGATGCAAAGGCGGTGCTAAATTTTCTTCATAAGCAAATTTTCACAAGGTTTGGAACACCTCGGGTAATCATAAGTGATGAAGGATCGCATTTTTGCAACCGTAAGTTCACTTCTATGATGCAGCGTTATAATGTGAATCATCGAGTAGCTACTGCCTATCACCCGCAAACAAATGGTCAAGCGGAAGTGTCTAACAGAGAGATAAAGCGCATTCTAGAAAAGGTTATTTGTCCGTCAAGGAAGGATTGGTCTTTAAAGCTCGATGAAGTTGTTTGGGCTTACAGAACAGCATACAAAACTCCACTTGGGATGTCACCGTTTCAGTTGGTGTACGGTAAGGGATGTCATCTACCGGCGGAGCTTGAGCATAAGGCCTACTGGGCATTGAAGAAATTGAACCTGGATTTAGATGCAGCTGGTAAGAAAAGAATGCTTCAGCTTAATGAACTTGATGAATTTCGACTTCAAGCGTACGAGAATAACAAAATGTATAAGGAAAAGGTGAAGAGGTGGCACGATAGGAAGCTACATCCTAAGTTATTTGTGCCAGGGCAACAAGTTCTGTTATTCAACTCTCGGCTCCGACTTTTTCCTGGGAAGTTGAAATCAAGGTGGTCTGGACCTTTTATTGTCAAAACTGTGTTTCCACACGGAGCGGTGGAAATTTTTGAGAATGATTCGGACCAAGCATTCAAGGTTAACGGTCAGCGGTTGAAGCACTACTATGGGGACATGGCAAACCGAGAGGTGATTAGTGCCATTTTGTTGACTACGTGAGAAAGGTACGGAACGTCAAGCTAATGACGAAAAAGAAGCGCTGCGTGGGAGGCAACCCATGAATTGTTGTTACAGGAACCCTTAGAAGTTAATAACCTATCCAAAAACACAAAAAAATCAGAAAACAGGGGCTGAAATTTTTTTTTTCCAGAGACCCTCTGCGCGCCCGCGCAGCTATGCTGAGCGGCCGCGCAGCTTTCTGCGCGCCCGCGCAGGGGTCGAGTTCCAGAAAATTTTTTACAGTTCAGAAAAAAAAAAAAACAAAAACACAAAAACCCATTACAGCCCATAAACCCACGAATTCTTTTCCCATTTCCCCATGATTTTATCCCTCAACCCCACTCCTAATCTAATTTAACCTACTCCACACCCTATATATACATACACCTATCCTACATATCTCCCACAACTTCCTACACTTAAACCCTCTCATAAACATCAAAAAATCAGTTCTTACACACTTTTATTCACAAATCAATGGCACCCAAGAGAGCACGCACTATTGACAGCAGCAGCACAGTTCCTACTGCTGATTCATCAAGGGGTACTGCTGCAAGGCCTCGGTTAACTGACAGAGCCGCGGAGGAGGAGTACACTAGGCTGTTGGGGAAGCCGATTCTGAAGGAGAGGGGGGTTTTACCATCAGGGAGGGATGGTGAGTTGTTGCCCATGATTGCAGAGAAGGGGTGGATAGCTTTTTGTGAGTCACCCGAAGCAGTACCGATGAGTGTTGTTCGCGAGTTCTACGCGAACGCGAATGCTGAAAAGAATGGGTTTTCTGTAGTTCGTGGGCTGACGGTTGATTATCATCCTGTGGCGATTCGCCGTGTGATTGGACAGCGAGAGAGGAAGCCCGAGGAGGAGAACTGGAATGAAAAGACTGCTGAGGATTTTGACTTGGATTTGATTTGTGCGACTCTCTGTCGACCGGGCACAGTTTGGAACCGCAGTCCAGCCAATAATGAGTATCGTCACTTTCCGGCGATCGCCATGAACAGGTATGCCCGTGCATGGAATGTATTTATATGTGCTAATATTTTGCCTTCTTCACATGCACACGAGGTCACAGTTGAGAGAGCACAGCTGTTGTGGGGAGTTCTGAATGAGGAATACTATGTGGACCTTGGTGAGTTTATCTACCAAGGAATTCTGAAGTTTTTGAGGGGAGCAAAGCATATGAACATCCCTTATGCATCCACGGTTACAAAGCTATGCCGTGCAGTAGGAGTGAACTGGCCGGCTCATGAGCAGTTGCAGTTGCCAGCAACTCCTATAGATTCTGGCACTCTGAATGGGATGCAGGAGTGGACCGGTGGTGAGCCTGAGGAGCATGGGCTGGGTTATCATCTTCCAGGAGGGCGTCCAGCACGAGGTGCTACTATGGCCAGGCCAGGGCGTGGTGAGGCTAGTTCTTCGAGAGCTCAGGAGGGTGCTGGGATGGGTGATGCCCAGTATAAGAGGCTTTCACGGCGGATGGATGCCATGTATGAGACGCAGAGCAGGTTTGCTCAGGAGCTCACCCTTGCGTTAGGGACTGCTTTTCGAGGCCTTGAAGCTGATATCCAGTGGCCAGTTTTTGGTGAGGACTCTGCATATCCGCCGCCTGATACTCCACCCACTGAGGGTGAAGATGATGATGACTCCGAGTAGGTATACCCTGTGTTCCTTTCTACTACCTTCACTGGGGACAGTGAAGATTTTAAGTTTGGGGGTGGTAGTTAAGGAATATTTTGTGTGTGTCATATAGTTGCATATTCATGATAGTTAGTTCATATAGTTGCATAATTTTTGCCATATAGTTTTTTTTATATATAGCTTTATTTGTTTGTCATATCATATAGCTCATGCATATACCATGATCCCTTTTGCAATGATTTATCGACTGAATTGTGATATTGAGGCGAGTGTAGTGATAGCATTAAAGTGATATTAAGCTGTGTAGGTTGATATGCATGCTAGAAGCACTTGTATTGTCACTAAGTCTTAGAGAATGCTTAAGGACTAGATTGTTGTTATGATCTGATTATTTTCGAGGATAATCTATTTATTATGCTTAGAATTTGATAATAGGTTCTTAGTGGTAAAGGCATGAAAAAGAAAAAAAAATGGAGTAAAAATGGAATTTGTTGCTAGTTGTGGCTAGGCGTCAAATGGCTAGTAGCCGGCTCACATGTTATGCGAGTAGTCTAGGGTTGAGCAAGATGGAGCGAAACGCACTTGCTCAGAGAAAAAAAAAATTGCGTAATTGATCAAGAGTGGGCTATTTGGTATTCGAGTTATTAAGTTCTTAGGGGACTTTGTGCCTAGTGACCTAAGGCTTTTAGAGTCTGGGATCCGCTAACCTAACGCTCGTTACATGGATACCATTGTATAAGTCTTTTGTGGACCTCACTCATTGCACGGTCAAATAAGCATTTGAGTTGTAAATAAAAAGCACGATTCCGTAGTAAGCTCCAGAGTTCTTGTAGTTTTGTATATCACTTTGTGCCTAGAATTTTTATTCTTTGTATAATCGTAGGATTGCCTTGAGGATAGTCTAGTCATAGTAATTGGTCTAGTTCCAAAGCATATCTGTTAAGCATTTGCACACACCACGTTTCTGGCGGTATGTCCGTTTGCATGAGTTTCTTGATCTTTAGTGTCTAACTGCATTCGTTGAGACGTGACAATTTGGTTGGTTAATTGTAGTAAGGGGGATCGTTGTATTTTCATATAGATTGCATTCATGCATATTTTTATTTGTTTTTGAGTCTGTGACGCTTGAGGACAAGCATCGATTTAAGTTTGGGGGTGTGATAAGTGGCATTTTATACCACTTAGAACGTCTTAAAATGACTTAAATTGGTGTCTTGAAATCAAGTATTTTGTGTATTTGATGCGTTTTTCTAGTGTTTATGCATTTCAGGGTATTAGTTGCATTTCGGAGGAGGAATCATCAAGAATAAGCCTTGGCATGTGTTCACCATTACGAGAGGAAAAGAACGGGCAGATTACAGCGAAGAAACGGAGCAAACATGGAATTTTTCCAGAAGGGTCCTGCGCGCCCGCGCAGCAGCCTTGCGCGCCCGCGCAGAAATGCTGAGCGGCCGCGCAGGGTCGGGGAAAAAGATATATTATTTTAGACTTCTACTTCTGTTTGGCTTCCAACTTCTATGTAATCTGAGTTTTATGGGACTATTATATAAGTAGATTTGAGACGTTTTTCACAGAGTATTAAGAGGAGATTATGTTTTAGATTGTGTTTTGCAAGAAGCGAAGGAGATAAGGAAGAAGACCGAATTAGCACACAGCAACGAAGAGGAAGCATATATTCTTGTGATTCTTGTTTCGTTGTAACGTTGGATGCTAGTTTTCTTGCTTTGACTTATTTACTCTTGTGACGTACTCTGTTTTAATATAATTAGTTTAGTTATTATTTTCTTGTGTTTGTTATCATGATTTCATATGAACCCATGATGGCGATAAGTTCTATTATGGGCTAATCGTGATCATGGGGTTGCAACGGATTTATTATGGAATTCTTTAGTTAATTGTTTAATACTTTAGTATGTGATGATTGCATGATATCTAGTATTGGTTGTGCGTATTCGTCTTATGTGCGTCGCGAACATATAAGATAGGGTGTTAATCTCTTGTGAAGCGACGGTGGATCTTGAGATTTAGAACTTGCCATGCTAGCATAGGTTCATGTACATTGTGCATGATTAGTGGGTAACTCTAACAGTTTTATTTGCCTTATGTAATCAAAAGGAATAACTTGTGCTTAAATCGTTGTGTTGTCAATTTCTGTAGACATATAGGAACTCAACATATTTGATGACTATTCAACTTCTATCTTAATTGTGGATGTTTGGTAGAATGGTATTAGTACAATGAAAGTTGGCTTTTATCAGTTTTGTGTTATTCGATTAATATCATCACTGTCACATGCTAAAGGTAATAACTATGGCTATAGAAGGAAGTAATAATGAAGTTGTGATCTCATGAGTGTTTTATTATTGATAAATTGAAGTGTTAGTTAAGTGGTTAATTAAGTAGTTAATTATAGTTAATATTTAATCAACAATTTTAAGTGTTATTATCTTAACATTGAGAAGTAATCATACATTGGTGAGTGAGTTTAATTAGACAATAACTTAGTCTGAGTCTCTGAGGGAACGAACTAGAAAGTATTCTATATTACTTGCGAACGCGTATACTTGCGTGAATATTAGTGCGTGATTTCGCCCTAACAATCTTCAACCACTTTGAGCCTATTCTTTAACTGTTCTAAGGTCATGTGTCCTATATTCACCTTACTGAAATCTTTGGATGTGCTTGCTTCTTCTTTGACAAAGTTCTTGGAAGTTGAACCAAACTTTTTGTTGAGTTTCTTTAGATTTTCACTTTTAGAAACATCTGCCTGTTTTAATTGAGGAACCTTCAACGGATGCTCCTTTTCTTCCTTCAACGGATAACTTTCATCATCCGTTGATTCCACATCCGTTGACAGCCCATCAATTAATTCCAGTTTCTTTTTGTTTTTATCCCAGGCAGTCTCACAGAATGATTCAATTCCTTGAACCTTGGAAATTTGAGCACTAACATCCCTAGATGTCTTCCAGGCTTTAATCACCTCTTGCTCTCTCTCTAATTGATTGGAAAGTATTTCTACTTTCTTAACAGATTCAGCTAGTTCATTTTCAACAGATATACAATGAAGCTTAGTTTTCTCTAGGTCAATCAACTTATCTTCTAACACAGCATTTCTATTACTTAAAAACAGATTGTTCTCTTTAATCCTACTATTTTCTTTAGCAAGAGATTTAAGAGACACACACAAATGATACAATTCAGTAGACATGTCATTAAAAGCATCATTGCACTCTTCTTTAGTAAGCTGTGTTAAATCAGTAGTGATTACCTGGTTGCTTGATGAACTAACTTCATTTTCCTCAGAATCAGCCATGAGAGCCAAGTTGACATATTCCACATCTTCATCCTCTTCTTCTCCATCAGCTGCCCATTCTTTTTCTTGAGTAATGAAAGCCCTCTCCTTTTGCTTGAGCAGATCAAAATATTTCTTTTTGTAATCTACTTGGTCAAATTTCTTCTTTTCAGAAGTTGGCTTTCTGCACTCACTTGCAAAGTGTCCACTTATACCACAATTGAAACACTTGAACTTGGATTTGTCCACCATGTTCTTATGAGGTTTAGTGACTCTAGTGTTTTTCCTAAATTTCATCTTTGCAAATCTCCTGGACAGAAATGCAAGATGCTCATCAATACCATCAGAGTCATCTTGGCTGGAGTTGTCTTCATTCTCAGCAACTTGCTCCTTACCCTTGCTTGATTCTGATTTGCTTGTGCCATCTTTGGAGTTTGATGTAGATCTCACAGTTTCTTGTCTGCATTCTTTCTCATTTTCAGCTACCAAGGCAACTGAACCTCCTTTCTTTCTTCCCTTCTCCAATACCTCATCCTGTTCCAGCTCTAGTTCATAAGTCTTCAAGATTCCATATAATCTTTCAAGAGTGAAGTCCTTATAATCTTGAGAGTTTCTCAAGGAGACAGTCATGGGTTTCCATTACTTTGGCAAGGATCTTAAAAATTTAAGATTTGAATCCTTCACCTGGTACACTCTACCATACAGCTTCAGTCCATTCAACAGCTTTTGGAATCTATTGAATGTGTCATTTAAAGATTCATTTTCTTCAAAATGAAAATACTCATACTGTTGAATGAGAAGCTGCATTTTGTTTTCTTTTACTTGTTCTGTACCTTCACACAGTAGCTGAACTGTGTCCCAAACCTCTTTGGCAGTTGTGCAATTTATCACATTATCAAACATATCCTTGTCAAGACCATTAAACAAAATGTTCATAGCCTTCTTATCCTTGTGGACTTCTTCTGTGTCTTCCATTGTCCATTTTGCTCTAGGTTTTGGAATGGATTGACCAACAGCAATTGTGGCCGTAGCAACTGTGGCTACTTTGTGGGGAATGTGAGGACCATTCTCAATGCAGTTTACATAACCTTCATCTTGGGAGAGTAGATGAAGGTGCATTTTCACCTTCCAATGGTGATAACTGTCTTTGTCAAGAACTGGGATTTTTACTCCAATATCCTTCTTACTCATCTTTATTAGTTTCCAAGATCTTTAAACTCTTTGTGTGTCAAGAGCTTGCTCTGATACCAATTGTTATTTCTAGAGGACTAACAATGAGATTTACAGAAGGGGGGGTTGAATGTAAATCTCAAAACTTTTTCAAGTTTTGAGCAGTTTTAAAGGCTTTGTGTTCAAGATAAACAAGTGTATGAATTGCTTTAAGCTAATACAGACAGATATATATTCAAGCACTAATGTAAAGAACACAACAGACCTTAAAAACTTTTCTAGTGGATTTGTTGTTCCACCAGAGATGGTATTTCAGAAAATCTGTGATTCTAGATGTTGATCACAGCTGCATCCTAGTACAAACTAGATAATTTTTCTCTCAAGATTTTTCTAAACAGCACTGGAAAAATTCTTATCTAATTACTAGCTGCTACTTGGTTTATATATCACCAAGTGTACAAGTGAAGACAAATATAAAAATACAATAATAAAATAAGTTCTCCACTTGTTTCTTCTCCATATCACTCAAGTACTTTGTTGACTATTGCCTCTTTGTACTAGAGTAGAACGGCTGCTTTTTCTGATGTTCCTGAAATTAGGCTTCCACATTTCAGTTATCTCTGACAACCCATGTGCCTCTGTCTGCTGTTACAACTACCACTTATTAACTGCTATTTAACAGAACATCCGTTGAAGCCTTCATCCGTTGATGGCTTTATCCGTTGATGTGTTAGCAGTTGAAGCTCTATCCGTTGAAGCTTTGTTTCTCATCCGTTGAAGGTCTTTAAGATATCCGTTGATACCACTTCATTTATACAAAATTACAAGGCATGAAATATTTACAATTGGCCTTCCTATTTGCATATCTTCTAGTAGTCAACATGACTTATATTTTCTCTCAACTTCTAAGAATTATATTTTAAATACAGAGACTGAAATGTGCTACAACACTAGACTTATTTCTAAGTAAAGCTGCACCATCAATGGATAGCCAAAGTGGTCTTATCCGTTGAGGCTGCAAACACTAAACTTCTACTTAAGTGTTTTGTTAAACATATCATCAAACTAATGCACATATATTCCTAACAAATCAGATATCTTTTCTTCCAAGTATTCCATTCTTCACGGAACTCCTTCTTCATGCATATCTCTTCTTATGTTTATCTTGATCTTCTTTCCTTTAATCAGCTACTGTCCTTATCTGATCGTCCTTCAGCACTTAAGTTCTGATATCTAACTTCTGATGATTATCTCCTGATAATATAAGTACTAATATCCTTAAGTCCTGACTTCCAGTATAAGTACTGATCAACGGTTAAGTACTGATTCGTCCTGTTAAGTAAGATCTGAAATCTAAACATAAATTATATTAGCCATGACATTATCAAATATATCTAACATATACTACACAAGAATTCAAGCCACCTCTCCAGTTGATTAATTCTGTAGAAGCATTACATCCAACTTATGCGGGGGCAATAACTCACCCAAAAGAAAGTTCTAGCAAAACTATTTTGGGAAACATCCCAAAATCTCAGCAGCTGTTAATACAAACGGAAGAAGATACCTGTTAGATATATTTGATAATGTCATGGCTAATATAATTTATGTTTAGATTTCAGATCTTACTTAACAGGACAAATCAGTACTTAACTGTTGATCAGTACTTATACTGGAAGTCAGGACTTAAGGATATCAGTACTTATATTATCAGGAGATAATCATCAGAAGTTAGATATCAGAACTTAAGTGCTGAAGGACGATCAGATAAGGACAGTAGCTGATTAAAGGAAAGAAGATCAAGATAAACATAAGAAGAGATATGCATGAAGAAGGAGTTCCGTGAAGAATGAAATACTTGGAAGAAAAGATATCTGATTGATATGTTTTAGGAAGCAGAATTATATTTCATATCAATTAGCGATTATCTTGTAACTGTGTAGTATATAAACACAGACATAGGGTTTACACTATAAGTGTTAATATATTCGAGAAGATTATTCATTGTAACCCTAGCAGCTCTCGTGATATTTGTTCATCACTGAGAGGTAACAGTTCCATACTGTAACAGAGTTTATTGTTTCAATAAAGTTTGTTTTCTGTTACTTAATATATTAAAGTTCGATTTGATTATATTATACACTGTATTCACCCCCCTCTACAGTGTGTGTGACCTAACAAGTGGTATCAGAGCTAATCTGTTAACACACATACAGTTAAAGATCCAAACACAATCATGTCTGACACAGAAACTCCAACTAAGCCTACCAAAACTGAAGAACCTCCAAAGACACAAGTTCAAAGTCGGTATGAGACTATCAGAGTTCCCATACTGAGACCATCTGAATATCCCATATGGAAGGTAAGGATGACCATGTTCCTGGAAGCAACAGATCCAGAATACCTTGATAGAATCAAGTAAGGGCCTCACAAACCAACCAAGCTCGCTGTTGCAGTTGCAGGTGAAGCAGCAAAGACCGTACCAAAGGAGAAGAGTGATTATACTGCTGAAGATATAGCATCAATTGCTAAGGATGCTAAGGTACGACACTTACTGCATAGTGCCATTGATAATGTAATGTCAAACAGGGTAATCAACTGTAAGACTGCTAAGGAGATATGGGATGCTCTGGAAACAAGGTGTCGGGGAACTGACACAATTACGAAGAACCAGAAGACAATACTCACTCAAGAGTATGAACATTTTGACTCAAAGACTAATGAGTCATTGAATGATTTATATGATAGATTTTTCAAACTTTTGAATGATTTGTCATTGGTTGATAAAGAGTATGATCTTGAAGATTCAAACCTTAAATTCCTGTTAGCTCTTCCTGAATGCTAGGATTTGAAGGCAACGACAATAAGAGACAACTACAATCTTGATGAAACAACTCTTGATGAAATCTATGGAATGCTCAAGACTCATGAACTTGAGATGGAACAAAGAAGCAAGAGGAAAGGAGGAAAGTCAAGGACAGTTGCTCTTAAGGCTGAAGAAGAATCCCCCAAAGCAGCTTCCTCAAGGAAAGACAAGGGTAAAGCTCTTTTCATAAAGTCTGAAACTGAGTCATCAAGTTCTGAAAGTGATGATGACTCAGATTCTGAAAGCTTGCCTGAGACTGATGCTGATGAGGAGATGATGAAGCTGTGTGCTCTTATGGTGAAAGGAATCACAAAGATTGTATACAGGAAGTTCAGGAAGGGAAAGAAGTTTTCCAGGAAAAGCATAAGTTCTGATAAGAAGAATTTCAGAAGATCTGAAGGCAGAGGAGGAAAGTCTGACAGAGAAGATTATACCAATATTAAATGCTATAATTGTGGTGAGAAAGGCCACATATCTCCTGATTGCAAGAAGGCAAAGGGTGACAAAGGCAAGGCTCTTGTCACAAAGCAGAAAAGCTGGACAGACACCTCAGACTCTGAAAGTGAGGAGAACTATGCATTGATGGCAAATGTTGATAAAGAAAGTGCTGAGAGCAGTTCTGAAGCTGCTGAAACAAAGGTACCTCAGACTACTTATGCTTTTCATACTGATGATATTAATGAGTTGAGAAGATATCTTAAAACCATGTTTGTTAGTTATAGAGATCAAACTTTAACTTGTGAAAGATTAACTTATGAAAATCTTGCTTTTAAGAAAAGAAATAATTTCTTAGAAAAAGAGTTAGTCATGTTCCATCAAACTCAGAAGGATAGAGATGATGCTTTTTATGTTAGGGATGAAGTGCTAAAAATGAATGAATCTCTAAAAACTGAGTTAGAAAAGGAAAGAGAGATTATCAGGACTTGGACTAACTCTGGAAAAACAACTCAAAATTTGCTAAGTAGTGGAAACTGGAAAGAGGGCTTAGGTTATGGAGAAGATAAGAATGATAAAGGAACTGAAGAAATTAAGTCTGTTGTTAAACAAAAGCCAAAGTTAAAACCTGTTAAGTTTGTAACTGTAAAGTCTGAAAATGAGAAATCAGAAGTTAAAGAGGAATTAACTTCTGACAAACTAAAACAGGAAAAAACAGCTGAAGTGAACATAGGCTTAATGACAAAGAAGCAGCTTAAGCATAAGCTGAAAGATGTTAAGAATGCAAACAAGGTAAAATCACCTAGGAAAAATAGGAATGGAAAGGAAGGTGTGAATAAAAGCAATGATTATAAACCTGTTCCTGATGCTCCTAGGAAAACATGTCATAACTGTGGAAGTTCTAACCATCTGGCTTCTTTTTACAAGAAGAATAAGAATATTATCTCCTTACCTTCAAAATCAGGAGTTAAGAGTCAGTCTGTTAGATACAAACCACAAAATCCTTGTTTTCATTGTGGTAGTTTATGGCATTCCATTTATACTTGTAAGGAATATCATAGTTTGTACTATGATTATTATCAAATAAAACCTTCTTTGAAGAAAGTTTCCATTGTTCCTTCTAGTGTAAATTCTGATTCAAAGTCTGATAGTGTAAGTTCTGATAAGAAAAATGTTAACATAAACTCTGATGCTAAATCCGCTGCAAATGTTAACAAACTTAATAAGGCCAAAGGATCCAAGCAAGTCTGGGTCCTTAAAACTAATAATTACTGGTCTTTGTGATTGCAGGGCAACAGGAAAAATATTCTAGTTCTGGACAGTGGATGTTCAGGACATATGACTGGAAATAAGGCCCTGCTATCAGATTTTGTGGAGAAAGCTGGCCCAAGTGTTTCTTATGGAGATGACAACATTGGAAAAACATTGGGATATGGCAATATCAATCTTCGAAATGTCATAATTAAAGAAGTAGCTCTGGTCTCAGGACTTAAACACAATCTGCTGAGTATAAGTCAAATCTGTGACAGAGGTTATCATGTTGATTTCTTTGAAGAACACTGTGAAATTGTGAGTAAATCTAAAGGCAAAGTTGTTCTGAAAGGATACAGGCGTGGTAACATTTATGAAACTAAGCTTTCAACAAGTACTGATGGTTCTGCAATTTTTCTGATGAGTAGAGCATCAATTGAAGAAAGCTGGAATTGGAACAAGAAACTCTCTCATTTAAATTTCAACAATATAAATGAACTGGTCAAGAAAAATCTGGTGAGAGGACTACCAAAATCAGTATTTGCTCCTGATGGCCTTTGTGATTCCTGTCAGAAAGCCAAACAAAGAAAATCTTCTTTTAAGAGCAAGACTGAATCATCAATTCTTGATCCTTATCATCTAATACATGTTGATCTATTTGGTCCAGTGAATGTCATGTCTATTACAAAGAAGAAATATGCGTTGGTCATAGTGGATGAATTCACCAGATACACATGGGTGTATTTCTTGCACACAAAAAGTGAAACTGCATCTATCTTGATTGATCATGTCAAACATCTGGATAAATTGGTCAAAGATTCTGTGAAAATTTTAAGGAGTGATAATGGCACTGAGTTCAAGAATTTGATAATGGAAGAGTTCTGCAAAAACCATGGAATAAAGCAGGAATTTTCTGCTCCTGGAACTCCACAGCAAAATGGAGTTGTTGAAAGGAAGAATAGAACTCTCATTGAAGCTGCACGTACAATGCTTGAAGAAGCAAAGCTTCCAACCTATTTCTGGGCTGAAGCTGTGCAGACTGCTTGTTTTACTCAAAATGCAACACTTATTAACAAGCATGGAAAAACACCATATGAGATGGTGAAGAAAAAGAAGCCAAATCTGAAATACTTTCATGTATTTGGATGCAAGTGTTTTGTTCTCAAGACTCATCCTGAACAGCTATCCAAGTTTGATCTAAAAGCTGATGAAGGAATCTTTGTTGGATATCCACTTTCCACAAAAGCCTTCATAGTCTATAATTTGAGAACAAAAGTGGTCATAGAATCGATCAATGTCTCTTTTGATGACAAGAAGATTACTGGTCTTAAAGATTTCATTGACCATGATCAGCTGAGATTTGAAAATGAAGACTCAAATTCTGATACTGAAAATCCTGATAGTCTAAGTCCTGATACTGTAAACTCTGTTGGATTAAACTCTGATGTTATTGAAACTGTGGTGACTACGTCAAAGGAAGATGCACCTATGCAGGGGGAGCATACTCAAGATCTTACCACATCTCAAGAAACATCAGAACGTACATCTGGCTCTTCAAGTTCTGATTCGTCAAGTTCTGATAAGCCAAGTTCTTCCAGTGCTGAAAATCTAAATTCTGAAGAATCCAACTCAGAGAGCATAGTTTCAGGGGGAGCATCAGAAAATGAAATTGAAGACAACATGGATCATGGGGGAGCATCTAGTTCTAGAGAAAACCTTCGATCTGCAAGGAAGTGGACAAAATCACATACACCTGATTTGATAATTGGAAATCCTGATGCAGGTGTCAGAACTAGAACAGGTACTTCAAATGAATGTCTTTACAATTCTTTTCTCTCTCAGACTGAGCCAAAGAAAGTGGAAGAAGCTCTTCAAGATGCTGATTGAGTGCAAGCAATGCAGGAAGAGTTGAATGAATTTGAAAGAAACAAAGTCTGGACCCTAGTGCCAAGACCAAAGAATAGATCTGTTGTTGGTACAAAGTGGGTATTCAGAAACAAAACTGACAGTGATGGCATAATTACAAGGAATAAGGCAAGGCTGGTTGCAAAAGGATATTCTCAACAGGAGGGAATTGATTATGATGAAACATTTGCACCAGTTGCTAGGTTAGAAGCCATAAGGATATTTTTGGCTTATGCTGCTCACAAAAAGTTTACTGTCTTTCAAATGGATGTGAAAAGTGCTTTTCTCAATGGAGAATTGGAGGAGGAGGTATATGTTGAACAACCTCCAGGCTTTGTAGATTCCAAACATCCAGATTATATCTACAGGCTTGATAAAGCACTTTATGGACTTAAGCAAGCTCCTAGGGCATGGTATGAGACTTTAGCTCAGTTTCTTCTGGAAAGTGGATTCAACAGAGGAACAATAGACAAAACATTGTTCTACCTCAACCATGGAAATGACTTACTTCTGGTCCAGATTTATGTTGATGATATCATTTTTGGGTCTACAAATGATAGACTTTGCAAGAAGTTTGCCAAACTAATGCAGTTAAAATATCAGATGAGTATGATGGGGGAACTTAGCTATTTTCTGGGCCTTCAAGTTAAGCAGAATGAAGAAGGCACTTTTATTTGTCAAACTAAGTACACCAGAAACTTGCTGAAGAAATTTGGAATGCAAGATTGTTCAAGTGCATCCACTCCCATGGCCACTGCAACAAAACTGGATAAGGATACTGGTAAATCAGTAGATATTGCTGATTACAGAGGTATGATTGGCTCTCTACTCTATCTAACTGCTAGTAGACCTGATATCATGTATGCTACCTGTCTTTGTGCAAGATTCCAAGCAGATCCAAGAGAACCTCACTTAACAGCTGTGAAAAGAATTTTTAAGTATCTTAAAGGAACAGCTGATCTGGGATTGTGGTATCCAAGAGAATCAGATTTTAAACTAATAGGTTACTCAGATGCAAATTTTGCAGGTTGCAAAATTGACAGGAAAAGCACAAGTGGAAGCTGCCAATTCCTTGGAGCCAGATTGGTTTCTTGGTTCAGCAAGAAACAAAAGTCAATTTCCACATCAACTGCAGAAGCAGAGTATATTGCTGCAGGAAGCTGTTGTGCACAAATTCTTTGGATGAAGAATTAGTTACTGGATTATGGGTTAACATATTTCAAAATCCCTATTTACTGTGATAATCAAAGTGCTATTGCTATGACAGGTAATCCAGTTCAACACTCTATGACAAAGCACATCAGCATCAGGTACCACTTCATAAGGGAACATGTGGATGAAGTTACAGTGGAATTGCACTTTGTTCCAACAGATCAACAACTAGCAGATATCTTCACAAAACCACTGTGTGAAGCCACTTTTACAAGATTGGTAAATGAACTTGGAATGATTTCAGGTTCTTTCTCTAAATCTGCTTAGTCTTGTTCTGTATTATCAGACTTTATGATCAGTATTTATAGAATTTAATCTCTTTGTGTATTCTGTGATTAATTGATAAATGTTTTTAAGTACTGACTGTTGTCTGATATATGTTTCTAAACTCTGATAAGTGATATGTCTGTCTAAGTAACCACTCAATCCTATGAGGATAATTGTGTTAGATACTGACCTAGTAGTCTTCAATAGACAAATGATCCCATGTACGAAGTAATTATTTCTGTGGAAATTTTATGACACAAGCAAATTCTGATAATTGAGCTTAGTTGAGTTTACTTTGTTTATCTTATTACTAAGTCACAAATTAGAATAATGCTACTCATCTGTTAAGTTCTGATACTAGTAAAACTGCTGAATGTACTAAGTGCTGATCAACCTCACTTATAAAAAGAAAAATCAAAAGGATCAAAGAATAAAATCAGGTACTCCTTTGAGATCTAGAGTAAAAATGTGGAAGGGAAGACCCAAGTGCATTGCTGGTATTAAGTAAATATGCATTAGAAAAGCAAAATATTTTCTTGGTGACTTTTCACACTATATGATTACTGGAGAAATACTCTGATAATAGCATAAATTCTGATAAGCAATCGTGACTCACTTACACTGAGGAGCCACTGTAAAATAGAATTTAAAAAGATGCATAAAATTAGCACAAATCAGTTGAGGTGGACTCAAGCATGAACTCATTCATCAGTAGGTTTCAGGATAATGACAGCTCTTTAGCAAAATTTTAGTTATGCCTTATTTCTAAGATGTACTGAAGTGAATCAGACTTTACTCTTTGTCTGCTATTTAGCTTGATGCACACACTAATCACTCCATCTGAATGATGAAAATTACTGTGGTGGTCTATGTTGTTTTAGATAAACAGTCATTGTGTCACCTTGCACTAATTCTGAGGACAAGTTCTGGTTGCATATTCTGAAGATTAAGTTGTGAAGAGTATAACTTAGAACTTGTATGAGGATTTACTCAGATAAGCATTTTTTTTTTGAGTTAAGAAATTATCTTCTGATGACTGTTAAGTTCTGAAATAAGTCTAAGTTCTGTTATTACAGTCCAAATTCTTTACTTGACTTATCTGTGGATAAAATTTGATAACAGTCTCGGTTTAAACTAGAATATGTTGAAGTGGAAGATTAATAGTCACTATGGTTAGGGTTAATGGTATTCGTACTTGATCAGTCTACTTTTACTTGTTTCTTGTGCGCATTAAACCATGTTTTCTCCTTCCAATGAATGTTATTCTTTTTCCAAGTCTGGGGAAACGAGGTAGAATTAATTCTACCTGTCAGCATTAAATACTTTTACGTCTCCTGGCATTCTCTTGCCTATATAAGCAGCCACTTCACATCAGCCTTCCCATCAAATTCTTTCTCACAAACTTACCTTCATACTTTTTCTTTCAAAAACACAATGGTCAGATACAACATGTTTTTGAACTACCAAAACTTCAATATGGAGGTAAGCTGTGCTGACTGGCAGCAGGAATGGCACGTCACGGCCATTCCTGAGGAGATATGGGACTCTGTCCCACATGAGGTACTGACCCACCTCCTGTTCTTCTATATGGACTACCATCGCCATCTGGAGCGATTGGAGGAGGAAAGGCTGGAAGCTCTCCGCCAGCAAGAGCGTATCATCCGACTCGCCATTCTGTTTGTCGAGAGTAGGAAGAAGAAATGATTTAATCTCGTCTTCTTCCTGTTTTTCTTCATCATCAGCCTTGCCCTGCTTCTTGAGCTAGGACTAAGGCTGTTGATGTTAGGTTTAGTAGCTTAGGGAAATCTTGTATAAGTACTGATGTAATTTCCATTTCATGAATGTATTCTCTTGATATATTAATAAAATTTGTTTTTATTTCAAGATTTTGTCTCTAAGTTATTTTGTAATGCATTGATAAATCCTGATAATTATTCATATTCTGATGACCATATAAATTCTGTTTTAATTTAAGTTCTGATTTTCCTTTATCAGTACTTACTCATATAATTTATCTTGGTCACTTTCACTTAATTTCTTTTCAGAATATTAATGTTGCAGTGAAAATTAATTAAATCAGTGGGAACGGTTTCAATTTTGAATTAAAACTGTTTCACCTTGATTAATGGAATATCTGGGTAAGTAGAACGGTTTTTCCTTGAAAACAGGCAAGTGGGCAAGTAATGATTACTGTTTTCTCGCGCCCAGTAACTATCCGTTATTACTGCATGTCTGACAGGTGTCCAACGATAACATTTTTTTTCAGAATATAAGTACGACAGAGAGAGGATTTCTTTAATCTTTTATTTCCTTCATATTTTTTTTTCTCTCTACTTGCTTTTACTCTCACTTTCTCTCATCTTCTCACGTTGGTTTTTCAAACAGACATTTTATCAAACACCTAACATGCACTTTTGAATGTCAATTTTTCACATGGCACCTAAGGATTTAATCATTGATGGAGTTAAGTTTGTTCCAAACAACTATGCTGCAATTTTTGATCATGCTGAAGCTCCATCTGAATTGCATTTTGTGCAAGATCTTCTTGCATACAGTGAGATTGGGTATGCATTAACCCAGCCTTCAGTCTTTTCGAGCCAACAAGTTCTGACGTTTTGGCGGACTGGGCACTTTGATGATGGTGGTAAACATGGCACTCCTAGTATTGTTTTCGAAGTGGGTGATTCTTCTTATGCAGTCACTCCTGGTACAATACGCAAGGCTCTACATCTTCCCGAAGGTTGTATTTTTTCAATTCCAGAAGAATCAGCTCTTCAGGAGTTAATGGCAAATTTGGGGTATGAACGGAGTTTGGCAAAACTTGGGCAGTTGAAACGGGCTCATATCATAAGAGAATGGAGCTTCTTCTTCGACTGCATCACCAAAGCTTTTGGAAACAAATGTTCAAATTTTGATGCTATCCCAATTCTGAGTCAGCACATCGGGTATGCTATTATCAATCAAACTCATTTTGATTTCGCAACTGGTATAATTGGTTTTATTGGGGATAGGATGACAGAGGATAGGAATGTTGTCTATTTTGCTAGATTCTGTCAACTTATTTATACTTTTTGTACTGATGAACCTCAATTAGTCAGTTCCTCAACCCCACCTTTTAAAGTTGCAAAATGCTACTTTAATGACCTGGTAAATGCTGACACTAAGAAATCAGTGGTTAGACCATTACAGATTCCTCAGTCTGTAAAATAGATCCTAGTAAATGTTGATCCTGATACTTATAGATCTGTTTACTCTGATGTCCAACCAACAACAAACACCCAAAAACCATCATCCTCAGCACCTACCACTCATTCTACTCAACCTACCCTCAGGACATATCTCAAATCGTATCTCTCCACTTCACAGACTGATCAACCCTCATCCTCAGCACCTACTGTGAAGCCTTCATCCTCCAAGCCAAAGAGGACAAAGACTGTTCCTCAAACACCTCAAAAGAGAAGGAGGGTTACCTTGAGAGATGAATCTGATACTGAGGACCAGGTTCTTTCTTCAGAACCTGTTGTAAGTGAAGCTGAGAAAAAGACTTCTCAGAAGGATTATGGAATTGGGGGATCTAGGCTTCTCAAAAGGCTTAGAAGAATGACAGTTCCTGAAACTCCCAAGGAATCCAAATCAACAAAGAGATACAAGAAACAGAGGGCAAAAAGGCCAGTTTCAGATGATGAAGAGGAAGCAGCTAAGGAAGGGGATCAGGAATCTCTGATCTCACAAGACAAGGAATTTGCTCCAGTCACTTCTTCTCCATCAACTCCATCTAAGGAAGCTGTTTCTGAAAAGGCTACCACACCATCTGTGTCTCCTGTTGATCCAGGCACAAGTGCTGATATTGATGTTCAAAACTTGGTTGTGCCTGAAGTAATTCTCTTAGAAGCTCCAACTATAACTAATCCTTCTACAACACCTATTACTGATGCTGTTCAAACTCCAGAGTTATCAACAACACCTTCTCTGCATCATGATGCTGATGATCAGACTTTAGGTGAGCATCAAGATTTGGCTGTTGATCAGAACTTAGAACCAGATCAGCAATTCGAGGATACTGAAACCTCCATTGCTACTCACACTGTTGTCTTATCAGAAGATACTGATTCTTTAAGTTCTGATGCTGCAAATGCTGGAGATACTGGTGCTGCTGCTCCAACTGCAGATGCTGATGCAGCAGGTCCTTCAGGACATGCTCCTCAACAGACTATTCTAAAGTCTGAACTGGTTAAGAAGTTTGTTACCAGAGAAGCACCAGTACCTTGGAGTGAAACTCCTGCAGGACAGGAGTGGACTAAGGAATGGAACTCAGTTTCATGTGTTCCAACTGAAAAGCATCTTGCTGAGCACTTGACTAAAGCTGATGAAATGTTAAATTCTGATGATTTCAAAACCCAGCTTAGAGTCACTGCATTGAGTACTAAACATCTACAAGGTCTTCACTCAACTACTCATGCAGAGCTACACAAGATTCAGGAAGAATTTATCAAACAGGAACAAGTTTGGAAAATTGATAAGAAAAAGTTCTTCCAACATACCATTGACAGGATTGCTTATATTGAGAAGACTCAAGATAATCAACAAGCTCAGATTGATGATATTCTGACAAATCAAGCTTCTCAGCAGTCACAACTTAATGAAATCCAATCTTCAGTGGAATTGCTTGTCTCTCTTCTATTACCTGCTGATGCCAAAAAGGGGGAGAAAGTAATTAAGTCCAAATGCAAGACTGACAAGACACCAAAAGGTAAGGATGATGGAAAAGATGATCGAGGAAGCTCTGGAATGGGTAGAGGTCATAGTCAAGGTAGATGATTCACATCAAGACAAGCTAGTCACATGACAAGTTCTGATACTGGGAAAAGAATAAGTTCTGCTACTGGTAAAAGGATAAGTTCTGATGAACTTTTAGATCTTGATGAGGAAATGTCAAGACAGTTATTTCTTCAGGAAAATCCAGGATTGGACTTGGAGAGTTTAATGAAAGAAGAAGCCAGGCTTAAATCAGAGAAAGTCACATCTAAATCTGAAGCTTCTGGTAAAAAGCCACTTCCAAAACTCAAAGGCATTGTGATCAAAGAAAGGAAACATATTGAAGCAACATTGGCTAGATCACAACCGCAGATAGATCCAAGATCCAAGGGTAAAGAAAAAGTTGGTGAACCTATCAAGGTTTATGTGCCGCCTGGGGATGAAGAAATTACTGATGAAAAGGATAATCTTGCTCTGACTTCAAGAAAAGTTCTTAAAACAACCTCTGACATAGCTCAAGTTGTTCAGAGTCAAGAAATTATAAGTTCTAATATTCAGAAGAAGCAAGTAACCTCTGACATAGCTCAAGTTAACTTGATATCAGAAGATAGACCAAAGACACTCCTACCAGGATTCACTAAAGCAAAACAGACTCAACCTTTGAAGACTACTGCAAGTGGTTTTGAAGCAAGAGTAGTTACTGGAAAGGAAGCAAGAGATAAAACTGGATTGGGAAGTGCTGATGAAAGGAGAATACATAACACTGCCAATGATCCAACTTCCTTGAGTGAACCAGGTATTGGAGCAACTCCTGAGAGATTGAATCAACTGGAATCTGTACAAATGGTTTACCATACCTACTTGAAAGAATACATCATGTTGTATTTCATGACAGATGGTAGGATTTATCATATAAGACAAAATGCCATTCCATTGAAGTATTTTGAAGAATTGGAGCATGTACTTTTCTTACTTCAAGTGGATGACAGAATAACAGGAACTGCTGCAAACTATTTAAAAGAACAGATTCAGAGACAGAAAAGGCTTTATTCTGTTAAGTCTGACAGCACATACGTTCCAAAGTACAGAGATCACAATGGTGATATAGTGAAATGAAGCCCAACACTGCTAAGATTATAACTACCTTTCTGGGGTACAGGGCTGTTGAATTCAATCTTGAGTCTGATAAAACTTATTTGATCAGACTAGATCAGGATATAAGAAAAGCAAAGATCAATGATCTCAGAGCTGCAATCTTTCAAATTGGTGAAGATACTGCAGAGCTTAAAGATGCCAAAAGGAGAATGATTGATGAACTCAGATATGCTGAGAAATGTTTGTTGAAGAACTATCTCAGAACAACTCCTGACATCAGAGAGATCAGATGATGAAGCCAAGTCGAAGATCTACAACTGCTTAAATTCTGATATTTGTACAGACTGAAGTTGTTATCAGAAGTTGAATATTGGTAAAGCTTTAAGGACTGTAAGTTATAGTTATCTAGTCTAATTCTCATGCATTTGTAAATTATGTTTTTGACATTATCAAATATCTGTTAAACTTGTATATTATGCTAATTTACAAGTTGGGGGAGATTGTTAGATATATTTGATAATGTCATGGCTAATATAATTTATGTTTAGATTTCATATCTTACTTAACAGGACAAATCAATACTTAACTGTTGATCAGTACTTATACTGGAAGTCAGGACTTAAGGATATCAGTACTTATATTATCAGGAGATAATCATCAGAAGTTAGATATCAGAACTTAAGTGCTGAAGGACGATCAGATAAGGACAGTAGCTGATTAAAGGAAAGAAGATCAAGATAAACATAAGAAGAGATATGCATAAAGAAGGAGTTCCGTGAAGAATGGAATACTTGGAAGAAAAGATATCTGATTGATATATTTTAGGAAGCAGAATTATATTCCATATCAATTAGCGATTATCTTGTAACTGTGTAGTATATAAACACAGACATAGGGTTTACACTATAAGTGTTAATATATTCGAGAAGATTATTCATTGTAACCCTAGCAGCTCTCGTGACATTTGTTCATCACTGAGAGGTAACAGTTCCATACTGTAACAGAGTTTATTGTTTCAATAAAGTTTGTTTTCTGTTACTTAATATATTAAAGTTCAATTTGATTGTATTATACACTGTATTCACCCCCCTCTACAGTGTGTGTGACCTAACAATACCATTTGAGTCTTATTTTTCAGGATTTAATTATCTTTATCAATATGGAAGAATAGCCACTGAAAAGGAATTCGTTAGTGAACATTTCTTCACCACAAACAAGAAGAATGTTAGCTACTTCAATTTCTATCCCAATGCTGATCCAGACATGGTCTATGAAGCATACCAATATGGACTATTAGCACAAGTTTATCCTGCTAATAACCTTTTGGAAATTTCTAGGTTCCCCAAGGAATTTAGAAAAGCAGTCAAGACATTTAAAAACAATTGTGTTAAAGGAAAAGAGATCGACCTCTTCATCAAAACCACTAGTACCATTATGTGCTGGGAAAATGAAGAAGAATACGATTGTCCACCCAATCAACCTTTACATTATATTCAGGTTGGCCCTGCCAAGGAAAAGATCTATTCTCCAAGCCAAGCAATGGAACCTACACTGGAGAAGAATGATTTAAGAGCACTGGCTGAAAATAAGTTATTGATTTTAATCAATAAGTTATTTAGTGTTCAAAAGGAAGATAAGCTAAAAGTCAATTTAGCTACAACACATGCCTTAATGACCTCTTATTCCCATAAAGGATTAAGTGAAGATGACTACAATAAAGTGGTCGCTTTCAGAAGGCAATTATTACATAAAGATGCTGTTGGATCGCATCAAGAAATCTTCTGCAAGAAAAAGCTAAAGGAAATAAGCAAATTCGGCATCCATCTCGAATGTCAAATCTGCGATGTCACCACTCCAGACAAAGAATCTGGAAAAAGAATAATGGAGGACCCCTCCACTTCAGCAGAAGACAAAGGACTTTTGCCTAAAGCACGAATACTGCTAAAAGCAAAACCAGGACAGCGTTTTTAAAAATTATCTTTTTGAAAAAGATAAGGAATCTACTTTATGAAAAGCAGATGAAAAGCAGAAGGCATCTAATTTATGAAAAGCAGAAGGCATCTACTTTACGAAAAGCAGAAGGCATCTACTTTATGAAAAGAAGAAGACATCTACTTTATGAAAAGAAGAAGGCATCTACTTTATGGAAAGCAGATAACATCTACTTTATGAATTATTAGAAGGCGACTAGTCTTGTAATAGAACGTTTCCTGACTCTATAAAAGGAGAGCTAAGCCTTAGGAAAGATTATCTTGCAATCTACAATGAAAACTCTTTCTTAATTCCAGAGAGTACTAGTAATGTATTGCGAGTAGTAACCCCAACGAGGTTTTAAGCTATGTATTATGTAAGGATTTGAGAAAATAAATAATATTTGCCTATTTTGACAATACTTATGGAATGTTCCGCGTTTTGGTATCAGAGCCTTGTTGTTTATTTAATTCTTTAGTATCAAGGTTTGATTATATCCTGGAGGGAGTAAGTCATAAGTGAAGTACCGTTTAGGCAGGTGGCCGTTGAGGGAAGCAGGTGCATCCTTGGAGTAATCAATATCAGGATAATTACAAAATTGAATAAATTCTCGGATCATATCTTACAAAGACTCAGGTATGAAAAAATTAGGTATTATATTATTGAACCTTACTGCAAATGCAAATGCTTAGAACTCTGTATTTTTAATAAGTGTTAAATCTTTTTAAATCTTCTCATTCTATGAGTAGCAATAATCATCCGTGGTTAGTAAACATATCTGGTAGTGCCATGATTTCCATGAATAACTATCAATACTTAGAACACCTTTTACAGGTTTCTAGAAAGATTGTCAGTGAAAAAGACAATAGAAACATTAGATCTCTTATCTAGGATCTTGAAGAATTTAAAACTGAACAAGTTCAATTCTATAATAGATATTCTATGCAAATAGAAACAGAGATATCTTCTCTTAAAATAATTCTCAGTTATGATCTTATTAAGAATCCATAAATGAGTTTGTTAACAGAAAAACATCCTGAGGAAACTCAAGATGAAAACAATTTGGAAATCGAGTTTTCAGAAAATGAAAAAGGTTTTCAAGCAAGCTTTTTGATAAAGCATGAAATTCTTTCTAATATCAAAAGAAGCAGACTCGATTTAAGAAAAGAAAAAATATTTAACATTCCTATGTTAAATTGTTTTAAAAGAAAAAACAATATCTTTTATTATATCTCTACCAAAGAAATGCATGTAGATATAAAAGATACTACAGGTTTAGTTTATCTGCCTTTAATCACTAGGGAAGAGATAAGCAAAAATTTGTTGAAAATAGACTCTAAGATAAGATCTACTATCAGCGTAGTTCACTTAGGTGCTATAAAATTTTTGCTTAAAGCAGAATTTCAAGAAGGAATAGATTCTCCTATTAAAATGGCTTTAATAGATAACAGAATTAATGATAGAAGAGATTGTATTTTAGGTGCTGCTAGAGGTAATTTAGCATACCAAAAATTTATGTTTACTGTCTATCCTAAATTTGGTTTTAGTTTAGAAACTAAAAATCTTGATCAGATATTATCTTTCGTGCATGACTTTGAGAGACATAATCTGATGAATGCAGAAGATAAAGTGTTTAGCTTAACTTATGCTGTTGCTTATGCTTTAACCAATAGTCATCATAGCATTGAATATAAGAAAAATGAATATATCGAATTGGACGATGTCTTCTCAGAAATAGGATCTGTAGAAGAAAAGCAATTTTCAGATATCAGTCCTTTAGATAATTCTTGGGCAATTGATATTGCAAAGAATAAGCCAATTCTTGGACAAAAACCTAGAATGAGTTTTAGAGGAAGAACCTTAGAGGTTGGTGAATCCTCTAATACCTCTAATAAAGAATTACTTCATAGCATGTCCCGAAGAGTTGATGACTTATGTCAGAAACTGGATCATCTATAGTCGTTCTAAATACTAATATGCATCCGCATATTTATAAAAAAGGAAAAATTCTAGAGTTTAAGAAATTAAATGAAGGAATAGACCTTGAACCAAGGAAGTACGTCTTCAGTGGTGTTGTAGGAAGTAATAGCCTTAACACTATTGTGTCTTCAACGAATAATCTTAACCAGATTACAGGAAGATGTTTACTAGGAATCTACAACTTACTGTCCTACTTCAGACTAAGCAAATATCCCAGTGAAAAATTTTCAAAATCACCTAGTATCTTCAACAGATATTCTACTTCTTTAAGAGGGGGGAGTAATGTGGAAATAGAAATTCTGAGAGACATAAAAAAGCTCTTAGTAAAACATAACGCTAATATTGAAAAATTAGAAGTTCAGTTGTCACAACTTAGAAACACTAAGTGTGATAATGAAGTTATTGACTGCAAGTTCAATGAAATCATAGAATACCTTAAGAAAATCTTAGGATGAGCATTAAGGAATTACTAGAGGATTTCGATAAAAATATTAAGCCACAAATAGGAGAAATCCTTAGGTTGCTTAAAATTCAGCATGATAACCATGTTACAGATAACCATGAGGCAGCAACAGCAAAGATCATTACTGAATTGAAATCAACAATTCAAGAATGTCCTTGCAACCATGAAATCCTTGAAGCCCTCAAAGAAAGACAGCATAAAGGAAAAGAAATCATCACAACATATGAAGATCCAGAGCACAAATCAAGGATCTGGAAATATAGTTACCCCAACTATAGTGTCGGGAACGAAGAGCTAGGAACTGGAAAAAATCCTGGCAGTCTGACGTGGCCATTCGGTGTTGATAAGAAATCAACATGAATTACATAAAAATAGTAGAAAAATTCTCCTGGGATAACATAGAAGAAGAAGAATTACAGGTTAACGATGACAACTATAAAGTCCTCAAATAAGCAATCGGGTTAATGGAGTTAGAGGATGAATCTAAAGCCAACCAAGAAATAGAAGACAGTAATGAATTAAAATCTTTATTTGGTTTTAATGATTACAACATTCTTAACACAATTGAAAGTTTCAGTTCTGAAGAACAGGAAGACCTTCGAGAAACAGAAGTTGATAGTTCTGAAGATGAGGAAATAGAAAACCTCAGGATGAACACTCATCAAACTTCAGCACCTCCTTCAGCATCTTCTTCACCAAAAAGAGAATCAGGAGAAACATCAGGTACAAAGAAAACTGAAGGAAGCAGAAAAAGGAAAGGTAATTTCTATCCTTTTAATAATTCTGAGGCTAAAGGAAATTCTAATATTTTTGGTAATAATATATTAAATATTGACGGAAAGCCAAACAGAAAAGTGCTCATAGACACTTGGGCAAAATAAATTAGTCTTATTATTCAGACTAACAAAGACGCTTATGATGATCAAAACACAGTTTTATTATTGATCGAACATAAGACTCTAGGTTTCATTAATAATTTTATTAAAAACACCACTTGGGAACCAGTCATGAGTCCCGTTACAGCCTTTGAAAATGTATTAGATGGCATATATACAATGTTCTTAGGAATTAATCAAGCTTCTGATAAACTGCAAGAGTTATTAAGAATAAAAGAAAAGGCAAGAAATAGGATCACTAATATGCAGCTTTGCGATATATGTTTCCTAGATCAATTTTTCTGTGATCATGAAAAATATCTATACCAATTAGATGACCAAGCGGAATATGTGAAGTATGTAAAATACTATCTCCTCAAAATTCCACTGGTTGGATTAAAAGCTTTAGAAAGATTTAATCTAGAAGCTACTGGTCCAGCAGAGTATAGTTTAGCCTATGCTCAAAGAATTGTTAAAGAGGAAATCTCAAAAATTTGCGATTTAACAAAGAAACAAAAGCAGTTGAAATCTTTTAGTAAACAGTGTTGTGAAAAGATTGTCGAATAACCATTTGAGTATGGATGTATGAAAACTTCTTACAAGAAGCACTACAGGAAGAAGTCTTATAAAAATAAGACTACTTACAAGTTTATCAAGAAGAAGAAGCCTTATAAACCAGGTAAGTATTTCAAGAAAAAATCGTCCAAGAAATTTTCTAATAAAAAGAAAAAGTTTTGCCCAAAAGGCAAGAAAAATTGCAGGTGTTGGATCTGTAACGAAGAAGGACATTATGCAAATGAATGCCCTAATAGAAAGAAGAATGACGGCAAGGTCCAAATGCTAGAACAAGTTTATTCGTTAGGATATATTCCTATTGAAGACCCTTATGAAGATACTCAAGAAGTATATTCAATTGAAGAATTGGACCCTGGACCAATAGAATCAGATTCTAATGAATCAACTTCCTCAGAATCCGACTGAAAAAGAAGAGGTGATGACCAACATCACTAATCCAAACTCTATTTATATCTCAGTTAAGTTAAAATTTACAGGATATAAACAGATTGAATTACATTGTTATGTTGATACAGGCTCCAGCCTTTGCATAGCAAGTAAACATGTTATTCCACCAGAAGATTGGATTAACGCAGAAAGACCTATACAAGCAAAAATTGCTAATGGGAGCACCATTACAATCAGCAAGGTATGTAAAGACCTTAATATACTGATAGCAGGTGAAATATTTCATATTCCTACTGTTTACCAACAGGAAGCTGGAATAGATTTTTTAATTGGTAATAATTTTTGCCAATTATATGAACCATTCACTCAGTATACAAAAATGATTATACTAACCCTTTCAGGTCAAGAGGTATATATCAGAAAAATAACAACAGCTCGTAAAGTTGGAGTTCCAGGTTTCCTAGAAATAATGAAAAAGAATTCTAAAACCAAAAAACCTAATGCTATTAATATCAGCACTAATAAAATTTTTCTTTTACAGAGGGGGAAGGATGTTATTAGAAGATTCAAAGAATTAAATGATTGTAAAAATTTAATTCTTGATATAGAAAAAAAGACTATAATCGAAGGATTATTAGACTCTGTCTGCTCAGAAAATCCACTGGATCCTACAAAGACCAAGAAATGGATGAAAGCAACAATCAGGCTCAGAGATCCTAAAACTGTAATCAAGGTTCGACCTATGAAGTATAGCCCACAAGATCGTAAAGAATTTGGCATACAAATTCAAGAGCTTCTGGATATGAAGATCATCATACCCAGTAAATCACCTCATATGTCTCCGGCATTTCTTGTAGAAAATGAAGCTGAGAAGAGAAGAGGGAAGAAAAGAATGGTAGTCAACTATAAAGCAATCAATGAGGCTACAATAGGAGACAGCCATAACCTACCAAATAAGGATGAACTTCTCACCCTTATCCGAGGTAAGAAAATGTTTAGCTCATTAGACTGTAAATCTGGTTTTTGGCAGGTATTGCTAGATGAAGAATCACAGTTATTGACAGCATTTACATGTCCCCAAGGACATTATCAATGGATCGTGCTGCCATTCGGTCTTAAGCAGGCTCCTTCTATTTTTCAAAGACACATGCAAGATGCATTCGGGTCATTTGAATCATTTTGCTGCGTTTATGTTGATGATATCCTTATCTTTAGTGATAATGAACAGGATCATTTAAGGCATTTAGCAGTAGTTCTAAAGAGATGTCAACATCTTGGCATAATTTTATTCAAGAAGAAAGCACAACTTTTTAAAACAAAGATTAATTTCTTAGGGTTAGAAATTGATCAAGGAACGCACTGTCCTCAAGCTCATATTCTGGAACATATTAATAAATTTCTGAACAAACTTGAAGACAAAAAACAATTGCAAAGGTTTTTAGGTATATTAACTTATGCATCTGATTATATTCCAAAACTTGCAGCCATTCGTGCACCTTTGCAGGTTAAGCTCAAGAAAGATATTCCTTGGGAATGGAAAGATTCAGATACTGATTACATTTGTAAGGTAAAAAAGAATCTGAAGGGTTTTCCAAAACTCTATCATCCAGAGCCGAATAACAAGCTTATCATTGAGACAGACGCTTCAGGCGAATACTGGGGAGGAGTTCTCAAAGCAGTTAATTCTGATAAAGAATTAATATGCAGATACGCTTCAGGAAGCTTTAAAGATGCCGAGAAAAATTATCATTCAAATGAAAAAGAATATCTGGCAGTCATTAGAGTCATTAACAAATTTTCTATTTATCTAACTCCGGTCAAATTCTTGGTAAGGACTGATAATAGAAACTTCACTTATTTTCTTCGTATTAAGTTACAGGGAGATAATAAGCAAGGAAGATTAGTAAGATGGCAGCAATGGTTATCTCACTACAGTTTTGATGTAGAGCACATCGAAGGAGTTAAAAACTGCTTAACAGACTTTTTAACAAGAGAATTTCAGAAAGATCAGGTAAACACATTATTATAACGATGTTATGTTTTATACTGTTTTACACTATTTTTCAGGAATCCAAAGCCACTTTTCAGGCTATAAATACAGAGGATTTCAGGGTAAAGAAAGCACCAACAAATCTTTATTCCAAACCTTGAATACATATAAGGCTTCTTTGCCTACATATATCTCTTTCTTTGAGATTACCATAAGCCTGTAGCTATGGACAAACTAGCAATGCAAGAAGCTATTGTTATGAAGAAAATTCAGCTATTACAAGATGAACTTCTTATAATTCGTGCTGAAATGGAATTTTGTAAGAAGGTTTCAACCTTCTGAACAACAAAAGGTTATTTCAGAACCTTCTTCAGTAATGAACAAATCTGAAACTAGCCCGGAGCAAACGGCTACCGGTAAAGGCTCAACAAATCCGTTGACACCTGTGGATTTGGTAAAAATCCAGACTGAGGTTTATACCTCACAACAAATGGTTACTTCATCACCATCTTCAGAATGAACAAAGATGAGTCTATTCCTGAGCAAATGGCTCCAGGTAAAGAAATAACAAATCCGTTAAAGGCTGTTGCTTTGCCAGAAAGCAAGACTGAGGTTCAAACCTCCATAACGTTAGAAAAAACCTCTAATTTAAATTTGAGGCCTAACGGGGGAATTCAAACCCCTACAAAGACTGAAGGTCATACTTCAGCTGTCCCGAACGGATACAAAGGCCCTAAAACCTATTATGTGGTGTTTAATGGTCCTAATACAGGAATATACACTACATGGGAGATAGCTGAGAAAGCTGTAAAAGGATTCTCAGGCATTAAACATAAGAAGTACAAATCCTTTGCTGAAGCAAAAGTTGCAGCAAATATTTATACTACACAAGAATTCAAGCCACCTCTCCAGTTGATTAATTCTGTAGAAGCATTACATTCAACTTATGCGGGGGCAATAACTCACCCAAAAGAAAGTTCTAGCAAAACTATTTTGGGAAACATCCCAAAATCTCAGCAGCTGTTAATACAAACGGAAGAAGATACCATTGAGTCTTATTTTTCAGGATTTAATTATCTTTATCAATATGGAAGAATAGCCACTGAAAAGGAATTCGTTAGTGAACATTTCTTCACCACAGACAAGAAGAATGTTAGCTACTTCAATTTCTATCCCAATGCTGATCCAGACATGGTCTATGAAGCATACCAATATGGACTATTAGAACAAGTTTATCCTGCTAATAACCTTTTGGAAATTTCTAGGTTCCCCAGGGAATTTAGAAAAGCAGTCAAGACATTTAAAAATAATTGTCTTAAAGGAAAAGAGATCGACCTCTTCATCAAAACCACTAGTACCATTATGTGCTGGGAAAATGAAGAAGAATACGATTGTCCACCCAATTAACCTTTACATTATATTCAGGTTGGTCCTGCCAAGGAAAAGATCTATTCTCCAAGCCAAGTAATGGAACCTACACTGGAGAAGAATGATTTAAGAGCACTGGCTGAAAATAAGTTATTGATTTTAATCAATAAGTTATTTAGTATTCAAAAGGAAGATGAGCTAAAAGTCAATTTAGCTACAACACATGCCTTAATGACCTCTTATTCCCATAAAGGATTAAGTGAAGATGACTACAATAAAGTGGTCGCTTTCAGAAGGCAATTATTATATAAAGATGCTGTTGGATCGCATCAAGAAATCTTCTGCAAGAAAAAGCTAAAAGAAATAAGCAAATTCGGCATCCATCTCGAATGTCAAATCTGCGGTGTCACCACTCCAGACAAAGAATCTGGAAAAAGAATAATGGAGGACCCCTCCACTTCAGCAGAAGACAAAGGACTTTTGCCTAAAGCAGGAATACCGCTCAAAGCAAAACCAGGACAACATTTTTAAAGATTATCTTTTTTGAAAAAGATAAGGAATCTACTTTATGAAAAGCAGATGAAAAGCAGAAGGCATCTACTTTATGAAAAGCAGAAGGCATCTACTTTATGAAAAGCAGAAGGCATCTACTTTATGAAAAGCAGAAGGCATCTACTTTATGAAAAGCAGAAGATATCTACTTTATGGAAAGCAGATATCATCTACTTTATCAATTATTAGAAGATGACTAGTCTTGTAATAGAACACTTCCTGACTCTATAAAAGGAGAGCTAAGCCTTAGGAAAGATCATCTTGTAATCTACAATGAAAACTCTTTCTTAATTCCAGAGAGTACTAGTAATGTATTGCGAGTAGTAACCCCAACGGGGTTTTAAGCTATGTATTATATAAGGGTTTGAGAAAATAAATAATATTCGCCTATTTTGACAATACTTCACGGAACACTCCATAAGTATTGTCAAAATAGGCAAATATTATTTATTTTCTCAAACCCTTACATAATACATAGCTTAAAACCCCGTTGGGGTTACTACTCGCAATACATTACTAGTACTCTCTGGAATTAATAAAGAGTTTTCATTATAGATTACAAGATGATCTTTCCTAAGGCTTAGCTCTCCTTTTATAGAGTCAGGAAGCGTTCTATTACAAGACTAGTCGTCTTCTAATAATTCATAAAGTAGATGCTATCTGCTTTCCATAAAGTAGATGCCTTCTGCTTTTCATAAAGTAGATGCCTTCTGCTTTTCATAAAGTAGATGCCTTCTGCTTTTCATAAAGTAGATGCATTCTGCTTTTCATAAAGTAGATGCCTTCAGCTTTTCATAAAGTAGATGTCTTCTGCTTTTCATCTGCTTTTCATAAAGTAGATTCCTTATCTTTTTCAAAAAAGATAATCTTTAAAAACGCTGTCCTGGTTTTCCTTTGAGCAGTATTCCTGCTTTAGGCAAAAGTCCTTTGTCTTCTGCTGAAGTGGAGGGGTCCTCCATTATTCTTTTTCCAGATTCTTTGTCTGGAGTGGTGACACCGCAGATTTGACATTCGAGATGGATGCTGAATTTGCTTATTTCCTTTAGCTTTTTCTTGCAGAAGATTTTTTGATGTGATCCAACAATATCTTTATGTAATAATTGCCTTCTGAAAGCGACCACTTTATTGTAGTCATCTTCACTTAATCCTTTATGGGAATAAGAGGTCATTAAGGCATGTGTTGTAGCTAAATTGACTTTTAGCTTATCTTCCTTTTGAACACTAAATAACTTATTGATTAAAATCAATAACTTATTTTTAGCCAGTGCTCTTAAATCATTCTTTTCCAGTGTAGGTTCCATTGCTTGGCTTGGAGAATAGATCTTTTCCTTGGCAGGACCAACCTGAATATAATGTAAAGGTTGATTGGGTGGACAATCGTATTCTTCTTCATTTTCCCAGCACATAATGGTACTAGTGGTTTTGATGAAGAGGTCGATCTCTTTTCCTTTAAGACAATTGTTTTTAAATGTCTTGACTGCTTTTCTAAATTCCTTGGGGAACCTAGAAATTTCCAAAAGGTTATTAGTAGGATAAACTTGTGCTAATAGTCCATATTGGTATGCTTCATAGACCATGTCTGGATCAACATTGGGATAGAAATTGAAGTAGCTAACATTCTTCTTGTCTGTGGTGAAGAAATGTTCACTAACGAATTCCTTTTCAGTGGCTATTCTTCCATATTGATAAAGATAATTAAATCCTGAAAAATAAGACTCAATGGTATCTTCTTCCATTTGTATTAACAACTACTGAGATTTGGGATGTTTCCCAAAATAGTTTTGCTAGAACTTTCTTTTGGGTGAGTTATTGCCCCCGCATAAGTTGGATGTAATGCTTCTACAGAATTAATCAACTGGAGAGGTGGCTTGAATTCTTGTGTAGTATAAATATTTGCTGCAACTTTTGCTTCAGCAAAGGATTTGTACTTCTTATGTTTGATGCCTGAGAATCCTTTTACAGCTTTCTCAGCTATCTCCCATGTAGTGTATATTCCTGCATTAGGACCATTAAGCACCGCATAATAGGTTTTAGGGCCTTTGTATCCGTTCGGGACAGCTGAAGTATGACCTTCAGTCTTTGTAGGGATTTGAATTCCCCCGTTAGGCCTCAAATTTAAATTAGAGGTTTTTTCTAATGTTATGGAGGTTTGAACCTCAGTCTTGCTTTCTGGCAAATCAACAGCCTTTAACGGATTTGTTATTTCTTTATATGGAGCCGTTTGCTCAGGAATAGACTCATCTTTGTTCATTTCTGAAGATTGTGATGAAGTAAACATTTGTTGTGAGGTATAAACCTCAGTCTGGATTTTTACCAAATCCACAGGTGTCAACGGATTTGTTGAGCCTTTACCGGTAGCCGTTTGCTCCGGGCTAGTTTCAGATTTGTTCATTACTGAAGAAGGTTCTGAAATAACCTTTTGTTGTTCAGAAGGTTGAAACCTTCTTACAAATTCCATTTCAGCACGAATTATAAGAAGTTCATCTTGTAACAACTGAATTTTCTTCATAACAATAGCTTCTTGCATTGCTAGTTTGTCCATAGCTACAGGCTTATGGTAATCTCAAAGAAGAAGATGTATGTAGGCAAAGAAGCCTTATATGTATTCAAGGTTTGGAATAAAGATTTGTTGGTGCTTTCTTTACCCTGAAATCCTCTGTATTTATAGCCTGAAAAGTGGCTTTGGATTCCTGAAAAACAGTGTAAAACAGTATAAAGCATCACATCATTATAATAATGTGTTTACCTGATCTTTCTGAAATTCTCTTGTTAAAAAGTCTGTTAAACAGTTTTTAACTCCTTCAATGTGCTCTACATCAAAACTGTAGCGAGATAACCATTGCTGCCATCTTACTAATCTTTCTTGCTTATTATCTCCCTGTAACTTAATACAAAGAAAATAAGTGAAGTTTCTATTATCAGTCCTTACTAAGAATTTGACCAGAGTTAGATAAATAGAAAATTTGTTAATGACTCTAATGACTGCCAGATATTCTTTTTCATTTGAATGATAATTTTTCTCGGCATCTTTAAAGCTTCCTGAAGCGTATCTGCATATTAATTCTTTATCAGAATTAACTGCTTTGAGAACTCCTCCCCAGTATTTGCCTGAAGCGTCTGTCTCAATGATAAGCTTGTCATCCGACTCTGGATAATAGAGTTTTGGAAAACCCTTCAGATTCTTGGTGGAACCTTCATAGGTCGAACCTTGATTACAATTTTAGGATCTCTGAGCTTGATTGCTGCTTTCATCCATTTCTTGGTATTTGTTGGATCTAGTGGATTTTCTGAGCAGACAGAGTCTAATAATCCTTCGATTATAGTCTTCTTTTCTATATCAAGAATTAAATTTTTACAATCATTTAATTCTTTGAATCTTCTAATAACATTCTTCCCCCTCTGTAAAAGAAAAATTTTATTAGTGCTGATATTAATAGCATCAGGTTTTTTGGTTTTAGAATTCTTTTTCATTGATTCTAGGAAACCTGGAACTCCAACTTTATGAGCTGTTGTTATTTTTCTGATATATACTTCTTGACCTGAAAGGGTTAGTATAATCATTTTTGTATACTGAGTGAATGGTTCATATAATTGGCAGAAATTATTACCAATTAAAAAATCTATTCCAGCTTCCTGTTGGTAAACAGTAGGAATATGAAATATTTCACCTGCTATCAGTATATTAAAGTCTTTACATACCTTGCTGATTGTAATGGTGCTCCCATTAGCAATTTTTGCTTGTATAGGTCTTTCTGTGTTAATCCAATGTTCTGGTGGTATAACATGTTTACTTGCTATGCAAAGGCTGGAGCCTGTATCAACATAACAATGTAATTCAATCTGTTTATATCCTGTAAATTTTAACTTACATGAGATATAAATAGAGTTTGGATTAGTGATGTTGGTCATCACTTCTTCTTCTTCAGTCGGATTCTGAGGAAGTTGATTCATTAGAATCTGATTCTATTGGTCCAGGGTCCAATTCTTCAATTGAATATACATCTTGAGTATCTTCATAAGGGTCTTCAATAGGAATATATCCTAAAGAATAAACTTGTTCTAGCATTTGGACCTTGCTGTCCTTCTTCTTTCTATTAGGGCATTTATTTGCATAATGTCCTTCTTCGTTACAGATCCAACACCTGCAATTTTTCTTGCTTTTTGGGCAAAACTTTTTCTTGTCATTAGAAAATCTCTTGGACGATTTTTTCTTGAAATACTTACATGGTTTATAAGGCTTCTTCTTCTTGATAAACTTGTAAGTAGTCTTATGTTTATAAGACTTCTTCATGTAGTGCTTCTTGTAAGAAGCTTTCCTACATCCATACTCAAATGGTTTTTCGACAATCTTTTCACAACACTTTTTGCTATAAGATTTCAACTGCTTTTGTTTCTTTGTTAAATCACAAATTTTTGAGATTCCTCTTTAACAATTCTTTGAGCATAGGCTAAACTATACTCTGCTGGACCAGTGGCTTCTAGATTAAATCTTTCTAAAGCTTTTAATCCTACCAGTGGAATTTTGAGAAGATAGTATTTTACATACTTCACATATTCCGCTTGGTCATCTAATTGGTATAGATATTTTTCATAATCACAGAAAAATTGATCTAGGAAACATATTTCGCAAAGCTGCATATTAGTGATCCTAGTTCTTGCCTTTTCTTTTATTCTTAATAACTCCTGCAGTTTATCAGAAGCTTGATTAATTCCTAAGAACATTGTATAGATGCCATCTAATACATTTTCAAAGGCTGTAACGGGACTCATGACAGGTTCCCAAGTGGTGTTTTTAATAAAATTATTAATGACACCTAGAGTCTTATGTTCGATCAATAATAAAACTGTATTTTGATCATCATAAGCGTCTTTGTTAGTCTGAATAATAAGACTAATTTCTTTTGCCCAAGTGTCTATGAGCTCTTTTTTAGTTTGGCTTTCCGTCAATATTTAAGATATTATTACCAAAAATATTAGAATTTCCTTTAGCCTCAGAATTATTTAAAGGATAGAAATTACTTTTTCTTTTTCTGCTTCCTTCAGTTTTCTTTGTACCTGATATTTCTCCTGATTCTCTTTTTGGTGAAGAAGATGCTGAAGGAGGTGCTGAAGTTTGATGAGTGTTCATCCTGAGGTTTTCTATTTCCTCATCTTCAGAACTATCAACTTATGTTTCTTGAAGGTCTTCCTGTTCTTCAGAACTGAAACTTTCAATTGTGTTAAGAATGTTGTAATCATTAAAACCAAATAAAGATTTTAATTCATTACTGTCTTCTATTTCTTGGTTGGCTTTAGATTCATCCTCTAACTCCATTAACCTGATTGCTTGTTCGAGGACTTTATAGTTGTCTTCGTTAACCTGTAATTCTTCTTCTTCTATGTTATCCTAGAAGAATTTTTCTACTATTTTTATGTAATTCATGTTGATTTCTTATCAACACCGAATGGCCACGTCAGACTGCCAGGATTTTTTCCAGTTCCTAGCTCTTCGTTCCCGATACTATAGTTGGGGTAACTATATTTCCAGATCCTTGATTTGTGCTCTGGATCTTCATTTGTTGTGATGATTTCTTTTCCTTTATGCTGTCTTTCTTTAAGGGCTTCAAGGATTTCATGGTTGCAAGGACATTCTTGAATTGTTGATTTCAATTCAGTAATGATCTTTGCTGCTGCTGCCTCAATGTTATCTGTAACATGGTTAGCATGCTGAATTTTAAGCAACCTAAGGATTACTCCTATTTGTGGCTTAATATTTTTATCGAAATCCTCTAGTAATTCCTTAATGCTCATCCTAAGATTTTCTTAAGGTATTCTATGATTTCATTGAACTTGCAGTCAATAACTTCATTATCACACTTAGTGTTTCTAAGCTGTGACAACTGAACTTCTAATTTTTCAATATTAGCGTTCTGTTTTACTAAGAGCTTTTTTATGTCTCTCAGAATTTCTATTTCCACATTACTCCCCCCTCTTAAAGAAGTAGAATATATGTTGAGGATACTAGGTGATTTTGAAAATTTTTCACTGGGCTCTTTACTTAGTCCGAAGTAGGACAGTAAGTTGTAGATTCCTAGTAAACATCTTCTTGTAATCTGGTTAAGATTATTCGTTGAAGACACAATAGTGTTAAGGCTATTACTTCCTACAACACAACTGAAGACGTACTTCCTTGGTTCAAGGTCTATTCCTTCATTTAATTTTTTAAACTCTAGAATTTTTCCTTTTTTATAAATATACGAATGCATATTAGTATTTAGAACGACTATAGATGATCCAGTTTCTGACATAAGTCATCAACTCTTCGGGACATGCTATGAAGTAATTCTTTATTAGAGGTATTAGAGGATTCACCAACCTCTAAGGTTCTTCCTCTAAAACTCATTCTAGGTTTTTGTCCAAGAATTGGCTTATTCCTTGCAATATCAATTGCCCAAGAATTATCTAAAGGACTGATATCTGAAAATTGCTTTTCTTCTACAGATCCTATTTCTGAGAATACATCGTCCAATTCGATATATTCATTTTTCTTATAGTCAATGCTATGATGACTATTGGTTAAAGCATAAGCAACAACATAAGTTAAGCTAAATACTTTATCACCTGCATTCATCAGATTATGTCTCTCAAAGTCATGCACGAAAGATAATATTTGATCAAGATTTTTAGTTTCTAAACTAAAACCAAATTTAGGATAGACAGTAAACATGAATTTTTGGTATGCTAAATTACCTCTAGCAGCACCTAAAATACAATCTCTTCTATTATTGATTCTGTTATCTATTAAAGCCATTTTAATAGGAGAATCTATTCCTTCTTGAAATTCTGCTTTAAGCAAAATTTGTATAGCACCTAAGTGAACTACGCTGATAGTAGATCTTATCTTAGAGTCTATTTTCAACAAATTTTTGCTTATCTCTTCCCTAGTGATTAAAGGCAGATAAACTAAACATGTAGTATTTTTTATATCTACATGTATTTCTTTGGTAGAGATATAATAAAAGATATTGTTTTTTCTTTTAAAACAATTTAACATAGGAATGTTAAATATTTTTTCTTTTCTTAAATCGAGTCTACTTCTTTTGATTTTAGAAAGAATTTCTTGCTTTATCAAAAAGCTTGCTTGAAAACCTTTTTCATTTTCTGAAAACTCGATTTCCAAATTGTTTTCATCTTGAGTTTCCTCAGGATGTTTTTCTGTTAACAAACTCATTTATGGATTCTTAATAAGATCATAACTGAGAATTCTTTTAAGAGAAGATATCTCTGTTTCTATTTGCATAGAATATCTATTATAGAATTGAACTTGTTCAGTTTTAAATTCTTCAAGATCCCAGATAAGAGATCTAATGTTTCTATTGTCTTTTTCACTGACAATCTTTCTAGAAACCTGTAAAAGGTGTTCTAAGTATTGATAGTTATTCATGGAAATCATGGCACTACCAGATATGTTTACTAACCACGGATGATTATTGCTACTCATAGAATGAGAAGATTTAAAAAGATTTAACACTTATTAAAAATACAGAGTTCTAAGCATTTGTATTTGCAGTAAGGTTCAATAATATAATACCTAATTTTGACATACCCGAGTCTTTGTAAGATATGATCCGAGAATTTATTCAATTCTGTAATTATCCTGATATTGATTACTCCAAGGATGCACCTGCTTCCCTCAACGGCCACCTGCCTAAATGGTACTTCGCTTATGACTTACTCCCTCTAGGATATAATCAAACCTTGATACTAAAGAATTAAATAAACAACAAGGCTCTGATACCAAAACGCGGAACACTCCATAAGTATTGTCAAAATAGGCAAATATTATTTATTTTCTCAAACCCTTACATAATACTTAGCTTAAAACCCCGTTGGGGTTACTACTCGCAATACATTACTAGTACTCTCTGGAATTAAGAAAGAGTTTTCCTTGTAGATTCCCAGATGATCTTTCCTAAGGCTTAGCTCTCCTTTTATAGAGTCAGGAAGCGTTCTATTACAAGACTAGTCGTCTTCTAATAATTCATAAAGTAGATGCTATCTGCTTTCCATAAAGTAGATGCCTTCTGCTTTTCATAAAGTAGATGCCTTCTACTTTTCATAAAGTAGATGCCTTATGCTTTTCATAAAGTAGATGCCTTCTGCTTTTCATAAAGTATATGTCTTCTGCTTTTCATCTGCTTTTCATAAAGGAGATTCCTGGTATCAGCAAGTCGAACTATCTTGCTCTCAGGACCAGCAGGCTGGTCTCATAAATTTTTATGTGTTGTCGTACACTAGAATATTCTCACCAGGCTACCTATTTCTGATTTTGTAGATTTGCAAAGCACACATGGAACCTTGCTCCAACAAGTCGAACTATCTTGCTCTCAGGACCAACAGGTTGGTCTCATAAATTTTTATGGATGATATAACTGCATCTCAAGCTGACTTTGAATCTATGCTGGAATGAAGGAGCAAGTTCAGCAAGTGACACAATCGTAGTTGTTTATCGTGCAAAGTAGCTAATTGTTTTAAATTATTGATTATGAAGCGGAAAACAAAAGTGTTTTTCCTTTAAGCCACCCTCTTCGCCATCCTTCAGAAAAACTTGACTCATTTGGTAATCATTTAAACTCTCATGATTCGTGTAAACTCTGCCAATGGTGGGCTTTTGTAGAATATAACATACATTACTATTGTAGGAGACGGACTTGCGACTGAGGATTCAACAATTTTTGTCATGGATAGAAGAGAGGGCAGCGGAAAAGAGGGCAGCGGAAAAGAGGGCAGCGAAAGAGAGGGAAGTGGAATAGAGGGCAGCGGAAGAGTGGGCAGCCAAGTTGGAGGCACAGTGGGAGATACAAGAACTGAGGGATATTGAGGCAGAGCAGAAGAGGGCTATTAGTGTCAGTCTATTTTAACATCATCCATGATATAGTACAATACTGGTTTTGATAAGTGTTATCTAATGAATATGCCTTAAAATACATCAAAACAAAAAAAATAAGTAGAAACCGAGATGAATATAGATTCTTAAACTTGTTACAATTGTTCATAGAGCAATCATAGAGCAATTTTTCCAAGGTAAAATACATAGAGAAACTTGTAAAAATATCATTTACTTTCCCTCTCCTTTCTTACTTGTAAAAATATCTATTGCAGTATGAAGTAACGTGGTCCGCTCCTCCTTGTGCTTTTCAGGAAGAGCTATCTTACTTTCATTGTTTTTTTCATAATCCGTGCATTAGAACTCCGAGTTCATGTGATATATAAAATGAACTATTTTTAACCCAGTTTTTTTTCTTTGCTTAAGATTTTTAACATATACTCCCTCTGTTTTTTTTATAAGTCGCTTGACTTTTGTGCACGTATGTTTAGGTACTTTGACCGGATAGTTAAAATTATTATTTTTAAACCACGATAGCAAATCAAGTTAGAACTAACCATGGTTTAAATAGATTAATATGAAAAAAGTAATTCTATTTATAACTTACATCATGTGAAAGATTAAGAAAGATATTATCCAGAACGTCCTTAAAATTTGCTATATGATTATGAGAAATTCTCTCCACCTGATTAACAATCGGGGGCATGAAAGGAACCTGTAACTGGTTTACATTCAAATTGATGGAAAGATTCGGGATCTGTAATATGAAAAAGCTCTGTTAAATATTAAGTTTTGTCAAATTCGTAGTTAATAAAGCTACTACTGAATGTTTAGAAAAGGATGCTAAGCATCATTCTGTTACTTATACTGCTCTGGTCAAGGCTAGAGCACATATTCAACACAAGGCTTCAATTAATCATGCTTTAGTCTTATAAATAGTACTGTAACAAATCATTTCATAACTTCTGGAATACATTTCTTTATATCTTCATTTTCTGTTATGAATATAATACATTTCTTTGTCTATAATTCTAAGAGTAGTCAACAAAAATAATAGTTCAACTGATACGTTTCCAAATTATAAAAGAAACAAAATTTAAAACTTACCAATATTACCCAAGCATTTCCCTCGAGAACCTTCTTTTCAGTTGTTTCCTTTTTCCACTCGGCAATAAAACCAGAAACAACGTTCCTTGGGGTTGCACTGATACGGGGATATTTGGGATTTCTGTCCATGGTCAGTGTCATTGGCCTATGAAACGTGACTGTGGTCCGGATCTTCTTGACCTTCTTAAATGTAGTTGTGCCAGATTTCACAGCCTTGGCTGTTTTCAGTGCCTGAGACTTTGCATCAGACTTCTTAGCAACATCCACACTAGCCGGGTAGATCTTTATCTATTTGGCGTGCATTGTATGAGGCTTCTCTAATAAAAATAAGAGAATAATCTTCAAAGCATGGTTCAACAGTTAATTAAGGTATTTTGTTGGTTGGATTGTTTATTTTGATTGTTAGCCAGTTCTAAAACTGTTCTGAATACAGTCAACAAACCGAGCTCTCTCATGTAAATTGTATAGAACTATGAGAACCAATATTAAATAAGCAATACTCAGAAAAACTAATGAACATATTATCTCATACCACAACACTAGTGATCTTAAAAATTTCCTACTCATTCGCATTGCATTTCCTCTCGAGTCAAGTGGGGAAAACTCTCTATGGAACGTTTTATCACCCAGTTAGATTTAGATGCTTAAAAACATTAGTAACGTAAGCAGTACCGCACAACAAAAGGAATAAACAAAATCTTCTGTATGAAAGCTATGGGTTTGTTATAAGCAGAACATATTTTTCGGACTTCCATTATTGTTTGTATAGAATTATGAGAACCAAAATTAAATAAGCAATACTCAAAAAAGCTAATGAACAGATTATCTCATACCACAACACTATTGATCTTAAAAATTTCCTACTCATTCGCATTGCATGTTTGTTATAAGCAGAACATATTTTCCGGACTTCCATTATTGTGCAAAGTGCAGTTTGTCTCGAACCAATAAATTTTTTTTTTGCTAAATGAACCAATAAATTTAAAGTCTTGTAATGTATTTATGAACCGTTAAAAACCGAACCAAGTTTTTTAAAACTGAAACCAAAACCAACGGTTCAATTGCGGTTGTGATTTTCAATTTTTAAAATCGAAGACATGCGATTTCGGGGCAAAACCGCCCCTAGGGATGGCAACGGGTCGGATTCAGATCGGGTATTGTAAAATTCAAATCCAAATCCAAATATTTTCGGGTTATCCAAATCCAAATCCGTCGGGTTTCGGATCGGTTCGGGTATTTTTCGGGTATCCAAAATTACGAATAATATAATCAAATTTAATATTATTTATACATGCAAATACCATTAATTACATTTATATACTACCTAAAATTAAAAAATATTAACTAATAAGTAGTCAAACATATTATATTGCATATGTTGACATGGAGAGTGAAATCTAATATATGTTATTAATATAATATTTAGGATTCCATCACAAATATTTATTTTTTTGTAAATATATAAAAAGTACATCTAAAATAATAAAAGTTGAGATTGAAATAAAGAGTTAAAATTCACACAATCTTGACATTAATCTACTACTACTCAAATAATACAATAAAAAAATGTAAATTATATGTCTTACATCTAAAATATATATAATATATTATTATTTATATGTCGGGTTTCGGGTTTGGATCAGGTTTGGATTGAGTTTCGGATTTCGGATCGGGTATCGGTTCGGTATCGTTGAAATCCAAATCCAAATCCAAATCCAAAATTTCGGATATGGTATATCCAAAATTTCGGGTTTCGGATCTGGTATCCGTCGAATCGGATTAATTTGCCATCCCTAACCGCCCCGAACCGAACCATGCTCTCCCCTGTCTCAGCTAGTAGTTGAGAGGCGCTTCTAATTTCTCACCGGTCAATTAATTTCCTGCACCTTCCCAAAAACCACCAATTACTTTCTCAACCTTCCCAAAACCCTCTTAAATTCTTGCACCTTCCCCGTTAAAACACCAATCTAAAATGGGATTAGATCTTACTGCACGAAATCAATTTGTTAAATTACTTCCGATTTCATCCGAAGGTATGTTCTTGTTTTTTGATTATGTAAATTATGAATTAGGAATTGTTTAAAGATTCTGAACTAGGTATGTGCATAATTATTATGGCTATGCAGAATTTATTCAGAATTTGGGATTTTGAATTTGAATTGATGAATTCGAATTGATGCATCTTTAATTTGAATTGCTTGTGACTGATATATTATGTATTTTGTTAATCTATATATCATGTAGATCTTAAAAAGGGAAAGCGTGAAGAAAGTGATTGTGAGGGTGTTCTAGATAGTCATTGGGAGTGTGTTGGAGATAATTTTAAATTTTTTATTGATCAAAATGTTAGCAATTAATATTTGTTCTCTTTTCGACATATACCCTATAATCAATTCTTTAAAATTGTTTCTAAGTGTATTTTCTTTTTTCTAGATGAACTATGGTGCTTCTACTTCCGCATCAGCTCGTGTTATATTCAATTTCTGTTGGACAGACGATCGGTTGGAAAAGCTAGTAGAATCTTACCATATGTATTTGACGGGCAACAATTGTTGTAACGCCCTCCAGACCCGGGGTATAAGTCTGGGGGTTACGAGCTAATCACCAAACCTGTACAAGCTTATTAATAAATAACAAAGAAATGAAATTAAACCCCTTTAACACTAACCAGGACCTTTTAGGTTGAAGTATGAAAATAAGAACCACTAACTACTTTTATTACAACCCAACATTTAAAATCTCACAACTCTTTTTATTACAGACCATTGTCTAATTTATTTTTAAACTAAGTCCAGCTTTTATTCAAACACACATACTATCTATCAACACTCCACCTGCTCGGGCAACTCAAAGCTTTCTTCCTGAATTGGGATCAACACCTTGGGTATGAGAGGATCCCGAGGCTTGACCCGCTTCTTTACCACTCGTGTTCTGATGGGTTTCATATTCCTTCTTAACTGAAAATAATAAAGTGAATAACAACAAAAAGGGGTGAGCCAAAATTGCTCAACAAGTCCACAAAATATAAACAGTGTTAAAGCATTATAATTGAATCCGTAACCCAGGTATATCTGCAAAGATATAACCTCATAAGAATCGAAAGAAGGCCTTTACTGGCGAATACAATTGAACTAAACTTGACTCAAATTCGCAGCTATACCCTGCTGATCAGCCAGGATACAGTGCAAATATATATCTCACTATATAGATCCCGTCGGGCACCCAGGCACTACGACCCGTTTCAAGGATCCGGTTATGTCCCGATCCTTAGGATTAAGTAGACTTAATTTCAAAAGTAGTATTATCCAGTCCCTGGAATAGCAACCGGAACAAATCGGTATGCTTTGATATATTCTAATCACCAGAATATATCAATAATTGTGAGTAACAATTGGAATATGAATAATGAATTCAAATGAAAAGAATAATTCAAGAATCTAACTGAAATATGAATAAAGAAATTAAAGGAATACAAGCGTAATAAGAATTTGAAATGAATATTACTATTCTGAAATTAGAATAGGGGAGAAACTTGCCTTCTGCGCGACTTACTGCAATCAAATCACTTTTGTCTATCCCTTACTTGACATGCCTTACTGGCTTAGCTTCTGTTAGCAAAATAGACTAATTAAGTCATCTTGTACTTCAATTTCCATCTTGAATTGACTTCATTTCGTTCCTATTATCTACCCATGCGCTTATAACTGACTCTTATATTACATATAAGCAAGTAAGACTCGATTAACCACATAATACACATAAGCACATAAGCACATAATCATTTTTATAGTTAAAATAATTTTTAGAATCAAAATCGACTCGGTGATTGCTCCGTTGATCACCTTCAGCTTCATTTCCCATTTTTCCGGAATTTTTCGGACTCGTTCCGGCGCGTATTTCGATTGATAATCAAGCAATCAATAAATTCAACTAATTTTGAGAAGAAATTAGGTCTTCATATTATTTTTAATAATAAGAATTCATTTTTCTGAGTAAAATGGCTTTCGTTTCACTCGAATCGGACTAACGGTTGAATTATTATCAATTAAACACTGATAATTCAATTTATTATTTAATATAAATAATTATTATAACCTTTTAAATAATAAAATAATTTTTAAATAATTATTTAAGAAAAATCAAAGTCAAAAATAATTTTTTTATAATTTTTGGAGTTAAAACGAAGAAGTTATGATTTATTGAAAATTATGTGATTAATTATCGAAATAATTAATCACTTTTTTTTAATATTTCATAAATAAATAACTAATAACGAATTAATAAATAATTATTTAATAATTTAAAATAATTAATCCCAAATTATTAGGATTAATCACAATTTATTACAAATATCTACAACTTCTCGTTATTTATTCGATTAGATCGATTATTTATAAATAAATAATCGATATCATTAACTGGTACGATAATTACTGAATAATTGAGTCATTATTCGGACCATATTTCAACGCAACGATCCACTACTCGTATTTCTACGAGTTATTCGCGTTTCTCGCATAATTATCGAAACATTACTGTTATTGTTACACGTATACGCTTTAATTAATTATCTGTATTTAATTATTCATTACGAATAATTATTACGATATTATACGAATAATTATCTATCGTCTGAATATTAATAATCGAACTTATCGTTCAATTACTCGTATAACTACGAGTTATTCGATTTATTCCCTTATTTATCGAATCGTTCCCTGTAATATTCGATAAATTTAATCCTTAATCCTTAATTATTAACTATTAATAAATAAATAGATAAATAATTAAATAAATAATTAAATACTTACTTAAATCACTAAATTCGAATTTATAAATTACGAAAATAATTTAGGAATTATTAATACTATTTTACAGAATTTAAAAACTAATTTTTAATTGATTTTCAGAATTAATAAATCTAATTTCTGTTTTTATAAAATATAATTAAATAATAAAAATTCAGAAACAGAAATCAGAAAAGGGGTTAGGGTTTTATTGGATTGAAACCGGGTTGTTTTTCGGGTTAACAACCGGGTCAGGGATGGCTAACCGGGTCGGGAAGAACACGACCGGTTTCTGGAAAATCTCCAGTTTCCGGCGGTTCCTCGCCGGACTCCGGCGAGCTTAAATCACGAGCTTAACGTGATGTTTCTGCTCCGTTTTCAACGCGAATCTCTTCCAGAACCTTCCTGTAGTTCAGCCCTAGCCTCGATGATCCTCAACACCGCCTACACCATCTTCTCCGGCGAAAAACGTTCAAAATCCGGCGACCTTCAACCCAAGTCCGGCGAGCTTGATTTCCAGGCAATACCAGCACCGTTCGAATCGTTGTTTGATGGGTTTTTGTTCAGAATTTCACGAGGAATACAACTAAACTAATATCATAATCTAATAACCCCTACAACTAGTTCTCTGATCAAATCAAACACAAGTCCGGCCAAAACTCAAAATCACGATTCCGTACATGAAAATTTACGATTAATATATTAAAATAAAGCTATTAACTTCTACAATCAAACCACCATAACCAAAACAATATCAGATTACTCAAAATCACAAAAAATCGAATCAAAAATTCGGCTAAACCCATGAACTCGAACCATACCCTCCTGGGGTTATACCAATCAATTGAATACTCAAAATCATTCCTAAACTCAAGACAAAGCTATACAAATCATCAAAACAATCAAACGATTCCTGAATAAAAAACGCCCAAATCACACATAAACCCTAAAAAATTGAATTGAAAATCGAAGCAATAAAACTCAAAATTGATAACAGAATTAGAAAGTAGAGATCAAGAGCTTTGCAACGACTACTTACATGTCTGATTTGGAGGTCGGAATCACGATGAAATCGTTGGTTGAATCTCAAGAACACCAAACCCTAATTTCTGGAATTTGGGGATTTTGCTGAATTTTCTGATTTTAATTAATTAAATTAATAATAATTAGGGTATTTAGAGCTGAAAAATTAATACTCCTAAATAAAATTAAGGGGCTAATTATACATTTAATAAAAAAATTTGGCCCTAATTTTCATAATTTTTGGGTATTAAAATTTAATTTATAAATATTTTATATATACAATATATATGCCAAAAATTCCCAAAAATTGTGAATAATTCAAAAATACAAAGAAATGGTATAAATAAAAGTCCTATAATTTTATTAAAATAAAAATGTGATTTTTGTGGGGTTTTTAACACCCCATGGGGCCCAGAAAAGTCATTTTTCGTAAAATGAGAAAATTTATAAAATATCTAGATGTTCAGAATATTGCGATTGTAAAAGCCGTTTGATGAAAAATAAGGCCCATTATTTTATTTAAAATACTGGCTTTAAAATCATTGTTTAGGTTGCAAAACGTTTGAAATGAAACCTTTGAATATGATATAAAACATCTGAAAAATACCTTAAAAATACAGAAATGATACGGAATATACGTAACACATAGCAATTAGGGTTTAACAAGTAATCACACATAACTGACATATTAATACATATTTTATTACAAATATGATATAATACAACGTAAATTTCCCGGTCGTTACATTCTCCCCCCCTTAACAGGATTCTGTCCTCAGAATCTTCTATGAAAACAAATGAGGGTATTTCTCTAACATTTCACTCTCAAGTTCCCAGGTTGATTCTTCAACCATAGGATTTCTCCACAACACTCGCACTAAATGTACAGACTTATTTCTCAACACTTTCTCTTGCCGATCTAAAATTCTTACCGGCTGCTCTACAAAAGACAAATCAGGTTGAATATCTATCGGTTCATACTCTATTACATGCCTAGAATCAGGATTATATTGCTTAAGCATTGACACGTGAAACACATTGTGAATATGTTGCATATGAGGCGGTAAAGCTAATTCGTATGCAAGCTTTCCTACTCTCTTCAAAATTTCAAATGGTCCGACATATCGTGTCTTCAATTTACCCTTATTGCTAAATCTGGTCAATCCTTTCCATGGCGATATTTTAAGTAATACATGTTCTCCTTCCTGATAGTCCATATCCTTCCTTGCTTGGTCTGCGTATTTGCGTTGCCTGTTTTGCGCTGCATCGAGTCGTTTCCGAATAAGTTCAATCTTTTCCTTTGTCTGCTGAATTAATTCTGGACCCAAAATTTTTCGTCTCCAACTTCATCCCAGTGTACTGGTGATCTGTATTTTCTCCCATATAGTGCTTCATACGGTGGCATTCCAATGCTGGCGTGATAGCTGTTATTGTAAGAAAATTCCACTAGGGGTAGATGTTCATCCCAACTGCCTTCAAAATCGATCGCACAAACTCGTAGCACGTCTTCAATCGTTTGAATAGTTCTTTCACTTTGCCCATCGGTTTGCGGATGATACGCAGTACTCATGTTTAATTTCGTTCCAAGGCATTCTTGAAATTGTCTCCAAAATCTTGAGTTGAAACGAGGATCTCGATCAGACACGATAGATATTGGGACTCCATGTCGCATCACAATTTCCTTAAGATACATGTGCACTAATTTGTCGAGCGAAAATCTTTCATTAATCGGTAGAAAATGTGCCGACTTCGTAAGTCTGTCAATGATTACCCATATGGCATCATGATTTGCCTTAGTCTTTGGTAGTCCTACCACAAAATCCATCGCTAGATGTTCCCATTTCCATTCTAGAATGTCTAACGGTTGCAATAACCCACTCGGATGTTGATGTTCCGCTTTAACTCGCTGGCATGTGTAGCATTTACTCACCCATTCTGCTATTTCCTTTTTCATGTTCGGCCACCAGAAGTTTTCTTTTAGATCGCGATACATTTTTGTACTTCCTGGATGAATGGAATACTTCGAATTGTGCGCATCTCGCATTATTTCTTCTTTTAATTCTACCACATTAGGGATCCAGATTCTCGACGCAAAGCGTAAAATTCCTTCACTATCTTTCTGAGTTGTGATCTCTTCTCCCGTCAGGTCGTCATCTTGACTCATTACTTCATCTTGACAACGGCGAATCTTTTCTAGCAACTCTGGTTGGAAGGTCATAGTGTAGATAGCTTCTATAGAATCATTGAGAATATGAATTTCAATTTCCAATTTGTCGAATTCCTTGGCCAATTCTTCGCATGAAGTTAACCAATTCAATCTTTCTTTCCTGCTCAACGCATCCGCTACAACATTTGCTTTTCCTGGATGATAATTGATTGTAACATCGTAATCCTTTATCAATTCCAGCCATAGACGTTGTCGCATGTTCAGTTCCTTTTGCGTAAAGATATACTTCAGACTTTTATGATCCGTGTAGATTTCGCATCTTTCACCGTAGAGATAATGTCTCCAAAGTTTCAATGCAAATACAATCGCTGCCAATTCCAAACCATGCGTAGGATATTTCTGTTCATGAGGTTTAAGTTGTCTCGAAGCATATGCGATGACGTTACCGTATTGCATCAATACACATCCTAGCCCGTGATACGAAGCGTCGCTGAAAATAACGAAATTCCCTTGCTCGTCTGGCAATACCAGTACTGGTGCGATCACCAACCGATTCTTCAACTCTTGAAAACTTTCTTCACATTTATCATTCCATCCAAACTTTTCACTTTTTTGAGTTAACTTGGTCAGCGGCGTTGCTATTTTTGAAAAATCTTTGACAAACCTTCGATAATATCCTGCCAATCCCAAGAAACTTCGAACTTCTGCGGGTGTCTTCGGTCTTTCCCAATTCAACACGGCTTCAATCTTTGCTGGATCGACTTGGATGCCTTCTCTACTGATGATATGCCCTAGAAATTGTACTTCCCTTATCCAGAATTCACATTTTGAGAATTTTGCATATAATTGCTCTTTCCTCAGAATTTCCAAAGCTACTCTCAAGTGTTCTGCATGCTCTTCTTCTGTCTTGGAGTAAATCAAAATGTCATCAATGAATATAATCACGAATTGGTCCAAATATTTCTTGAATATCATGTTCATCAAATCCATGAATGCAGCTGGCGCGTTTGTCAGACCGAATGCCATTACAAGAAACTCATAATGTCCATATCTCGTACAAAACGCAGTCTTAGAAATATCTTCAGCTTTAATCTTCAATTGATGATAGCCTGATCGCAAATCTATCTTTGAAAACCATGCAGCTCCTTTTAGCTGGTCGAACAAATCGTCAATTCTCGGTAAAGGATACTTGTTCTTAATAGTGAGTTTATTCAACTCCCGATAGTCGATGCATAATCGCATGCTGTCGTCCTTCTTCTTCACAAATAACACTAGTGCACCCCATGGGGATACACTAGGTCGTATGATGCCTCGGTCTAGAAGATCTTGCAGTTGCGTTGATAATTCTTTCATCTCGACTGGAGCCATTCGATACGGAGCTTTCAAAACTGGTTCTGTGCATGGTGCTAGATCAATCGTGAATTCGATTTCTCGATCTGGCGGTAACCCTGGAAGCTCGTCTGGAAAGACGTCCGGAAACTCACATACAACTGGGATGTCTTCTATTCTAGGACTTCCTTTTTCAGTATCTAACACGTAAGCTATGTACGCCTCACATCCTTGTCGAAGCAATCGTTTGGTCTGCATCACGGTGAGAAATTTCTTTCGCTGTTTTTCGCCTTTGAATATTACCGTTGCATTTTCCGCAGTTCGCAATTTAACTTTCTTATTCGCACAATCTATTTGAGCCTTATGATACGCTAACCAATCCATTCCCAAAATCACATCAAATTCTCCTAGCTTAAAAGGAATTAAGTTTACAGAGAAATGATGTCCAGCTATTTCTACATCACACGCAGGACATACTCGATCTACTGGAACTTGGTCGTCATTCGCTAATTTTATGATTAACGTCTCGCCCAACCATTCAATTTTGCAATGTAACTTATCAAGAAATTCTTCAAAAATAAATGAACGGGTAGCTCCAAAATCAATTAATACTTTGGAATCTACGGAGTTTACCAAAAGCGTACCTGCAATCACACTTGGACTCTGCACTGCTTCTTTCATGGTCATGTTAAAAGTCCTTGCTTTGGGTTGATTCGGCGGTGGTGGCGGAGGTAATGCCAATACTTTTGGAATACTGGCTGCCATTGCTGGTCCTTTACAATTCCTAGCGATATGCCCTTTCTTTCCGCATTGATAGCAAGTGATTTCTGCTGTTTTTCCTGTTGGACATTCGTTAGAGTAGTGCCCTTTCTGCTTGCATTTAAAACATGTCACATCTGCTTTAATACATACGCCGGTATGCTTGCGTCCACAAGTTTTGCAATATGGCACTGGAACCTTAACAATTCCCTGTTGTTTGGAGGTTTGGAAACGATTACCTGCTTTTTGTGTACCCTGTCCTATCCTTTTGAAATTCAAATTTGCCCGGGCTTGAAATCCCGGCTTCCTGCTGAAACGGTCTTGGAAACTTCCCTGTCCTCTGTCTCGTTGAGACCTTTCACTTTCCCCTTCGATGATCAAAGCTTTCTGGACTACAGCAGTATATGTCGTTAATTCAAAGACTGCAACCTGTCCACGTATCCATGGTCGTAATCCCTCTTGAAATCTCTGCACTCATTTCTCTTCAGTGTCAACTTGTTCTGGAACAAACCTAGCCAATTCATTAAATTTGGCTTTATATTCTGTTACAGACATACTTCCCTGCTTCAGCTCTAAAAACTTTATCTGCATCTGATTCTTCACATTGCGAGGAAAATGCTTTTCTAAAAATAACTCTTTAAACCTATCCCAAGCAATAACATCTTTACCCTCTAATGCCTTTTTAGATTCCCACCAATAATTTGCCTCTCCCTTCAACAAGTAACTAGCAAAATCAGTCTTCTGGTCCTCACTTATCTTCACTAGTGCAAATGCTTTCTCTATTTCTTTTAACCAGGTGGTGGCCTTAATAGGATCAGTAGACCCATCAAATTCTGGAGGTTTAACCGACTGAAACTGCTTAAAAGTAACAACAGGTAATATTGGTGGTAATTGAGGCTCAGGACGAGGTGGCTGTTGTAACATTTGTTGTTGTATCTGCTGTTGCTGATGCTGTATCTGCTGCTGCATCATTACCATCTGTTGTTGCATCAGATGGAACATTTGGTTCATGGTCTCATTAGTCTGACCTTCGGAATTGTTGTTCGAGGTTTCAGCCCTAGTCTTTCTTTTTGGTGCCATCTTCTTCTGATAATAAAACAGGTGATATTTATTTGACAATTTAATAAACAATCGACCGTATGTAGTGGAAAACAATTTATCCTGTATTAATAACATGGTTTATTTAAAGAAAACAGTTACTGAATGTAAAAACTGGAAATGTAAACAGTTAAATAAAATGTTTATTCTTTTCTTTTCTGTTTCGTTTTTTTTTTCTGTAAAATAATAAAATGAAAGTAAATGCTGTAAATTGTAAAGACTGAAATTTAAATAAAAGAAACTTGAAAAGTTCAGCTTATATATATGACACCAGCCTCAGGTGTAAATGCTTGATACAAAAAGTCTCGCTCTGCTGGTCATCACTACGGCTACAAGTCACACTATCGCTACAAGTTAAACTACTACTACAAGTTAAACTACTGATACACACATACACACTACTCACTAGGTTATACTATGCTGTCTCTATATACACATGTACTCTGGAGTCACCGTCTCAACTGTCCCTGTCTCAGAACCCAGGCGGAATACGCCTAAGCTCCTCTCTAAGTGCCTGGACCAAAGTCTGTGCCAAGCGAAATATTCGATAGAACTCTGCAAAAGAAGGAGGTCTGTCATGGGTCAACTCATCAAGCTCTCAAGTAGCACTCATCAACACTGACTATAATCGCTGTCTCATGTAATAATCCGGCTGTAGGGCCGCTAACGGTCCTCTGTCCCTCTGATCAAACAGATGCATAATCTCTCGACACTGTGCTCGCCAATACTCCATATCGTCCCTCATAACTCTATACTCATGGTATGGTACCATATGCGGCTGAGCAATCTGACCTACTGACTCCTGTGAAGGAACCCTCAGAATACCTGCACCCTGCTGTGGTAAACCTAACTGTAGATCCACATCATGCTCTCCCATCCCCTCGACTGGAATCATCTGAACTATATCTGGCTCTGGGGCATGCACTGGTATAGGAGGTAATAAAGGTGGTGGTGGTAACTCCTGCTCAATACCCGGTATAAACTGATGCTCAATAGGTAAAGGAACCATCGGCTCGAAGAACTCAAATGGATCAAACATCTCTATGGGGTCATGAACTATCCCCTGAACTGGTGGTACCGGCTCCTGTGGAAATGGTGGTGGAGGTGGTATAGGAGGAAACATATACTCAGATACTGGAGGTATAACTGGTGCTGTTGGCCCAGTGACTGTCCTCTCGGAAGATGCAGAATAACCAGAAGATGCCATCTGATAATATACCAAAGAAAAGAAAAGGTCACTAAACAATCCTAAGATTTATATTTCCCTATTCTAATTTGACCTAAATCCTAATACTATTCTTCCTAATTTGACTATCCCTATCTTATGTGATCTCCCTATCCTATCTTAGTCCTAATGTTCTTGTTTTCAAGGACCAAACCTACAGCTCTGATGCCAAACTGTAACGCCCTCCAGACCCGGGGTATAAGTCCGGGGTTACGAGCTAATCACCAAACATGTACAAGCTTATTAATAAATAACAAAGAAATGAAATTAAACCCCTTTAACACTAATCAAGACCTTTTAGGTTGAAGTATGAAAACAAGAACCACTAACTACTTTTATTACAACCCAACATTTAAAATCTCACAACTCTCTTTATTACAGACCATTGTCTAATTTATTTTTAAACTAAGTTCAGCTTTTATTCAAACACACATACTATCTATCAACACTCCACCTGCTCAGGCAACTCAAAGCTTTCTTCCTGAATTGGGATCAACACCTTGGGTATGAGAGGATCCCGAGGCTTGACCCGCTTCTTTACCACTCGTGTCCTGATGGGTTTCATATTCCTTCTTAACTGAAAACAATAAAGTGAATAACAACAAAAATGGGTGAGCCAAAATTGCTCAACAAGTCCACAAAATATAAACAGTGTTAAAGCATTATAATTGAATCCATAACCCAGGTATATCTGCAAAGATATAACCTCATAAGAATCGAAAGAAGGCCTTTACTGGCGAATACAATTGAACTAAACTGGACTCAAATTCGCAGCTATACCCTGCTGATCAGCCAGGATACAGTGCAGATCTATATCTCACTATATAGATCCCGTCGGGCACCCAGGCACTACGACCCATTTCAAGGATCCGGTTATGTCCCAGTCCTAGGATTAAGTAGACTTAATCCCAAAAGTAGTATTATCCAGTCCCTGGAATAGCAACCGGAACAAATCGGTATGTTTTGATATATTCTAATCACCAGAATATATCAATAATTATGAGTAACAATTGGAATATGAATAATGAATTCAAATGAAAAGAATAATTCAAGAATCTAACTGAAATATGAATAAAGAAATTAAAGGAATACAAGCGTAATAAGAATTTGAAATGAATATTACTATTCTGAAATTAGAATAGGGGAGAAACTTGCCTTCTGCGCGACTTACTGCAATCAAATCACTTTTGTCTATCCCTTACTTGACCTACCTTGCTGGCTTAGCTTCTGTTAGTAAAATAGACTGATTAAGTCATCTTGTACTTCAATTTGCATCTTGAATTGGCTTCATTTCGTTCTTATTATATACCCATGCGCTTATAACTGACTCTTATATTACATATAAGCAAGTAAGACTCGATTAACCAAATAATACACATAAGCACATAATCATTTTTATAGTTTGTTAGATATATTTGATAATGTCATGGCTAATATGTTTTATGTTTAGATTTCAGATCTTATTTGAACAGAACAAATCAGTACTTAACTGATCAGTACTTATACTGGACGTCAGAACTTAAGGGATATCAGTACTTATGTTATCAGGAGATAAGCATCAGGAGATAGATATCAGAACTTAAGTGCTGAAGGACGATCAGATAAGGACAGTAGCTGATTAAAGTTAAGAAGATCAAGATAAACATAAGAAGAGATATGCATGAAGAAGGAATTCCGTAAAGAATGGAATACTTGGAAGGAAAGATATCTGATTGATATATATTAGGAAGCAGAATTATATTCCATATCAATTAGCGATTATCTTGTAACTGTGTAATATATAAACACAGACATAGGGTTTACACTATAAGTGTTATCATTATCGAGAATATTATTTACTGTAACCCTAGCAGCTCTCGTGATATTTTGTTCATCACTGAAAGATAACAGTTCTAGATTGTAACAGAGTTTATTGTTTCAATAAAGTTTGTTTTCTGTTACATAAGTTCTTGAAGTTTGATTTGATTGTAATAAACACTGTATTCACCCCCTCTACAGTGAAAGTGTGACCTAACAAGTGGTATCAGAGCCTTCTGTTAACACACATACAGTTAAAGATCCAAACACAATCATGTCTGACACAGAAACTCCAACTAAGCCTACCAAAACTGAGGAATCATCAAAGACATCAACTCAGAGTCGATATGAGACTATCAGAGTTCCCATATTGAGACCATCTGAATATCCCATATGGAAGGTAAGGATGACCATGTTTCTGGAAGCAACAGATCCAGAATACCTTGATAGAATCAAGGAAGGGCCTCACAAACCTACCAAGCTCGCTGTTGTAGTTGCAGGTGAAGCAGCAAAGACCGTACCAAAGGAAAAGAGTGATTACACTGCTGAAGATATAGCATCTATTGCTAAGGATGCCAAGGTACGACACTTATTGCATAGTGCCATTGATAATGTAATGTCAAACAGGGTAATCAACTGCAAGACTGCTAAGGAGATATGGGATGCACTGGAGACAAGGTGTCAAGGAACTGAAATAGTTAAGAAGAACAGGAAGACAATACTCACTCAAGAGTATGAACACTTTGACTCTAGGACTAATGAGTCATTGACTGATGTATATGATAGATTTGTCAAACTCTTGAATGACTTGTCATTGGTTAATAAGGAGTATGATCTTGAAGATACAAACCTTAAATTCCTGTTAGCTCTTCCTGAATGTTGGGATTTGAAGGCAACAACAATAAGAGACAACTACAATCTTGATGAAACAACTCTTGATGAAATCTATGGAATGCTCAAGACTCATGAACTTGAGATGGAACAAAGAAGCAAGAGGAAAGGAGGAAAGTCAAGGACAGTTGCTCTCAAGGCTGAAGAGGAATCCCCCAAACCACCTTCCTCAAAGAAAGACAAGGGTAAAGCTCTTATCATAAAGTCTGATACTGAGTCATCAGGTTCTGAGAGTGATGATGACTCAAATTCTGAAAGCTTGCCTGAAACTGATGCTGATGAGGAGATGATGAAGCTGTGTGCTCTTATGGTGAAAGGAATCACAAAGATTGCATACAGGAAGTTCAGGAAGGGAAAGAAGTTTTCCAGGAAAGGCATAAGTTCTGATAAGAAGAATTTCAGAAGATCTGAAGGAAGAGGAGGAAAGTCTGACAGAGGAGATTACGCTAATGTTAAATGTTATAATTGTGGTGAAAAAGGCCACATATCTCCTGATTGCAAGAAGACCAAGAGTGACAAAGGCAAAGCTCTTGTCACAAAGCAGAAAAGCTGGACAGACATCTCAGACTCTGAAAGTGAGGAGAACTATGCATTGATGGCAAATGCTGATAAATCAAGTTCTGAGAGCAGTTCTGAAGCTGCTGAAACAAAGGGCAACAGGAAAAATATTTTAGTTCTGGACAGTGGATGTTCAGGACATATGACTGGAAATAAGGCCCTGCTATCAGACTTTATGGAGAAAGCTAGCCCAAGTGTTTCTTATGGAGATGGCAACATTGGAAAAACTTTGGGATATGGCAATATCAATCTTGGGAATGTCATCATTAAAGATGTAGCTCTGGTCTCAGGACTTAAACACAACTTACTGAGTATAAGTCAAATCTGTGACAGAGGTTATCATGTTGATTTCTTTGCAGAACATTGTGAAATAGTTAGTAAATCTAAAGAAAAAATTGTTCTGAAGGGATTCAGGCGTGGTAACATTTATGAAGCTAAGCTTTCAACAAGTTCTGATGGTTCTGCAATCTGTTTAGTGAGTAGAGCCTCAACTGAAGAAAGCTGGAATTGGCACAAGAAACTCTCTCATTTAAACTTCAACAAGATAAATGAACTGATCAAGAAAGATCTTGTGAGAGGACTGCCAAAATCAGTGTTTGTTTCTGATGGTCTTTGTGACTCATGTCAGAAGGCTAAACAAAGAAAATCTTCGTTCAAGAGCAAGACTGAATCATCAATTCTTGAGCCTTATTATCTACTTCATGTTGATCTATTTGGTCCAGTGAATGTCATGTCTATTGCAAAGAAGAAATATGTGTTGGTCATAGTAGACGAGTTCACCAGATACACATGGGTGTATTTCTTGCACACAAAAAGTGAAACTGCATCTATCCTGATTGATCATGTCAAACATCTGGATAAATTGATCAAAGATTCTGTGAAAATTTTGAGGAGTGATAATGGCACTGAATTCAAGAATCTGATAATGGAAGAGTTCTGCAAAAATCATGGAATAAAGCAGGAATTTTCTGCTCCTGGAACTCCACAGCAAAATGGAGTTGTTGAAAGGAAGAATAGAACTCTCATTGAAGCTGCACGAACAATGCTTAAAGAAGCAAAGCTTCCAACCTATTTCTGGGCTGAAGCTGTGCAGACTGCTTGTTTTACTCAAAATGCAACACTCATTAACAAGCATGGAAAAACACCATATGAGATGGTGAAAAACAAGAAGCCAAATCTCAAATACTTTCATGTATTTGGATGTAAGTGTTTTGTTCTCAAGACTCATCCTGAACAGCTATCCAAGTTTGATCTAAAAGCTGATGAAGGAATCTTTGTTGGATATCCACTTTCTACAAAAGCCTTCAGAGTCTATAATTTGAGAACAAAAGTGATCATGGAATCTATCAATGTCTCTTTTGATGACAAGAAGATCACTGGACTTGAAGATTGCATTGATCATGATCAGCTGAGATTTGAAAATGAAGATTCATATTCTGATACCTCAAGTCCTGACAGTCTAAGTCCTGATACTGTAAATTCTGATGGATTAAACTCTGATGTTATTGAAACTGTGGTGACTACGTCAAAGGAAGATGCACCAATGCAGGGGGAGCATACTCAAGATATTATCACATCTCAAGAAGCATCAGAACATACATCTGGCTCTTCAAATTCTGATTCGTCAAGTTCTGATAAGCCAAATACTGACAGTACTGAAAATCTAAATACTGAAGGATCCAACTCAGAGAGCATAGTTTCAGGGGGATCATCAGAAAATGAAACCGAAGACAGCATGAATCATGGGGGAGCATCCAGTTCTAGAGAAAATCTTCCATCTGCAAGGAAGTGGACAAAATCACATACACCTGATTTGATAATTGGAAATCCTGAGGCAGGTGTCAGAACTAGAACAGGTACTTCGAATGAATGTCTTTACAATTCTTTTCTCTCTCAGACTGAGCCAAAGAAAGTGGAAGAAGCTCTTCAAGATGCTGATTGGGTGCAAGCAATGCAGGAAGAGTTGAATGAATTTGAAAGAAATAAAGTCTGGACCTTAGTGCCAAGACCTAAGAATAGATCGGTTGTTGGTACAAAGTGGGTATTCAGAAACAAAACTGACAGTGATGGCATAATTGTAAGGAACAAGGCAAGGCTGGTTGCAAAATGATATTCTCAACAGGAGGGAATTGACTATGATGAAACATTTGCACCAGTTGCTAGGTTAGAAGCCATAAGGATATTCATGGCTTATGCTGCTCACAAAAAGTTTACTGTCTTTCAAATGGATGTGAAAAGTGCTTTTCTCAATGGAGAATTGGAAGAGGAAGTATATGTTGAACAACCTCCAGGCTTTGTAGATTCCAAAACATCCAGATTATGTCTACAGGCTTGATAAAGCACTTTATGGCCTTATGCAAGCTCCTAGAGCATGGTATGAGACTTTAGCTCAGTTTCTTCTGGAAAGTGGATTCAACAGAGGAACTATTGACAAAACACTATTCTATCTCAACCATGGCAAGGACTTACTTTTGATCCAGATTTATGTTGATGATATTATTTTTGGGTCTCCAAATGACAAACTTTGCAAAAAGTTTGCCAAACTAATGCAGTCAAGATATCAGATGAGTATGATGGGAGAACTTAGTTATTTTCTGGGCCTTCAAGTCAAGCAGAGTGAAGAAGGAACTTTTATTTGTCAATCTAAGTACACCAGAAACTTGCTGAAGAAATTTGGAATGCAAGACTGTTCAAGTGCATCCACTCTCATGGCCACTGCAACAAAACTGGATAAGGATACTGGTAATTCAGTAGATATTACTGATTACAGAGGTATGATTGGCTCCCTTCTCTATCTAACTGCTAGTAGACCAGATATCATGTTTGCTACCTGTCTTTGTGCAAGATTTCAAGCAGATCCAAGAGAACCTCACTTAACAGCTGTAAAAAGAATCTTTAAGTATCTTAAAGGAACAGCTGATCTAGGATTATGGTATCCTAGAGAATCAGATTTTAAATTAATGGGTTACTCAGATACAGATTTTGCAGGTTGCAAAATTGACAGGAAAAGCACAAGTGGTAGCTGCCAATTTCTTGGAGGCAGGTTGGTTTCTTGGTATAGCAAGAAACAAAAGTCAATTTCCACATCAACTGCAGAAGCAGAGTATATTGCTGCAGGAAGCTGCTGTGCACAGATTCTTTGGATGAAGAATCAGTTACTGGATTATGGGTTAACATATTTCAAAATCCCTATTTACTGTGATAATCAAAGTGCTATTGCTATGACAGGTAATCCAGTTCAACACTCTATGACAAAGCACATCAGCATCAGGTACCATTTCATCAGGGAACATGTGGATGAAGGTACAGTGGAATTGCATTTTGTTCCCACAGATCAACAAGTAGCAGATATCTTCACAAAACCACTGTGTGAAGCTACCTTTACAAAATTGGTAAATGAACTTGGAATGATTTCAGGTTCTTTCTCTAAATCTGCTTAAACTTGTTCTATGTTATCAGACTTTATGATCAGTATTTACAGAATTAATCTCTTTGTATATTCTGTGCATTAATTGATAAATGTTTTTAAGTACTGACTGTTGTCTGATACATATCTCTTAACTCTAATAAGTGATATATCTGTTTAAGTAATCATTCTATCCCATGAGGATAATTGTGCTAGATACTGACCTACTAGTCTTCAATAAACAAATGATCCCATGAAAGAAGTAATTATTTCTATGGAAATCTTATGACACAAGCAAATTCTGATACTTGAGCTTAGTTTAGTTTACTTTATTCATCTTATTACTAAGTCCCAAATTAGAATAATGCTACTCATCTGTTTAAGTTCTGATTCTAGTAAAACTGCTGAATGTACTAAGTGCTGATAAACCTCACTTATCAAAAGAAGAAGAACAAGAATCAAAGAATAATATCAGGTACTCCTTTGAGATCTAGAGTAAAAATGTGAATGGGACGACCCAAGTGCATAGCTGGTATTAAGTAAATATGCATTAGAAAAGCAAAATATTTTTCTTGGTGACTGTTCACACTCTATGATTACTGGAGAAATACTCTGATAATAGCATAAATTCTGATAAGCAGTCGTGACTCACTTACACTGAGAAGCCACTGTAAAAGAGAATTTCAAAGATGCATAAAATTAGCACAAAAACAGTTGAGGTGGACTCATGCATGAACTCATTTATCAGTAGGTTTCAGGATAATGACAGCTCTTTAGCAAAATTTTAATTATGACTTATTTCTAAGATGTACTGAAGTAGATCAGACTTTACTCTTTATTAGTTATTTAGCTTAATGCACACACAAATCACTCCATATGAATGATGAAATTTTTGTGGTGGTCTATGTTCTTTTAGACAAACAGTCACTGTGTCCCTTTGCACAAATTCTGAGGACACGTTCTAGTTATATGGTCTGATGATTAAGTCCTGAAGACTATAACTCAGAACTTGTATGAAAACTTACTAAGATAGATATTCCTTGTTCGAGTTAAGACATTATGTTCTGATGACTGTTAAGTTCTGGTATAGGTCTAAGTTCTGATTTTTCAGTCTAACCCTTTACTTGACTTATCTGTGAGTAAAATTTGGTAAAAGTCTCAGATTAATTTCGAAATGTTGAAGTGGAAGATTAATAGTCTATGGTTAAAACATAATGGCACTCGTCCTTGAACAGTTCACTCTTGTTACATGTGCACATTCCTTTTCCAATGACTATTATTCTTTTTCAAATCTAGGGAGACGAGGTAGACTTAACTCTATCTGTCAGCATTAAATATCTTCGCGTCTCCTGGCATTCTCTTGCCTATATAATCAGCCACTTCACTTTAGCCCTTTCATCAATTTTTCTCACAATCGTAACTTCATATTCTTTTTCAAAAGCATCATGGTTCGATACAACATGTTTTTGAATTACCAAAATTTTCATATGGAGCTTAGCTGCGCCGACTGGCAGCAGGAGTGGCATGTAACTGCCATTCCTGAAGAGATATGGGGCTCTGTCCCACAGGCGGTGCTGAACCAACTTCTGTTCTTCGAGATGGACTACCAGCTTCATCTTGATCGATTGGAGGCGGAACGGCGGGAAGCTATCCGTCAGCAAGAGCGAATCATTCGACTCGCTATCTTGTTTGTCGAAGATAGGAAGAGGAAGATGACTTAATCTCGTCTTCTTCCTGTTCTTCTTCATCCTCAGCGTTGTCAGGCTTCTTAGCTAGGACTAAGGCTGTTGATGTTAGATTTAGAAGCTTAGGACAAGAATGTAAAAGTTCTGATGTAATTTCAATTTCATCAATGTATTATTTTGATATATTAATGGAATTTGTTTTAAGTCTTATGATCTTGTCTCTGAGAAATTTTGATACGCATTGATAAATCCTGTTAAATATTCTGATGATCGTATAAATTGTGTCTGATTTTAAGTTCTGATAATGTTTTATCAGTACTTACTTAACTGATTGATTTTACTCATTCTCACACACAGTTTTTTTTTCTCTCGGAATATTAATATTGCAGAGTAAAATATTTGAATTAGTGGGCACAGTTTCAATTTTAAATTAAAACTGATTCACCTTGATTAATGGAATCTAGGTAAGTGGAACGGTTTGTTTTTCCTTGAAAAACTACAAGTGGGTGGTAATTATTCCTTATTTACCGTGCCCATTACTTTTTGCTTTCTCTATGTAAAACAGGTGTCAAGGTATTTCCCACTACTTTTAAATGCATGTCTGCCATGTGTCCTTAACGGTTACCTTTTTGTGTATAAGTAAAAGAGAGCAAAGATTGTCAAATCTTTTATTTACCATTATATTTTATCTCTCTCTTTACTTTTAAACTCTCTCATCTCCTGACGATTTTCTTTTCAGAGGCATTTTCTCAAACACATTACAGGTTACCATTTTCTTATCAAAACATAATGGCACCCAAGGACATTCTCTTTGATGGAGCAAAGTTTGTTCCTAATAACTTCTCTGCGATACTACACACTACAGAGGCACCCTCTGAATTTCATTTTATTCAAGACTTTCTCATAAGTTCTGATATTGGGTTTGCTCTAACTGAGCCTACATCAATTTCTGGGGTTCAAGTACTGGAGTTTTGGAGGAGTGGAGTATATGACAATGGTGGTGTTCACGGGTCCCCAAGTTTAATATTTTCATCAGGGGAAAATGAGTATGTTGTGACTCTGTCTACGGTTAGACAGGCATTACAGCTACCTGAGGACTGTGTTTATTCTACTGTTGATGATTCAGTTCTTCAAAATATGATGGTTAGTCTGGGATATGAAGGAACATTGACCAAGCTTGGACAGTTGAAGAGATCCTTCATACGAGGGAATGGAGTTTCTTCTTTGATTGCATTACCAAAGCTTTCGCCAACAAATGTACAAATTTTGATGCAATTCCCATATTCAGCCAACAAATCGGGTATGCACTTCTAAATCACACTGATTTTGATTATGCACGTGCAGTTTTGGGTTCTATTGGGGATAGGATGACAGAAGATCGCAATACTGTATATTTTGCAAGATTTTGTCAGCTTATTTATAATTTTTGTTATAATTCCCCCCAAAATTTTGGTGATCTCATTCCATCTTTTAGAATAGCTAAGAGAGCTTTTACTGATTTATTATCTTCTGATAATAAAAAGGCTGTGTTAAGACCCCTCTTCATACCTTTATCTGTCAAACAAGCCTTAATCACCTATGATCCTAACAAGTACACTGCACTTTATCCTGATGTTCAAACATCAGAACCTGGTTCATCAGCACCTACCATCTCTACTCAGCCACCTCAAACCTCTCAACCATCTCTCAGAACATATCTCAAGTCCTATGTGAAACCTACATCTTCCAAGCCAAAGAGAACAAAGACTGTTTCTCACACACCTCAGAAGAAGAGGAGGATCACCTTGAGAGATGACTCAGATTCTGAGGAACCGATTCTTTCTTCAGAACCTGTGGTCACTGCAGCTGAGAAAAAGATTTCTCAGAAGGATTCTGAACTTGGAGGATCTAAGCTTCTCAAGAGGCTTAGAAAAATGACAATTCCTGACACTTCCAAGGACTCTAAATTACCAAGGACATACAAGAAACAGAGGGCAAAAAGGCCAGTTTCAGATGATGATGAGGAAGCAGCTAAGGAAGGGGATCAGGAATCTCTGATCTCACAAGAAAAAGAATTTGCTCCAGTTACTTCTTCTCCATCCACTCCATCTCAGGAAACTGTATCTGACAAGGCTAATTTCCCATCTGTGTCTCTTGGTCATCAAGGCACAAGTGCTGATAATGTTGATCAACACTTAGTTGTGCCTGGAGTAATTTTATTAGAAGCTCCAACAGCAACAAATCTTTTGCCAACAACTGTTACTGATGCTATTAAAACTCCGGAATTATCTAAGTCACCTTCTCTGAATCTAGACACTGATGATCAGACTTTAGGTGAGCATCAGGATTTGGCTGTTGATCAGAACTTAGCATCAGATCGGCAATTAGAGGATGCTGACACCTCCATTGCTACTCACACTGCTATTATATCAGATGATGCTGATTCTATAAGTTCTGATGCTGCACATGCTGGAGATACTGGTGATGCTGCTCCAACTGCAAATACTGATGCAGCAGGTCCTTCAGGACACATTCCTCTTTCAAAGTCTGAACTAGTACAGAAGTATGTTACAGAGGAACCACCAGTGCCTTGGAGTGAAACTCCTGCAGGACAGGAGTGGACTAAGGAATGGAACTCAGTCTCATGTATTCCATCTGCGTTACATCTTACTGAGCACTTTACTAAAGCTGATGAAATGTTAAATTCTGATGATTTCAAAGCTCAGCTTCGTGTCACTGCATTGAATACTAAAAATCTACAAGGTCTTCATTCAACTACTCATGCCGAAATACACAAAATTCAGGAGAACTTTACCAAACAAGAACAAGTTTGGAAACTTGATAAGAAAAAGTTCTTTCAACCATCTATGGACAGGATTGCTTATATTGAGAAGACTCAAGATCGCCAACAAGCACAGATTGATAAAATTCTGCAAAATCAAGCTTCTCAGCAATCACAACTGACAGAAATCCAATCTTCAGTGGAATTGCTTATCTCTCTTCTACTTCCTGCTGATGCCAAAAAGGGGGAGAAAGTGATTAAGTCCAAATGCAAGGATGACAAGACACTGCAAGGAAAGGATGATGAAAAAGATGACCAAGGAAACTCTGGAATGGGTGGAGGTCATAGTCAAAGTAAAAGATTCTCATCAAGAAATGCTGAAATTGCAAGTCACAGGATAAGTTCTGATACTGGGAAGAGATTAAGTTCTGATACTGGTAAAAGAATAAATTCTGATGAACTTCTAGATCTTGATGAAGAAATGTCAAGACAGTTATTTCTTCAAGAAAATCCAGGAATGGACTTGGGAAGTTTAAAGGAAGAAGAAGCTAGACTTAAATCAGAGAAAGTCACATCTAAATCCGAAGCTTCTGGTAAAAAGTTACTTCCAAAACTGAAAGGTATTGTGATTAAAGAAAAGGCACAAACTGAAGCAACATTTGCTAAATCACAACCAAAGATAGATCCAAGGGTAAAGAAAAGGTTGGTGAACCTGTTAAAGTCTATGTACCTCCTGAAGATGAAGAAATTACTGATGACAAAGATAATCTTGCTCTGACTTCAAGAAAAGTTCTTAAAACAACCTCTGACACAACTCAAGTTGTTCAGAGTCAAGAAATTAAAAGTTCTGATATTCAAAAGAAGCAAGTAACCTCTGACACAGCTCAAGTTAACTTGATATCAGAAGGAAGATCAAATACACTCCTACCAGGATTCACTAAAGCAAAATAAACTCAACCTTTGAAGACTACTGCAAGTCGCTTTGAAGCTAGAGTAGTTACTGGAAAGGAAGCAAGAGATAAAACTGGATTGGGAAGTGCTGATGAAAGAAGAGTACACAACACTACCAATGATCCAACTTCCTTGTGTGAACCAGGAATTGGAGCAACTCCTGAAAGATTGAATCAATTGGAATCTGTACAAATGGTTTACCATACCTACTTGAAGGAACACATCTTGTTGTATTTCATGACAGATGGTAGGGTTTATCATATAAGACAAAATGCCATTCCATTGAAGTATTTTGAAGAATTGGAGCATGTATTATTCTTACTTCAAGTGGATGACAGATTGACAGGGACTGCTGCAAATTATTTGAAAGAACAGATTCAGAGACAGAAAAGACTTTATTCTGTTAAGTCTAACAGCATATATGTTCCAAAGTACAGAAATCACAATGGTGATATTGTTGATATGAAGCCTAATACTGCACAGATCAGAACATATCTTGGTATTAAGGGGCTTGAATTCAATCTAGAGTCTAACAAAGCTTATGTCATAAGACTAGATCGGGAGTTGAGAAGAGCAAAGATTAATGATCTCAGAGCTGCAATATTTCAAACTGGTGAAGATACTGCAGAGCTTAAAGATGTCAAACGGAGAATGATTGATGAACTCAGATATGCTGAGAAATGTTTGTTGAAGAATTATCTCAGAACAACTCCTGACATCAGAGAGATCAGAAAATGATGAAGCCAAGTCAAAGATCTACAACTACTTAAATTCTGATGTGTATACAGACTAAAGTTGTTATCAGAAGTTGAATTGGTAAAAGCTTTAAGGACTGTAAGTTGTAGTTATCTTGTCTATTTCTCATGCATTTGTACTTAATGTTTTTGACATCATCAAATATCTGTTAAACTTGTATATTTTGCTAATTTACAAGTTGGGGGAGATTGTTAGATATATTTGATAATGTCATGGCTAATATGTTTTATGTTTAGATTTCAGATCTTATTTGAACAGAACAAATCAGTACTTAACTGATCAGTACTTATACTGGACGTCAGAACTTAAGGGATATCAGTACTTATGTTATCAGGAGATAAGCATCAGGAGATAGATATCAGAACTTAAGTGCTGAAGGACGATCAGATAAGGACAGTAGCTGATTAAAGTTAAGAAGATCAAGATAAACATAAGAAGAGATATGCATGAAGAAGGAATTCCGTAAAGAATGGAATACTTGGAAGGAAAGATATCTGATTGATATATATTAGGAAGCAGAATTATATTCCATATCAATTAGCGATTATCTTGTAACTGTGTAATATATAAACACAGACATAGGGTTTACACTATAAGTGTTATCATTATCGAAAATATTATTTACTGTAACCCTAGCAGCTCTCGTGATATTTTGTTCATCACTGAGAGATAACAGTTCTAGATTGTAACAGAGTTTATTGTTTCAATAAAGTTTGTTTTCTGTTACATAAGTTCTTGAAGTTTGATTTGATTGTAATAAACATTGTATTCACCCCCTCTACAGTGAAAGTGTGACCTAACATAGTTAAAATAATTTTTAGAATCAAAATCGACTCGCTGATTGCTCCGTTGATCACCTTCAGCTTCATTTCCCATTTTTCCAGAATTTTTCGGACTCGTTCCGGCGCGTATTTCGATTGATAATCAAGCAATCAATAAAGTCAACTAATTTCGAGAAGAAATTAGGTCTTCATATTATTTTTAATAAAAAGAAATCATTTTTCTGAGTAAAATGGCTTTCGTTTCACTCGAATCGGACTAACGGTTGAATTATTATCAATTAAACACTGATAATTCAATTTATTATTTAATATAAATAATTATTATAACCTTTTAAATCCTAAAATAATTTTTAAATAATTATTTAAGAAAAATCAAAGTCAAAAATAAATTTTTATAATTTTTGGAGTTAAAAAGAAGAAGTTATGATTTATTGAAAATTATGTGATTAATTATCGAAATAATTAATCACTTTTTTTTAATATTTCATAAATAAATAACTAATAACGAATTAATAAATAATTATTTAATAATTTAAAATAATTAATTCCAAATTATTAGGATTAATCACAATTTATTACAAATATCTACAACTTCTCGTTATTTATTCGATTAGATCGATTATTTATAAATAAATAATCGATATCATTAACTGGTACGATAATTACTGAATAATTGAGTCATTATTCGAACTATATTTCAACGCAACGATCCACTACTCGTATTTCTACGAGTTATTCGCGTTTCTCGCATAATTATCGAAACATTACTGTTATTGTTACACGTATACGCTTTAATTAATTATCTGTATTTAATTATTCATTACGAATAATTATTACGATATTATACGAATAATTATCTATCGTCTGAATATTAATAATCGAACTTATCGTTCAATTACTCGTATAACTACGAGTTATTCGATTTATTCCCTTATTTATCGAATCGTTCCCTGTAATATTCGATAAATTTAATCCTTAATCCTTAATTATTAACTATTAATAAATAAATAGATAAATGATTAAATAAATAATTAAATACTTACTTAAATCACTAAATTTGAATTTATAAATTACGAAAATAATTTAGGAATTATTAATACAATTTTACATAATTTAAAAACTAATTTTTAATTGATTTTCAGAATTAATAAATCTAATTTCTGTTTTTATAAAATATAATTAAATAATAAAAATTCAGAAACAGAAATCAGAAAAGGGGTTAGGGTTTTATTGGATTGAAACTGGGTTGTTTTCCGAGTTAACAACCGGGTCAGGGATGGCTAACCGGGTCGGGAAGAACACGACCGGTTTCTGGAAAATCTCCAGTTTCCGGCGGTTCCTCGCCGGACTCCGGCGAGCTTAAATCACGAGCTTAACGTGATGTTTCTGCTCCGTTTTCAACGCGAATCTCTTCCAGAACCTTCCTGTAGTTCAGCCCTAGCCTCGATGATCCTCAACACCGCCTACACCATCTTCTCCGGCGAAAAACGTTCAAAATCCGGCGACCTTCAACCCAAGTCCGGCGAGCTTGATTTCCAGGCAATACCAGCACCGTTCGAATCGTTGTTTGATGGGTTTTTGTTCAGAATTTCACGAGGAATACAACTAAACTAATATCATAATCTAATAACCCCTACAACTAGTTCTCCGATCAAATCAAACACAAGTCCGGCCAAAACTCAAAATCACGATTCCGTACATGAAAAATTACGATTAATATATCAAAATAAAGCTATTAACTTCTACAATCAAACCCCCATAACCAAAACAATCTCAGATTACTCAAAATCACAGAAAATCGAATCAAAAATTCGGCTAAACCCATGAACTCGAACCATACCCTCCTGGGGTTATACCAATCAATTGAATACTCAAAATCTTTCCTAAACTCAAGACAAAGCTATACAAATCATCAAAACAATCAAACGATTCCTGAATCAAAAACGCCCAAATCACACATAAACCCTAAAAAATCGAATTGAAAATCGAAGTAATAAAACTCAAAATTGATAACAGAATTAGAAAGTAGAGATCAAGAGCTTTGCAACGACTACTTACATGTCTGATTTGGAGGTCGGAATCACGATGAAATCGTCGGTTGAATCTCAAGAACACCAAACCCTAATTTCTGGAATTTGGGGATTTTGCTGAATTTTCTGATTTTAATTAATTAAATTAATAATAATTAGGGTATTTAGAGCTGAAAAATTAATACTCCTAAATAAAATTAAGGGGCTAATTATACATTTAATAAAAATATGTGGCCCTAATTTTCATAATTTTTGGGTATTAAAATTTAATTTATAAATATTTTATATATACAATATATATGCCAAAAATTCCCAAAAATTGTGATTAATTCAAAAATACAAAGAAATGGTATAAATAAAAGTCCTATAATTTTATAAAAATAAAAATGTGATTTTTGTGGGGTTTTTAACACCCAATGGGGCCCAGAAAAGTCATTTTTCATAAAACGAGAAAATTTATAAAATATCTAGATGTTCAGAATATTGCGATTGTAAAAGCCGTTTGATGAAAAATAAGGCCCATTATTTTATTTAAAATACTGGCTTTAAAATCATTGTTTGGGTTGCAAAACGTTTGAAATGAAACCTTTGAATACGATATAAAACATCTGAAAAATACCTTAAAAAAACAGAAATGATACGGAATACACGTAACACATAGCAATTAGGGTTTAACAAGTAATCACACATAACTGACATATTAATACATATTTTATTACAAATATGATATAATACAACGTAAATTTCCCGGTCGTTACAATTGTGACCCGACACGTAATTCTAGTACTCACAAGCGCTATATGACAAGATTGAAAAATTCCACTAAGGTGAAACACATCGATGACATTGGCCATGAAATGGAAGTCGGTGATTATATTATTTCAAAAAAATTGGATGAATTTGCAGCCATTATTAAATCTAAATTTGAGGTAACATGTTCTGTTAGTTTTCATGTCAAATTAAGTTGCTATTTAATGGTTTTCTGAGTATGAAATTTATTTATATTAATTTCATCATTTCCAGGGAAATTTTTGTGCGGAATATTATGAGTTAAAGCAAATTCTTGGTAAAGAAATGTTCAAGAAACTTAAGAAACTGGTTCAGCGTGAAAGATTTGATGATTATCTTCCACTGGATCAACCATCCAGACGTGTTGCACCTCCAACTGATGATGTACTGGTTAGTAACCTGTTGAAAGTTTGTGTGTGTGTGTATTCTGTATACCGCCCTCTAAATTTTATTGTGTAATTGCTTTTTGGTTTATTTGTAGGATTATTCGTGAAAGGATAAATTTTACTGGACAGACAACAAGCTGCAGCTTCTGGTAACCAGTTTGCACTCATATATGAATAAGATAAAATCTGAACGGCGCCAGCAATGTACTCTTTCTGGTGATCGAAGAGCTTGCTTGACATTCATAAAAAAGTTCATGGATAAGATCGATTCTAAGCAGTTGAGTAAGAAGTTTGACTTAATTTTTGATGATGAAAAAAGCGGGGTAAGTTGTTTTCTTAGTTTTCCTAGTTATCTTTGTGTGAGCTCAACGAATATTAATGGTAATGATACAAATACAGGGACAACGTCGTTCACATTTGAGGATGAGACTTGGTGATAAGTGCACCATATTTGATCAATTGTTAAAAACTAATTATCTTGTGTACAAGGAAGCTGGGACTTCTTCAAGTCGTATTATTCCATCAAGTCATAGTATTTCGTCCGTTGGCAAGACAAGCTTTTCTATGCTAGAGCAAGCAGATCAACTCAAAGATCGAGAAGCCAAACAATTGATTGAAGAGTTATCGAAACTCAATTTGAGCAACACAGACCTTGCAGATGCCATCGATTTGCTCTATAACGATAGTAATAAAAAGAGATATTTTATGGCAGCGCCTACCGATGAACTAAAAAATTGTTGGTGCAGCGGTAGTTGATCAGGCGCGAATAATTGTCATTGCTGCAATGTTTATGAAGACATGTAAGTCACACATGATCGATCATACTTCCTTTCCAGTAATCAGAAACAAAAATATCAACTTTCAGTTGGTTGTCTGTCCAGATTTTATGTTACAATTGGGTGCTGGTAATTGTTACCCTAATATCTCTAGCATGTAACTTTGTATTGTTTGGGGTATCTAAGCCTGATGACTTCCATAAAGTGTATCCGGATCCGATTGCTGACCTGGTTGTAGGAGGGCTTTCGACAGCTCGTGGTGAAAAATGGACAAGACATAGAAAAATAATCACGATTCCAAGATTGCTCGGGTAGGAATTTATATTCTACTTGACATGTTGCTGTTGTACTAAATGTCTTCTTGCATTGTGTATTCTGACTATCTTTATAATTTGTGTAGGAAAGGATGAGACTTGAAGCAGTACAAGAAACCCAGCCAATGCCTTGAGTTTCTTGTACATTACATTGATTCACAGAATCAAATTACAGTTCACAGAGACAAACTCAAGGCATTGGCTGGGTTTCTTGTACTGCTTCAAGTCTCATCCTTTCCTACACAAATTATAAAGATAGTCGGAATACACAATGCAAGAAGACATTTAGTACAACAGCAGCATGTCAAGTAGAATATAAATTCCTACCCGAGCAATCTTGGAATCGTGATTATTTTTCTATGTCTTGTCCATTTTTCACCACGAGCTGTCGAAAGCCCTCCTACAACCAGGTCAGCAATCGGATCCGGATACACTTTATGGAAGTCATCAGGCTTAGATACCCCAAACAATACAAAGTTACATGCTAGAGATATTAGGGTAACAATTACCAGCACCCAATTGCAATATAAAATCTGGACAGACAGCCAACTGAAAGTTGATATTTTTGTTTCTGATTACTGGAAAGGAAGTATGATCGATCATGTGTGACTTACATGTCTTCATAAACGTTGCAGCAATGACAATTATTCGCGCCCGATCAACCACCGCTGCACCAACAATTTTTTTAGTTCATCGGTAGGCGCTGTTAAAAAATATCTCTTTTTATTACTATCGTTATAGAGCAAATCGATGGCATCTGCAAGGTCTGTGTTGCTCAAATTGAGTTTCGACAACTCTTCAATCAATTGTTTGGCTTCTCGATCTTTGAGTTGATCTGCTTGCTCTAGCATAGAAAAGCTTCTCTTGCCAACGGACGAAATACTGTGACTTGACGGAATAATACGACTTGAAGAAGTCCCAGCTTCCTTGTACACAAGATAATTAGTTTTTAACAATTGATCAAATATGGTGCACTTATCACCAAGTCTCATCCTCAAATGTGAACGACGTTGTCCCTTTATTTGTATCATTACCATTAATATTCGTTGAGCTCACACAAAGATAACTAGGAAAACTAAGAAAACAACTTACCCCGCTTTTTTCATCATCAAAAATTAAGTCAAGCTTCTTACTCAACTGCTTAGAATCGATCTTATCCATGAACTTTTTTATGAATGTCAAGCAAGCTCTTCGATCACCAAAAAGAGTACCTTGCTGGCGCCGTTCAGATTCTATCTTATTCATATATGAGTGCAAACTGGTTACCAGAAGCTGCAGCCTGTTGTCTGTCCAGTAAAATTTATCCTTTCACGAATAATCCTACAAAGAAACCAAAAAGCAATTACACAATAAAATTTAGAGGGCGGTATACAAAATACACACACACACAAACTTTCAACAGGTTACTAACCAATACATCATCAGTTGGAGGTGCAACACGTCTGGATGGTTGATCCAGTGGAAGATAATCATCAAATCTTTCACGCTGAACCAGTTTCTTAAGTTTCTTGAACATTTCTTTACCAAGAATTTGCTTTAACTCATAATATTTCGCACAAAAATTTCCCTGGAAATGATGAAATTAATACAAATAAATTTCATATTCAGAAAACCATTAAATAGCAACTTAATTTGACATGAAAACTAACAGAACATGTTACCTCAAATTTAGATTTAATAATGGCTGCAAATTCATCCAATTTTTTTGAAATAATATAATCATCGACTTCCATTTCATGGCCAATGTCATCGATGTGTTTCACCTTAGTAGAATTTTTCAATCTTGTCATACAGCGCTTGTGAGTACTAGAATCACGTACTGGGTCACAATTGTTGCCCGTCAAATACATATGGTAAGATTCTACTAGCTTTTCCAACCGATCGTCTGTCCAACAGAAATTGAATATAACACGAGCTGATGCGGAAGTAGAAGCACCATAGTTCATCTAGAAAAAAGAAAATACACTTAGAAACAATTTTAAAGAATTGATTATAGGGTATATGTCGAAAAGAGAACAAATGTTAATTGCTAACCTTTTGATCAATAAAAAATTTAAAATTATCTCCAACACACTCCCAATGACTATCTAGAACACCCTCACAATCACTTTCTTCACGCTTTCCCTTTTTAAGATCTACATGATATATAGATTAACAAAATACATAATATATCAGTCACAAGCTATTCAAATTAAAGATGCATCAATTCGAATTCATCAATTCGAATTCAAAATCCCAAATTCCGAATAAATTCTGCACATACCTAGTTCAGAATCTTTAAACAATTCCTAATTCATAATTTACATAATCAAAAAACAAGAACATACCTTCGGATGAAATCGGAAGTAATTTAACAAATTGATTTCGTGCAGTAAGATCTAATCCCATTTTAGATTGGTGTTTTAACGGGGAAGGTGGAAGAATTTAAGAGGGTTTTGGGAAGGTTGAGAAATTAATTGGTGGTTTTTGGGAAGGTGCAGGAAATTAATTGACCGGTGAGAAATAAGAAGCGCCTCTCAACTACTAGCTGAGAGAGGGGATAGCACGGTTCGGTTCGGGGCGGTTAGAGACGGCAAATTAATCCGATTCGACGGATACCCGATCTGAAATCCGAAATTTGGATATACCGTATCCGAAATTTTGGATTTGGATTTGGATTTGGATTTGGATTTCAACGATACCGAACCGATACCCGATCCGAAATCCGAAACTCAATCCAAACTCGATCCAAACCCGAAACCCGACATATAAATAATATATTATATATATTTTAGATGTAAGACATATAATTTACATATTTTTATTGTATTATTTGAGTAGTAGTAGATTAATGTCAAGATTGTGTGAATTTTAACTATTTATTTCAATCTCAACTTTTATTATTTTAGATGTACTTTTTATATATTTACAAAAAAAAATATTTGTGATGGAATCCTAAATATTATATTAATAACATATCTTAGATTTCACTCTCCATGTCAACATATGCAATATAATGTGTTTGACTACTTATTAGTTAATATTTTTTAATTTTAGGTATTATATAAATGTAATTAATGGTATTTGCATGTATAAATAATATTAAATTTGATTATATTATTCGTAATTTTGGATACCCGAAAAATATCCGAACCGATCCGAAACCCGACAGGTTTGGATTTGGATAACCCGAAAATATTTGGATTTGGATTTGGATTTTACAATACCCGATCCGAATCCGACCCGTTGTCATCCCTAGGGGCGGTTTTTGCCCCGAAATCGCATGTCTTCGATTTTAAAAATTGAAAATCACAACCGCAATTGAACCGTTGGTTTTGGTTTCGGTTTTAAAAAACTTGGTTCGGTTTTTAACGGTTCATAAATACATTACAAGACTTTAAATTTATTGGTTCATTTAGCAAAAAAAAAATTATTGGTTCGAGACAAACTGCACTTTGCACAATAATGGAAGTCCGGAAAATATGTTCTGCTTATAACAAACATGCAATGCGAATGAGTAGGAAATTTTTAAGATCACTAGTGTTGTGGTATGAGATAATCTGTTCATTAGCTTTTTTTAGTATTGCTTATTTAATTTTGGTTCTCATAATTCTATACAAACAATAATGGAAGTCCGAAAAATATGTTCTGCTTATAACAAACCCATAGCTTTCATACAAAAGATTTTGTTTATTCCTTGTGTTGTGCGGTACTGCTTACGTTACTAATGTTTTTAAGCATCTAAATCTAACTGGGTGATAAAACGTTTCATATAGAGTTTTCCCCACTTAACTCGAGAGGAAATGCAATGCGAATGAGTAGGAAATTTTTAAGATCACTAGTGTTGTGGTATGAGATAATTTGTTCATTAGCTTTTTTTAGTATTGCTTATTTAATTTTGGTTCTCATAGTTCTATACAATTTACATGAGAGAGCTCGGTTTGTTGATTGTATTCAGAACAGTTTTAGAACTGGCTAACAATCAAAATAAACAATCCAACCAACAAAATACCTTAATTAACTGTTGAACCATGCTTTGAAGATTATTCTCTTATTTTTATTAGAGAAGCCTCATACAATGCACGCCAAATAGATAAAGATCTACCCGGCTAGTGTGAATGTTGCTAAGAAGTCTGATGCAAAGTCTCAGGCACTGAAAACAGCCAAGGCTGTGAAATCTGGCACAACTACATTTAAGAAGGTCAAGAAGATCCGGACCACAGTCACGTTTCATAGGTCAATGACACTGACCATGGACAGAAATCCCAAATATCCCCGTATCAGTGCAACCCCAAGGAATGCTGTTTCTGGTTTTATTGCCGAGTGGAAAAAGGAAACAACTAAAAAGAAGGTTCTCGAGGGAAATGCTTGGGTAATATTGGTAAGTTTTAAATTTTGTTTCTTTTGTAATTTGAAAACATATCAGTTGAACTATCATTTCTGTTGACTACTCTTAGAATTATAGACAAAGAAATGTATTATATTCATAACAGAAAATGAAAATAGAAAGAAATGTATTCCAGAAGTTATGAAATGATTTGTTACAGTACTATTTATAAGACTAAAGCATGATTAATTGAAGCCTTGTGTTGAATATGTGCTCCAGCCTTGACCATAGCAGTACAAGTAACAGAATGATGCTTAACATCCTTTTCTAAACATTCAGTAGTAGCTTTATTAACTACGAATTTGACAAAACTTAATATTTGACAGAGCTTTTTCATATTACGGATCCCGAAGCTCCGGGAGCAGCTTTCCATCAATTTGAATGTAAACCAGTTACAGGTTCCTTTCATGCCCCCGATTGTTAATCAGGTAGAGAGAATTTCTCATAATCATAGAGCAAATTTTAAGGACGTTCTGGATAATATCTTTCTTAATCTTTCACATGATGTAAGTTATAAATAGAATTACTTTTTTTTCATATTAATCTATTTAAACCATGGTTAGTTCTAACTTGATTTGCTATCGTGGTTTAAAAATAATAATTTTAACTATCCGGTCAAAGTACCTAAACATACGTGCACAAAAGTCAAGCGACTTATAAAAAAACAGAGGGAGTATATGTTAAAAATCTCATCATGAGGCCTAAGAGAAATTACTCAAGATTCTCAGACAAAAATCCTATGGATATGGTGTATAAGACACCTAGGCCAGATGAGAAGAAGTTGTTGGCTAGGTCAATTACCTTTTACAAAGATCCAGCTGATTCAGCACTCAAAAGAAGATTAGCTAAGATTTACAGAAATGGTAAAGAAATTTGTGTGGTGGCTGGACACCCCATTTTTATGGAAGCTAAGAAGGAAGAGAAAGAAAGAATCAGGCAAGAGAAGAAGCAAGCTGCTCTGGATGCTAAGAAGCTCAAATAGAAGAAGAAGCAAGCTGCTATCTTGGCCAAGCTTCAAGCAGTAAAAACCACAACAGAAATTTCTGCACAACCATCTGTAATTGCTGAACCTCAAGATCAAAAAGTGCAAGATGAACCACAACGGAAAAAGAAGATTCAGATACAAGCTACCCTCCAAAAGAAAATTGGACTTCAGTGATGAGGAAATGGAAGACTACACTCCCAAAAACACTACAACTTCAACTCAGACATCAAAACCCTCAGTGGTATTTGAAGCATTCAAGGTGGTGGATCCAACTAGGAACATACATGGTGAACCCATAATTCTTAAGGATGAGCCAGTAGACTGGGATAGTTTACCAATTTCTGAGGTAAACTTTCCAATACTCAATAAGCCAAAGGAAACAAAGACAAGAGCAATCAAGAAAGTGAAGCCTGTGTCTCTAAGATCCAAGACCCTAACCAAATCTCAACCCACAGTCAACAAGAGAGATCTCATGTACATCTGTGATATTAAGGAGTTTTCAGACTTGAATCTCTACTTGAATGAACTGTAAGAAGTAAGAGGAATTGATGCTTACAGACATCTTCCTGAAAGACTGGTATTTAAATACAAGGGAGGGAGAGAGATGACATGACCACTTCACAAGATTCTTCTAGAAAGCCAGTATGTGCTGATAAAGGTCTACTCATCCTTCAAAAGAACTTTGAATACAATATGACTGTAAGGAGAATGGTTCTAAAGAGGATTGAGGAGCTAAGGAGTATTAGAGCCAAAGATGCACTTCCAAAAATTTTGTCAATTCCCTTCATAGGAAAGAGAGTGCATTTGAGGCCCTATTGGCTGATGGAATTCATGGATGACAAAGGAGTTAGAAGATTTTTCAGATTGGAGGACCAATTGAGTATCTCTAGCAATGAGACTTTATTGGAAATGCAAGAAATGCTAGATCTCTCAGAAGCTGATGAACTTGAATTCCATAGACAACTCCAAAGTCAGATAGAAGAAAACAACATAAGGCTTAGGAAGAAATCCAGACAATCAAGAAAATAAATTTATCTGCTCAGGCCAGAGGAGCACCTTGATAATGATTGTGAGCAACTTCTTTGTATACTTTGCATTGTTCAATTTTCAGTAAATATTGTAGCACCTATCAGTTTTATCTACTATTTTTAATCTATATTTTTAGGATGTTTTGTTATCATCAAGTTTCTCTTAATTTATGGCTACAATTCTAGTAGACATAAATTGGGGGAGATTGTTAGGAATATGTTGTGAACTTGATAATAAATTAAACAAAACATCTTAGTAGATTTAACTTAGTGAATTTTTATAGCACTCGATGGATGATCAATTATAGTCCCGACGGATGATCCAGTACAGTCCCGACGGATGATGATTTGACATCCATCGGGTGAGTAGCTTATGTAATAATAAGTTTTGTAGCATATTTTTGCAGACATCTTTTTGTAGATTCTGTAGTAGCATATGAGTCATGTTGACTACTAGTAGATATGCAGGATAGGTTGATTAATTGTAAATATAAGAGGTCTCGTAATTTTGTATAAGTGAAATGGAGTCAAGTGTCAAGTAGCTACTCGACGGATGATCAACAAAGCTACCCTACAGATGAAGAGCATGTACCCGACGGATGATCAATTCAAATATATGTTGACAGTGACAACACAGTCACATACGTTGGGTGTTTGTAAAAAGAATGTGGCAGCCTGTTTAGCAGGAAATCGAGAACAAAGAAGCATTACCATTTTCATGCAAGGAATGAAGATTTTCAAAGATGCTGGATTAGAGTAATGAAGCAGCATGGTGTTAGACTTGATAGGTTTTGTTTTATTATCCTGTCTTATTACCATGTAAACTTGGTAATATATAAACCAAGTGTAGCAAGTAGAACAAATAACTAAGAAAACACATTTCAGGGGAGAAATAGAAAAAATTGTACTTGTCAAGAATTTCTCCATTGTTTGTTTGTTCACTTGTAAAAGCAGCTGTGAGCTATTCAAGCTTCACAGGGTTCTCTCGATATATATATATATATATATATATATATATATATATATATATATATATATATATATATATATATATATATATATATATATATGGTGGATACATTCAAATCCACCAGAAAATTTTAAAGACTTGTGTTTTTCTTACTTGTGCTTTGATTTATATAATTCTTTCATTTCGCACTTTGCAAATCAAAAACTTATATATTATTGAGTTAGAACAGTTTTAAAAATCTCAAAAAGAAGCCAGAATTACATTCAACCCCCTCTTCTGTAATTCTTGTTTTATTGTTAGGGAATAACAGAGAGTGACCTTGAAATGTTGAAGATCACAGTCCTTGGAGAATGCCCATGAAGGAAGGCCAGATCTAGAACTGGTGCCTGCTTCTCCCCCTAAGTTCATGAGCGCCTCATTTTCACTATCATCTCCAAAGAAATCAGCAGATTCCCCAGTCCCATAATCAACATCATCATCAGCTCTAGGTGGCATAGTTGTGATGACATCCTTAACTCTTTGCATTGACTGGGTGGTGTGCACCAAGTTCAGCATCCTTTCTGCATTTTCATTGCCCTGTCCAGCCAAAATTTGATATACTGGAACAGGATGAGTAAATGTCTCAGCATCCAAAGAGATGGAACTTATAACAGCTTGATTATGCTGAGATAGTTTCTCTATGTCTGCATCATTGGCATTCAGTGACTCACTAGCAATGATGTCCAACCTTATCACTCTTGTACCTGCATTTCTCTCAATTTCTCTCTCTTTTTGCATAAAGGGCTCCCCTTGGCTCCCCACCTTCACACCCTCACCTTCACCATCTAAGGTCCTCTCACTCACTTTTTCCCGTCCTGAAGAAATGGACTGCATTTGTTCACTCTTATTCTCTCCTTTTTCCTGGGAACAACCCAGCCTCTCACTTAGTTCACTCCTTTCCCTCAGTCCTAAGAGTGATTGCACTACCACTAAGTCTTCTGCACTTGTAAGAATTGAAGAAGTTTGAAGTTGTGCAGAGACACCCGACAGATGATGAATATCCATCGGGGTAGTATTATGGCTAACCGACGGATGACTGCTGTTAGGCTTATCCGTCGGGATACAATCACTACTCAACGGATGATGAATATCCATCGAGATAGAAGAAATGAATGAGTTTGGAGTAGAGACTATTGTAGACTCTGTGCAGATTGATGAAAATTTTGGCACAGATGTCTCAATAGATTCCGAAAGAAATGGCAAGTGAGCCAACAAATCATCTAAAAGATGATGCTCACTTGTTTGGATTTTTGGCTTCTCCACAAGAGTTAAAGATGGAGAATTTGGAAGTGATGTATTGATCATGTCAATATCCAGTGAGTGTGTGGACGAATTTGGTGTTTCAGGTCTTCAATTGTCAAGGATTTTGGATGTGACTCCACATTTATTGGAGTCACATCAATCTAACTTTGAGATGGTGCAGTGACTGGGTCTTTAGCTCCAGTTTGCACTGTGTGTGTTCCCTGTGCATCCCCAAGGTTTATTGATCTTTTATTTCTAGCATAAGTTTGTGGTGAACTTGTGTCCGTAGCCCTCTTGACATGTGCTCCTGGTTGGGAGCTTGTTTCAATAGCAACAAAAACTGTGGTGTGGCTAGGTTTGGGTTACACTCTTCTCACCAGCCTTATCCTTAGGGTTTCTTTGACTTTCACCCTGTCCCTCACCTTTCTCACCCATCTTCACACTCCCCTCTTTGGTTTTAGTGGATTTTGTAACTGGTTTCTTTTGAAAGAAACCAGAGGGGAATTTCTTAGACTTGGATTTTGAAATTTATGGTTTAGCAGCTTGGGTAGGCATCTGTTTGGTCATTGACGCAGATGCCATTGCTACATTTGAAGGCAAAGAAATGTGTGAGGTTGGAAGAGTGGAGACAGTAGAAATTACCTCACTTACCTGAGGTTCCTCCATTACTGGAAAATAGAAGAGGGGCACCTCTTTGTGGTGACCTGCTCTATTAAGATCTGCAATTATTCTTTTTTCTTGAACCCAACAATTCAGCTTGTTGGTTGGGTTCTCAATCACAATGTTCTCAATGAGATAGTTAGCAAGCATCATGAAAAATCTAGCATAATAGACACTTTTACATCTCTTATTAAGCTCTCCTAACTTATAACCTAACTCAAACAAGACCAAGTCACTGAAATTCAAGTAATTATCAGTAACTAACATGTAAAGCATGTTAAACATGGAAATGTTAATAGAGTCAAAGTTACTAATTTTACCAAAAAACACTTTAGTTACCACATCACACAGATAACTGCACTCTTTCCTAAGACCCAACATTCTAATTTCACTTAATTTAGAGGTAGTGAGTGCATAGCCCATGGAATTTAGTATATTAACTATATCAGTGTCTGTGTGTGGAGAAGTAACAGTATTATCAGGGATTTTAAAGCATACTTTGACAATATCACTATTTATGCAAAACTGCTTACCTTTAAGAGTAAAAGTGATGGTCTTATCAGTTGAGTTGTATACTGCAGTTGTCCATATCTCCTCTATAACCTCATAGTAGATAGTGGGAGATTCCAACATAGCATAGTTGAGTTTACAGCCTTTCACAAAATCCATCATTTTGTGGTAATTTCCAGACTGTTGAATCTCCTTGTTCACTAGAGCTGTGAAGTTGTTCTTTTCATAGATGAACCCAGTTTGAGACATGATTTTGACGACTGGTGTCATTGTTAGAGATTGAAATTTGCAGAGAGAGTGATTGCTTTTGAGGAATAAAGAAGTTAGAGCAATTGAATATTGAGAATGATAAAATAGTAGAATATAAATGAATTCTGCTTTTATACTATCTCATAAATAAACTGTCAAAAATAATAAAGTAAAATAAAGTGACCAATTAAAATTACCCAAAATAGCCGTTTAAAAATAAATAAACTGTAAAAATTATGTCACTTATCCGTCGTGTCATGCTTACAAACTGTAAGTATACTCGATGGATAATGTTCAGAGTTTTAACGGCTAAGATTGAGACAATTCGACGGATGAGGTTAAATCAGTTATCCGTCGAGTTATAAAATAATCCAGAAAAGTAATTGATTTTTATTAACAAATAATATTTCGACGGATGATCACACTCGATGGATAATGATCACACTCGATGGATAATGAGCATCCGTCGGGATGTAAATTTTGACTTAGCCAAAATTTCATCCAAAGCTGAAAAATCAATTAATTTTCTAGCTGCATTAAAACTTGCAAAAATATCTAAAATAATTCAAGAATTTTTAAGCATACCTAACTCACTTACCAACCTAGAAAAGGTGAATTCATCAAGTGGCTTGGTAAATATATCTGCAAGCTGCTTTTCACTTGGAACAAAATGAAGTTCCACAGTACCATTCATTAAATGCTCCCTAATGAAGTGGTACTTGATGTCTATGTGCTTTGTTCTTGAATGTTGCACTGGATTTTCAGTGATGGCAATTGCACTTGTGTTATCACAAAAAGTGGAAATTTTATCCACTTGTAGACCATAATCCAACAATTGGTTTTTCATTCACAAAATATGTGCACAGCAACTACCAGCAATAATATACTCAACTTCAACTGTAGAAGTAGAAACTGAATTTTGTTTTTTACTGAACCAGGACACAAGCTTGTTTCCTAGAAATTGACAGGTTCCTGTTGTACTTTTTCTGTCTATTTTATAACCTGCGTAATCTGCATCTGAATAACCAGTTAGATCAAAACCAGAATCTCTAGGGTACCAAATGCCAAGTTTTGGTGTTCTCTTGAGATATTTGAAAATTCTCTTAATAGCTACTAAGTGAGATTCTCTAGGATCGGCCTGAAATCTAGCACAAAGACAAGTAGCAAACATTACATATGGCCTACTAGCTGTTAAGTACACAAATGAGCCAACCATGCCCCTATAACTTGAATTTGGGGGTGAGCATCAGTTGATTTGGGCGGTTTGGAGGGTCCAAACCGAACCAAACCAAAATTAGCAGTTTCCCTAAAATCCAATCTGAAACCAAACCGTTATGTGAAAAAACCAAACCAAACCAATCCGTTTATAACGGTTCAGTTCGGTTTGGTTTCGGTTTAAACCGTTTTTCCTGTAAAACAAAATTAAAAATAAAATTAAACTTGAATTTGTAAATAAGAATCGAAATTTTGTATCATATTATAGAATTATATTTTCTATTCTAATCATATTCAAAAATAATATATAAATATAATGATTTTAAAAAATAAAAAGGCAAGAAGACGAAAAAGATGTGACCAATTCTTATGCTTTTATTGAATAAAAATAAAAATAGTTGAAACATAACCCATTACATAAATATTTATATCTTAGAATAAACTATATTATGATTAGTTCTTTTATATATTTTAGTTTACACATATGTTGTACATTATAATTTTATTATTAATTGCACTTTACAAATATATTTATATTAATGTTTTAATTTAAATATTTGGTTCGGTTCGGTTATATCGGTCGGTTTGGAGGTAAAAATCGAAACCAAACCGAAAAAATTCGGTTTTTAAAATGCCAATCCGTAACCGAACCAAACCGTTAGTAAACCGTAAAATTCGGTTTGGTCGGTTTGGATTGGGCGGTTTAGGTCGGTTTGGATAATTTATGCTCAGGCCTTCTTGAAATATCCACAGATTTTCCAGTAGTGTTTAATTCAAGCTTAGTTGCAGTGGCCATGGGAGTTTTTGCAGATGTGCAATCCATTAGATCAAACTTCTTTAAAAGATCATGAATGTATTTGGTTTGACTAATGAATATTCCATTACTCATTTGCTTAACTTATAAACCAAGAAAGTAAGTTAGTTCTCCCATCATGCTCATTTCATACTTACTTTGCATCAATTTGGCAAACTTTTTGCAAACTTTTTCATCTGTAGAGCCAAATATAATATCATCTACATAAATTTGAACAAGTATACTAGAGCCATTAACATTTCTAAAGAATAAAGTTTTATCAACAGTACCTCTTGTGAAGTGATTTTCCAAAAGAAACTTTGATAAAGTGTCATACCAGGCTCTAGGTGCTTGCTTCAGTCCATAAAGTGCTTTCAAAAGATAGTAGACATATTCTGGAAAATTTGGATCTTCAAAACTAGGAGGTTGACTAACATAGACTTCCTCCTCCAGATCTCCATTTAGAAAAGCACTTTTGACATCCATTTGATAGACCTTGAAATTGGCATGGGCTGCATAGGCTAAGAAAATTCTGATGGCTTCAAGTCTTGCAACAGGAGCAAAAGTTTCATCAATGTCTATTCCTTCTTGTTGACAATAGCCCTTAACAACCAATCTAGCTTTGTTGACCACTATGCCATTTTCATCCATCTTGTTTCTGAATACTCACTTGGTGTCAATTGGATTCTTTCCTTTAGGTTTGGGTACCAGCTTCCATACCTTGTTCCTTTCAAATTGGTTTATCTCCTCCTGCATAGCTAAAATCCAATCAGGATCCAACAAAGCTTCTTCTACCTTCTTTGGTTCTTCCTTAGATAGGAAGCTGCTATATAGACATTCTTCTTGAGTTGCTCTTCTTGTTTAAACTCTAGAAGATGCATCACAAATGATGAGCTGAAAAGGTGATCTTTAGTCCATTTTCTTTGTTGAGGTAGATTAGCTCTAGATGAAGAGGCCTCATTGTTGTCTTGATGTGTGACTGAGTTTTGATTATTAGAAACTCCCCCTGAGTTTGTGAATCTTTGATTTGAGAAAGGGGAACTTTCTGTAAGTGATCTATTCTGACTTTCAGCTTCTCTTAATGACCCGGCGGATGATGAACTTTGTGTCCCGACGGATGAAGTTGACTGTCTCCCGACGGATAAGGCAGATTGTCTCCCGACGGATGAAGCATTTTGCAACTCGACAGATGTTGAATTATGTACTTCATTAGTTGTAAACTTTTCTGCATTATCCTTATTCATTATTTCTTGATTACTTTCATCATCATTGTCATCACTAACCATCTCCACATTATCAAACTTGAGGCTTTCATGGAAATCTCCATCTTGAAGTCCTTCAATATTTTTATCATCAAACACAACATGTATTGATTCCATAACAATGTTGGTTCTTAGATTGTAGACCCTATATGCCTTTCCCACAGCATATCCAACAAAAATTCCTTCATCTGCTTTAGCATCAAACTTCCCATATTGATCAGTTTGATTCCTCAAGATATAACATTTGCAGCCAAAGACATGAAGAAAATTTAGAGTTAGTTTCTTGTTCTTGAATAATTGGTAGGGTGTCATACACTTTGCTTGATTAACCAAATAAATATTCTGAGTGTAGCAAGCAGTATTCACAGCTTCAGCCCAAAAATATGTTGGTAACTTTGATTCTTCAAGCATAGTCCTTGCAGCTTCAATAAGAGACATGTTCTTCCTTTCCACTACTCCATTTTGTTGTGGAGTTCTTGCTGCAGAAAACTCATGCATAATCCCATTCTCTTCATAAAATGATCTCATCACAAAATTCTTGAACTCAGTTCCATTGTCACTCCTGATTCTTCTTACTTTAAAATCAGGATGATTGTTGACCTGCCTTATGTGATTGATGATGATTTCAATAGCTTCATCTTTAGACTTTAGGAAATATGTCCAAGAGAAGTTTGAGAAATCATCCACAATTACTAGGCAAAATATTTTCCTTGAGATGGACAACATATTGACTGGTCCAAATAAATCCATGTGTAATAATTGCAAAGGTTCTTCAATTGTTGAATCAAGCTTCTTTCTGAATGATGCTTTGATCTACTTTCCCTTTTGGCAGACATCACACAATCCATCTTTAGAAAACTCCACTTGAGGAATGCCTCTAACCAGTTCTTTCTCGACAAGCTCATTCATGGTCTTGAAGTTTAGATGGGATAACTTCTTGTGCCATAGCCAACTTTCATCTTGACTTGCTTTATTGAGAAGACAAGTGACGGATTCTGTATTAGGTGAGTTGAAGTTAGCTAAATACACATTTCCTTTCCTCACTCCAGTGAGAATCACTTTGTTGCTTCTTTTGTTTGTCACAACACAGACTTCTGAATTAAACTTCTGAATTAAAAGTTACTGAATTGCCTTTATCACAAAGTTGGTTGATACTCAACAAATTGTGCTTGAGACCATCCCACAATATGTCTTTTGAAATCAAGCCATATCCCACAGTATAACCCTTGCTGTATTTTGAAATCAAGCCATATCCCACAGTATAACCCTTGTTGTCATCTCCAAAATTAATACTTGGGCCAGCTCTTTCCTTGAACTCTGTGAGCAGGGTAGAATCTCCAGTCATGTTCCTTGAACAACCATTATCCATGTACGAAAGATTCTTTCTGTTTCCCTGCACACATCAAAACCAAATCAAGTTGATTTTGGTACTCAAGTTTCCTTGGGTCCTGCCTTGTTAGCCTTCTTCTTTGGTTTCTTAGGTTTAATTTAATTTGATTTGGGAATTTCTGATTCATCCTTAGTCATTTGAGTTTGACCTATTGAAACCAGTCATTAAAACAGAATTATCATGCACATTTTGATTAATAGGAAAATACATGTTGTTTGCAAACATGTTATTCCAGTAAGGCATGCTAAATGATATTTGTGGCATACTAAATGCAGCATAATAAGGATTAGGTGCAAATGGCATATTAGCAAATTGTGCATTCATATTCTGAGCAGACATAGCATTCATAGGCGTAGAAGGCATGACATTCATGTTGGGAAAAGAAGAGGGTACAAATATAAGAGTGGGTATGGCAAGTTTGCAATTAACAGACAAATAATTAACACTACCATACATAACACAGATTTTTCTTGAAGCATACTTATCAGGTGTGTAATTGTTATGTTTGTTAATCTCTACTTTCCCATTTCTATTGTTTTTCCTTTTAGTTTCTGTTTTAACCTCAATCTTTTCTAATCTGTCATTCAATTGCTTGATGGACAGATGACCAACATTCACTTTCTTCTCCTTCTTCACTTGACTAGATTCTCCTGAAACAAAGTTTTTGGAAACTGATCCATATTTTTCATTCAACTTGGCAAGCTTGGCTTTGCTCATAGGTTTGCTCACAGCCGACGGATGTGGCTCTTTGTCACTCGACGGATAATCCTTTTCATTATCCGACGGATGATACTCATCATCCATCGAGTCCACATATGTTAGCAATCCTTCAACCAAATTGGATTCCAGCTTCTCCTTACTCTTTTTCCAGGTTGCATCACAAAAGGACTCAATACCTTGAACTTTAGTGATTTGAGCATGGACATCTCTGGATGATTTTTATGCTTTAATCACTTCATGTTCTCGTTCAAGCTGCTTCTTTAAAATCTCTTCTTTCTTCAAGGACTCAGTTAATTCATCCTTAGCAATCTTACATTCAATTCTCAATTTTTCAAATTCAATAAACTGAGACTCTAGCACATTTTTCCTCTCACTTAAAAACAAATTATTTTATTTTATTTTAGCATTTTCCTTAGCGAGGGACTTAAGTGTAATACGCAAGTGATATAATTCTGTAGACATGTCATTCATTGCATCATTACACTCAGCTTTATATAAATATGCTAGGTTAGTGGTGATTACCTGATTACTTGAAGAACTTATTTTTGTTTCATCAGACTTGGCCATCAGGGCTAGATTGACATAGCTCACATCTTCATCTTCATCCAATCCATCAGCTGCCCAGTCATTTTCTTGTGTAATGAAAGCCCTTTCCTTTTCTTTTAACAAGTACAACTTTTTCTATTTCTCCCTTGAAATGTGTTTGATTAGTTATTTGTTCTACTAGCTACACTTGGTTTATATATCACCAAGTTTACATGGTAATAAGACATGATAATAAAACAAAACCTATCAAGTCTAACTCCATGCTACTTCATTACTCTAATCCAGCATCTTTGAAAATCTTCATACCTTGCATGGAAATGGTAATGCTTCTTTGTTCTCAATTTCCTGCTAAATAGGCTGCAACATTCCTTTTACAAACACCCAACGCATGTGACTGTGTTGTTAGTGTCAACAGATATTTGAATTTGATCATCCACCGGGTACATGCTTGTCATCCGTCGGGTAGCTTTGTTGATCATCCGTCGGGTAGCTTTGTTGATCATTTGTCGAGTAGCTATTTGTCACTTGACTCCATTTCACTTATACATAATTACAAGACATCTTATATTTACAATTAATCAGCCTATTCTGTATATCTGCTAGTAATCAACATGACTCATATGCTCCTACCGGATCTATACAAAGTTGTTTACAAAAATGTGCTACAATACTTATTATTACATAAGCTACTCACTCGATGGATATCAAATCATCATCCGTCGGGACTATATTGAAGCATCCGTCGAGTGCTACAAAATTCACTAAGTTAAATCTACTAAGGTATTTTGTTTAATTTATCATCAAGTTCACAACATATTCCCAACATTAGAGAACTCCAGAATGACTTATAGAGAACTCAGGAAAGCTACTAGAGAACTCAGAGATATCGACAAGCCAAATTGAAGACATGAAGATTGAAGATATCAACAATTCATTATTTCACTAGAAAACTCAGAGTTATCGACAAGTCAACATTCATTAGAGAACTATGAGTTATCGATAAGTCAAATTCTACTAGAGAACTCAGAGATATCGATAAGTCAAAATTCACTAGAGAACCCTGAGACATCGACAAGTCAAATCTGACTAGAGAACTCTGAGTTATCAACAAGTCACTAGAGAACTCAGAGATATCGATAAGTCAAAATTCACTAGAGAACTCTGAGACATCGACAAGTCAAATCTGACTGGAGAACTCTGAGTTATCAACAAGTCAACAAGTCACTAGAGAACTCAGAGATATCGATAAATCAAAGTGAAGATATGAAGACTAGAGATCTCGACAAGCCAAATTCTCCTATAGAGAACTCAGAGACCTCTACAAGTCAAATTAACTATAGAGCACTAGAGATCTCGATAAGCCATTATACTTATCGAGATGTCAAGTTCTCTATAGACCAAACTGGAGATCTCGAGGTAAAATCTCAAAGTACAAAATTGCAGACCAGTTCAATATCCAAGATTTACAATCAACAAACAATCCAAACAACTGGATTGACAAGTCTACAAAAAGCAGCTTGAAGGATGCGCAAGATCAATGGTGAAGATTAACTGACAAAGGAAGATCAAAGTAAGCACATGATACTAAGATATGTTAAGCCAGAAATAGAAGATACACTTTTCTTAAAATGGAAATGACAAGTGACAGTTTACTAAAGCTAATAGCATGTCTTATTGTACACTGTGTAAACCAACAGTTAACTAAATTATAAAGTTAACACTGGTCCTTAAGTTAGAGGTAAAAATTTAGAAAAAGAATCTTGTAACACTCTCAAGAAGAAGTTAAGCTCTTTATTAACAAAGATCCTAGAAATTTTGTAGCAAAATATTCTTAATTTTAATATAAAATTAAGTGAGTTTTGAAAGATCTGTGTTCTTCATTATTGCATGTTCAATTTCTACAGTAACACATTTTCACTACAAGGTTCAACTTATTTTGTTCAACCATAAAAAGTTAAAGTAAAGCATTAAAACAGAAAAACACATTCACCCCCCCCCTCTGTATGTTATTCATTTCCTAACACAGTATGAATACCATACTCACAACAACATTTTGTCTCCCCCTTTTTAATTTCTTTGTCTGCTCTCGGACCTTTTCCTGTGTTTTTTTTCATTTATTTATTTGGGCTTAATAAAACCATAGCCCACATAAGTGGACCATGCCCAACAAAGTTCAATATCTCTCTCTGTTTCTTTTATATTATTAGTTAAATTAGCTAAATTTTAGTGATTCTCGTAAGTATAATTAGTAATTTATCGCTGGAATATAGCACATATGGTATTTATACTGATCGTTGAACGATGTACAAAAATACAGTGAAGTCAAATTTAAAGAAAAAACTCGTTGAATGACAGAAAAATATTAATTTAATAATGGAGGGAATTAGGTGTGTTGTGTATAACAGACTGCATGTAAGAGTTTTGTGCGGGGTTGTGTATTTAAAATTCATGTTGGGCTGTGCTTATTTCTAGTTTTTATTTTAAGGGTGTTTCTATATGAACAACCCATGTATATAATATGTAGAGAGAGGTGGATGGGGACGAATGACCCACAATATTACAATAGAATATTAAAGAATTATACAGAGCTTTAGGAGAATTGGCGGTGCTTAGGAAAGTTAAGATGAGAGAGTGGTCTTCTCCTCCATCATATCACTGCCATGTTTGTTTTGTTGTGCGATTGGAAGTGATAATAGTTACAATGGCCAACTTATGGATGTGTATACAGTGTATTTGTATTTCAAACAGATAACTCTAATAATATTTGCTCTCGAACCTTTTCTTTTTTTTCATTTATTTATTTAGGCTTAATAAAACTGTTATTCCCAGTGGACTAACAATGAGATTTACAGAAGAGGGGTTGAATGTAAATCTCAAAACGTTTTCAAGTTTTGAGTAGTTTCTAAGGCTAAGTGTTTTTTAGAACAAGTGTGTGAATTGCTTGAAGCTAATACAGACAGATATATATTCAAACACAAATGTAAAGAATACAAAGAACTTAAAAACTTTTCTGGTGGATTTGTTGTTCCACCAGAGATGTGTTATTTCAGAAAATCTGTGATTCAAAGAATTAAATCACAGCTGCTTCCTAGTACAAACTAGATGATTTTCTCTCTGGATATTTCTAAACAGCTCAGGAAAATTCTTATCTAATTACTAGCTGCTACTTGGTTTATATATCACCAAGTTTATAAGTGAAGACAAGACTGTAAAATACAATTAAAAAGATTCTTCACGTGTTTCTTCTTCATTTCTCTATCCAATGCAATCTGGGATAATCTGTGAATCTTTGAATACTTCCTTGTTTGCATCAGAATGGAAATGCTGCATTTTCTTAATTCCTCCTAGAGGCTTCCACATTCCAGTTTGTCTCTGTCAACCCACGTGCCTCTGTCAGCTTGTGAATTGTCACTATCAACTGCTAATGAACCAAGCATCCGTTGAAGCTTTCATCCGTTGATGCCTTATCCGTTGAGGCTTTATCCGTTGAAGCTTTATCCATTGATGCATTATCAGTTGAAGTCTTTATCCGTTGGAGCACTTATCCGTTAATGTATATTATCTGTTGAAGCATTAGAGACATCCGTTGAAGCTTTGTTTCTTATCCGTTGAAGGTCTTCAATATCCGTAGATACTTCTTCACTTATACAAAATTACAAGGCATGAAATATTTATAATTAGCCCTCCTATTTGCATATCCATTAGTAGTCAACATGACTAATAATTTCCTACAACATCTAAGAATTACAACTTGAATCCAGAGAATGAAATGTGCTACAATACTAAACTTATTGCTAAGTAAAGCTACTCCTTCAACGAATAGCCAAGATGGTCTTATCCGTTGAGGCTACAAACACTAGATTTCTACTTAAGTATTTTGTTTAACTTATCATCAAACTAATACACATATTCCTAACAATCTCCCCCTATTTATGTTTACTAGAACTGTAGGCATAAATTTGGGTTTAGCTTGATGATAACAAAACACTTGACAAATATATAAACTGTAATAAAGCAGAAATTCAAAAGTGCTAAAAAAATGTGTATGCTGAGATGGAATTGAAGAATTACATTGTTTCCAAGGGTGCTCCTTTAGCCTGAGCAGATTAGTTTCTTTTCCTTTGATTCCTTGTTTTCTTTCCTAGCCTCCTGTCATTCTCCTCTATTTAAAGTTGAAGTTGTCTGTAGAATTCAGCTTCATCTTCTTCATTGATGTCTAACTTAGATTGCATATCCTTGAGAGTTTCATTACTGGCAATCTTGAGCTGATCTTCAATTCTGAAAAATCTTCTGACTCCTTTGTTGTCTCTGAACTCCATCAACCAATGAGGTGATTTGTGAATTGTAATTCCTCTTTCTTGAATGAGTAATGTTCTAGGCAAAGCCTTGGGCTCCCTCCAAGCTTTCCTTATGTTGGCAATCTTGTTGAGAATCTCAGTCTTGGCAGTCCTGGTAAAGCCAGAATCCCTTTGTATGGCTGAGTAGTCTCTAATCAAGGTAGAGTAGCCTTCATTCAGAATTCTGTAAAGAGGCCAGGTTCTTTCCCCATCTCCTTTGTATTTGAACACTAGTCTTTCTGGTAGCTGTCTGTAGGCAGCTATTCCCCTTACTTCCTCCAGCTCATCCAGATAGAGTTCAATGTCTGAAAATTCTTTTATGTCACAGATGTGAACATAATCATCCTTAGAGGCTTGAGGCTTTGGCTTAGGCTTCTGTGTGAATTTGATTGAGGCTTTAGAGGGTATTGATTTGATTCTTCTTTTCTGCTTCTTTGATGGTGGAGAAGAGGTTAGGAAGGTGGGCAATTTGATGGTGTCCCAATCAATTGGTTCCTCCTTGGGAATGATTGTTTCACCATGAATGTTCATGAAGAGGTCAGGCACAATGGGTTCAGGAATAAAGGGTAGTGGTTTGGATATTGATTGGGTTTCTTCAGTTTCATCTACCATCTTTCTCTTTGCATTGACCTTCTTTCTGTTCCCTTTTTGCCATTCTTCTCTTCCCTTACTTCTTTCCTCCATATCAGTATCAACCATGTCCCCCATAGCTTCATCTTCACTTTTGTCTTCAATTTCTTTCTGTTCTTCAGCCTGACTTGACTTTAGCTATTTTTCAAGCTTTGCTTGTGCTCTTTTGTCAGCCTTTAGCTATTTGGCTTCTTCCTTCAACCTTCTGGTTTCTTCCCTCTTGGCTATTGAGAATTTGGGATGTCCTTGCATCACACATATGCTCTTTCCCTCTCTGAAGATAATAGCTATGTTCCTCCTTACAGCCACATCCATGGTCTCTTTGAGTTTTGAGATACTTCTACCCAAAAGCTTGTCTTCATCAGCCTTTGGAAGAGGAAAATCCACTTCTTTCAGAGGATTCTTTGTAGAGTCCTTATTGGATCTGTTGTTGGGCTTGAGAACCATAGGTTTCAGATCCTTGGAAGAAGTCTCTCCAACCTTATTCCTCCCTACTGGCTTGAGCTCCATAATAATTGATTCCACTTTTGTGCTATGCTTCACAGATTGTGATTGAGAAGTTGTAGAACCAAATATTTGTTGCATCTTTTCATCAATCTTCTTCCTTTGCTCTTTGACTTGTAATTCAGCTGCTGCTATCTGGATTAGATCAATTCCATCAAGCTTTCCTTTGATTGGAATAATTGGAGAAGTGGTGATGACAGGAACTAGCACTTTAGAAATTTGAACTGTTGTTGATGGCTCTCCTTCCCCTTCCTCTTTATTCTCCCCCTTTTTGTTATCATCAAGGGTAAGGGGCAAGCCTTGTGCATTTGCCAGCTGCATGAGTAGATTTTTTTGAGTTTGTTGATTCTGAAGAATGGTGACCATAGAGTCTTCAATGATCTGAACTCTGGTTTCCAATCTGGCCAGTCTCTTGTCAGCATCAGATTCTTTCCTCAGTCTCCCCAACAAATCTTGCATGGTACCATAAGGTATGACTGAATCCAACTTCTCAGCATTGTAGGATTTTAGATCAACAATATCCTGCTTGAGCTCATCCACACTTAGATTCCGTTTGAAATGCTGCAACTGCAAGAGATGCAGAGATTCCAGATGAGCTTGAAGAATTGCCTTGATACCAGCATCTGTAGTCTCCTGAAGGGCCTTTTAAATTGTCATGACTTGTCTGACTAAAGTGACACCAAACTCTCCTGGTTTTGATGCTTTTGCCCATGCCCATTCAGGAAGATCTGGAATAGAACTTGGGCCTGCTACTCCCCCTAAGTTCATACTCTCATCCAAAGAATCAGAGTCATCATCATTAGAATTTACTCCAAATTCTTCAGATGGCTCACCAGCTTGAGAAGGCAGCTTGTTAACAGCAGCTTTGTCTCTGAGAAGAGATTCTGAAGTGTGTACAATGTTTAATGTCTGTCCAGCCTCCACATTGCCCTGAGCAGCCAATAATTGATAGGCTGAAACAGGATGAGTAAAAGTGTCAGCATCCAAGGAAATGTTATCAATTTCAACTTTGTAATGTTGCTGAAATTGTCTTTCCTTTTCTGCATCATCCACTTTCATTGACTCACTAGCAATGACTGGATCCACCCTTATAGCTTCTGTACCTGCCTTTCTCTCTTTTTCTCTATTTTCTTGCATCAGGGGCTCCCCCTGGCTCACACACCCTCACACCCTCACCCTCACCTTCTAAGGTGGCACTCCCCTTACTCACTTTTGCCATGCTGGAAGAAATAACATGCATATGGTGACTCTCAACCTCTCCTTTTGCCTGGGAGCAACCCAGCCTCTCACTCAAAAGATCACTCCCTTCCCTCAAACCTAAAAGTGATTGTACAGTAGCCATGTCCTCTACAGTTGGAATTGTTTCTGTTATGTGTGTAGAGACCATCAACGGATAGGGAGTATCCGTTGAAGTGGAAACTGATGGTATCAACGGATAACTGCTGTTAAGCTTATCCGTTGAAGAACAACCACTTGTCAACGGATGAGAGATATCCGTTGAAGAAGGAAAAGATGTAGATATAGAAAGTGACATAATTGTTGAATCTGTGTGAATTGATTTTAAGTGAGGTAACACAGATTCTTCAACTACATCTGAAAGAATTGGCTGATGATCCAACAAATCATCTAAAAGATGATGATCATCAGGTTTTGAGTGGGGCTCCTCCCTGAGTTTTAATGAGGGAGAATCAGGAATTGATGTGAATATCATATCTACATCCAGAGAGGGTGATGGAGAGTTTGATGATTGGTGTGTTTCTATTATGAGAGAATGGGGCTGTGACTCCACATTTGCTGGAATCGCATCAAGCTGAATTTGTGAAGGCACAGATACAGGTGGATGTATCTGTGCTGTGTGTGCCCCTTGTGTGGAAACTAGGGTCTTGGCCTTCTTCTTCCTTGAAAAGGCTTTAATTGGTGAATGTGTGGCTTCAGTGTCCCTCCCTCTTTTGGTCTGTGTCCCTGGTTGGGGACTATTTTCAATAGTTGCACCCTTTTGGGAGGATGCAACTAGGGATGTGTTAGACTCCTTTTGAACCACCACAGTCTTTTGAGAGACTGTGGCTTGGCTGGCTTGGGTACCACTCACCTCTCCCACCTTATCCTGGGGGGTTTCTTGATGTTCACCCCTCCCCTCACCACTCACACCCTGTTCACTCCCTTCAGGGTTTATGGTAGTTGTTACAACTGTTGTCTTTTGAGAAACAACAGAGGTAGTTTTCTTTGACTTGAGTTTTGAAACTTTAGTTTTGGTGGCTTTGGTAGGAACCTGTTTGGGCAAAGACACAGATCCCATTGCCACACTTGAAGGCAAAGAAACAATGGGGTTGGAGATAGTAGGAGTTATAGAAGTGTTTACCCCACTTACCTGTGGTGTATTCATGATTGGCAAATATACCAATGGCACCTGTCTGTTGAGGTTCTTTCTCAAAAGGTCTGCAAGGACCCTTTTCTCTTGTGCCCAGCATTTGAGTTTATTATTCTCATTTGATATAACCAATCCTTCAGCAACATGGTTAGCCAATAACATAAAAAATCTAGCATAGCAGATGTTATGTGGTCTATTAGCTTTGTTACCTAATCTGGAACCTAATTCTAGCATGACACAGTTACTAAAATTAAAGTACCTATCAGAAACTAGCATATAAAGCATATTAACAAGAGATGAAGTTATGGCATCAAAATTGCTAATCTTCCCAGAGAAAACCTTAATAAAGGCATCTCCAAGAAAACTCCATTCTTTCCTAAGGCCTTTCCTTCTAATGCTACCTAAACTAGCAGAATCAAAAGCATAGCGTATGGAATCTAACATGGCAGATACATCTTTATCAGTGTGTGGTGTTATGGCATTATTCTCAGGCAACTTAAAGCATGACTGTATATCATCACAGTTAATGCAATAATCCTTACCTTTGAGAGAGAAGGCAATAGTCATATCTGTGGAGTTGAACTCTGCAGTTGTCCAAATCTCCTCAATCACTTCACAGTAGATGGTTGGGGCTTCCAGCATTGCATAGCTCAGTTTGCAGTTTTTGATGAAGTCCATCATCTTGTGATAATCAGAATGGGCTTCATTCTTTTCAACCAAGGCTACGAAATTATTCTTTTCATAAACAAATCCTGTTTGAGACATAATTTTGACTATTAGTGCCATTGTTGTGAGTAAAGGTTGCAGAGAAAAACTTGAGAATTTTGGGAGAGAAGGAGAATAAGAATTGCAAGAAAGCGTAAAGTGAAAATAAGAGTTCAATTGGGCTTTTATACTTTCTTGAATTAAAACGAAAAATAAAATGATTAAATGATACTTTTAAATAAATTACAGCCGTTTAAGAGGAAAGAAAACTGTAGAAATTCTGAAAACTGCCTTTAACACAAATACATACAACAGTGTATATCTGTATCAACGGTTGGGTAAAAGAATCAACGGCTGTGACTCACTTATAGTAACTGATGTGACACTTCAACGGATAAGGTAAATAGTTATCTGTTGATGATCAACACCAATTTAATCCGTTGAAGGATAAAATTACCATAAATGTATTTGTCTTTCAACGGATAATGAACATCCGTTGATAGAACAATTTTGGCTTTCAACGGATAGGGAATATCCGTTGATAGGACAAGTTTTACTTAAAGCCAACTTTGTTCTTGCAGCAAATTCATTTCAGGCTTCAAGACGGATTATATAGACAACATAAATTATGAATAATTAAGCATACCTAGCTCACTTACTAATCTTGTGAATGTTGATTCATCAAGTGGCTTGGTAAATATGTCTGCAATCTGCTTTTCACTTGGAACAAAATGAAGTTCCACTGTACCTTTCATCACATGTTCCCTAATGAAATGGTACTTGATGTCAATGTGCTTGGTTCTTGAGTGCTGCACTGGATTTTCAGTAATGGCAATGGCACTTGTATTGTCACAGAATATTGGAATTTTGTCAACAGTCAAACCATAGTCAAATAGTTGATTCCTCATCCATAGTATCTGTGCACAGCAACTACCAGCAGCAATGTACTCAGCTTCAGCTGTTGATGTAGAAACATAATTTTGCTTCTTGCTGAACCATGACACAAGCTTGTTCCCTAGAAATTGACAGGTGCCAGTTGTGCTTTTCCTGTCTATTTTACAGCCTGCATAATCTGCATCTGAGTAGCCAATTAGATCAAAACCAGACTCTCTAGGGTACCAAATTCCTAGATTTGGAGTCCCTTTGAGATATCTGAAGATTCTTTTAATAGCCACTAAGTGAGATTCTTTAGGGTCAGCTTGAAATATAGCACAAAGACATGTAGAAAACATTATATCAGGTCTACTAGCAGTTAAATATAAAAGTGAGCCAACCATGCCTCTATAACTTGAAATATCCACAGACTTTTCAGCCTTGTTTAATTCAAGCTTGGTGGCAGTGGCCATGGGAGTTTTTGCAGATGAACAGTCCATTAAGTCAAACTTCTTTAAAAGATCATAAATATATTTAGTTTGACTAATGAAAATTCCATCACTAACTTGTTTAACTTGTAAACCAAGAAAATAAGTTAGCTCTCCCATCATGCTCATTTCATATTTACTTTGCATTAACTTAGCAAACTTTTTACAAAGCTTATCATCTGTAGATCCAAATATAATATCATCTACATAAATTTGAACAAGTATTTTAGAGCCATTAACATTTCTAAAGAAGAGAGTTTTGTCAACAGTACCTCTTGTGAAATGATTATCTAGAAGGAATTTTGACAAAGTCTCATACCAGGCTCTAGGTGCTTGCTTTAGTCCATAGAGTGCTTTCAACAGATAATACACATAGTCTGGAAAGTTTGGATCTTCAAATCCTGGAGGTTGGCTTACATAAACTTCCTCCTCCAATTCCCCATTTAGAAATGCACTGTTGACATCCATTTGATAGACTTTGAAATTGGCATGAGATGCATAGGCTAGAAAGATTCGGATGGCCTCAAGTTTGGCAACTGGAGCAAATGTTTCATCAAAATCTATTCCTTCTTGTTAAGAATAGCCTTTAGCAACCAATCTGGCTTTATTCCTTATGACAATGCCATTTTCATCCATCTTGTTTCTGAATACCCATTTTGTGTCAATAGAACTCTTGTTCTTTGGCTTGGGTACCAGCTTTCATACTTTGTTCCTTTCAAATTGGTTTAGCTCCTCTTGCATTGCTAAAATCCAATCCGGATCCAATAGAGCTTCTTCCACTCTCTTAGGTTCCTCCTGTGATAAAAAGCTACTATACAAACATTCATCTTGAGTAGCCCTTCTAGTTTGCACTTTAGATGTAGCATCACCAATGATCAGTTCAAAAGGGTGATTCTTGGTCCATTTTCTTTGAGGTGGTAGATTAGCTCTAGATGAGGTTGCCTCAGTATTGTCATGATGTGAGATAGAATGTTGATTGGTTGAAACTCCCCCTGAGTTGCTGATCCTTTGAAAGGAATTGGGAGCTCTATCAACTGATGAAGTGAATTGATTATTCGTTGACAGACTGTGATCAACGGATGCTTCATTATGAACTTCAACGGATGATGCACTTTGTCTTTCAACGGATGCTGCATTGCTTCTTTCAACGGAAGCTGAATTATGACTTTCAACGGATGCAGCATTCTGTGCACTATCCAAAGGCAGATTTTGAATTCTTCTTGAGATGCCTTCTTCATCATTCTCATCTTCACTATCATTACAATATATCTCAATGTTGTCAAATTTGAGTCCTTCATGATGTCCCTCATCTGTTAGTCCATCAATCTTTTTATCATCAAACACAACATGCACAGATTCCATGACAATGTTGGTTCTTAGATTGTAGACCCTATAAGATTTTCCAGCAGAATAACCAACAAATATTCCTTCATCAGCCTTTGCATCAAACTTCCCTTTGTGATCAGATTGATTCCTTAAGATGTAACATTTGCAACCAAAGACATGCAGAAAGTTTAAAGTTGGTTTTCTTCTCTTGAATAATTGATAGGGAGTCATGCCTTTTGCCTGATTGATTAGAGAAATATTATGAGTGTAACATGCACAGTTAACAGCCTCAGCCCAAAAGTAAGTTGGGAGTTTTGACTCTTCAAGCATTGTCCTTGCAGCCTCAATTAGTGATATGTTCTTCCTTTCCACCACACCATTTTGTTGTAGAGTCCTTGGAGCTGAGAACTCATGCATGATCCCATTTTCTTCACAGAACAACTTCATGGTTGAATTCTTGAACTCAATTCCATTGTCACTCCTAATATTCCTTACTTTGAAATCAGGATGATTGTTGACTTGCTTGATATGATTGATAATGATTTCACTAGCTTCATCCTTTGGTCCAAGAAAATAGACCCATGAAAACTTAGAGAAATCATCAACAATCACTAGGCAATATCTTTTCCTTGAAATTGACAATACATTGACTGGTCCAAAAAGATCCATGTGTAGCAGTTGCAGTGGTTCATCAATTTCAGATTCAAGCTTCTTACTGGATGATACTTTCTTTTGCTTTCCTTTCTGACAAGCATCACACAGTCCATCCCTTGTGAATTCCACTAGAGGCATTCCTCTAACCAAGTCCTTTTTGACTAGATCATTCATTGTCTTGAAATTCAAATGGGACAGCTTCTTGTGCCATAGCCAACTTTCAACTGCACTTGCTTTGCTGAAAAGACAAGTAATGGATTTTGCATCTGTAGAGTTGAAGTCAGCTAAGTACACATTCCCTTTTCTAACTCCAGTTAGAACCACTTTATTGTCCTTTTTACTTGTGACAATACATGCTTCAGAATTGAAGTAAACAGTATTCCCTCTGTCACATAGTTGACTGATGCTCAATAAGTTGTGTTTGAGACCATCAACCAATGCAACTTCATCAATGATGACATTTCCTTTTGAAATCAAGCCATATCCCATAGTGAATCCTTTGTTGTCATCTCCAAAGTTTATGCTAGGGCCAGCTCTCTCCTTAAACTCTGTGAGCAGGGTGAAATCTCCTGTCATGTGTCTTGAACAGCCACTGTCCAAGTACCATAGATTCCTTCTTTGTCCCTGCACACAACAAAATCAATCAAGTTGATTTTGGTACCCAAGTTTCCTTGGGTCCAGCCTTGTTAGTCTTTTTCCTAGACTTCATTCCTCCTGCATCTTTTGACTTAGGTAACTTTGGGTCAACCTTGATCTCAGATGTGGTTGGTTGAAGTGTAGGGTTAGTCACAGAATCATTTAGCACATTTGATTGATAAGGCATAGATTGTGCAAACATGTTATTCCACATAGGCATATTGTATGGCATGCGAGGCATACTAAATGCAGTAAAATAAGGATTATTAATATATGGCATGTTTACAAAATGTGCATGAGGATTCTGATGAGACATAACAGGCATAGCATGCAGATGTGACATAGACATGTTAGGCATGGAGGGATTTGAAGGCATGGGAGCATTTTTAACAGATTTGCAATTATCAGATAGGTGATTAACACTTTTACAATGCACACAGCTTTTTCTAGGAGCATACCTATCAGGTGTGTAATTGTTATGTTTGTTAATCCCTACCTTCCCATTTCTTTTAGATTTTCTTTTAATTTCCTTCTTATCCTCAACCAACTTAAGCCTATTTTTCAGCTGATCCAAAGTCATGTGTCCTATATTCACCTTACTGGCATCTTTGGATGTGCTAGCTCCTTCTTTGACAAAGTTCTTGAGAGTAGAATCATTCTTCTTATTAAGGTTTTTATTTTTAAAATTACTTGCCTGTTTTAATTGATGAGCCTTCAACGGATGCTCCTTTTCTTCCTTCAACGGATAACTTTCATCATCCGTTGATTCCACATCCGTTGACAATCCATCAATTAATTCTAACTCCTTTTTGTTTTTCTTCCAAGCATCCTCACAAAATGATTCAATTCCCTGAACCTTGGCAATTTGAACACTAACATCCCTAGATGTTTTCCAGGCCTTGATTACCTCTTGCTCACTTTCTAACTGTTTAGAAAGAATTTCTACTTTCTTAACAGCTTCTTCTAGTTCACTCTCAACAGTCAAGCATTTAAGTTTAATCTTTTCAAGCTCAATTACCTGATTCTCTAACACAGCATTCCTATCACTTAAAAACACATTATTCTCTTTGATCCTAGTGTTTTCTTTGGCTAGTGATTTAAGGGAAACTCGCAAATGATATAATTCATTGGACATATCATTTATGGCTTCATTGCATTCATGTTTAGAAAGCTGAGAGAGATCAGTAGTAATTACCTGGTTGCTTGATGAACTAGTTTCATTTTCATCAGAATTAGCCATCAGGGCTAGGTTGACATATTCCACATCATCATCTTCATTGACCCCATCTGCTGCCCAATCATCTTGAGTGAGAAAAGCTCTTTCCTTTTGTTTGAGCAAATCAAAATATTTCTTTTTGTAATCAACTTGCTCAAATTTCTTTTTATCAGAAGTTGGCTTCCTACACTCACTTGCAAAGTGTCCACTAATGCCACAGTTGTAACATTTGAACTTTGATTTGTCCACCATGTGTTTGTTTGGCTTAGTGAATTTTGTATTTTTCCTGAACTTCATCTTTGCAAACCTCCTGGACAGAAAGGCCAGATGTTCATCAATATCATCAGATTCATCCTGACTGGAATTGTCTTCATCCTCAGCAACTTGCTCTTTACCCTTGCTTGATTCTGATTTGCTTATGCCAATTTTGAGACTTGGCATTGTCTTTTCCTCATTCCTGGCTTCAACTTTTTCACTGTCAGCTACAAGCGCAACTAATCCTCCTTTTCTCTTTCCCTTTTCCAACAGCTCATCTTGCTCCATCTCAAGTTCATAAGTCTTCAAAATTCCATATAATCTTTCAAGTATGAAGTCCTTATAATCTTGAGAATTTCTTAGAGAAACAGTCATAGGCTTCCATTCCTTTGGTAGAGACCTTAGAAATTTTAAATTGGAGTCCTTGACTTGGTACACTCTCCCATACAGCTTTAATCCATTCAATAGTTTCTGAAATCTGTTGAAGGTATCATTCAATGATTCTCCTTCTTCAAAGTGAAAATATTCATACTGTTGAATGAGAAGCTGCATTTTGTTTTCTCTAACTTGCTCAGTGCCTTCACAGATAAGCTGCACAGTATCCCAAATTTCCTTAGCAGTTTGGTTGTTGATGACATTGTCAAACATATCTTGATCCAGGCCATTAAACAGAATGTTCATGGCTTTCTTGTCCTTGTGGACCTCTTCAATATCTTCAACAGTCCATTCTGCCTTTGGCTTGGGAATAGACTGTCCAACAGCAACTGTAGCAATAGCAGCTGTGGCCACCTTATGTGGGATGTGAGGACCATTTTCAATGCAGTTGATGTAGCTTTCATCTTGAGAGAGAAGATGTAAATGCGTCTTCACTTTCCAGTGATGATAATTATCTCTTTCCAGGATTGGAATCTTTACACCAATATCCTTCTTACTCATGATGTTAGCAGAATAGATCTTTAAACTCTTTGAATGTTAAGAGCTTGCTCTGATACCAATTGTTATTCCCAGTGGACTAACAATGAGATTTACAGAAGGGGGGTTGAATGTAAATCTCAAAACTTTTTCAAGTTTTGAGCAGTTTCTAAGGCTAAGTGTTTTTGAGAACAAATGTGTGAATTGCTTGAAGCTAATACAGACAGATATATATTCAAACACAAATGTAAAGAACACAAAGAACTTAAAAACTTTTCTGGTGGATTTGTTGTTCCACCAGAGATGTGTTATTTCAGAAAATCTGTGATTCAAAGAATTAAATCACAACTGCTTCCTAGTACAAACTAGATGATTTTCTCTCTGGATATTTCTAAACAGCTCAGGAAAATTCTTATCTAATTACTAGCTGCTACTTGGTTTATATATCACCAAGTTTACAAGTGAAGACAAGACTGTAAAATACAAATAAAAAGATTCTTCACATGTTTCTTCTTCATTTCTCTATCCAATGTAATCTGGGATAATCTGTGAATCTTTGAATACTTCCTTGTTTGCATCAGAATGGAAATGCTGCATTTTCTTGATTCCTCCTAGAGGCTTCCACATTCCAGTTTGTCTCTGTCAACCCACGTGCCTCTGTCAGCTTGTGAATTGTCACTATCAACTGCTAATGAACTAAGCATCCGTTGAAGCTTTCATCCATTGATGCCTTATCCGTTGAGGCTTTATCCGTTGAAGCTTTATCCGTTGATGCATTATCAGTTGAAGTCTTTATCCGTTGAAGCACTTATCCGTTGATGGATATTATCCGTTGAAGCATTAGAGACATCCGTTGAAGCTTTGTTTCTTATCCGTTGAATGTTTTCAATATCCGTTGATACTTCTTCACTTATACAAAATTACAAGGCATGAAATATTTACAATTAGCCCTCCTATTTGCATATCCATTAGTAGTCAACATGACTGATAATTTCCTACAACATCTAAGAATTACAACTTGAATCCAGAGAATGAAATGTGCTACAATACTAAACTTATTGCTAAGTAAAGCTACTCCTTCAACGGATAGCCAAGATGGTCTTATCCGTTGAGGCTACAAACACTAGATTTCTACTTAAGTGTTTTGTTTAACTTATCATCAAACTAATACACATATTCCTAACAAAAACCATAGCCCACATAAGTGGACCATGCCCAACAAAGTTCAATATCTCTCTCTGTTCCCTTTATATTATTAGTTAAATTAGCTAAATATTAGTGATTCTCGTAAGTATAATTAGTGATTTATCGCTGGAATATAGCACATATGGTATTTATACTGATCGTTGAATGATGTACAAAAATACAATGAAGTCAAATTTTAAAAAAAAAATCATTGAATGACAGAAAAAAATTAATTTTAAAATAGAGGGAATTATGTGTGTTGTGTATAACAGACTGCATGTAAGAGTTATGTGTGGGGTTGTGTATTTAAAATTCATGTTGGGCTGTGCTTTTTTCTAGTTTTTATTTTAAGGGTGTTTCTATTTGAACAACCCTTGTATATAATATGTAGAGAGAGGTGGATGGGGACGAATGACCCACAACATTATAACATAATATTAAAGAATTATACAGAGCTTTAGGAGAATGGGTGGTGCTTAGGAAAGTTAAGATGAGAGAGTGGTCTTCTCCTCCATTATATCACTGCCATGTTTGTTTTGTTGTGCGATTGGAAGTGATAATAGGTACAATGACCAACTTATGGATGCGTATACAGTGTACTTGTATTTCAAACAGATAACTCTAATGATATTTGCTCTCGGACCTTTTCCTGTATTTTTTTTTCATTTATTTATTTGGGCTTAATAAAACCATAGCCCACATAAGTGGACCATGCCCAACAAAGTTCAATATCTCTCTCTGTTTCTTTTATATTATTAGTTAAATTAGCTAAATTTTATTGATTCTCGTAAGTATAATTAGTGATTTATCGCTGGAATATAGCACATATGGTATTTATACTGATCGTTGAATGATGTACAAAAATACAGTGAAGTCAAATCTAAAAAAAACTCTTATAATGACAGAAAAAATTAATTTTAAAATGGAGGGAATTATGTGTGTTGTGTATAAGAGACTACATGTAAGAGTTATGTAAGGGGTTTTGTATTTAAAATTCATGTTGGGTTGTGTTTGTTTCTAGTTTTTATTTTAAGGGTGTTTCTTTTTTAATAGCCCTATATATAATATGTAGAGAGAGGTGGATGGGGACGAATGACCCACAACATTACAGTAGAATATTAAAGAATTATACAGAGTTTTAGGAGAATTGGCGGTGCTTAGGAAAGTTAAGATGAGAAAGTGGTCTTCTCCTCCATCATATCACCGCCATGTTTGTTTTGTTGTGCGATTGGAAGTGATAATAGGTACAATGGCCAACTTATGGATGCATGTACAGTGTATTTGTATTTCAAACAGATTACTCTAATGATAATTGCAGATTGGATATTTAAATTTAATATATTATCCAATACCCCTATCGAGGATGTATATTTTTGGTAAATACTCACTTGTAAAAAATGTAACTGAATTACTTCTTTGTGAGTTGCGTATTCCATCGGCGACATATGTTAAGACACGAAATTAGCTGTTTTTGTTAATTTTGTTTAAAAATTATTAAAACTGACATACAACATATCTGTAGACATATGTAGATAACGAATTTGAATACGAGATGAGCAGAGGCAGAGCCACGTAGAGACCTTTGGGTGCCTATGCCTCCGTGTGTTTCAAAAAAGTATAAATAATTTTACATAATGCTCGCATATTTGATAATATTAATCTATATAATATTACTTTATGTGCCCCCGAAACGTTAAAAATTTGAGAAGTGCATCATTGCCAAGTGCCCAATTGCCTGCCTCTGCCACCGGATCAGATGAGCCAAATGCGGAACACAATAGGTGTGTACATTAAATATAGGGCAGGTTTGTGTATGGACTTATAAGTTAGTTATAACTTATAAGCCCGTAAGTACTTATCTCGGACTGTTTGTCGATCCAATTTATAAGTCGAATTTACAACTTATAAGTTGAATGTTAGTAATGATGTACTTTTTTTCAATTTATTTTGATTTTTCACTTTTTATTAATTTTAGTTTTTAAATATATGTTTTTAAATGTTAAGTTAATTTAAAAGTCATGAATTAAGATAATAATATTTAAAATTATTTATTTTAATTCATTTAAGTTAAAAAAAATTCTGATTTATAAGTAATTAACCAAACACTTACATAACTTATAAGTATTCATTTACTTATCATTTTTAAGTCACTTATTAATTTTAAGTCATAAGTTAGTTATTTTAAGATTTGTCAAACGGGCACATAAATATTGAAATGCACAAAATTGAGAGATTGAAATGGAACCATGTAGATATCTCATGTTTACACAGTTGCTAAATGTGTCGGTTTTTAATCAATAGGAGTAAATATGAGTAAATTACAAAAGAAGACCTTCCATTTTCTCATCAGTTAAGAACTAAAAGACCAAACCTTTCCTCTGCATCCTGCATCCTGAACCTTTGATTTTCTCTTTGATCATGAATAAAAAACACATAAAATCACCGAAAGATAGAGAAATTAGGATAGAAAAATAAGAGCCTTGGGGTACTACGCGCGTTAGACACTCGTGATCCTCCTTTATATAGATTGATCTGATAATTAATATTTTTTTGTAAAATTTAGATCATGTTATTTGTTGAGATTGTTGTATAATTTTATAGCTCTAAATTTGATTTTGGTGTATGTTAAGTAATCAATCAAGTCTTAAATTTTAAGATAACAGGGAAATATCTCAATTAATATCATATTAAATAACCGATCATTCTAAAAGTCTTTGATGCCAGATTAATGTCTTAGGAGGCCTTATACTCTTCAACGATATGAAGACATATATTGAGTTGGACATTAACCAACCACATTTTGGGGTTTAGTTGAAAACTTGTACAACTTTAATGCACAAATTTTCATAAATTTGACTTGTTTTTATCGGTGGAATTGGTGTGAATGCGGGAGTGTCTATTAAGATTAAACTAATTTCACCAATTAAAACAAGTAAAACTCATGCATTTCACCGATTAAGACAAGTAAAACTTATGCGGGTTTGTGCTTAGCATTCAGGTGCATACTATAGAAAAACCGAAAAATGAAACTTAATCTCTAGAGTAATTTAAAGTCTTGCGGGGCACGAGCAAACATCCCCGAGGAAATATTCCAGTAACTTCAGTGATTAGATCATGGACAGGACAAACTCCAAGGTATAATTAAAATAGCAATTGATCGTTATGATTGTTTAAAAAACTACCCTATTATGTATCAATTGAAAAAAGATCTTAAATTTCACTATTTGGAGAAAAATGGTCCCGGATATCATTTTAGGAAAATATGATCGTAAATGTCATTTCAAAACTTGATATCATTTGTCGTTTATAAACATAAACTAAAAACGTAAGTGTGTATTTCGTTTTCAAATTTTTAACTTTTGAAAAGTCAAAACGCAACCTGAGAACAAGTTTCTACCATCATAAACTTAGTTTCAACTTCCATTTTTCCTTCTTTTTAAATTTTTTTAAAATCAAAACGTAACTCCAAATTATATTTTTAACAATATTTGCCTAAACGCTACCTAGTTTGCGTTTTTGTTATTTTTTATCAACTTTTTACCCAAAATGCTAGATAATCTTGTATTTTTAAGTTTAAAACGCTATTTTACGAGGTGTTTTGTTCGTATTTTGTTCATATATATAAATATTTTAATATTTTTAAAATCTAAATTGGGAATTGGTAAACCCTAAAATATTAAAAAGTGGGCCATAATTTAATATTTTTTTTAACATTTTAGGGTTCAACAGTCCCTTTTAGGTTTTAGAAATATTAAAAAAAATAATAAAATATACACCGATTTAGGATTTAGGGGTTAATCTAGGGTTTTAGGGTTTAGGCCCTAAACCCCAGGAACCAAACTGTAATTATTAATTGTTTTTAATATTTTAGAGTTCACCAATTTTTAATTTGAGTTTTAAAAATATTTAAATATTTATATATATTAATAAAATACGAACAAAACACCACTTACAATAAAATTTTGAGCTTGAAAAAATAATATTATCTAATATTTGGGGTAAAAAAATTAAAAAAAATTAAAACAAGAAGTTCAAAAAACGCTGCCTATCAAAACACTACTTCCAATGCCGTTTTTTTTATCGTAGGGAACCCGTAACCGCTACTCTTCGGGTGCGCACTAGGTAAATACGTGGGTAAATCCAACGGGCTCACACAATAGCTCGCAAACCACGTGAATCAAGGTAAACCGCATTTAAGCGACAGACTCTGACTCAATATGCATAATTATAAATTCTCCTCTCGTGCGATTCGAACCGATGATAATAGTTATCCCCTCATTAATCAATTGAGGCAATTCTTGCGGGCCCAATGCCATTTTGTCTCAATTAAAAAGTAAAAAAAACACAGAAACGGAGCACAAATCTTCGTTTTCCACATATTTTCTAAACGTTGTCCGACACTCCACTTTGGAGTGACACTTGAGGTCATTTTTTCTCAAAAGTGATATTGAGAATCATTCTCCACCAAATAGTGACATTTGGGCCAACACCCGTAACATTTGCTCATGTAAATTTAAAGTAGAAATAACACGAGAAACATAAAAACAAAAGAAAAAGGATCGGCTACCAGCTCTACGGAGATTAGCAGATTACAATTATAGTCTTGTCATAAAAGCCTGGTAAAAAGATAAAATATAAGACCAGCCAGAGAATTCCAAGTAAAAGAACTGATAATTGTCCATTGTACCTACTTTGACACTGACATAGCATGCGAATACTACATGGCAAAAATATACTCCCTCCGTCTCTCCCAACTGTTATCGTTTCTGGGAGAGTATCCGGCACGCATTTTAAAATGAAGAGAAAGTATAGTTCGTTAACTTTTTTTAAAAATCTTATTTTTCTGCATTCTATTTTTATTCAGAAAAAAATTTTTTTAAAAAAGTTATATAACTATACTTTATATTCATCTTAAAATACGTGCCGGACACTCTCCCAGAAACGATAACAATTGTAAGTGACGGAGGGAGTACTTACTTTATAGGAGAGTTTATACATTCACAGAATCACAGTTTTCGATTTGAATAGTAAGGTTAAGAAAAATATTTGTGCCTCGTATTTCTCTCATATAGTGGCGCGATGTTTTACGATACTAATAGCTTAAAATTATGCTGAAAATTGATAATGAAAAATATTAAAAAAGCCAAGGGAAATTATGTTGTTTCTGTTTTCTCCGCAAATCAACTTCTCCGGCAGTTACCAAACACAATTCTTTGGCTAGATAAGTTTGGGAAACTGCATTTCTGAAAAAAACGGTTCCAAAAAGGGCCTTTATAAATTGGATAAGGGAGTCTAAAATAAGTTATGTACATTTTATTCTAAATATAACTGTAAAAAATGTGCATAGAAAAAGAGCATTCTAAATACTCATCCCCTAGTATAAACAACAATCAACCAAACATATTTAAGATATTTAAGCGATGCACTATAAGGTTAAAAAGCTTGCACATCTGAATTGCACTTAAAAACTATTCATTAAAGTGAAGAATTTAACTCACAAGTACATCTGGGCTTGAGCACAATGAATTCTTTTTCTACAATGACCTTCATCCGTTCGAGACAGAAGAGCAGCTATACTTGGCACATGAACAGAAGATATACGACTAGTTCACAACCAATCTCCACCATCTTACAATGAAAATCATTCACCATAAGCTTTTCCCAACCTAAGATACTAACTCTATAGTCTATAGGTATTCCCAACCTAAGATACTAACTCTAAAGTCTGAAGCACTTAGTACACATGAGCCATCCTCAGGAAAATCTTGACAAATACGGATTACAGCCGATCATGCAATAGGGCCTACTCCTGTCCATCCAAACATAGTTTACATAAATAAGTGAAATATGTGCAAGGATGAAAACATCCAAAAGTTCTTAGGGAGCGAGTATGTCAATAAATATATAATGGAAGTAAGGGTTCAATTATTATATCAAATTAAAAGGGGAACTGTAAACAACAAATTAAAGGATACTTGTGCATCCTCCTAGAGACTACATGATAGTAATCTGTAATCCAACTTAACTTGCATTATTCGATTATCTTTTCTATGCACAACCAATGATACTAAGATGCAACAATGACTGAATAAAACATGATTTAAGAAATAACATTAGTGCATAAAAGACAAGGTAAGTAGGGTTATATGGCAATACTTAGTTGGTGTGATAACAAAATACAACAGATTCTGAACAACACAAGTCATTTTGTTGTTCACCCTATTTTCAGGTCTTTAATCCTGTGTCATAATACAAAATATATTTACGCTATTTACTTCAAAACCAATCATGAGCATGTTAAATTTTATACATGTCTAAATATAATAAATTTAATGGAAACATATATACATGTTTATATAAATACGATGCATCGATTCTAAATTTGCATCTCTCTTTAGAAATTAGAACTGATGCTTCATATACTAGTTACATGTATAAATTTAACAAACATTATTGCACAACTTAAAGAAGGAATATAAATTTGTACCTTATCATAATCTGTAACATGAAAATCTACTTCCGGGTCTCCATATATCTGAGTAGGATCTAAATTTAGTAACCGAGCTAATTCCTCTACCATCCTGCACAAGGCGAGAACAAATAAGTAACCATACAAAAAAAGGTAAAAGGTTATATTATGCTAGCTTTCAAAAGTGTTAAGAAGAAAGGCCACTCTTGCGTTTTACTGAATCTGAAACGGCCAACAAAAGAGCAAGCTAATATTAAAAAGAAAAAAGGTTGTAGAACATTCGAAGCTGATAATATAAAAAGTCATACTGAAACTACTCTAATAAGCATGCAAAACAATAGCTGCAATAATTTCACAAAGATAAATGTATAAAATAGATACTAAAGTGAACCCTCAAATAAACAAATATTCTAAAGGAATGCTAATGAGGTGCAGAATTATACTCGCACTTCAGAGCCCTATCATTAAGCATCGAACAACAATATATCATTGTCGAAATCAAACTGACAAGAAATCACATGCCGGGAATGTGACCGGAACAGAACTGAGAGCAGAACAATAGCACAACTTTGAGCGCATGCAGCATTCTAGACCTGGTTAACTATATGGCACATAAAAGTGGAACACTAAAACGCTGACAGGAGCATTTAAAAAAAATTGTTGTTTCAGTATATGAAATTTATCTGAGAAGATGCAATATCATGATTCTTTATAAAGAGACAAACATAGAAAACTGTTCAAGAACAAGTATGTGGATGTGAGCTTGTTTTTCCTTGTGTGCAGGGGTATGCGCAATGCGTGTGAAAATGACACAATGGAAAAACTGGTTAAGAGGTCAATATTAATACAATTTATCTCAGATTAGATGGTAAGGATTAATACCACAAAAATGGCGAACTACAATAAATGAAGCCGAAATAAAGATTTAACAAAATGGAATTCATATGAAAAAGACTGATTACTTTATCACAAAAAAAAAACAAAAGTAGTTTCAAAGATCCATTACCAAACCAAAAATATCATTTTCAAAAATACTACATATATTCAAGATCATTGAGCTAAAAGTAGTAAGTAAGTAAATAAAGAGACGCAGCCACATGAAAGCTAAACTTAATTTTTCTGCGCAGTGCGCGGACGGTTTCACACAAAGAATGAGCACATGGATTGAAATAAATAAATAAATATAGTACATTATATATATTTATACAGGAAAGGTCTTGCAAGCATACCAATAGTTTCACATTAAAGTCCACCTAATTAAGAATTACATGCTTACACTATTTGCATTATAATTCCTACACACATGTCATATTTTCTTTTCTTATTTAAATTAACTCACACGTCCCCTTTTGCCTTCAACAAAACTTGAACCCTTGACCACCCGGAAAGGGAGTGAGCTAGATACCACTAAGGAAATGAATCTAAAATATGCATGGCAAATAGCATTAATGCATCTCAATAAAGCCTATGTAAAATGGCAACTTATCGCAATACATAAGGTTTAAACATAGCATGCCACTTGCTGAAGAAAAAAATATCACGCTATAACTCATCTTTACTGTGTATCTCTGAATTGTTAGTACTATTTGATTCACATTTGATGCGTCTAAAGAATGTATACCGTATTTTCCCCTTCATTTTAGCTTTTCATATAGTGTTATCACTTAAGAAACAAGGCATGATTCACCTTCAAGACGAATGTGGTACAAAAGCCACCTCAACAAGATCTGATATCTTAGGGCAGTAGCGCTTACATTTATGCAATCTTTGGGAAGTCCATTTACAACTTCATAAAGTACAAGTCAAACAAGTTTACTAAATTACTATATCATGTTCACAAGTTTATTTAATATTTTTATATATTCTATACTACTGTACTAAAAAAATTACAGAGGTCCATTAAAATTTTACGACATCATCACAAGTTTAATACATCGAGTCAATGACATAAAAATCAAACATGAAAATCTTCTTGTCAGCAATTGTGATGAAAAAAATGTTATCCAAGAAGTCACCATACATCTTTTCATATTCGACCATGAAAGCTCCGGCCAATGGCTGAGCCAGGAGGTAAACCTCCTACGGGCACCATATATACATATATTATATATATATATATACACCGATTGAATCCGTTTTTTTTTTCTAATTTCGGATATCCAAAATAAATTTGATCCAACATAGAAACCCAGTTAATTTGGATATAGATATTTACTTTTGATTCTTTTTTATGTTAAATTTTAAAAACAATCCATATACATCATCAACTATTACAATATGATTTCCTTTAAAAATATTATGATACATCACACATTGAATAAAGTCTAAGACTGACATAAAAAAAAGTGTGTGTTGTGTCTTGTATGTGACTATTGTCTCTCTGAATTCTTCCTACCAGTCAAGCACATGCTTAACATTTTTAAAATTTATATTAAGATCCGTTAGGTTTTATCCCAGTCAGCTTCTGTTAGAAAAAAATCACCAAAACAAATACTGATGAAAAAAGAGACCAGCCTTGGGGATTTGGGGGCAAGGAGAGAATGTTGCATACCATTGTTGCAAAAAGCCGGGATTTCATATAACCATTCAAATAAAAACAAATTCATTGAGGCATGTGCGTGCCACCCCCACCATGTGCTCCAGCCTCCAAGTCTTTAAGTAAGTCTTCTCACCCGCTTATTTTTTCAAAGAATAAAAATAACCGGGCGAGAAGATGAAGAGCTATATTTATATTATTAAACTGAATCCTAGTAAGATACACAATAATTTATTATAATAAAAACATACTCTGGACCTACCCCTCTCTCCCTTACTACCCTTGGTTGTCAAATTTACAAAGTTTATCAATGATAAGGAAGACAAAGCAAATAGGTATTCATAGAAAAAATATATACATATAAAGCACTTGTTCTTATTTAAAAACGTAATATTATAGATAAATTGTTGAAAAAAGCAAAATAAATTAAAAGAACAATTTTTTTTTGACTCAATAAATTAAAAGAACTATAGGATAAAGTAAACAAAGATAACACTTTATAGTGAAAGAAAGGGTCAAAATTATGGAGAAGCATCATATGAAATTCTAATGATAATGCATGAATATAAACAGATGCTATAACGAGTGTGTACATATTTTGAGAGTTTGCATCAAATTTCAGGAGAAATAAATTAAAAACTTATTTAAAATATATCATTAAAAAAATGTTCATTTTGTTGCGTTTATAAATGTTGGAAACATGTAATGAAATATTAAATGCTCTAAACGACACCTAGATTCTGTTTTGGAAAAAATAGCCTTCAAGAAAAAAAAAGTCCAAAGGGTTGTTAATAGACTCTCGTTGGAATAATTTATAATGACAAAGATTATCCACTGTAGGATGTGTAACCCACTTAAGTTCAACCTCTTTAATGGTATGTATACATTTTCTTGGAAAAAAGCTTTACCATTTTAAATTTATTTAATTTCCATAGTAAATAACATCCAACAAAATTTGTTTCATATTAGTCTCTCTGCCGGATGGATGAAATCTGTTTTCCTAATATTTCACGGTTAAATCCTTCAATAGGCGTGTTCCAAGTATATGTAACGAGAACCCAATACTATGGGTAATGTCAATTTTGTTAATTGACCAGATATTATAACATTAGTAATTTCAGGTTTACATAGTAAGATAATACGTCTAATTCATATAGCTATTCTAGTTAAAGCGTTGCTTGAAGGGGGAGTAGTAGTCAATCTGAATGTTTTAGTTCAGAGTAAAAGATGATAAGAGAAGGGTCAAAAAAGATATACGGATGAAAGTGATGATTTGATATGGGAACCTAGATCTCCCCTTGACCATATATAGTTCTGACTTCTGAGGCAAAAAAATTAAATTTTATCAAAATTTTGTAACTTATAATCACCAATACAAATTCAATTCCGAGTATGATCAAAAGAATCGGATTAATATTGGCATAACAAAATCTCTAGAAGCCAACGGGCAGATATATTGTTAAAACATCGAATAATGACTATATATCCGGTGGACAAAACACCGAGCTGACTCTAGCAAAAAGCAAAAACATGCAAGTAGCAATCAATCCAACACTTCCAAGTAGTTTCATGAAGTAAACATCTACTATATGATGTATTGAGTATACTAGGTAGATTTGAAGATAAATGTATAAAACAGCATAAAGACTAGACATTTAAGAAATCATCAGAACATTTGTTAAGACTAGCGGTAAGTAACACTAACCTCTATTTAGACATAGGCACTAATGGGCAAAAGTAGTCGGTCAAAATTGTGTCATGTTCAATGATCACAATCCCTTAAAACTTTAATATTGGCTCACATAACATATGTTAACTTTCTCCAAATAACATGAGTTTCAAAAATTGTGACATTACCTATATTAAGAACTATTTTGGTATTGCTTCATTGGGCAAAACACAAGAATACAAATATAATAATGATTACCGGAGGCAATCCTACTTAATGTGCTAGCTAATTGTAATGTCTTTATGATACATTTATATCATTTGTTAGTGAACTATTTTCATCATTTACCTGCAAGAAATTACAAACGGGTTAAATATCAAAGTGATCACTCATGTGAAGGTCATATATCACTTAAGTCATCAATCTCAACAGGGTATCATTTGAATTACTAAAGTCATGATAAACATCAAACAGATACCTCTAAATATGTGCTCGAGAATTAAAAATTATTTTTATGAACTTCAACACATTTTTCTTGAATGCTAATGCAACCAAAAGAAAAGTTATGGATTATAGTATTTATGATAATTTATCTAGATTTGATTAAGTCTATATTCTAATTATTTTTTATTTAAATCAAATAAAATAGCTATAAATTTAAAAATAAATAGTAGATAAATTTTTAAAAATCTAAATATATTATCTAAAATACTAGAATACATAACTTTTCATTTGGTTGCCGTAGCATTCAAGATAAATGTATAGAATGGCATAAAACTAATTTTTAATTCTCGAGTACATATTTAGAGTTACATGTTTGATATTTATAATGACTTCCGCGATTTAAATAATACCACGTTGGGATCAGTGACTAAAGTGATATATGGTCGTCACTTCCGTGACCACTTCGCTACTTAATCCGATTACAAACCTATGAATCCTTACTAGAAGTCAACTTTTTTAATGTTCCACCAAATAAAAAACAAAGTTATTCCTGAGGTGAAGACTTAAAAATCTAAAATTTAACACGCACAAACACTTACTTACACACAGACACACACACATATATATATATTACATCTTCCACACAGGAATGAAGCATTTATAAAAGACTTAGCCACTCCGTAGTAGCCCAATCAATCATGTGTAGTGACAAATTGTTATTCAGCTCCCAAAATAAGTATCTTAAGGTATGAGATCCAAATAGATTGCAAATGACAAAAGTACTGTCAACAGGATTAATTGAAATTTCCAAATTTGGAAAAATACATGATTTATAAGAATAAGGGGCACAGTCAGAGAAAACTAAGGCAAAATGTAATTTCGGGTATAACTAATTTAATTATGCTTAGAAGACCTAGAAGATTAACAGGCTAACCTAGTAGTCTCTGCATCCTTCACAGGATCCAAGTTATCATAAAATGTGTCTTCTTTGACATTGCAACTTTCATCTTGTGTGCCCAATAGGTCTGCTGTATTAGAGCTGGAACCACTAGAATTTGCAGAATCCGTTGCATTTATATCCTAGAAAAATGTCAATGTTCATCTTTATTAGGTACTTATAATTTAGCTCAAAACTAAACAGTATGTTACTGAAAGAGGTGCAATAAAAAACCAACAATATCACAATGGATATCAGGTGGCTGACCTCATCATTTTTTTCAATGACTTTCTTTGAAGTAGAGGCTTTAGTAGAAGCAGCAGCACTACTGGAAGAGGTTTCCTTTTGCTCCTGCTTTTTATGTTTATCTTTTTCCTTTGTAGTTTTGACCCCTTTGGTATCTGCCAAAGTAATGGAACTCATTAATTCTGGAGTTTGCATAATGAAAAGCAAAAGCACCTTAGCATCTTTTAAATTACAATGTGCAACCGTAGGCTCTGATGCAATTATAAGCATCATTTTCCAAACAACCATCCAGACTTAACAGAGTACCAAAAGCATCACAAGAAGATACCATAAGATAATTACACCATATATAAATTCCATTACTTTTTACTAAACATGCTTGTCTATTGTGATGTGTGTGCCCAGGTAGCACACAAAGAGCTTCAGATATATTATTTAAGCCAGTAAAAAAGGTTTGCATGCTAGAAATGAAGGGGTGAAGAAAGGAAGGTACCTCCATCTCCATTAACAAATGATACGAGATCATCGACTTCACGAGTATCCTTATCTTGACTAGGGTTTACTCCAGCCAAGAAGTCCTATCATTATAGTAAAGTAATCAACAGTCAAATTTTTAAAAGAACTATGGAATTTTGAATAAATCTCAGTTAATCTTTATCAGATGAAACGTTCAAAGTTCACCTTCAGTTGCTCTACATTCTTCACTAATGACTCTCTCCTGTTAGAGTAGAACTTCTTACGTAGCCTCGTTCGTGTTTCATATTTAGGGCACTCTCGTAAGTTCGACTTTTCGGCCTGCGCAATTGCTTAATCAACATTAGATTAACAAAAGAAAGAAAACACAATATGTTTCACAACTTGATATTAGACAATAAGAATGCTGGTTACAAGAAGAAAACCTTTGAAAGATCCTCAGTTAAATATGGGTTCAGCATACGGCATATCTCTTCAGTAGGTTTATTACAAATCTTTTCGGCCAGTGCATTTTTGGTGTCCTTAGACAGTTTTCCCAGTTGCAGGTGGCTTGAAAGTTTAAGCAACTCCAACAGAATTCTTGCATCCCTTTGGAGGAAGTTTTCATTAAAATTCTTGTGTGCCTATTCAAAAAGAAAACAACTCTAAAATTTAAATTTTTGATGTCCCTCATGCTATTGCAGAGGAAATTCTGCCACAATATATACCAAAGGAATCAATTCTTTTGTATTCACTTGCTTACATAGTTACTGGTCATTGCTTTGAATTCAAAGAGTCACCTGAAACCTTAAATTCTGCACATTTTTCAACCTTTTAAAGATGAACTTTTCATATCCCCCTTCTAATTTTATTTGCTGATGTAAGGAACTAGATTTTTTGTGTTGCATTTTTCATTTTAGTCGTCTTACAGTTGGGAGAAGTACAAAAGATTTTACAGCAGTCTTAGTCAAGAAAAGAAATGGCATACCATTACCAATCATAAATTTCAAGCAATTATATCTAACCTGGAGGGAGTGGCGTCCTGCATGAAATCTGCAGTAATCAATCACTAAACTCAAAGTAGTAGGTTTAATTTTTTCAGGTAGTGTTATAGGATTGTTCTTCGAATATCGAGCTCCTGATTCCATTTCATGACGAATTCTGGGGCATGCTAGTGCAACCTCACATTCCACTTCTTGTACAGAACCGTCAGCAGTTTGAATCCATGCACAGGATTCCATAGTCTAGAATCCACAATAAAATATCATAAGAATAAAACCATATGAATTTAGGGTACAGAGTACAAACTCTATGGCAGCGAAGACAGATTATGTATGCTGCATGAGATCTCATTTGCAACACAAATACTTCAGGAATGTTAGGTACCCCATGGAGCCACATTATATTTTTTAATCAAAAAGTTTCTATTTTAGTAAACATTAAAAAAAAATAGGCAATCACTACACAGTATTATAGTTTTGTAAATTATTTGTATCTATTAGCAACACAAGCAAAACAAATCACTTATTTTGTGTTCTTTTTAACTTAAGAACATATGTGCACGATTTTGTAATTATAAAAAACCAGTCTCAGCTTTTCATTAGAACAAAGAAGTTATAGAAAACTTTTTCTGTTGTACCCCTGATTTTAAATTAAATAAGTAAAATTCAGGGTAATTGATTTGAAAGATTTTCAAAATCACTATTTAACCCTTATAAAAACGAGATTAAATTCTTAAAGTGAGCAATAAATCAAAACCAAAAACAGCCCTGAACTGAGAATATTAAGTAAAAAAATAAAACTCTTTTTTTTTGCTAAATAAAATAAAACTCTTTTACTATTAAGTATTAAGCTTTAAGATTGCCAGTTGTCACTACACGTTGAAAAACATTCAATCACGTAACAACATAGACGGAGGGAGAAATGATACAAAACAGAAGTCACTGATATCAAAGAAAGTCATTCTGTTAATTTCTCAGTAAATTATATAAAGAGGGGAAATACTAAGATAACATATTAAATTGGACAAAATAAGATATTAAATCGGACAAAATAAGAATGCACAGGGATCATAAAACAACACTACCACGGGTTTCTTCACTTCTCTTTCAGCTTTAGACATGGTATTGGCAACAAGGTTGTCTAATAGATTTTGTTCTCTTCACTTTACTATTTAGATGTGACCTGTGTTACAAGAAGATTTAAGTGAGCAAATAAATTTAGATATATGAACAAAAAGTTGTACTGGAGATTGACATAGAGATTACTAAATGAGACAGATAATAGTTGCATTGGTTTTAACTATCTTGAAGCATATGAATAGCAAGAAATTTGATAGACTTGAAAAATGCATATAGACATCATAATCTTTAATGAATTTGACTTTTAAATGCATGTCAAGATAAAAGTTTCATCACTTACAGTGGAAGTTTCAAAATTAAACTCTTAACATGATTGCATAGTAGTAGGTAGTAGGTAGAGAGGAATAAGGCATTTAAGAAAGGTAACAGATGCAGTGAACAAAATTTTCTATTTTATTAGTACTCTCGACACACTTTAAACTATATACTTATATTATAAAATACAACTTTGGTATAAACAATTATAATCTATAACTAAAATTGACAAAACGTTAATGGACTAAATCTTTAGCAGATTGCATTTACCTCAGTGGAGCTACTACCAGTACTACCTCAGTTTCAATTTAAGCTATGTTTAACTTTTTACACATGCATATTCAGGTGTAAAAAAATAAGATTTACAATAAAAATTAATGTCATATATGAGTATTACCTTTTACATCTTATTCTTAACACCTTAAAATAAAATACGTGCAAAAAAGTCAAATGTAAATTAAATTGAAAAAGGGGGAGAAATGTAAGCTACTACTATGAGAACAGAATATATACTATACACACGGGGTCCACAACTGACAGGTATTTTCCACAAGGCTTAGCCTAGCGCATAACCTCTCCTGGCAATCAGAGGCTGAGGATACAAACTTCATAGGAGGCATGTGTGTGTGAGTAATTAAAATTCTGGAATTGAAATTGACTAAGAAAAATATTGCACTTTCACAAAATAGCAAGTTAAATAAGGAAAAAAGAAAGAATTAAACTTGAAGAGCTAAGAAAAAGTTGCGACAAAAAGGACCAATGTTTTAACACACTAATTTGTATATTAATCTTAAGTAATAGAAACAAGAAGCATCAAACACTATATAAGACATAAGAAAAGTGAATGAACATCAAAAGCTAACCTTATTTCAGAACATCAAAACCAACATGATATCTCAATTATCAACATATATTATACACAAATATGCATTCCCTGTGCAATCCAAGTAAACTAATACCAATAAATTTTAAGAATGCATATAAAACATGCAAATCAACCATAAAAACTAGGCGTTTTTATAAGACCTGAGATAAATGACTGGGATATGTATGTGTGGTGAAACCTCTTCCAAAAATACTCTTTTTTCTCTCTCAAATCAAACTACCTTTCTTTATATCAGAATATCAATGGCTGTCTGTATACTAAGAACAAAATTATAGTCACACTATTGCTGCTCATTACAAGCAGCTTGTAAGTGCGTAATTTATTTATTTTATATCTAAAATGCAAAAGAATACATTAATGTCTCCAAGAAACGGGTCCCACCATTTAAAGACACGGGTCCTACCAATTAAAGACACGGGTCCTACCAATTAAACAAGTCCAAGAGTTATGAGATACGTGAAACAGAGGTAGCTTTAGCTGGAAAAAAACTCGGGAAATGTTATTTAAAATGAATAAAAGCGAGGGCCCTCAACTTTCTATTGGAAGTATTATATGATGATGAAACTTTTCTGAAGAGTGGGTCTTATTAGTGCGACGTTTGCCGCCATAAGGAACATTCCTCGTGAATGTATATTGTCCCACTCAGACATTTAACATTTTCAAATAGTAAGAAGCGGTTTCAGAAAGCAACATGTTCAAAAAGCGCATAAACTATGCAAGGCAAAGAACACGTTATTAAAGGTGGGCCAAAATTTGTTTTATAATTTTGTGTATTATTAATTAACAAAAAGTATGAACTAAGAAAAATTAATATATATGCAATCTTAGATAACCCAAATTGCATATTGTCATACACAATATTTCTTTTTCAAAACTTATAAACAAATTTGTAAATAAATCAAAAATACAGTCTGATTTTAAATAAATTAATAATTAGATTTGTAAATAAACTAATAATACATAGTCTGATTTAATTTATCGGTACCAATAAATTAACATAAAAATATGATTAAAACAAAGAAAAAATATATATGAAGAGAACAAAGAGACGAGATCTTTGTTGATATAAAAACAATGATTATAAATTTGGAAGCACAAGGAATAGTTGGCAACGAGTGGGGGAAATTGCGTTAGTATGATCTTCTTTTTCTCCCTAAAACAAATCTACATAATAATTTATTTAAACATATGTACAAATATACATATATACAATATATTTACACAATATCATTAAAACCGAAACATTTAAATTTGTCATTTTGGTTTACGGTCGGTCATTCTATTCAATATAATAACTAAACAAATAACATTATTTAATCAATAAGAACTAACTAGCCAATTAACTTATCTAACTAAAAAAGCATTGCCTTTTTACATCTTTTCAATATAAAACCTCCAAAACACCAATTACACCCGCATCAATTGCAATCTTCGTGAAACACACCGAAAAGCATCAATTTCACCCACATCAATTGCAATCATTAATAACTAAAATTTTTAAGAAAAAAACATGTGCATTCGCAGGTTATAAGCGAGTATATACATAAAAATGGAACATCACCTTGTCGTTGTTACTTGTATAGCCGTCTATTTTATGTAAACTTTATTATAATTTGTCGCTCATCATAAAAAGTTACTAAGTGCTTAAATCAAAGGAAGTGATCTATATTTTCCATCCTTAAGAATGTACCTTAATATCATAAGTTCTAGACGAATAGGACCCACTTGTCATAATTGTTCTTTTGTCTTCCGTTACTTTCCATTTAACTGTAAGCCTTCATTAATTTTCATGCTTTGTGTTAGATACATTAGCTATGAGTTGAACATCGATGAATGAATATATCTGAGACCAAGAATTTCGTCACTTATTAAGGCGAAATTAACTTATTTCTATTATGGGGGGACCGTTAAAAAATATTATTTTCATCGAGGTTTTTCATTTATCATATTTTAATTTATCAATATTCTACCGTATCTGACTGGACTTCATCTCTATATAACATTTTACGTCACCTTTTAAATTTTTGGCTTTTTAACCTTTTAGCAGACCTACCTCAAATTTACGCATTCAGTAATTTTCTCTCATAATAAACATTATTTTTAACAAAGTAAAAATCTAATAAAACCGGCCTCTTTATGATATACTTGTAACCTTTCAGTTTTTAAATTTATATGGGCCTAACTTTAATTAAAACAAATAGTAAGTTTATCCCATCATCATGGGCAATATTTCTTGTAAAGTTGTACTCCCTCCGTCCCGGTAGGTTCTTAACATTTGAAATGAAAAGTTCGACACGTATTTTAAGGCTCTTATCTAGTATAGTCCAATAACTAATTTTTAAGATTTTCTTTTTTCTGAATAAAAATTTGAACATTGAATTTTTATTCAAACAAAAAAAGTTTTAAAATAATTTATGTAACTAGAGTAAATAAGAGCCTTAAAATGCGTGTCGAACACTCTATTTTAAATGTTAAGAATTCATTGGGACGGAGCCACGGAGGGAGTAATTACAAATCTTGAGAATAGGATTCCCCGGTTACACAATTGTATTTCTAAAAGTTACTAGGACATATGTCTAACTTTATTATCTTAAAGATAAAAGCATATGTATATTAAAAAAATTGAGAAACTTAAAAAAATGCATATTCGTTTAGACATCATAATCAATAATACATATGACTTTTAAATGCGTCAAGAAAAAAGTTTCATCATTTTCAATGGAAATTTCAGAATTAAATTCCTTACATGATTGCATAGTGATGCTAAACAAATAATTAGATATTAGTTTGTATTTATTTTATATTATTAGTTAGAAATAGATTTAATTGTTATTAAAAATACAGTTTTATATATATAAGTATTAGTATATTACGGTAAAGAATAACAAAAAGATTTATTTTCTCCATTAGGAAGATTTTACTTGGTGTTTAAGTTTCAGGAGTTTATATAAAAAATTGTAATCTTATATATTGAATAGAGATAAATATTATAATTTGAATATGCGGATTTTTGTGTATTTTTATTGATTCTCTGCGGAGATAAGCCATTTATCCCTTGTTTAACCCTTTACCCAATCAAGTAGTATCAGAGAGTGTCCGTGTATCAGAGCCTTTGTTCCTCCACCCAAACACCAACCGCACCACTAACCAACTACCATATCCAACCATTCCATTACCAAAATTAACCTACAAACGCATGAAAAATCACTGCCCAGCCATCTTGTCTTTCAGGAATTTAATCAAACACATCACGGAAGCCATCATAAACTGTCCTAGCAACTGCCAGCCACAAGAAACTGCTCCCAGAAGCCACCAGAAGTTGCTCCAGTAGCCACCAGAAGAGCAGAAACAAAACCCTAGAACTTGCAAAACAATAATAAATTTTCCAGAACCTATAAATCGGGTGTTTTTTTGATAATAATTCATGTTGACGAAGTAAACAACATTCTTGATACGTATATTGAGAATAACAATTCAAAATTAAGAAATTTGGAAGTTACATTTGAAGGTTTGAGTTTGCAAATGCAAGATGTGCAAGCAACACTCGAATTAATTATAGGTAAACTTGGTCTGCAACATAATTCTCCACCATAAAGACCTCCATCTCCTCCTCAAAATCAACCTAATGGTGAAAAGAACGTGAAACTTTATGTTGATGGAGAAAAAGTACCAATACCGCCAAATTACCCAACATTATGACCTATTACCCAACAACATTATGAGGATATTGCGCCTAAAATTGAAGTTGTGAGCAAGAAAACAAACATCATCATAGTGGAGCACTTTGATTTTGTAGGCATCAACAACATATTCAACAACATATTGAGCACGACTACCACAAAAAACTCTTATTCTTCGCGTCTTGTTCCCTGCGATCTTGCTATGGAGTTAGAATTGGATGTCTTCAAGTGCTATGACAAGTCATCCCTTTGTTCGTTGAATCTCAAGTATTCTAAAACTCGTGGACAAGTAATTTTCAACGGCGAGGAGAATGAAGCGGAACAAAAAACTAGAATACTAGTTTGTATGCATTTAATATTGTTAGTTAGAAATAGATTTAATTGTTATTTAAAATATAGTTATGTCATATATATATATAAGTAGAAATATTCTAGATTATGATTCAGAATAAAAAAGGATTTGCTTCCTTTATTAGGAGGATCTTACTTGGTGATTAAGTTATAGAAGTTTATATAAACAATTGTAATCTTATTTATTGAATAGAGTTGAATATTATGATTTGAATCTGCGGAATTTTGTGTGTTTTAGTTAATCCTCTGCGGAGATAGGCCATATATTCCCTTGTCCCACCCTTGTCACGCATCACATGTTAAGATGCAAGGCATTTAAAAAATGTAGCACATGCAATGAATAAATTTACAATTTTATAATTACTCTCCATACACTAACATACACGGTGTCCACAGTTATTTTCTACAAGGCTTAGCCTAGCGCATAACCTATCCTCTTGGAGGTTGAGGATCTAAACTTTATCAGAGGTATATGTGTGTGGGTACTTAAATTATAGAATTGACATTGACTAAGAAATTTTTTTGCTACTATACGAACTTCATTGTGCACTTTCAAAAGACAGCAAGTTTAAAAACGAAAAGAGTAAGAATAAATTTGAAGAGCTGGGAAAAAATTGCAACAAAAAGGACCATTTTTTTACTCACTACTTTGTATATTAATCTTAAGTAGTTGAAACTAGAACCATCAAACATCATATTAGACATAAGAAAGAGCGAATGCACAACAAAAGCTAACCTTACTTCAAATAAAACATCAACACGCAACATTATATCTCAACTATCAACCTATCTTCTATACAAATATGCATTCCATGTGCAACCCAAGTAAACTAATACCAGTAAATTTTAAGAAGACATATAGAACATGCAAATCAACCATATAAATTAGGTTTTTTATTAATCCTGAGATAAATAATTGGAATATGTATTTTTGGAACCTCTTCCAATAAACTCTTGTTTCTCTCTCTTTGATTAAACTACCTTTCTTCATATAAGAATATTAATTAATGTGTAGTGTGTATATACAAAAGTACAAAAGTATAATCACACTATTGCTGCTTGTATATAAACTTATTACATTCTGAGAAAGAGTATATAACTGCATAATTTATCTATTTTTTTATATCAAAAATTGCAATAAAAATAAAATAAAAGAGTTTTCAAGTAATGGTTCCTACCAATTAAACAAGTCTAAGAGTTATGAGATATGTCAAACAGAGGTAGATTTGGCCGGGAATAATTATTTAAAATGATTAAAAAATAAGGGCCTCAACTATTTTATTGGAAGTATGACGATATTTGTCGCACTCAGACATGTTAACTTTTTTCAAAGAGTAAAAAGCGGTTCCAAAATGTGACACATTCGAAAAGCGCAGAAACTATGAAAGGCAAAAGCTGACGTTGCTAAAAGAGGGTCAAAATTAGATCTATAATTTTTGTATTATTAACAATGAATTATGAATATGAACCAAGAAAACTTAATATATATGCAATTTTAGTTAACCTAAATTACCTAGTGACGTACACAGTATTTCTCTTTAAAATTTATAAACGAATTTGTAAATCAACCAAAAATACATAGTCTGATTTTAATTAAATTGACAATCAAATCTGTGAATAAACCAAAATAACAGAGGTTTTAATTTACCTGTGCCAATTAATTTACCTGGAAAGTGGAAACTATGATTAAAACATGCAAACAAAAATGTTTATGAAGAAAAACAAAGGCATGAAATCTTGTTGATATAAAAACAATGATTACAAATTTTTGAAGCACAAGGACTAGTTAGTAGTGGTGGGAATTGTTTTAGTATGCTCTTGCTTTTCTCCCTAAAACAAATCTACATAATAATTTATTTAAACTTATGTAAAAATAAACAGATTTATAATATTTCTATACTATATTATTTTCGGATTATATGAGAAACTAAGAATATATCTTAATGACATATGATTGCTGATGAGTCATAACTGCTGTTGATATTTAACAATATTATAGCCGAAATTTTATAATTTTGTTGGTTTGATTTTTGATCGATCATTCTATTCAATAAAATAACTAAATAAATAAAAATATTTTAATCAATAACAACAAACCAGCCAACTAACTTTTCTAACTAAAAACAATACTTCTTAAATATTTTTAATGTAAAACCTCCAAAAAAACACCAATTACACCCGCAGGCAGCATCAAATCAATCAATAATGAAATATATATAAAAAAAATCGTGAAAACACAAAAAAACATCAGTTGAAATCATGAATGACTAAAAGATTTTAGAAAAAACCCCAGTATAAGCTACCAAGGTCTACACTGAATCACAACCTGTATAGAACGAAGGAAATACACTTACAGCTTTAATGAGTCATGCCCCCATCAATTTGCCATCCCACCAATTCTGTGACATCGAGACTACATACACGCGCAGGAACGGATATACCAATATTTGCCGATAAGATTTCCAAGTGATGGGCTGATGGCATGCAAAACTGAGAATGAAGCATGCATTACACCATCTATGGGGCTATGGTTTTCAATTGCAAACTACAGCAATGGAGCATCCATGAGACCGTCCATTTGAGCATTGGTTTCCAATTGCAAACTACACCAACGAAGATGAAGATGCCAGTTCCGGAAAAGAATTTAACAGAGCATGAGAGCATGATATCACTTAGTACAGGGAGGGGTAGGTGGACCATTATAGATAGCCAGATAGGTCAGTTTCTTTGTTGAACATGCATCTCGCCTTCATTGTAACAAAAAAACAAAAGAATATTTAATATAAATAATAATCTTAGTACCATCATATACATAGAAAAACAAAAGTAAGAACTAAAAACGATGACAATGAAAATGCACTATAAAGTATCAACCAGAAAACTAAACTTGCATGCCAACAGATATATCACAAGGATATTTCGGTTCAGGTCATTTTGAATTGACTGCTAGATAGATTACTGACAATCTGAAAACGTAGATACTAGTATAAAACATTGATCTTATTTATCACTAATTCTTGGTACTAGCTTATACCCTTCGCCATGCACTGGTAACTCGTAGTATTCTTTCTTATTAATTTTTATATTCTAATATTTGTTTATAATCTGCATCTGTTTTTAGATTTATATTTCGTCAAACATTGCAATAATAAACACTTAACAACTTACAAACAGAGCTCCTCTATCGCGAATTTCCTTTCTATCACCATCTCAAATTCTAGAATCAGAACGTTATATCGAGTTCCGTAAATTAACAACTCAGTCACTTCTAAAACTTAACAATAGGTGTGTACACAAATAGGCTTCTAATTTCGATAATTGTACTTGCTTAAAGTCCTGAAAAATATTTATTCAGCTAAATACTTGACCAATATGAGCATTGAAAGGGCAGAATAGTCATGATAAAGTATGAAATAAAATTAGGTTAAATCATCAAAATAAGTGAAATTAAAGAGAATACATACAGATATTTTGTATCTATTGGAGATGTGGGAGATAAGCTGGCTTGAGTTAGTTGTGTGGGGCCCATATTTTGCTGCCGGAGCTATGTCCCTCCGGCGGAGGTACCGATCAATCTTGTTTTCCGGTACAGTTATCACTTATGATTCATGTCAAATTCTATTTAGTTTAAGAAAATTATCAAATATACTAGTTTTTTTGGAAAAGAATGTATTTTACTATCCTTTAAAAATATAAAAATATGGTTTATAATCAATATCAATTAAATGGTATCTCACATTTTTTTAAAAAAATATATTAAAAAATTGATATTTTTAAAAAAATTGTAATCAATTGAATAAACATCACCTCCTCTATTTCACTTTCAGAAATTACAGTTTTAATGTATTAAAGTTAATTTTGAACATTAATGAAGTGGGTTATAATTGTATTATTGAATAAGAATGAGTAATTAAATAACTACTGCAAAACAAAAGAAAATAAAGTAGTTATGAAAATTTTTAATTTTCATAATTGCTGAATGATTAATTTTTAACTGAATTAATCAGAAATAATCAAAAAATTTAATAAAAAATCTCACTAAACCTTCATCTCGGGTAGCCCCCGAATTTTTTTCAAATAAAACTCAATCTTTAAATCTAAAAATTTCAAAAGAATTTACCAAAAATACTAACCTTTCTAAGTTTTTTTGCGATTTTACTATCTTCTGTTTTTTTTTGCAAAAATACCGAATAAACCAAAATCAACCAAAATCAACTAGATATGCAACTGGTTGAATAAAGTTTTTTTGGTTGATTTGAGATTACATGTAGTTGCAGAAACTCGTCAAAGGTTGCATGCAGTTGATTCCTGTTGGCAAAAAACCGTATTTTTCAAAAAAAATTGAAAAATAATATTTTTGCAAATTAAAAAATATTTTTGCAATTTTTTTAAAAATTTTCAGTATTTTTGCAAAAAATATTTTTAGACTTGGGTATTTTTCAAAAAAGCCCAAATTTCAATATAGAAAATTACTATTTACATATTATTAACCCTGAGTATGGTGCCTGATCAACAGGATAATCCAAGAGATATTTCATCAAACTTTCAACTATCCGAAAGCCTGAATTTTTAATTTTTTTTGGGTAAAAAAAATTTATTAAGAAAAATAGAAGAAGACAGCCTAAATGGGGCATGCCCCAGTCAAGAGAAAGCACACAAACACTACACAGATAATTATAAAACTCCAACATATTACCAGGAGATAACACACTAAACTACATAATAAGAAGTGCTTTGGCTACTAGCTTCTTAAAACTACATGAAGAAAATTATTTCTCTTTAAACATCTGTTCAACTCGAAGAACACTCCTGGCTGCTGCGGAATCTGTCTGATAATGCACTCACTGTGTGATTGCGTTCCCGCTAGAAGCACCATTAAGGGTAACTCTACCTTGAGAATAGTCCATCCAAATTTTAGAAAAATGGAACAGTCTGCGATCTAACATATCAGATATATAGGTACAAGCACTGAATAAATGGCTAACTGATTCATCCTCAATCTTTCATAACACGCGCCAAGTCTGTACGCATTCCAAAATTGGCCATCCTGACCTTAATGAGAAGTATGTTCTGCATAGCTAACCAAGTTATGAAAGAGAATTTCGATATCATAGAAGAATGCCACACTAAAGAGAACCAAGGCTGTAAAATCCCTCGAGACCTGACAGAATCCCAAATAACACCAAACCAAACATTCTCAGCTTGAAGGTCATTCCAAGTCATATAGTCATGGCTATGCACCTAAGTTGTAAAATATTTGATCTCGAAGCTCCATCATGTCATCATGATTCGAAGTAGGAAGGCACCATTGACCTGCATAAAAGAGCTCACAGTAGCAAGCTGTCAGATTCTGAAATGGAAACTATGCTGGAATGAATTATCTCTATTTCAAAGTTCCTAAATCTATCTCTAATGAATTAACAGAATATTATTAATACAACTTTTTGAAAATACAAAGAATTCAATGGATTCAAATTGTAATTTAAGAAAATCTGGAGGTCTGGACAACTGAGGTCCAACATGCATGCAAGTATCCGAGAAATGGACAAAACTAGGATGTCAGAGCTACCTTTGGATCTTAAATTTGTGTCGAAGTTGATGTACCACTTGAAACTATTTTGTTGGCTCTCAAAGAGGAACTTAAGCGGCATAATATGGCTGCTCCTCTCCTTGTATTTTTTCTAGCTAAAAAAGCACATTTTTTGCCCTTTCCGAGAATGTCAAAATTGTCCACCTTCTCCTTGCCTACTCTTTCCACTGTTGCAACCTTGGATGATGCCTTTCAATTTTGCAGGTCTCTTCATTGACTGTCATAATTTGAAAAAAAAAATCTAGAGTGAATTTTGAGAAAAACAACAGGGAAGAAGAAGTGAAGAACTGTGTATGCCTGTCCAACCCAATTTTTCAAATATATACTTTCTTCGAGTTCCCTACGTCTTCCTTGATCCATTAAGATAATCCTCATAACTTTTAAGTAAGCCGTTATAAGCACAAAACATATAAATACATACAAGTTAAATAATTTTATAAATTTGACATAAATATGAAGCAATAAAGCTTACCATAACAACTCATACAACAGTCGTTGATGTGAATTTTGATATTCTATTCCTGCAAAAAGATACTCTGCATCATATTTACTGTAAATATTTTACATACAATTAAAATTGTGTTTTTTATATTTACATATGTGTGTGTGTGAGTGTGTAGAATTAATGGATGAACCTTTAAACAAGGTGATAAATAGGGAAGAACCTAAAAGCCTCCCGCTCATATTAAGACATGTAACAAGCAAGAAACGAAGATCACATTCTGACATGCAAGCATGATTAAATTTAAAATTGATGACACAACACCTTCAATGTTACAATATTATGTAATACGTACAGGTTAACTGTACTAATATAATATAGTAGTACTTAAAAAGCAAGAATAACTATATAGCCTTGCGGGAGAAACTAATAATTTGATTGATCTAATTAAAGTATCAGATAAAGTTGAAAGATTGTTCCATTATTAGGATTATGCAAAATGATCTTAAACGATATATGTATGTCTGCACACTGATAATAACTTCAACAAAACATATACATGTTTCTGATGCTTCAGTTCAAAGTCTGTAGCTATCTCTTGAAAGGTAGTCACTTGGACCAAGTTAGCTTAGCTGTTCTTGTAAACATTATTAAACCTTAGAAAGGTTAACAACCGTACCTTGTCATTGACATTTCTGTAACTGGACCAAGTCCGCTTTTGTGACACCAAGGATTTTAGCTTCAGTTTTATTGAGTGACCGAGCAAATTCCTTTACTTCCACTGCACAAGGCAAGAACAAATAAAGAACCATAAAAAAAAGGAAGGTAACAAGTATAGATGTTTGTTGAGATGAATACAGTAATCTAACATAATTTTCAGTGCATATATTATTCTAGTATTGGAACTTATTTGACACACTAAAGCTGAACAACAGAACATCACTAGGATTATTTCCAAATGATATTTGTTTGGGAATTTCGGTATCTCACAATTTATCTGAGAAGATGCAATATATTGATTCTATTTAAAAACTAAACCAAGAAAACTCTTACAAGAACAAGTTTCTGGATATGAGCTTGTTTTTCCTTCTCTGCAGGCATCTGCGCAATGCGCGTGAAAATTATATAATCTAGACTATTTAAGGAAAGCGGGAAGTGACTAAGAAGTAGCCACAACTGCGTGAAGGCTAGACTTAACTTTTCTGCACAGTGCGCGTAAAGTTTCATACATTTAATTAAAGCAGTTTTTATGGGTGCACAAGGCTTCAAGGTAACATAATAAACATAGTATGATAGTACATTATACATATTAATCCGGCACAGTTCTTGCAAGCATGGTAATAACTTCACATAAAAATCCAGTAAAATAGGATTTCATGCTTAGAAGCTTTGTATCAAAATTTGTACCCACCTACAAAATCAGTAATTTATTATACTGAACTTACTCACACATCCGATTTCTCCCCATCCATATACCATATACAGTTCAGGAGAGAAAAGATTGATTTTATCGACATGTTAGAAATAATTTACAAATATTCAAGTTCGCATCACAATCAAATGAATAAGACCGGGTTTACTACTTCCCTAAGTGCCACCGGCCTATTTAATAATTAGAATATTGTATAAAGACTAAACACCAGGCGGTACTAATATCTGTCTATGCCACAAAGCAAACACGTGATTAGCAATCAATCCAACACTTCCGTGTAATTTCATGATATTATCATATACTTTATGATATCTCGTCAAATAAGATAGACTTAAAGATAAATGAATGAAACAGCCTAAGATGACCTTTGAGAGAGCATCAAAAGTTCAAAACTTACTGAAACCAAGTACCAATACCCTTTCAAAACAAAGGCATCAATGTGCAAAGAGCAGTTGATCGAACTGCGTCATGTTAATTTATTACAATTATCTCGCCAAAAAATCCTTTAATATCGTGACTCACATTATTAATATAAACTTCTATAAATATTATTTTCAAGAATGAGTTCGCATAATAACAAAATCATAATGTCCTTAGCTATGCTAATTAAAGCAAGAGATGAGACAAAGCAACAAGGGTTTGATAATTATAAATAGAGGCGAGAGGCTCCTTATTAAAAATTTGCATTTCAGGTTGCAAATAAGAGTGTTCTTTATTGGGAAATCACACACACATTTGCAAACTGTTTTTAACTTTTACTTGCAAGCAAAATCTGTTTTCAAACCTTATCATCCTTTGAGAAAGTAAATATGTCAAACAATCCACCAAAATATGTTATACCTAAAGAGCAATACTAAAAGAAGTTTTCTCTTTCGCATTTCCTCTGTTACGGTTCTTCTTTTTCTTTTTTGAAGTTTGAACCCCCTTGCTGTCTGCCAAAGTAATGGAAAAAAATTAATTTAGATGTTTGCATTCTAAAAATCAAAAGAGCCTCGCCTCCTTTAAACTACAATGTGCAACCATAGGTTGCGACGCAAAATAAAGTAAGCGAGGCAGTACAACGCACACATACAACAAATAAGAGAGCGAGAAGATGAAGGTACCTTCATCTCCTCCATTGATAAAAGAAATGAGGTCATCAATTGAACGATCTTCCTTCTTTACAGCCCCCATTTCTGCCTCCGCTTTCTATCAAGGACGAACATCAACGAATAACAATTAAGATGTGGTACACTATATTCTTAGAAGATGTATTTAAGTTGTAAATAATTCCAATGACGATAAACATATAAAAGATGATGGAAAGTTTTACCTTTAGGTTCTCTACCGCATCAAGCTCTTTCTTTTGTTTTGCCACCAATTTTTTTGTAAGCCTAATACGTAAATTATCCTTTGGATTCACCTGAAGATTCAGATCTTCTCCCTGTATCAGTTAACAAAGTCAACATAAGAAAGAAGGTGAGAAACATGTCACCTGTGAAAAGACACTGAACATGGTGGCTGCAAGAAAATTACCTCTGCACTCTTCTCGCATAATGTAAAAAATTCTCTTCTTACTTCTGGGGAACTATTCTCAATGTTCCGAGCAAGAGCACGGCAGATCATCTGTAATAGCTCTTCCAGTTGTAGAAATGTTGCAGCATGAACCAACTCGCAAAGAATGTCGGTATCCTTTTTGAGAAATTCATCCATAAACAATTTGCACTCCTGTTAAAGAACAAACAGACATTAATTATAAATTTGTGGTATCTGTTGTATGTAAAATAATTCTACAAACGTAATGTTGTCACAAATCCCATCACATAAACCTCAGTTTGCTGGTTTTACTAAATCAGAAATGATTTGTCGATTATTAGTGGTTAAGACTGCAACCTAAAATGAATCTTAAACTTCACTTGTCAACTTAATGAAGATTAAACCTATCACAGACTCCAAAATCATTAGCTTCTATATGAAAAGGAGTAAACGATATCTCTCTATTTATTTATCAAATTGGGAGAAGAAATTCAAGATTTCCTATGATAAGATTTGGGAGTGAAACCTAATCAAGATTTTTTTTTTATCGTAGGGAACCCGCAGCCGCTACCCTTCGGCTGCGCACTGGGTAAATACAACGGGCTCACGCAATCCTGCAAACCACGTGAACCAAGATAAACCGCACTTAAGCGACAGACTCTGGTTCAGGAGGCATAATCATAAATTCTCCTCCCGTGGGGTTCGCACATGTGACCAAGAGGATAATTATCCCCTTTAACCAACTGAGCCAACCCTTGCGGGCAACTAATTAAGATCTCTGTTAACAGAATCGAGAAAAGAATATTAATTATGAATTAATTTGCGCAAAACAGAACAAATTCTACGTAATAATTATTAATTACATCTATTTCCTTAAGATCAAAATAAGCATTAGTCAATCCAGGAAGCACATACTAACAACACAAACAAGCAAACATGCATCTAACTAACCTTGTCAGAGTGACCAGTTGCCTGATGAAACCGAAAGTAATCAAATATCAATTCCAACGTCTGTGCTTTAACATTTGCATCCAGATAAATGGGGCTGCTCTTCGTAGCCCCAACTCCACATTTCAAGTTTTCGCATATCAGGGGAGACTGCAAGCCAAGCTCATATTCTAATTCTACCATCTCCCCAGCAGCAGTTTGAAACCATAGAGAGCGTTTCCTAGTCTAAAACATTAAAAACCATCCCAATAAATTAACTCATTAGGTAATACAACAACATTATACTAAATAATCAATAAAACCTAAATTGTCAGCTAATCAACTTAAACAATGCAAGACAGGCAGTAGAATATAAAAGGTATGCAACTTAAAAATCTGAGGCAGTAGAATGTAAAAGGTACACGACACGACACGATAGTCACCCTTAAATATATTGTACGATACAAGTAGCTCAATTATTAAAAAAATATCTACAACTGCATTCACTTTTTAAACCCTGGTGTAATGCTTGAGCATTGTAAACATACATAAACTACTAATCACAATTTTTTTTTAAACTAGTTGAACATACCGCAAAATACGAGTCGAACTCTTAACATCCCTTACTTGAACTACTGATCATACTTTTGAGTGTGTATAAAAACAAAATGATAGAACTTACAGAGTATAGTCATAGTTTGAGAGATTAAAAGCCCTCTTTTCATTGCGAGATTATCATATCAACATTAATATAATTACTAGATTATTTTTCTTTCGATCATTTATTTGCTTATTGCCCTGAGGCCCACTTTATTTTGCTACTCGCTAGAGCCTGCAAAGCGGGTTAAGCGATACTGACCCAACCCGCATAGTCCAGTATCTTGTGTGAGTCTGTCACTCGGCCCATCTACGTTTTAATTTTGATCTTGCTAAAAATCATCATTTTAATAAAAATTAAATTAGTGAACATAAATAAATTTGGAATAATTTACTTCATACAGTGGATAAAAGTTTCGAATGTACAATTAGAATTTAATAAAAATAACCCAAAATTCATTAGAGAAAAATGGATCTGAGAATGATCTCAGTAACTCGCCTTACCTAAGGTTATAAACTTCTCCCATACAAATTTAATGGCATTTTTGTAATTACTAGTAACTCATCCTGAAATTACAAATTTGCCTTCTTATATTTATACTATCATGTAACTCGTGCGATACACGCATTGCTTCCACTCGAATGAATTTTAATAATATATTTTATTTTAAAATTATTTATATTGTAACATATTTTTTCAATAGTTGGAAAAATTGAAGAATACAATTATTTATAATAATATATGTCTGAATATAATATAATATAATATGTCGTGACTGAAAATAAATAGTATAATATAAAATATTGTTGAAGATAGAGAATATACAAATGAAGAAGATTAAACCTTAAATATAATATGTTGTTGTGGGGGATTTGAATCTAAACCCAGAGTTTAGATACTAATATAATAAATAATAATTTATTATTGCATCTAAGTTCTCATTTATCTGAACTATGATCTAACAGTTGTTATTTACCGTACCAAACAACTGACCAACAACCAAATAGAAGGTGTTCTGCTTATAATAATATAGTAAATTGAAGAATACAATTATTTATAATAATATATGTCTGAAAATAAATAATATAATATAAAATATTGTTGAATATAGGGAATATATAAATGACGAATATTAAAGCTTAAATATAATATGCTAATGAATCTTGAACTCTATCAGATAAGTTTAGATATTAATATAATAAATAATAATTTATTACATCTAACGTTTCTCATTGAAATATGATTTAACGGTTGTCATCTATCGTATCAAACAACTGACCAACAATCAAATAGAGGGTGTTGTGATTATAATAACATAGTATAGACGAGAAAATGTTATAATATCATATAGTACCCCAGTTCATCTTTACTTACGTGATTCTCAATTCACTAAATCTACGGTACCTCATATTTCTTCGATTCTTCTTCGACTTTTGACATGATTTTCCTGAGATTTCTCGCCATACTTGATAACCTGTATTATACATCCAACAAAAGCACTTTAAATTATCACAACTATCTAGTTCATATAAACATGTAAGAACAAACTTTTTATTATGCTATCAAATTTCAAAAATGACCATATTATATCAAAACTTCTGTATAGTACAATGCATGATGCATGTGATATTGTAGAACTCCTGCTAAATTTATAAAACTCTGACCTACCATCAATCATCACATAATAATCAGATAATAGTTACATAAACTAACAACAAAAATTAAGGTTGTAGCAAATAAAGAATTGTAACCTGGTATTCGTTGTACTAGTACAAACACAAATGCAGCAAGATAATGTCCGGGAGCAATTGAAATGATACAGAGCAGTTGAAATTGGGTTGAAATGTATGAATATTGAGATTGTTTGTAGATATGATATCTAAAAAATGTAGGAAATATATCATATGATAATATTAAGATTTAATGATTATCAAGATACTTCAAATATTGGGCGGGTATTTCTTTTTAAATGATTTATTATTAAAATCTATACTTGATACTTAAAAGTATTTAGATAAAATGTAGTATAAATTAAAAAAAATAATTGATACTGAGGTGGGCTCCATCAACATTATATTAAAAGGATTTAATTCGGGATTGTGAAATATTATTTTGAAAAATAACATTTCAATAGTACGATAAATGATAAGATTCAATAAGTACAGGAATATTTTAGAAAATTGAGTGTTTTCTTGTTTCTAATAATATAATGAATAATGTGTTCTGTCAAAATATTCATATTTGGACTTGAAATATCCTACATACCTAAAAGTGCGTAGTTTCGTGCAAAATATTCACAAAATGCACATCTGAAAGAGGAGGCGTATTCACATTATCAAAAGTTAACAAAGAACATGCATGCATGTTCATATTTGTTTTTTTGCGAATACGCACTTGTTAGATATTGAATACGCAAAAAAGTAACACATAAAATTCTTGTCGGTAAAACACACAAGACACAATATCAAAAACTCACTTAATTGTATAATTAAGTTTGTCGTGCTACCAGTTTGTATTCTTGAAAATAAGAACTCAGTTTCTATCTTGAGAGAATACAAAAAAAAAAATTGATCTGTTTGTTACTACTAAACTAAGGACCCGTGTAGACTATCAAAACGGGTTTATAAATCTTGCACTAAAATGTACTAAAGCAATTTCTAAATCAACCTTGTCTATTTTCTTTTCTGGTGTTAGCAAATCTGTGCAGAATCTTGCAGGTCTGTGACCATTCTTTGTTCAGTGAATCTTGACCCTTGATCTTGTATTCTTCAAGTTGCTTTTATAGATTTTTCAATTCAGTAAATAGATTGTTTGTTGACTGATAATCTTGAATTTTGAACTTTTATGTATTTTGAAGTTGAGATAGTATGTCGAGATCTCCTTTTGTTCTGTACAGAAGTGACATATCGATAAGTATAATGACTTATCGATATCCCAAGTTCTCGACATATGTAAATGACTTGTCGAGGTCTCTAGTTCTCGACATGTAGAATAACTTGTCGACATCTCCGAGATCTCTACATACACATTTTGACTTGTCGATATCTCTGAGATCTATATATGAGGTATTGACTAGTCGATATCTCCAGTTCTCTACATATTCATTTGACTTGTCGATATCTGAGATCTCTACATGCAGGAAATGATTTATCGATATCTCTTGGGACTTCTCTACAAATTATTTTGGAGTTCTCGACTGACTTCTCGATATACCTTGATCTGTGACTTGTCGATATCCTGACTTAAATTTTTTTTCATAGAACAACATTATTCAAATCCAAACTTCTACATCTTTTTCTGAGACATGATCAGGACTTGATCTTAGTTTATTTCTTAGCTTGAAACTGTTCACAGAAAAATCCCCCAATCTAATCTTCTAAATATTTTTACAGACTCAAGGAATACAATTACAGAATACAACTATTGATTATCAAACAACTTAATCTTAGAGCTGTCAATATGACTTAGTATTATTATTATACAGGCATATCTTGCACAACAGCACTCCTACGATGCATATTATTTATGTACTAAAAATAGTCACGCATTTATCCTTTGTAAAATTTTGAAAAGTTGAATAAACGTCTATGCGTATTTTGTTGATATTTTGGGTGGGACTACATGCATTTGGATATTTTGGGTAATTGAATTTCAAAAGTGAGATATTTTGATCATTTTTTTCTAATTAATACTTAAAAGCATCTAGATAAAATGTAGAATAAATTTTTAAAAAATAATTGATAATTAGTAGGGCTCCATCTACATAATATAAAAAGAAACTAAGTCGGGACAATAAAATATTTTTAATAAAATTTCATTATGCTGGATTTATTCTTTTTGAACCATTGAATCATGATGTATGTTGTGTATTAATAATCTTATGTATCTAGTTTTGTCCCATAAAAAGAATTTTGAAGAAGTCACGAAAACAATAATTTAAAAAGTCATCATTTGTTAAATTTGACCCATATTTTTTGAATGATTGGTTTCTTATAGACAAATTTGAACGATGATAAAACAGTTATTTGATAAATAACTTTTATGTTTCTGAACAAAAGTTTAATAATCTAATTAAAATAATTAATAAGAAAGACTAATCAAAATTATTTAAAAGTTTCAATTGAACTATGAATAACACAAACATCCGTAATAAAAAAACAAAATTAAAAACTTTTATTATTATTAAATTATGAATAATTTTATAATTCAAATATCTAAAATATAAAAAAAAAATACCGTCATCTATAATGTACACCCGCATGTAAATTGAATAATGCATGAGTTACCTAACCATTCAGATAAATTTTGGAGAGGCAATCGTCCAGAAAAAGTTTAGTTTTTGTTCATGAAAATTTTGGATTACAAAATTACAAACAAATAATTAGAATCAACAAAACAGTTCATATGCCCTCGTTCACAGGTAAGCTAATGACCGGGAGCAATTGAAATGATGCAAAATAGTTGAAATGCCAGAGGATAGTAAAATTTGGGTTAAAATATATAAAAAATGAGACTGTTTATAGTGATATGAAAAATATGTAGTAAATATATCATAATAAGATAAATAATAAGGTTTTTTTTGTTTTTTTTGCCAAAATGAATAATAAGATTGTGTGATTATAAAGTGAAAGGAATATATCCTAAGTTCAATCATGTATTAGGATTTAGGAATAACTTTTTATGTAATCTGTTTTGATTTCATTGATATTAATAAAAGACTTATTTTGTTCTTATTACGGGCTCTATCTATTTAAGTGTTTAAATAAGATATACCATAGTTTAGAGTAAAGTTTTTATGGATTATGATGAGATCATAATAGTGAGACCTAAAAGATGTTAACTCTAAACTTAAATAGTTCCTGGTCATAGGATTACTAACTGGTAATTAATAATCCGCAAAGATCGGTACATACTATGTTTGCTTTATTATGAAGGATGTCTGTTCTTATAGACATTTGTGTGGTGACACTATAACTAGTATGTAGGTGCTTATTATAGAATAAGTTCACTGAACATGACTCGCACAGCTGAACAACTGATGGAGTTCACTCACGTGTCAGCAGTTGTTCACATAGTGATAGTTGTACAAGTATCCTTCGACTTGAGGTCATCATAGTCATCTTGTGTACACTGAACTATGCTTTGGTTTAGTTCTTAGTCTCCAGGGATAATTATTAGGGCTCTACTGGGTATAGAAATTTGTACACGAAGATAGTGTATGATCAATAAAGGATCTACCACTTCCAGTGAAGGAAGCGAATGTTCAAGGCTGATCCACTTATGCTAGTTCAGGAATCTCTGGCCAGAGTGAATGAAATTAGAAAGGAGTTTCTAATTTGCATAGAACTACGCATAGTAAATGGTAAGCAAGTGATTGAATTAGATAGGCTTGACACGAGATTCATGCCTTGTATTTAATCGGGACATTGTAGGGTAGAAGGAGTTTATTATACGGTAACTATTCACTGAATAGGTTCTTGTTATTCTAAGCAGTGAATTCATATTATCCGGATAGTCGCGATATGCTGAGAAGTATCCCTCACGATGTAGAATAAATGTGATTAATTAATTAATCATATTTAATAAATTAGAGAATTTATATAAATAATGATAAAATAGTTTTATTATTATTTATTTCTACTACCGGCTTAATATTGAACCTACAGGGTCACACCATAAAAAGAGAATAATTTAATGGTGGAGGAATTAATTAATAATGGCTAATAATTATTTATTTGTGAAATAAATAATTAATTGGCAAATTTAATAATTGATTAAATGAGATTTAATTGATTATAAATTAATTAAGAAAAGTTCTTAATATTATTAATTAAGGATTTAATTTTTGGAAATTAAATCAAGAGAGAGAATTATTTCTAAAGTGTTTAGAAAAAGGATTAATAATTAAAAGGTGTTTTAATTATTAATGAGAATAATAAATGGGATAATAATAATAATATTTATGGGAAAATTTCAGCTGAAAATTTTGCCTATAAATATACTATTATAGACCCTATATTTGATAAAAACCCTAAAACCCAAAAAGTTTGGGAAAAACCAATTCTCTCCACCTCCTTCCTCCTCTTTAACATCGTTTTCTTGGTGGAAACCGGTGGAGTGCTTCACACTTGAGGAACAACTGCTAAGTATCTCTGATCGTTGTCTCCGAATTATTTTAAAGGTTAGATTCGATCCCTACGTTTTTACCACGATTTATATGCTTTTATTTGGATTTTGTATGTGTAAAAGTGTTTTGCCATGCTCCGCTGCGATTAAAAATCCATCAATGGTATCAGAGCATAGGTTGTATGCATATAGATCTGTGGTAAAAATTTCAGAATTTTATGTGCTTGTATGAATTAATTATGATTTTTACAAGTTATATCATGGATTAATTTTTTCTGATGAGAAATCGTTTCTCAGAATAATTTTGAATGTTGATCTGGGTTCTACAAGTGTTGTAGATCGTCTGGGTATTTTTTTCATAATTTTATGATGCATAGATTTTTTATTATGAATTTTTGAAGTTCTTGTAATTAAATTCGTAATTAAATAAATCAAATATATATATATGAATTGTAAGTATGTATATAAAATATATCTGCTGTGTTGCTTGTCTGTTGATTGCACGGAAGAAGACTCAGAAGCAGGTACGGCTGCACGACGTTCGAGAAGAAAAGACGGCGACTGCTGCAAAAGAAAAAAAAATAAAATAAAATAAAGGTTGTCGCGCATTCCGGGAATGCGTTACACCCTGTGGTGCATTCACGGAATGTGTTACACCTTTTAATTGGTTAAAAGGGTTGTAACGCATCACCGGAATGCGTTATAGGGCTTGTAACGCGTTCCTGTAATGCGCTACAGCCCGACTGTCCAGATTAAAATTGATTTTCTGGGAGTTTCGTAACTCCGTTTTAGGCGAGCAATATACCGTTGGATTCGTTTTTCTGAGACGGATCTAATGGAGTGATCAATTTTAGTTTATATAAAAGTTTTGAATTATTTATATTTCCGAAAGTATTTTAAAGCTGTTTTTAACTGTTTTTAATTGCTTTTAAATGCTTCATGTGATACATAGAGATGTATAATGCTTAGACTAATGTGCTAGATGATATAACATGCCTACCTTGATGTTTATTCATGTTTATATATGTGATATATGCTTAGTTTATCATGCGATGATAGATTTAGGTGAACTTAAATGAACATAAGGCGCTTGTTAGACAACTTATTATAGTGAAATTGTTTCATAACCTTAATAATAATATTATGAATACAATCATGAGATTCTTGTGTTTATGAAACACGTAATTGAATATGAATTTTCGATATGAGAGAAAGGATGATTCTGTCAATAACAGATTTCTATCTGTAAGAAAGGGTTATTAAGTGACGCCTCTTGACAATGCTCCACCCGATCTAGGAATCATCTGATTATTGATTATTGATTTGAAATATTTAATTTAAAAGGAAGAATCTCTTTATAATATGATTATGATTGTAACGTAATATAATCCCTCTAAAATTAAATAATATCAAGTAGTAATTGGCCAATGACACAACGGGCTTGTGTCGGTCATAGCCTTCTAATATGATAGAAAAGTAGTTCTTATTTTTGAATCATTATCGTTTCGTGCCACAGCCGAGGGATTTGATTTCGAAATAAGAAATACTTGTCTATTACATAGATATGTGTACATTGAATAAGAATCTAAAGGTCGTTACGTGCCACAGCCGTGGGCCTTTGGGGACTGATTCAATTGTACGGAATGTTGGGTTAGACTTGACTTAGAATATTGAGTTTGTCGTGCCACATCCGTGACTCAATTATTCAAGAGGCTAAAGTTTGATTAGGGAATAACATTAGATGTAATTGACAAGAGTTGTCTGCCTATTGAACATTACATGGTGTTTCGTGCTACAGCCGGGGTTGTGTAATGGAATGTAGGATCCCTATTCCCACTAGCATTATGAATGCTTAATTTTTCACGTAGGGGGTTGAATAAATTAGATAAACTAGTGGGAGCCACTTATGAATAAAGACCCGATTCATATAGTGTTTTTGAAATGAAATCGAATATTTGCTAAGTGTTGTTATGTGTTTATCATTTACAGATTTACTTTGTACGTTATGTCTTCTGCACTATCACTCAGGAGCATACTAGATGCTCACAAATTGACTGGTCCTAATTATGCTGACTGGCTTCGAAACTTGAGAATTGTTCTCAGGATTGAGAAGCTGGAATACGTGATTGACTCACCTAAGCCTACTGAACCTGCTAGTGATGCACATGATGATGAACTTGTTGTGTATCGTAAGTGGATAGATGATGCAAATGTTGCTCAATGCATCATGCTAGCTTCCATGAACATTGAGCTACAGAAGCAACATGAGCATATGGATGCTCACACTATCCTAAAGCATCTACAAGAGTTGTATGATGTGGCGGGGAGGACAGCTCGATATGAGATATCGAAGGAGTTGTTCGGTTGTAGGATGTCTGAGGGATCATCTATGAATGACCATGTACTTAAGATGATCAATTTGATTGAACGTCTTGGACAACTTAGTTTTGCCATGGATGGGGAGCTGAGCCAAGACTTGGTCTTGTAATCGCTTCCGAGTTCGTTCTCGCAGTTTGTTGTGAACTTTCACATGAATAAGTTGGATGTCAGCCTGCCTGAACTCCACAACATGTTGAAGACTGCGGAATCGAATTTTCCCCCTAAGAAGAGTTCTGTTCTTCTAATTGGTGAAGGTTCCAATCCTAAGAAAAGGAAGAGGAACTCTTCCAAGAAGAAGAAAGTAGGTGAGAAAACGCCGGTTCCACCAAAAGCTGAAGACCCCAAGAGCAAAGTTGTTTGCTTTCACTGTAACAAGGTGGGGCACTGGAAGAGGAACTGCAAGGTTTACCTTGCAGAATTGAAGAAGAAGAAGAAGGGTAGTGAGACTACCGCTTCTGATTCAGGTATGTTCATGATAGAAGTGAATATGTCATTAAATCAAATTTCTACTTGGGTATTAGATACCGCCTATGGTTCTCATATCTGCAATTTATTGCAGGGACTAAGGAGAAGTAGGACTCTTGAGGAAGAGGAGGTGATTCTACTGATGGGAAATGGAGCAAGAGTTGTTGCTGAAGATGTAGAATCATTTCATTTACATATGCCTACGGGCAAGACTATTTTTTTAAATAAGTGTTATTTTGTTCCCTCGATTGTGAGGAATATTATTCCCATGTAAGACTTGGCTGGATTTTCATTTATTATTGAGAATAATGAATGTTCTATTCTTAGAGATAATATTCTTTATGGACGTGGTACTTTAAATAATGGTCTGTATAAATGTGACATAATTTACTTCAGATTGAACAAACTAATAAAAGAAAAGGGATGATGAAAATCTCACTTGAATAGTGGCATTGCAGTCTCCATTTAGTGGACATGGAGAGAGGACTGCAAATTTGCTAGGAATGGTACACACAGATGTATGTGGACCAATGTCTACACAAGCCATGGGTGGATTTTCATACTTCATTACTTTCATAGATGATAGATCTAGATTCAGATATGTGTTTGATGAAACACAAGTCTGAGGCCTTTGAAAAGTTCAAAGAATAAAAGTATGAAGTGGAGAAACAAACCAAACATAGTATTATAATTCTTCGATTAGATCGAGGAGGTGAATACTTGAATGGAGAGTTTCTGGATTATCTCAAAGTAAATTATATAGTCTCCCAGTGGACTCCTCCAGATTAGTATCTGAAAGGAGAAATTGAACTTTGTTAGACATAGTTCGGTCCATGATGAGCTATGCAAATCTTCCAGTATTCCTATGGGGTTATGCATTGGAAACCTCAGCATATTTACTGAACATGGTGCCTTCCAAATCTGTTCCTCAAACTCCGTATGAGACATGGTAAGAAAGGAAACCGAGTCTTAAACACGTTAAGATTTGGGGATGTCCAGCTTATGTCAAGTAAGTTGACCCAGATAAGCTGGAATATCGATTCGTAAAATGTAGTTTTGTGGGATATCCTAAAGAAACTTTAGGGTATTACTTTTACACCGATCATCGGGTGTTTGTCTCCAGACATGCTACCTTCTTGGAAAAGGAGTTTATCCTTGAAGGAAACAGTGGGAGCAAAATTGAACTTGATGAAGTTCAAGAAGCACAAACTACTACGGATCAAGTGGAAACACCTGTTCTGACTAAACAACCTTTTGTGGAACAGCCCATTCATAGATCAGGGAGAGTGTCTCGCCAACCTGAGAGGTAATATGGCCTTGTCATTGAGAATGACAATGAGTTGTCGATCATTGATGATGACGACCCTGTGACCTATAATGAGGCTATGAGTAGTGTTGGCTCAGAGAAATGGCAAAGTGCCATAAAATCCTGAATGGAATCTATGTATACTGTATACAAAAGATAGATTATAGCAGATGACCAGGTGGAGACCTTTAAGGCCAGGCTTTTGGCAAAAGGATTCAAACAAAGGCAATGGATTGACTTTGATGAAACTTTTTACCTATAGCCCTGTTAAAATCAGTTCGGATTTTGTTTGCGATTGCTGCTTACTACGACTATGAGATCTGGCATATAGCCAGATGGTTTTCTTTCCAAGGGAAATGAAAGCCTAGTGTGTAAGCTACTGCGAACCATATGTGGTTTAAAGCAAGCTTCTCGAAAGATGGAACATTCGTTTTGATGAGACAATCAAAGAGTTTGATTTTATCAAAAACATAGATGAACCATGCGTCTACAAAAGGGTTAGTGGGAGCGCGGTAACATTTCTTGTATTGTATTGAATTAGAGTTGATACACATAACAACATAGCAGACCCACTCACAAAGCTACTTTATGAAAGTCACTTTGATCGTCATAAAGACAAGATGGGTATTAGATACCAGAGTGATTGGCTTTAGTACAAGTGGGAGATTGAAAGGAATATGTCCTAAGTCCAATCATGTATTAGGATTTAGGAATAACTTTTTATGTAATCTGTTTTGATTTCATTGATATTAATAAAAGACTTGTTTTGTTTTTATTACGGGCTTTATCTATTTAAGTGTTTAAAAAAGATATACCATAGTTTAGAGTAAAGCTTTTATGGATTATGATGAGATCATAATAGTGAGACCTAAAAGATGTTAACTCTAAACTTAAATAGTTCCTGGTCATAGGATTACTAACTGGTAATTAATAATCCGCAAAGATCGGTACATACTATGCTTGCTTTATTATGAAGGATGTCTGTTCTCATAGACATTTGTGTGGTGACACTATAGCTAGTATGTAGGTGCTGAAAGGAATATGTCCTAAGTCCAATCATGTATTAGGATTTAGGAATAACTTTTATGTAATCTATTTTGATTTCATTGATATTAATAAAAGACTTGTTTTGTTTTTATTACGGGCTCTATCTATTTAAGTGTTTAAATAAGATATACCATAGTTTAGAGTAAAGCTTTTTATGGATTATGATGAGATCATAACAGTGAGACCTAAAAAGATGATAACTCTAAACTTAAATAGTTCCTGCTCATAGGATTACTAACTGGTAATTAATAATCCACAAAGATCGGTACATACTATGCTTGCTTCATTATGAAGGATGTCTGTTCTCATAGACATTTGTGTGGTGACACTATAACTAGTATGTAGGTGCTTATTATGGAATAAGTTCACTGAACATGACTCGCACAGCTGAATAACTGATGGAGTTCACTCACGTGTCAGCAGTTGTTCACATAGTGATAGTTGTACAAGTATCCTTAGACTTGAGGTCATCATAGTCATCTTGTGTACACTGAACTATGCTTTGGTTTAGTTCTTAGTCTCCAGGGACAGTTATTAGGGCTCTTCTGGGTATAGGAATTTGTACACGAAGATAGTGTATGATCGATAAAGGATCTACCCCTTTCAGTGAAGGAAGCGAATGTTCAAGGCTGATCCACTTATGCTAGTTCAGGAATCTCTGGCCAGAGTAAATGAAATTAGAAAGGAGTTTCTAATTTGCATAGAACTACGCCTAGTAAATGGTAAGCAAAGTGATTGAATTAGATAGGCTTGACACGAGATCCATGCCTTGTATTTAATCGGGACATTGTAGGGTAGAAGGAGTTTATTGTACGGTAACTATTCACTAAATAGGTTCTTGTTATTCTAAGCAGTGAATTCATATTATCCGGATAGTCGCGATATGCTGAGAAGTATCCATCACGATGTAGAAAAAATGTGATTAATTAATTAATCATATTTAATAAATTAGAGAATTTATATAAATAATGATAAAATAGTTTTATTATTATTTATTTCTACTACCGGCTTAATATTGAACCTACAGGGTCACACCATAAAAAGAGAATGATTTAATGGTGGAGGAATTAATTAATAATGGCCAATAATTATTTATTTGTGAAATAAATAATTAATTGGCAAATTTAATAATTGATTAAATGAGATTTAATTGATTGTAAATTAATTAAGAAAAGTTCTTAATATTATTAATTAAGGATTTAATTTTTGGAAATTAAATCAAGAGAGAGAATTATTTCTAAAGTGTTTAGAAAAAGGATTAATAATTAAAAGGTGTTTTAATTATTAATGAGAATAATAAATGGGATAATAATAATATTATTTATGAGAAAATTTCAGCTGGAAATTTTGCCTATAAATACACTATTATAGACCCTATTTTATTCTAACCCACATCGAACCCGCAAACCCAAAAAGTTTGGAAAACCCAATTCTCTCCACCTCCTTCCTCCTCCTTAACATCGTTTTCTTGGTGGATACCGGTGGAGTGCTTCACACTTGAGGAGCAACTGCTAAGGATCTCTGATCGTTGTCTCCGAATTATTTTAAAAAGTTAGATTCGATCCCTCGAATTTTTATTCATGATCTGTATGCTTTTATTTGGATTGTGTATGTGTAAAAGTGTTTTGCCATGCCCCCACTACGTTAAAAATCCAACAATGATATCAGAGCATAGGTTGTATGCATATAGATCTGTGGTAAAAATTTCAGAATTTTATGTGCTTGTATGAATTAATTATGATTTTTACAAGTTATATCATGGATTAATTTTGTCTGATGAGAAATCGTTTTTCATAATAATTTTGAATGTTGATCTGGATTTTACAAGTGTTGTAGATCGTCTGGGTATTTTTTTCATAATTTTATGATGTATAGATTTTTTATTATGAATTTTTGAAGTTCTTGTAATTAAATTCGTAATTTAATAAGTATAAATATATGTATATATATATATATGTTTGTATATATCTGTACTGTTATCTGTGTTGTATGCTGTTGTTGCACGGAGAAAGAGGAGAACAGGCGGCGACACGGGTATCGAGAAAAGGCGGATGCTGCAGAAAAACAAAAAAAAATAGGGGTGTAACGCATTCGGGGAATGTGTTACACACCTGTGGCGCATTCACGGAATGCGTTACACCCTTTAATGGCTGAAAAGGGGTGTAACGCATCACCGGAATGCGTTACAGGTACTGTAACGCGTTCCTGTAATGCGTTACAGCCCTTCTGTTGATTTTAAAATTGATTTTCTGGGAGTTTCGTAACTCCGTTTTAGGCGTGCAATATACCGTTGGATTCGTTTTTCCGAGACGGATCTAATGGAGTGATCAATTTTAGTTTATATAAAAGTTTTGAACTGTTTATATTTCCATGAAGTGTTTTAAAGCTGTTTTTAACTGTTTTAACTGCTTTTAAATGCTTCATGTGATACATAGAGATGTATAATGCTTAGACTAATGTGTTAGATGATGTAACATGCCTACCTTGATGTTTATTCATGTTGATATATGTGATATATGCTTAGTTTATCATGCGATGATAGATTTAGGTGAACTTAAATGAACATAAGGCGCTTGTTAGACAACCTTGTATAGTGAAATAATTTCATAACCTTAATAACAATATTATGAATACAATCATGAGATTCTTGTGTTTGTGAAACACGTAATTGAATATGAATTTTCGATATGAGAGAAAGGATGATTCTGTCAACAACAGATTTCTATCTGTAAGAAAGGGTTATTAAGTGACGCCTCTTGACAATGCTCCACCCGATCTGGGAATCATCTGATTATTGATTATTGATTTGAAATATTTAATTTAAAAGGAAGAATCTCTTTATAATATGATTATGATTGTAACGTAATATAATCCCTCTAAAATTAAATAATATCAAGTAGTAATTGGCCAATGACACAACGGGCTTGTGTCGGTCATAGCCTTCCAACATGATAGAAAAGTAGTTCTTATTTTTGAATCATTGTCGGTTCGTGCTACAGCCGAGGGCTTTGATTTCGAAATAAGAAATACTTGTCTATTACATAGAGATGTGTACATTGAATAAGAATCTAAAGGTCGGTACGTGCTACAGTCGTGGGCCTTTGGGGACTTATTCAACTGTACGGAATGTTGGGTTAGACTTGACTTAGAATATTGAGTTTGTCGTGCTACAGCCGAGACTCAATTATTCAAGAGGCTAAAGTATGATTAGGGAATAACATGAGATGTAATTGACAAGAGTTGTCTACCTATTGAACATTACATGGCAGTTTGTGCTACAGCCGGGGTCGTGTAACGGAATGTAGGATCCCTATTCCCACTAGCATTATGAATGCTTAATTTTTCACGTAGGGGGTTGAATAAATTAGATAAACTAGTGGGAGCCACTTATGAATAAAGACCCGATTCATATAGTGTTTTTGAAATGAAATCGAATATTTGCTAAGTGTTGTTATGTGTTTATCATTTACAGATTTACTTTGTACGTTATGTCTTCTGCACTATCACTCAGGAGCATACTAGATGCTCACAAATTGACTGGTCCTAATTATGCTGACTGGCTTCGAAACTTGAGAATTGTTCTCAGGATTGAGAAGCTGGAATACGTGATTGACTCACCTAAGCCTACTGAACATGCTAGTGATGCACATAATGATGAACATGTTGTGTATCGTAAGTGGATAGATGATGCAAATGTTGCTCAATGCATCATGCTAGCTTCCATGAACATTGAGCTACAGAAGCAACATGAGCATATGGATGCTCACACTATCCTAAAGCATCTACAAGAGTTGTATGATGTGGCGGGGAGGACAGCTCGATATGAGATATCGAAGGAGTTGTTCGGATGTAGGATGTCTGAGGGATCATCTATGAATGACCATGTACTTAAGATGATCAATTTGATTGAACGTCTTGGACAACTTGGTTTTGCCATGGATGGGGAGCTGAGCCAAGACTTGGTCTTGTAATCGCTTCCGAGTTCGTTCTCGCAGTTTGTTGTGAACTTTCACATGAATAAGTTGGATGTCAGCCTGCCTGAACTCCACAACATGTTGAAGACTGCGGAATCGAATTTTCCCCCTAAGAAGAGTTCTGTTCTTCTAATTGGTGAAGGTTCCAATCCTAAGAAAAGGAAGAGGAACTCTTCCAAGAAGAAGAAAGTAGGTGAGAAAATGCCGGTTCCACCAAAAGCTGAAGACCCCAAGAGCAAAGTTGTTTGCTTTCACTGTAACAAGGTGGGGCACTGGAAGAGGAACTGCAAGGTTTACCTTGCAGAATTGAAGAAGAAGAAGAAGGGTAGTGAGACTACCGCTTCTGATTCAGGTATGTTCATGATAGAAGTGAATATGTCATTAAATCAAATTTCTACTTGGGTATTAGATACCGCCTATGGTTCTCATATCTGCAATTTGTTGCAGGGACTAAGGAGAAGTAAGACTCTTGAGGAAGAGGAGGTGATTCTACTGATGGGAAATGGAGCAAGAGTTGTTGCTGAAGATGTAGAATCATTTCATTTACATATGCCTACGGGCAAGACTATTTTTTTAAATAAGTGTTATTTTGTTCCCTCGATTGTGAGGAATATTATTCCCATGTAAGACTTGGCTGGATTTTCATTTATTATTGAGAATAATGAATGTTCTATTCTTAGAGATAATATTCTTTATGGACGTGGTACTTTAAATAATGGTCTGTATAAATGTGACATAATTTACTTCAGATTGAGACTAAGGTTAGAGCCTACTTCAATTCTTGTTCGAAGGCTAAAGAGTTCTACAGTAAGCAATCTGTTAATCAAACATCTGGAATAGGTTATGATTACAATGTTGCTATTGGAGAATTAGGCATAAACTCACCTCCTCGTGTCTGTGCTAAAGGGAGGGAAGTACCACATGTGCTTAAGGGTGTTGATGAACCCCTCTATAAACCATCAATTGTTGAACCATTTGATGCGACCTCTTCTGTTATTCAAGAAGAAATGCGTGCTGAAGATCTTGTTAATGAGAAGGTTGTTTCCAAGTCGAGTGTGTCGAAAGTTCCAGTCAAAGTTGTGAAAGTAACTGAGACTAACTCAGACACACATGAGTTGGAAAACAAAAATGCCATGACTACCATGCATAAATTGCCTGCTGTTAATCACTCTCATAAAGCATGTGGTGTTTCTAATTGTATGTCTTGTGCTTTTAATATGATGTATGCTTATTTTAATGGTAAGCATGTTTCTAATGTTAAGACTACTCCTCTTCAGCATGTGAATAACAAGAAGCATGATAGGTCTAAGACTGCTAGTCCTTCTAAGGCTAGAAAGGATACATTTGTGCCTAAGCCTAAACAGAAATTTGTTAAGGCTATTTATAAGGTCAAATGTTCAGTCAGTGAGAAAGTTGAGACCATTAAAATTAAAAATGTTATTTTGCCTGACAAAGGACAATTCTACAAGTATGCCGGGCCCAACCAAGTTTGGGTTCCGAAGAAGGTCTAATCCATTTGTAGTGCAGGGCATTAAACAGGTATAACCGGTAGTGTGGATTCTTGACAGTGGATCATCAAGACATATGACCGGAGATAGAGCCCTGCTATCAAATGTGGATTGAGAAAGCTGGCCCCCTGGTTACCTTTGGAGATAACAGCAAAGGTTTATCTGAGGGATATGGCTGTTTGCAAGCTGGATATGTTATCAGGGAAATTTTGTATATTGTGCTAGGTTATTATCAGGAAGCAGTATCTAACATATAGCACCAGTGACGAGACTTGAGAATATTACGACATATCAAGCACCTGCTGCACATTACACTTGGAATTGAATTCTAGTAAGATGTGTACAAGTGTACTCCTGGTTGGTGAGTCAAAAGAGGAAGTCAATGCACCACAGTTCATGGACTTTGCAGGCTGCAGATCTATTGGACTATGCAATCTCTTCTTCACAATCTCACTTCAGGTTGGTATGAACTAGTGTACTACTCAAGCAATCGTCAAGAACATGGTATGGCACTCTAACTGAAGTTATTGTTTAATATGAACTAGTAGAGTCGTCATATTTTTAACTCTCTTATCTTTAGGCACAATCATATTTTTTAATATGTGCAGTGATATATTTTTTATGCAACATAACAATTAGTATCTAAAGTACTTGACAAGTATCGGTCAATGATATGTTGTTAACATTATGTTGTAGATATTTGTAAGCTTTTGATATGAATGAGAATTACTTAGACTTTACCCTAAGTGATCAATGTTTTATCAAAAACTCATTCATATTGAAAAACAAAATCAAACTTCTTTCTACATTAGTGATTTCTTATTTCATGTAAAATCTTTTGAAATCACTATTGTAAATCATTTTCTCTCTATTACCATATGTTATGTGTTACAGGTTCAGTCTCCAATGACTTTCTTTCATTGACAGTCATGAGGTTAAAAACCCACAAAGTCTATCCCAGACTGTAAAGACAAACACAGAAACAGTTGCAGCCAACACTCTCTTACCACTAAATGTAGTATGAATGAGCGTGAGGGAGATAGTGCCTTAGTGCACCACATAAGGAAGGTTCTGTAGTCAACCCAGTAGCTCTGTCTCCTACATAGATGAGTAGTATTAAAACCGAGACAACTGCTAGCCCCCATACATCTTCTCAAAAAGATGTAATGGCTGAAAAGGCACATAAACAGTTACTAGATTCATTCTCTCAACAGGGTGCGTCTATTGAATTTTGCCTGTCGGCCAAGGCATCCGATGTAGTGTCACCACTTCAAACATAAACAATTCTTGATGTACAAGGAGAGGTTACACACACAAAGGATGAGTTGACGGAAATAAGAGTTTCGACCATTTTAAGGTCAGATTCGATTGTTCAAGGTTCGTTAGTGGACCAATTGCCTTTACAGGTGTTAGGAGAGGATACTGATCCAAAAGCCATATGTAAGTGGTCAGTGTCTACCTCCCCAGGCTTAAATTCCCTGGATGCATCTGCGGATAGTGGATCTGACATAGGCGCAGATCGACAACTTGTTGACAATGATTCAGATATTACCTGATGAGTCACAAGGAAATGTCTTCACAGACATTAGAAGGGAACTTTGATCTTTATGCTAAATTCTTTGGATCATTGTTTACCTTCCCAGAATTCAAATCTGGAACCCTAAAAGGGAAACTAGCAACTTGTAGATTATGACTCAGATTCATCTGACGAGTTTAACAAGGATGGGGATTTGTGAACTCCCATTGCACCACCTGTGACCTCCTTAAGGATGGCTAAGGTGATTTTCCTTGCAGGTACAGCTGGATTATGGAGCTATGAGAGAAGAGTGATACACTTGTGAGAATGAGTGTAAACACGAGTGGAGAGAAGAGTGAAACACATGTGAGGTACACTAAACAGAATCACACACTCACAGTGAGGAAGAAAGAGAAACTTCTTGTTATTTCTTTTCCAACCAAGTGAAATATGAGAACTCCTTCAGACGACGACATACATTCCTTCTTTAAGGGGGAGATAAAAGCTTAAGTAATAGTTTGGAGGATTCCTCAACTAAGGGGGAGAAATAGCAGGGAGGAAGAAAAAGATCCTACATGTACACTACATCACACCATTGTTGTTTGTAACTACGGATCCTATTGTACGGGAGAGGTGGTAAACACAAGGTGATTTTCTAGTAAGGGAAGAAGCTGTTAGGGGAGTACCATTGGTTTTTATCTGCGGATCCTATTGTACGGGAGAGGTGGTAAACGAAGGTGATCTTCTTTAATCAGTTGATTCTCAAAGGGGGAGAAGCAAGAGAGATATGTGCTTCTTAACAGGAAATGTGGTTGTACAAATGAAGATGAAACTACTTGAAGATATGTTCAGTCTAGAGGAACATCTACTTGGAATCTGGAAAATGTTTAATGTCTTCCAGAAACTTTTCTACTATTTACTTTGCATTTTAGTTTATATCTTTTTCTTATTTGTTAGTTGAGTTATCCTCTAGGTATTTGTGTGTTATTATTTAACAAACAAATAGGGGGAGATTGTAAGTCATATGTCATAGCCTATTTATATATTCGAGGATTCAACTCAACTCAAATAAGAATGTAATAAGTAAATAGTGGATCTAACGTCAGAGAGATCTCGCAAAATAATATCTGTCAAAGGATTCAGAAACAAGGTTCATCTACAGACTTGAGGAATTAATTCACTAGAAGAAGTTCAAGAAATTGATCATGCCTCAGTGATATAAATCAAGATCGTGAATTTAATCAAGTGACAGAGATCTCGTCAGAGTATCAATTAATTACAAGGATTTAGTCTGAAGAAAATCAAGAGTATCAAAGTCAAGACATGAAGAAACGTCACGGAAGTTAGTCACTCATGAACCAGACAGTACATCGAGTGTCAACATTGAAGTGGTGGAATTGATTCATAATTGACAGTGATTTTCAGAAGATTTTCAGAAGAATGGTTGCTGCTCAAGGTTAGTATTAATTCTCTATTAATTAATTAAGTCATATAATTTAATTAAGAAAATAAATTATATCTGCAAAGATTAATTTATTGATTAATTGAATTAATTGATTAATTAATTCAGAATTAATATTAAGGATTTTCAGAATTTAAATTGGATTAAAATTCATTTAAATTCAGCAAGACAAATCTGATTGTACTAATATGACAATCGGTATGACAATCAATAGTCATACCGAAAGTCATGCTAGTACAAATAATAGTCTCACCGAAAGTTACACTGGGTGGAGGATTGTCTTGCTAGTTCATTCTGATTGTCTTGCTAGTTCTAACAATAGTCTTGCCGAAAGTTCTACTGGAAATGGATAGTCCTACCGAAAGTCTTGCTAGTTCAAAAGGATTGTCATACCAGCTATTTTATATTCGGTGGATTGTTTAAAAAGCAGCAGAAGCAGAACACATTCAATCATCCAATACACAAGTCAAAAAAAACAAGAACACAGCAGCCGCAACAAATATTTCATTTTCATCTGCATACTTCAAGATTAAATTTCTAGTTTGTAAAGTTAAATCCAATCAACTAGAAATCATTCTCTTGTTCTTGTGTAACAATCTAGCGGATCAAAATCCCTAGAACTTAATCTCAAACCGCGTTTAGCATTTGATTCTAATTATTGCAAAAATAGAAAAAGTTCATGTCGAATTTATTCTAAATTTGTGATAATTAATTTGAGATTAATTCCTTGTAATCGATACAGTTGTTATAACACCTTTCAAGTTTAATAATATTTTTATTTAACTTGAATTTTGTTTCACATTTTTTATTCCGCATTTAATTCGATTATTCGGTACTGTTTGTATTCAACCCCCCCTTCTACAAACACATTGGGACCTAACAACCCCGGGCCGACATTTTGTGCGAAGTTAAAGGTAAGCCATTTTATTATCCTTCGAAACCTTTACTTGTGCCTCCTGAGAACAGGGCCCGGGACAAGCATTGTGGCTATCACGAAGATCATGGTCATACCACGGAAAACTGCTTCTCTCTCAAAATATTCATAGAAGATCAGATCAAGAGGGGAAACATGAGCCAGTATCTTCAAAGGAGGTTGAACGACAAAGACATGGCCCCGGGAAGAGGAAAAAATATGGTAAATTTTGTCTTTGGAGGCACGAATTCTCCGCCCCGGAGCCCGGACCTGGATAATGATGTGATGATGATCCAGCCTTTGGAGGATGAACCAATCTACTTCTCTTACTCTGATTATGAGGGACTCAATCCGGATCACAACTTAGCCCTGATGGTGACACTAGATATCGCGAATAATGAGGTAAAACAAATTTTAGCTGACAATGGTTCCTCTGCTAATATTATATTCGAGCACACACTGAACATGATGGAGCTCGGGCACCTCCGAATGGACCCCTGCCTTGAAGATCCCTTGCATGGATTTGGAAACACAATGATTCCAATCCGGGGTGTCATTTATTTGCCGATTACCTTTGGGACTGCACCCCAGCAGGTTTCTCACGTAATGAAGTTCTATGTGATAAGCGCAACCTCATCGTACAACATGATCTTTGGAAGGCCTAGAATCACCAAACTCAGAGCAATCCCCTCAACTATTCACTTAAAGCTCAAATTCCCGACCCCGGGAGGCACTGGAGAGCTAAGAGGAGATAGAGAAATGGCAAGGAAGTGCTATGGCCAAGCTTTGGTCATGGCAGAAATAGAACCTGAGAACAGAAAAAGGTTGATGACCCTACCCAAGGGGCAAAATAGAAAGAAGCATCGTGAACACCTCAGTAAAAGGGTAAGACTAGATGTGAATATGATTGAGGACTCCGGGTACAACATAACCAATGCATACGCCCGGATACAGAAATATATGAAAACTAAGGCAATATTTCCAAGGCCGGGAAATCAAAGTTATAACTAATCAACCACTTCGGAAAATCATTCACAAGCCAGATGCCTCCGGGAGATTGGTCAATTGAGAAATTGAATTGAGCCAATTCAACATCAAATTTGTTCCAAGGACGACCATAAAAGCCCAGGCGTTGGCCGAATTTGTCATGGAATGCACCTTCCCCGAAGTCCCAGAGATACCAGCAATTCAATCCGAAGAAGAAAAGGAGATTATCATTGGTAATTCATGGACATTATATGTTGATGGCTCGGCGACAGCCGAGAAGTCCGGGGCTGGCTTGATCCTTTTCAGCCCAGATGGATTCACAATTCAGCAAGCCATAACCTTCACTTTCAAAGCGACCAACAACCAAGCTGAATATGAAGCTCTCCTCTACGGACTCAGGTTAGCCAAATCCCTTGGAGTAAAATGTTTTATCATTTATAATGATTCCCGAATTCTGGTAAGACAGACCAATGGTGAATATATTGCGAGGGATCCCAAGCTGGCTCAGTATTAGGAAATGGTGAGGGTTATCCTGGAAACCATCCCGTACTCAACCATCTTGCAAATAAATAGAGAAGAAAACTCCAAAGCAGACGAGCTATCCCAGCTCGTCCAGAATACTTCAGACTTAAGCAGTTCAGTCTACTTCGAATAGCTCGACGCACCCAGCACCGAACGACCCGAAGTCTTATGCATCAGTAGCCCGGATAACTGGATGACTCCCTACATACCTTACCTAAAAGATGGAACCCTACCAGAGGATCAGAATAAGGCACACTACCTCAAGTACAAGGCTGCCCGATTCTTTATGGAAGAAAATCAGCTATACAGGCGAAACTTCTCTGCACCCACTCCCAAATATGTTGACCCGGATGAGGCAGAATATTGTCTCCGGGAGGTACATGAAGGAATCTGCGGAGATCACCTAGCTGCCAAGGCACTAGCCTACAAATCATCATACAAGGCTACTATTGGCCCACTATCCATGCAGATGCAGTTGCCTATGTGAAGAAGTCCAGCAAGTGCCAAAAGTTTAGAAATATGCCGAAGCAAAGTTCGAGCCTCCCGAGGTCAGTTCTATCCCCTGTCTCATTCGCTGTTTGGGGAATCGACATCATAGGTCCTTTCCCCCGGGCGAAAGGAGATTTGCGTTACGTGTTGGTGGCAATTGATTATATGACTAAATGGGCAGAGGCCAAAGCCATGAGAACCATCAACCAGCAAGATTACATCAAATTCATGGATTCAATTGTAATGAGATTCGGGATTCCAATGGTCCTAATTTCGGATAACGGGCCACAATTCGTGGGTTCGGATTTTGAAGCCTACTTGAAAGAGCTCGGGATAAAATATAAGAAAGCATCCGTAGCTCATCCACAGGGAAACGGACAAGAAGAGGTCACCAACAGGACCATACTCCGTGGTTTGGATAAGAGGTTGGAAGAGTCTAAGAAGAACTGGCCAGATGAGCTCTCGAAAGTCTTATGGTCTTACAGAACCACCCCCCGGACTGGAACTGGTGAAACTCCATTTAAACTCGCCTACAGAACCGAGACCCGACTTCCGGTGGAAACCGGATCCCCGTCCCACAGAGTGGTCAACTTTGATGAGGTCTCAAATATTGAAGGCCTCAGAACCAACCTCGAACTCTTGGATGACGTAAGAGACCGGGCTGTAGAGAAAATGGAAAGCTACAAGGAAAAGACAAAGCTTTATTTTGTAAAGAAGGACAGGTTAAGAGAATACATGGTGGGAGATCTAGTACTCCGGAACACCGAGGCCTCAGACCCAAGAAACCAAGGAAAACTGCAGCCGAACTGGGAAGACCCCTATATAATCAAGGAAGTGCTCCGGCCAGGAACTTACAAACTGAACTACCTCAGCGGGACCGAGGTCCCTAACTCCTGGCACGGAGCCCGGCTAAGGAAGTTCTACCAGTAAGAGAAAGGTGCACATTCTGGGAACGTTTCTACATTTATACTGTGATATCTTGATGTAAACGCTATCTTCATTCACCCCAGAATGTAATTTTTGCTTTCAATTTAAATGAAAAACTCTACTTTAAGCGTTTCATAGCTTGAATCAATTTCATTATATTTATTCTTTATTGCCATCATATTACTTAGAAAAATTTCTTTAAGTTAGAAATTTACCCCATCCCGGGGTCTGCAAAAACACAGCCCATGTGTACTTAGAAAAATTTCTATAAGTTAGAAATTTACCCCATCCCGGGTCTACAAAAAACACAGCCCATGTGTACTTAGAAATTTTTTTATAAGTTAGAAATTTACCCCATCCCAGGATCTGCAAAAACACAGCCCATGTGTACTTGAAAAAATTTCTATAAGTTAGAAATTTACCCCATCCCGGGTATGCAAAAACACGGCCCACGTGTACTTAGAACAATTTCTATAAGTTAGAAATTTACCCCATCCCGGGGTCTGCAAAAACACAGCCCATGTGTACTTAGAAAAATTTCTATAAGTTAGAATTTTAAATTTCTAAGTTAGAAATTCTCATGTGCAAATCAAAAAGACAAGTGAAAAGAAAGGAGAAAAGCACAATTACGTTAAACTACCCTGAGGAAACACACCCCGGGGGGAAAATGGAAATCACTTCAATTACAGACAAGATTCAAATAGCCAAAGGCTAAGTTTAGACTACTTAAAAACAAGAAATGGAAATTACATGCAAAAAATGACAAAGTCTTCATTCTTCTACTGCCGACTCGACGGGAGGGGAAAGAGGTTGCTCCGGGTCATCTTCTGGAATCGGAGGCTGCTAGGCGAGAGGGGACTCGGGGAGAGGAGGGGCACTGTTGGATGCTTCGACTCCGGACTCCCTTGCCAGGATGGCTTCAGCTTCCATCTCCATCCGGGTCTCCTCCTCGATGTACCTCTCAAGAAAGACATCTATTGTACCCTGAGGATTTTTGCCAAGATACTTGGAAGCGACCCTTCAGCAAATCTGGATCTTCTCCAGCGCCTTGTCGTTTAAGTCCTTAAAGTACGCAGGAGTACCCCGGAACCCAGCCAGGACTTCTTCGGGAGTGGGCCGGGCTGCGAGATCATCCTTCAGCTTTTTATTCTCCGCCCTCATTTCCCAAAGAGAAGCCTCAGTGCGGTCCTGCCTCTCCCAGATCTCATCCAGAATCTTTTTATGAGCTGTGACCTCCTTTGCACTAGCTTCCTTCAATGCCTTGAGCTCCCAAGACAGGTTATCGGCCTCAGTCTTGTGAACTTTGGTGACATCAGCCTTCGCCTTCAAGCTTTGGGTTATGCAAACCAATCCAGCAACCCGGGAGTTAGCCTGAAATAATTACATATTAGGTTTAGACGATACAAATACAGAAAAAAGACAAGTACTAAATAAAAGTATAACAGGGAAGTAACTTACTACAGTCATCTCCTCCTGGAGTCCGACCAGGAAGTCATCAAGGGGTTCCTTCCTGTACTCCTTCCTTTCAGCAGTGCTGACATAGTTTTCAAAGAGCTCTCTCCGGCGAGTCTCCGGAGTGAAGCTGGCCAGCAAGGCCTTCAGAGTCTTCGGGGTGTCCGAGTCCAGTCCAGTAGCAACCTTCTTGGAAACCTGGCCCTCAGAACCCTCTCATTCCCTTTTCCCGGAACCTACAGGGGCACCCTTCTTCTTTCGAGGCGCCGGGACTCTCGTCGTCTCCCTCTGCTACACGTCCTCAGCCCGAGTTCGTTGATAACAATGGTGGACCTCCCCGGCCGAGTCGGTGCAGCCTTCTGGGCTGCATCTTCGCCCTCACCAACCTTCTTCTTCACGACATCCCCACTTGTCAGGCCTCCAATCCTTCGGCACTTGGAAGCCAAATCTTTGAGTTGTGTAGACATGTTCGGAGAGTAGGGATGAGCTTCGGAATACCTGAGAATGAAACAACAAAATATCAGCCCCGGATACAAACAAATAATAAAAAGTTAAAGCATGAAGATAAAGCCAAGGCAAGAGACTTACAGCCGGTAGCATGCATATTTTCATTGTTATTAAATGTATCCCGGGTCCACTACGTCCCGAGTGCCTCACAGAAGGCATAAACCATCGCGAGAGGTACTTGCCCGAGCCGCTGGACCGGAAATTTATCTGTTTTAATTTCAAGTTTATGGAGCGGCATGAACTCCAGAGCCCCACCCAGACAAAAATAAACTCCCTCCCGGTGCCAGCCCTTAAGTGAGGTCAACATGCTAGCCGGGAGTACCATCTTATCGGACGGATACCCAAAATCCTCAATCCGGAATAAAAACTCGTATATTGGTCGGGCTGCTGATCTCTTGATTTTAAAGATGTGGTGGAAAAGTCTGAATCTGGGAAGGTAGCTTTTGGCATGGAAACAGGCCAAGAACCAACTTATCCACTTCACTGAATTCGGGGATAATTGGGTGAAGGGAATCCCGTACACGTCCCAGCATAGAGACTTGGTAAACTGGTGAAGTCCGAGGCGCATGCCCCGGAGATGTTCTAAGGGAATCCCTACATAACCCTCCGCCGGTCTGTGGTAAACCCTCTCGTGCTCCTCGGGCCATCTCCACTCATACTTGTCATCAAGATTAAAAGCAAACCTAAGGGCGCTATCCGCCTCGGCGTCAGTATACCTATCTTGAATTTCCTTGTGAACAACCCCACATTCGTATCGTGTCCCCGGGGCGGTAAAAAATTTTCTATCCATGTGAGCCTCGTCATAGGGCTCCCTACCGTCTAACCCGTCTGGACCCCCATACTACTCGGACAAATCTCTATAGTAAAATCCCAAAGGCTTGGGGTTTACTCGGCACTGTACGAAATATTGGTCTACGTCTTCCCAAGACCCATCCGGATTAGACAAGGTACCCCCGAGGCCTAGGACTAAAGTCTGAGCAAGAACTTTCTGAGGTTGTTCAACCCGGGGAGGCATTTCTAGAGAGTTACTACTGGAAGAGGAAGATGAAGGGTAGGCTGACAACAGTTCACCTAAGCCACTGGGTCGCTCGGGATATCGGGTTCTAAGGGTAGCAGTATTTTTAAAGTGGCTATCTGGCATATACTGTATATATTTACATATAAACGCACCCCGGAGTCCTTGCCAAACCCGAACCCAACAACAAAAATAAAACAAAAACAAAAGAGTTTTACAACAGATCGTGTACAAATCTAAACCCAAAAACAAGATCCACAACATATACAACCAAAAACACATATCAAGAACATACCCTGGACTCTTCACATTTTTACGCTACAAAAACCCACTTTTACCGCATGCGAATCATACAAAAACCAACGTCTATATGCGCTTATAACACAAAACCACCACAAAAACCATAAAAAACCCATAAAACTACACAGATTCAAGTTCAAAATAACAGAATAGTTAAAAAAAATGGAGAATAACGAAGCAAGAACTCGCACGAAATGATGGCATGCATGGCACGAAACAGATCAAAAACGAAAGAAAACAAGAGACAAGCAAGAAGAATGGAGAACTTACAAATGAGCAGGAGAAAAGTGAAGGCCTCAAATCGTAGAAAAGCTCCTAAAAAACTTCAAATCCTCAGTCCCTCTTTCGACTTCGTTATAGCGTAAAAGAAAAAAGAAAGAAATAAGGGAGGTATTTATAGGAGGAAAAGAGACAAGAGTGAGATGAACGGTTTTGGGTTAAAAAATTAACCCCCACCTCACGTGGCAACCTCCAATTCGCTCCCATAAATTAACTGCACATCAGTTATTACCACGCCTGTCAAGGTAATCATGAAGGGGCACGACTTTTCAGGAGAAAAATGGGGAGAATTAAAATTTGTACAATCAAAAGACACGTATATAAACGCACGTATCTTTGAGCCCGGCTAGAATCCCAACAGTCTTCTGACATTCTGGATTTTCAGCACCAGCTTTTCAGAGTCCGGTCAAATCAAATGCCAGATTGCTCTTATCCACCAAATCTTATCCCAAATTCAAATTTCAAATCATATGACTAACCAAGTCAACCCCGGAGTCTTATTCCCATTAGACCCCGGGGTTAGGGGCAACAAATCAAATAAAACCCCCAAATTTTTTTTAAGTACTTCAAGGACTCCCACATTGGACTCAAATCATATGACTAACCAAGTCAACCCCGGAGTCTTGTTCCTATTAGACCCCGGGGTTAGTGAGCAACAAATCAAAGAAAACCCCCAAATTTTTTCTTAAGGCGTCGCCGCACAATAATAACTAATCTACTCCCCCATCTGGGTAAACCTGCATAAGGGAGTTGGGGGCAAATGATAGTCTATATTAGTGCAGGCCCGATAACGGAGGCCCATGACCTAATAATAAAAGCCCAGGAAGCACTCAACATTAACCCTGGAGAGCCCAGGACACGTGGCAACATCACCACCGTCCAAGTACCCCGGATCCAGAACATTCCTACGGTCCGGATTCTATAGTACACCGGCTCATCCTGAGCGTCCACACGTCCTACAGTCCAAAAGACACACCTACGGTCCAGATCAAAAGGTACAAACCCCTAAACCCTAGTGGGAGGCCTATAAAAAGCAGGACAAAAGGAAGGTTAGAGGTTACGCTCTCTCTCTCGTATACACACATATACACACACCACAATAAACTCGTATAATTCTTGTTTTGCCCCTTTCACCTCCAAAACCATTTCTCATTCTCGCGCCGGAGGTGCCGCGGGTCTGGTTCTGTTTTGTAGGTCCCCACCCTACAGCTATACCGCTCGCCGCCGTTATTCCTGTCCAAACGGAGTGTGAATCCGGAGCGAGGACAGGACGCCGGGGTCAAAGGGGATTATCACACTGCATATTTAATGGTGGGCGAAACTGTACGTATCATTGTCTGATCTAGAGAAGAAGATTCAAAATCCATGTATGCACAACAGATACAAATTTGTTCTGAGAAGAAAATGTTACTGCATTGCCATCTACCATGAACTGGAAAGAGAAAGGTGCAGTTACACCTATTAAGGGTTGAGGCCAATGTAGTAATGCTCCTTTTATATTTCAACATTTAAAATTATTAAACAATGCTGAAAATTTTCTAACAATTCTACTTGTAATATACCTAGTTTGTTGCAGGGCATCTTCTGCGTTGACTGCCATGGAAGGAGTTATTTAACTTAAAGATGGAAACATCCCACTATCAAAGCAAGAATTGTTGGTATCGTGGGCAATGCATTTGAGTTCATCCAACGTGATCGCGGCTTTCAACTGAAAAAATTATTCATACAGCGGAACAATAGCACTTGCATTGCCAATAAAGACGCAGACCAGGCAGCCACGATAAGTGGCCAAGAACAAGAAGACATTTTGGCAAAGATTACATAAGGATACAAAGTGGCGTAGCTTCAGGACCTATCTCCTACGTGGCATTGCAAAGAGCTTCATTATTCAACTGCTTATACATAATTTGCGTGACTAAAATAGGCTGATACTATCTTCCACTAGCCGAACTTACACTTGTTTTTTACTTTTGAGAATGAAGACATAAAATGTAAGAATTTGGTTATTTTTACTTCTGATCAAGAACACTTGCTCTTTTTTTGCCAACAATCTAAACAGATAATTAAAAAAAAATGAACAGCAAACATGTTGTTCACTTGACTCTCATCTTGGCAAAATCATTCAATGTATACAAGAAATAATAATAGAAAATCATTTTTAGACAAAATTGCTAATCCTTAACACTTAACAGGGTATGCAGGCTGTTGCTACTCTAGAACAGGATATGCAGGCTGCAGCTAGTCCTTTGGACATCCTCTAGTTTTTTCCTTAAATTATTCAGGGTAATATTTCAGCTTCCTTGCAATACCTGAGCTTAATTGTTGCACTGTTAATATGGATTCCCATACAGTCACAACATTCTCTTCTACTTCGGTCCTGAAAAGTGTATACATATTACAAAGAGATTTCAATGTTCAAATATCTTAGCAAAAGTCAAGAACTCGAAAAAAATTATTTCACCTCATAATCCCTTCTCCTCAGTGTTAAGACTCGGATTTCAGAGATATGATCTGCAGGATGATTGCCACTAGATACACAAGCAGGTAATCTACGTGCTGAACTTCTGATGTAGACCGTTTCAAGATGATCCCTCACAGTTTCTTCTATAGAATGGAAGAAGAAAACATGTGGAGCTTCACAAGAATTGTGTGATACACGTCGAGTTTTAAAAATATAGGGCCATGGTATTCTGCTCCAAGGATAAAAAGTCTCCAAGGGAACCTGCAGGATGCTTGGAGGCATAATTGTCTCATAAATATGGATAGAGTATCCCCAAGCAATGGAAAAAGTCCAGTTTTTATGCTTTTGATAACAAATGGTTTGTTGTAATAGCCTTGATTCATCAGCTTTTGCTGCTTTCATGAGATGGTTTACTGATTGGATACGATCCATGGAAGGAAATATAGGCTCTACTGCATCAAGATGGTGAAGTGAAACAAGAAGAGATTGTGGATGAGCTGATAGTAAACCAGATATGTCTTGATGTAAATCAATCTGCAAACATTGACAGATTATCACTCAGAAACGTAGATGCTGATGTTAAAAGTAGATTAAAATAATGGCTAAAATTGTTTACCTGGTGAAATCCTTTTTCCAGAGTTAGTGAAACTCCAAGATCAGCAATACAAGAATGCATAATTTGATCACTTCCATACAAAGTTGGATATCTTTTAAGACACAAATCTAAGTTCTTGGCAACAGCCTTAGCCAAAGGATAACTCAAAGCATAACCAGCACCTCCAAAAGCCATGTTAAACGAAAGCCAAATGTTGGGGCCAACAGACTCAGAAGGCATCCCAACATAAAAATACTCCCTGTGATCATACTTACTCAAAACTTCTGCAACATTATTGACAAAAAGTATAGTATCATCATCAGCAAATAGATACCATCTCACATCATCTCCATTTTCTGCATTAAATGTTTCCTCGACCACACGTGCTACACGGATGACATGCTGCATTTTGTGCATGTTAAATGCATTGTACCTCCCAGTTTCCTCTGAAATCCGATAAGGTGGCATAGAAGATGGCCATGGAAGGTGCTCGTCTGGAGCTCTATCGAGAAAGATGAAGCCACGAGTTGCATTAGGTTTCCACCATGATTCAATGTAGGGTTTTCTACGTCTCCATGACTTTGACGAACTTGCAATGCCTATAATTAAATGGCTAATGTCGGTGTTAAGATATGAAGAAGATCTGATGTATCTAGACAATGATTTCGGCTTAGTGTAGGAAACATCAGTGCTAAAGAAGAAAATATATATTATAACATAGAGAAATAATCCTAAAATTGTTATTAACTTAACTATCCGTGACAAGAACTTATTGTTAGACGATAGCATTGTATTTTCTTAGATATACATACATTAACTCCAGTTGAGCAATGCACTGAATAGTGTCAGTATGAAGAGATAAAGTGAAAAAAAAACTTGCTTTTTCCCTGACTCACTCTTCATGTGAATTTGAAGTCTATTTCATATCTTTAACAGTCTAATTACATGCATGTCTATGCAAGGGAGGAAATTAAGGATCGTATGCATTTCACATGTGCTTAAAGCTTGAAGTGTTGAACATGACCGGACATGCACAAAACTTTGCAGTTCTATGGTGATTAACCAGATTAGCGTGAATCTATATCATGGAACGGGTTCCCAAGGTGTAATTAGTTTCGGCTTTTCAAAAATCCTCTTTATTAATTAATTGATTCCTTGTGAACTAAGGAATAATGGTCAAAACTAGCATGTATTGCACCAGCTTTGAAACTGCTTTACTAGCAACATCAGCTTCCATTTTAAAGATCCAAATTGTACTATACATATTCTGTATTTGAACGAAATGGTATGTAGCATCACGTTATCATAGAGAAATAGGCTTCTATAAGGGTTGTAGGAATGTAATTACTATTTGATCATAGACACATAAGTTTCTTGCCTTTCCGTGGATAATCTGAGTATGTTTAGTAAATTTTAGATGGTGCGCTATAAACTGATGTCTGGTAGAATTTGAATTATACATGTGAAAAAAATATAGCGTCTCTAAGTTCATATTATTGTACGAATAATGTGTAAGTCAGTTTTATCTCAACAGGCATATTGATGAGATAATTATCTCTAAGAATATATAAGGAAGCAACTTAATTCATGCAATGCTCTTGAGGTTAGGAGCTTTGGTTTCTTTCGCTGCAGCCCGTTCTTCGAATGAGGCATGAAACCTTGAGATGCATGAGCAATGGATGGCTCGTTATGGACACAGTAATACCGATTGGAAATTCAATAAAGAGAACTTGAAATACATTGATTCATTCAACCAAGGCAATAACAAAACATAAAAATTACGAGTGAATGAATTTGTTGTCATCCTTACAAATGAAGAATTTAAGACCTCAGGAAATATATTGTAGCTAGAGTCATCTAACTATGTTTGCATAAAATTGATGGCACTTAAAGAGTAGTGCAGTTAAAGGTGTGGCTGGGCAACTTCTTCTTTGCTTTCCTTGCTCTTCAATATATTTATCTATACATGCCTTTATATCAACTTTCTTGTGTAATTTGGTAATCTTACTGCAGATACCATCCTTAGATCCATTAATTCAAAATAGAAATTTTACATTATAGACCATATTAAAAATTGTTACAGAATTTTGTATAAATCCAAAACCTAAACACTATAAATATGTGTAGCTCCTCCTTTGGCCATCCCATGTCTTAGTTAATTCCTTGCAAAACTAGGTCAAAGTGTCATCTTCCATAGACCAGATCTTGAATGTTTTATTATTCGTAAACATCCCCTCAGAGTCGCAACATTCTCAGTCCTGAAAACCTTGGTAAATTTTAGAGATAATAGGCACTTATGTAATCTCACCTCATAACCCCTCACTGGTGCTGAGACTTGGATGTAAGAACTTGGTTATTGTTACCTAGTCTGCTCTATTTTTTCAATTCAAAATTAAAAAAAAAAAACAAAAGCACTACATGTTGTTTGCTTGCTTGCCCTCCCATCTCAAATGAATACAAATGCTAAGACTAAACAAGGTACTTCAGCTACTCATCTGAACATCCCTTAGTTAATTCGGTTCTATATTCAGGGTAATATTCCTACTTCGCTGCAAGACTTGAGCTTGAGTGTTGCACTATATATATCCATTCCCATACAGTCACAACATTCTCTTCTACTTCGGTCCTGAAAAGTGTAAACTTCTAGAATTTAGAAGTAGAATACTTAGTAAAAACAAGAATTTGACTTGAATTATCTCACCACATCTGAAAAGTGTAATCTTTAAGAATTTTAAAGTAGAATACTTGGTATAAACAAGAATTTGACTTGAAATATCTCACCACATTATCCCTCCTCATCGGTGCTAAGACTCGAATTTCTGAGATATGACCTCTTGATGAACAAGCAGGTAATCCACGTGCTGAACTTCGAATGTAGACTGTTTCAAGATGATTCCCTGCAGTTTCTTCTATAGAATTAAAGAAAAAAACATGCGCAGCTTCACAAGAAGTGTTTGATACACGTCGAGTTTGGAACATATAGATTGGCCATAGCATTCGGCTGATGGGAGAAAATGTCTCCAACGGAACCTGCAGGATGCTTGGAGGTATAATTGCCTCGTAAATTTGAATGGAGTAGCCCCAAGATATAGAGAAAGTCCATTTTTTGTGCATTTCATAACAAATGGTTTGCTGTAGTAGCCTTGATTCATCTGCTTTTGCTGCTTTCATGAGATGGTTTACTGATTCGATACGATTCATGGAAGGAAATATAGAGTCTACTGCATCAAGATGGTGAAGTGAGAGAGTAAGAGATTGTGGATGAGCTGAAAGTAATCCAAATATGTCACGATGCAAATCAATCTGCAACCATCACCAGATTATCACTTAGAAAAGTAGACTGATGCAAAAAGTAGATCATAATAATGGCTGAAATTGTTTACCTGGTGAAATCCTTTTTCTAAGGTTAGTGAAACTCCAAGATCAGCAATACAAGAATGCATAATTTGATCACTTCCATACATAGTTGGATATCTTTTAAGACACAAATCTAAATTCTTGGCAACTAACCTAGCCAAAGGATAACTCAAAGCATAACCAGCTCCTCCAAATGCCATATTAAACGAAAACAAAGCATTGGAGTCAATGCACTCTGAAGGCATCCCAACATAAAAATACTTATTATGGTCATACTTTCTCAAAACCTTTGCAATGTTATTGACAAAAAGTATAGTATCATCATCAGCAATAACATACCATCTCACATCATCTTTATTCTCTGCATTATATAATTCCTCGATCACACGTGTTATACGGATTACATGTCGTACTTTGTGCATGTTAAATGCATTGTACCTCGAAGTGTCCTCTGAAATCCGATATGGTGGCATAGAAGATGGCCATGGAAGGTGCTTATCGGGAGCTCTGTCGAGGAAGATGAAGCCACGAGTCACATTTGGTATCCACCATGACTTGATGTACGGTTTTCTACTTCTCAATGACTTTGACGAACTTGCGATGCCAATAACTAAATGGCTAATGTTGGTATCAAGGTATGGGGATAATTTAGTGTATCTAGACAACGGTTTTTGCCTAGTCCAGCAGGAATCATTTTTAAAGAAGATGTAAATCATAATGTAGAGAAATAATCCTGAAATAACTATTAATTTAAATAGCCATGCCAATAATTTATTGTTAGACAATGACATTGTAAGTTTTTGGATACACGTTAGCTTTGTTCAAGCACAGCTTTGCTTAGTGTAAGTTTGAAGAAATAAAAGGGAAGGCTTGCTTGTTGCCTGACTTGACAGTTCATGTGAATGTCAAGTTGCTTTTGTATTTTTAACTATTTGGTTACATGCATATCCATGCCAAGGATGAAACTAAGATTGGTGCATGTTACATGTGTTCTTAAGCCTGCACATAGCCTCTAAAAAAACTAATGCAGTTATAGTGCACAGACACTTGGTACATACTGAATAGATCGGCTTAATGCAGTTTCCAAGGTGTAATATCGGCTTTTCAGCAGTCCTAAATGTTTACTGATCCATGCTCTGTGACAAAGTAATAAAACTTAAAACCAGCTCATAGTGTACCACTGCTTTCAAATTACTAAATTACCCAGATGCTGTAATTCTGCAAAGTTAAACTAGTCTGTATGCCTGCAAATAGCGAGAGTCCATTGCTGATGTTGGCTGGCGGAGAATGTGAAACAATCTATGAATAATTTCGTCTGCAAATGACAGTTGAGTTTCGTTAGTGTGAAGAACAGAGCAACAAATAATAAAAGTAACAAAAACAAGAACGTAAACACTTAATAATAAAACAGAAGGATATCATAAATTCGAGTCCATTGCAAACTATTCAGATAGGTGGTGGAATTAAATCCATGCATAGATAAAAGGAATTTCACCTGAAAATTTGTTGCTTCAACAAATTGGTATGACAGCCTGATTCTAATTCTAGTGTTTGAATTTCGGTTCGGGGAGAAAAATGTCTGGGATGTCTGGTGATAAGACCTGGGTGCAAGACTGCTCCTTCGACGTCGCGCCTGAATCCTTCGTGGCGGTTGCGGTGTAGTTGTCGTGGAGTTTCGGAAAAACAACACCACAAGGGGGATTTGGGTCCCGCGGCGCCTCAGGTGTGAGAGTAAGAACTTGTTTTGGGAAGATGAAGATAGATAGGAATGTAAGGTGGTTGTGTGTTTATGTGAGTGTAAGAGAGTGATCAACCCCAAAACCTCTCCTCCTTGGGCTATTTATAGCCCCAAGGTAGGGTTTTGGGGTTTGTACCTTTAAATCGTAGTCGTTGGTTCTGGGAGCGGAGGACACCTGCCTGGGGTGAATGCCTTATACGTGTCGGGATAGAAATGGTTGAGAAATGTTCTAAGTATCCTCTGACATGTGCCCTGATTCTTCTCATGATTGATTAGTGACAGTTGTCTCTGTTACGCGTTTGGACATGTGACTCACATGCCGGGGCTTCGAAGGATTGGGACACTGGGTATCACTAGTTTGGACTAGTAGTATGCGAGACTGGATGGAGTCAGGAGTCCGGACCCAGTTTTTCTAGGAGCCATATGTACTATCATGTGCCCCCCACTCTCTTATGCAGATTTTTTGGATAGGGGAGTAAGGTTATAGTGTTTGATAGTTGGACATAGAGTAGATTGCCTTTAGTGAAAAATTTGAGCTTTGTTTGCCCCCAGTCCGGGTTGTGTTGAGCTTGACCAATCAAGACTAAGGTAGATTGTCTTTAGGAGAATTTTGAGCTTTCCTTTCCCCCCAGTCCGGGTTTTGTTGAGCTTGGCCAATCCGGACTAAGGTAGATTATCTTTAGGAGATTTTGAGCTTTGCTTGCCCCAGTCAGGGTTGTGTTGAGCTTGGCAAATCCGAATTAAGGTAGATTGTCTTTAGGAGAATTTGAGCTTTGCTTGCCCCCAGGTAGATTGTCTTTAGGAGAATTTGAGCTTTGCTTGCCCACAGTCCGGGTTGTGTTGAGCTTGGCCAATCCGGACTAAGGTAGATTGTCTTTAGGATAATTTGAACTTTGCTTGCCCCCCAGTCCGAGTTGTGTTGAGCTTGTCCAATCCGGACGAAGGTAGATGTTGAGTGACATTTATGACACTTTATTACGCTCCGCAAAACTTTGAATTGGTGTAATTGCACTCAAGTTATTGGTGTTTTAATGTGTTTTCTTGTGTTTTTGCATTACAGCCATTAATCTGAGAATCAGGTGAATTAACATTGATTTGATGCTAATATGGTGTTAGGATGGTGTCTAAGGAATAAAGCTCGCGAAGACCGGCTCAAATCTGCAAGAAAAAGTAGAAGTCAAAAGTTTTGGCAGAAGCCCAGCGCGCGGCCGCGCCCGAACTTCAGAGAGTAAGCGCGCCCGCACTAATCAAGCGCGCGGCCGCGCCAGGTCGGGTTTCAAGAATCCTGTTTTGAATAGAAGACTGATTTCTGGACTTCTCTGCTGATCAGGGCTGCTATATTGTTAGGTCCCGAATTATCGTAGAAGGGGGGTTGAATACGATAATCACTAAATTACAAATTCTTTCGAATCTTTAGCGAATATAGATTTAGTGCTCGGTTAGTGCTTTCGTGTTATTGAGATGAATATTGTTTGGAACGATAAAAACAAGGAACACAAGATATTCGGGAAAATATATATTCGTATATAAATCCTCGAGGGTGTTGTTATACTCCGGTAAATAAATTAATCGGCTATAATCTAAGAACAACAAAGTTCCTAGCTTCTACAAAGATTTACAAATCAAATCCTATACAATGATCTAGCTTTTGTTTGTCTAAGGATTCAATTACCGGGTAACGATTATAAAGCCCCTATGAATATACAAGAATTAAATCGGGCATTATAACATTACTCCGGTGAGAAGTTAAACGGATAAACTATGTGCCCAGAGCTTCTCTGTATTCTTTTTGTTTCTTGTTTTCATCTTCTCTCGTGAGAGAGAAGATGAACAAAACTCAGAACTTCTTGATTCTACTTCAAAGTGTAGACTTATATCAATTCCGATTCTTTGTATTTGCCTTGTCTTCATTCTTCCTGATTTCTTGTGTAGACGTAGTATTATTAACCTGTCCTGTTCTAGTGTTGTTATCGTGTTGAGTTATCACGTAATTGTTCATATAGTTACGTAGTCTCACCAACATATATAAATAACTTTAGGTCATTTTTAATGATATATCAAGCCAGAGACATATCAAGGAGAGCTGTAAGAAGACCGTGTTAGCACGATTCAACGAAGACGAAGAAGATCTTATTTTTACTTGTGAATCTTTGTTCTAAGTTGTAACTTGGATGCTAGTTTTCTTATTTGTGAACCTTACTCTTGTTTTGTACTTGTTTTTGTTATTTAAGTATAAAGACTACGTTTATTATATCATGCTTTCATCAGAACCTACATTGATGATGAGTCTGATTATGGGCTAATCGTTATCGTGGGGTTCTAGCGGATTTATTTATGGATTTCTTTAGTTAATTTGTTTCGACGCCTTAGTGTGTGGTGATTATATGATAACCTAGTATTTGTTGTGCGTATTCATCTTATGTGCGTCGTGAACTTATAAGTTAGTGTGTTAATTCTTAATGAAGCGAAAATGAATTTAAGGATTTAGAACTTGCCGTGCTAGCATAGGTTCATGTATTTTTTATGCATGATTTTTGGGTAATTTTAACCATCTTACTTGCCTATGTAATCAAGATAGATAACTTGTGCTTAATCCGTTATGTTGTCAAATTCTATAGACATATAGGGTCTCAATATAATTAGTGTCTATTCAGCTTCTATCTCTTTTGTGGATGTCTGGTAGTATGGTACTCGTGCAACGAAAGTTGGCGTTTATTAGTTTCGTGTTATCTGATTAGTGTCATCACCATTACATGCTAAGGTTAAGAACAATAAGGCTATTGTATGAAGTATTTAATGAAGTTAGAATCCCATGTTTGTCATATATATTAGTTCAGTCAATCTTATTCCCTTAGTTACAATTGTTAGTTTAGTTTCTAGTTTTAATCAACCTCAATTTGTTATCGTCTTAGCATTGAACAATAACCATACATTGTTGTTTGAGTGCATAAGTTAATTAATTAACCAAGCCAGTCTCTGTGGGAACGAATTTGATTTATATCTTATACTACTTGCGAACTCGTATACTTGTGTGTAATATTAACGCGTGTTTAGCGACTACCAGTAAATTGTCTTTAGGAGAATTTGAGCTTTGCTTTCCCCTAAGTCTGGGTTGTGTTGAGCTTGGTCAATCCGAACTAAAGTAGATTGTCTTTAGGAGAATTTGATATTTCCTTGCCCCCTAGTCCGGGTTGTGTTGAGGTAAGTGAGTCCGGATTGGAAGTTGAAGCGATCTTGGGGTCCCCCCCCCAATGATTTGAATTTTTACTGTTGTCTTTTTTCAAAAGACGTGCAGTAATAATTGTTGTGTGTTTAATAACTATTGTATATATATAATCATATATATATATATAATTTTTATTGATAAAGGGTCCAGATTGTGCCACGTGGTATGGCTGTATACATCCCCGCTCCATCTATACAAACCCCCTCAACCTCTCCTTTCTTCTTCTTATTCTTCTCCAGGATTTTTACTCTCTAATAACTTACCTCTCTTTTGTCTTTTCTGCGGCTTATTTCTTGTGGTGCTTTTAGAGGATTCGAGAGAGAAGGATTCTTGTTCCATTACGATTGATGTTCTTCTCATTTGTAAGTCTTCGTCGTGTTCCTCTGTTTCCTTCTCCGCAACTGCTTACTTCTTGTCCAGTTGATTTCTAAAGTTTTGCTGAGTTCGTTTATTTCTATGTGTTCTTGGTTTTGTTTATCTATATATATGTGTGCTTTTGATATTTTTTGGTGTTTGATTCTGTTGTTGGGATATTTCTGTGTTAGGGTTTTGTACTTGAGTCCGGACTGGCGGTATTAGTCCGGACTCATATGGTGTAGGTTTAGCTGTATATGTTTGTTCGGTTCTCCCTTGGTATTTGATTTTGGGGTATGGGGATTAGTTCATGTCCGAGGTAATACCTCCCCGGACAAGTGGTATATAGCTAATAAAATTGAATGTAGGGTAGTCCGGACCATTATAAGTTATAAGATAAGGAATTGTTAGGGATTTAGACTAACCAATCTCATTGCTTTTAGGATTATGGTCCGGACTAAATCTCGTGCCAAGGTATACTTCTCCTGCTACCCCGGATCTTCCGATTCTGACTCTGAATCTAACTCTGACCAGATAAAAATGGGGAAGAAAGGATCGACTTCGGAGTTCAGCGTCCTTAAAAAGTTGAAAGTTGCACAGATATCTCCGAGGAAAGTCCCCTGCACCCCGGAGGGATATTGGATAGATGTCCCGAATTATTTCATTACTAAGAGTGAGGAGATTGAGGATAGTTGGTACTATATGAGTCTTAGTTCCGGATATGCTAGGCAGCCGGTAGTGGTCTTGGTAGGTATGACGAAGCTGAGTTTGGCCAGAAATTTGATGGGATGATTGTTGTTAAGGAGACATATCTCCTTAAGGATAAGTATGCAGCTTTGGATCATGCTGATCAGGATTTCTCGATCCGGGCTGCTTTCCAGTTGGATGACCAGATCAAGTGGTGGTGGTCGGTACCCGGGGAGAAGATCTATCACCGTCCGGTGGATGGGTTTGTTCCTCTTTGGATGGAGCACTTGAGGCCCGGGTGAAATCCCCGCTGGCATTTATTTTTGAAACATTTTTGCAAGTATGTTTATAGGTTATCCCCGATGCAGATTACTCCTAATGGTATCAAATGAATTTCATGGTTTATAGTTTGCTGCAACAACTTCAATGTGCAGCCTACCTTCCGGCTGTGGTATCGTATCTTCACCATAGTCAAATCGAGTCATCCGCCTCTTTATGAGATACGTTTCCGGGCTTCGGAGTGTGGCTATGGGTCCGGATTCAGACCTGTCATTCAAAAATCCTCACTTAAGTATTGGAGTGGGGAGATGATCATGCTTAAGGGGTTGGACCTGTTTTATTTGCCATACATAGCCATCGAGGGTGTTCAGACCCGGTTTAAGCGGGCCGAGTTAAGGGGGAAGCCTTGAACTCGTTTTCAACTTCTGTGAGTGTCTGGGGTTTCAGCTTACCCGCGATACTTTTATGAATCACAAAATGATGAATAGAATTGGTTGTAAGTGTTTTTCATCTTGTTCCCGGATGTTATGTTCCTTTATTGTACAACCCGGATTTATGTGCTTTTACTTCCCCGGACTAATGTCTTTTTCTTTGTTCTTTTCCTTTTATTTTTCAGGTCTTCCATATTACAGCCCAAAAATGTCTGCTTCAACATATTACGACGCTCTCCTCGGGTTGAAAAGTGCTTTTAAGCTGAAGAAAAAGGATTTTGTTGGTGGCTCCGGATCTCAACCCCACCCGGATGAGGGGCCCCAAAGTAACGATGTCTCGAAACCGGACTCGGCTGACGAGAATCGTGGTGCGAACCAAGCTGTTGATGTTGAAGCTAGGGATGAGTTTGAAAATCTGGACAAAATAGAGCCATTGGATGAGGTTCCAGAGGTTGAGCTGGGGAGGAAGAATAAGCGTCTCCGGACCCAAGGCACCAAGCCTCCCCGGGGTGGTAGGCCACAAGCTACTCCGACTGTTGATTCCGCCCGAGATAAGGGCAAATGCCTGGAGACGGAGGTTTCCGGGAGGAGTAGTACGGGGTTGGAGGAAGGCTTGTGCGGCCGAGCTTTCGTCCGAAATAGAGTGGAGTGCGATGAACCATGTCGGGTTCGATTCTGTAATGAAAGATTGCACCCGGCTCTGGGGAAAGGTATAATCATATTTTTGTTATTTTCTTGCCTTGGTTTTTTCTTAGATCTGTTTGACTTTATTGTATCTTGGATCTTCTATGGACGGGGAGGTAGCTATCACATACTCTGAGCTGAAGCACCTCCGGGAGCTTCTTTCTGACACGAATAAAGAGCTCGAGGACCTTAAGACTGCTCCTTCTGCGAAGGATACCACTATATCTGGGTTGAACCAGAATCTGAGTGATGTGATAATCCGGGATGAAGTGGCTGAGAAAGAGTCCGGGGAGTTGAAGTCTGATCTTGTGGAGCTTTGAAGGCAGCTTGCATCCATGAAGCCGGAGTCTGAGGTTATAGAGGCCTACAAGAAATATGATGAGTATGATAGGGCTATAGCTGGCGCTGGTGCCTCGGAGATTGCCCATTGTTGGGTTGTTGTAGAAAGGCACATTAAAACTGACCAGGAGGCTGATTTTGGGAGCTTCTGTGAGGAGTTTATCAAGTCGAAGCAGAACACTGAAGCAGGGCTTGGTGAGCCGGAACCGTTTGATGGTCCGTGCCCGAGCTTTCTTCCTGAAAGCGCTCTGGATGCTTAACTTTATTTTGGTAACTCTGAAAAGTGTGTAATTGACTTTGGTTTCTTTATGTAGTCTTTAATACTCTGGTTGTACTTTAGTCCAGACGAGCTTTGTCCGGGTTGTTGCTTTAATTTACTTTCATTACTTTTCTTCTGCTTTCGCTTTGATTAATATTTGCAAGTATTATCATGCCTTAGAAAATGCTTTGAGTGAATAGTTATTGCTTTTGCCTTATAAAAATTGAAAAAACATTTAAGTACAAATTTTTCTTCTAGTCCGGGTTTAATAATGTTTCCAGACTATGGTTGTTTTTGCCTTAGAAAGAATATTTTTAAGTTAAAATAATGTGCTAGTCCGGGTCCAAGTATGATCCCGGACTGAGTTTGCTTTTTATTTAAAAAAATATTTCTAAGTAAAAATAATACGCTAGTCCGGGTTCAGGCGTGGCCCCGGACTGAGATTGTTTTTTCCTTAGAAAAATGTTTCTAAGTAAAAATAATATGGTAGTCCAGGTTCAAGCGTGTCCCCGGACTGAGATTATTTTTTATCCTTAAAAAAAAAATTCTAAGTAAAAATAATATGCTGGTCCAGGTTGAAGCATGTCCTCGGACTGAGGTTGCTTTTTCCATAGAAAAATAATTCTAAGTAAAAATAATATGCTAGTCCGGGTTCATGCGTTTCCCCGAATTGAGGTTTCTTTTTCTTAAGAAAAATAATTCTAAGTAAAAATAAAATGCTAGTCCGGGTCCAAGCGTGTCCCCGGACCGAGGTTGCCTTTTTCCTTAGAAAAATCATTCTACATAAAAATAAAATGCTAGTCCTGGTTCAAGCATGTCCCAGGACTGATGTTGCTTTTTCCTTAGAAAACTATTTCCAGGTAAAAATAATAATCTAGTCCAGGTTCAAGTATGGCCCTGAACCGTGATTGCTTGTTTCCTTTGAAAATATTCCTAAGTAACAAATGATGTGCTAGTCCGGGTTCAGGTATGACCCTGGACCGTGATTGCTTGTTCAAAAATTGCTAAATATAATCAGAAATGCTTTTCATTGATTTCAAATTTGCTTCATACAAGATTTTGAGTAATAACATGGTTGTTTGCCATAGGCTACAAGTTTTTGGTTATTGTTGTTGTTGTATTTTTTTTGCTACTGGTAATACTTTCTTAGCCTGAGTCCATGCCAGATGTTGGGAACTTCGGAGTCATCCATATTCATTAACTTGTAAATTCTCGGTCTTAGGACTTATTTCACCTTGTATGGTCCTTCCCATTTGGGCATTAGCTTGTCAGTGTTTTTAGGATCTGAGGCTTCTGTGTCTCAAAGCCAAGTCTCCAACTTGAAAGTTTTTGACCCTGGACTTCTTGTTGAAGTGTTCTTTTGTTTTTTCCTTGTATTTCTCCATCCTTGTTACATCTTGGTCTCAGATTTCGTCAATTAGCTTCATATTTGTTCTGAGTCCCTCTTCGTTGGCTATTTCATCGAAGTTTATTGCTCTGTCAGAAGGGGATCCCACCTCGATTGGCAACATTGCCTCTGTACCATATGCTAGCTTGAAAGGAGTTTCTCATGTGCTTGTTCGGGGGCTTGTCCTATAGGACCACAATACACTTGGCAATTCTTCTGGCCATTTGCTATTGCTTTTTCTAAGTCTTTTCTCAATGCCTCGGAGCGGGATTCTGTTTGTGACTTCTACTTGACCGTTCCCTTGGGGATATGCTACTGATGACTTTTTGTGCTTGATCCCGTGCTCCTGGAGGTAGGATTCAAATTCTGATTCAACGAAATGTGGCCCATTGTCTGATACTAGGACTTTTGGGATCCTAAACCTCATCAAAATATTATCCATAAACTTTATGCAGTCTTGCTGTTTGATTGTCCTCATTGCTTTTGCTTCCACCCATTTAGGCTCCGTTTGGTATTGCTGTTGCATACAATTACAGTAGCGTTTTGCCTGAAAAGCTATCAGAAAGGTGTTTGATAAATTCTAAAAGCTATTTTCTGGAAAAGCGCTTTTGGTCTAAAAGCTACTGTTAGCAAAAGCATGTCCCCCCATGCTTTTGGAAAAAACTGTTTTCAGCTTTTGCAGGAAGTAGTTTTCAGTTTCACCATCAAACCTTCTCAAAAATATTATATTTATGTATTATATCTCAAAATATGCATAAATTAAAAAAATAACAAACAATCATCTAATTTTCCTGACATCACTTTTTTCAGCAGCACTTTTTCTCACAGCACAGCAGTTTTCAACAACACTCCCAAACGGAGCCTTAATCATGCAGTCAATTGAAACCAACAAGTATTTGAGATCTCCTCTTGCCCGGGGAAATGGTCCCATGATGTCTATACCCTAAACAACAAAGGGGATTGGAGACGGGACTGGGGAGGGTAGGACTGGGCTTATTCAGGACACATTGTTGAAGAGTTGACATTCCTTACATTTTTTCCCGAACTCTATTGCATCCTGATGAATGGTTGACCAATAGTAGCCTTGTCTTATGATCTTATGAGCCAAGACTTTTGCAGACATATGATCTCCGCATATCCCTTCATGGACTTCCATTAAACAATAATTAGCTTCTGTCGGGCCGACGCATTTCAGGATATGGGAGGATAAGGTCCGGCGGTATAGTAGTCCTTCTTCAAGAAAGAACTTGGTTGCTTTGGCTTTTAATTTTTGAGACTTTCCTTTTTCTTCTGGGAGCTCCCCTTTTTCCAAGTAATTGATAAATGGAGTCATCCAGTTCTGGTTATTATCGATCTCCAATACTTCTTCTGTTTCAATATATGGCTTTTGTAACTCTTCTAAGTAAACTGAGCAGTCCAGATCTGACAAGTTCTGGACTAGCTTGGATAGGGTATCAGCCTCTTCGTTCTCTTCTCGACATATTTGCAAGACTTGGTGTGTTGGGATTGATGTTAATTAGCTTTGAACCAGAGCTTGATACTTTTCCAGAACTGGGTCTTTCGCTATATATTCTCTATTTTTTTGTTTGACCACAATCTGGGAGTCGTTGTAGATGTTTAAGTCCTGGACCCTAAGAGTCCTGGAGAGCTTCAATCATGCAATCAGTGCCTCATACTCCACCTAGTTGTTTGTTGTCGGGAAGCCGAAGGATATAATTGTTTGTATTTTGAAACCATCAGGGCTCTTTAGGATGAGTCTGGCTCCCGACCTTTCACTTGTTGATGATCCCTCGACTTTCAGTGTCCGAGATCTTGGGTTTGTAGCTTGATTGCTCTCCGGGTCTACGGTTATAGGTTGTGGTTCTGACTCCGGAAAGTTGCATTCGATTATAAAGTCAGCGAGTGTTTGAGCTTTGATGGTTGTCATGGGAACGAAATTTAGATTAAACTGACTTAACTCCACAGCCTAATTAACAAGTCTTCTCGAGACATCTGGTTTATGAATTATTTTCCTTATTGGCTGGTTTGTGACTACCCTGATCTTTCTTCATTGAAAGTAGTGTCTGAGTTTTCTTGATGTTGTGACCAAGTGAAGGAAAACTTTTCCAAGCTTGGGTACCTAGTCTCCGCATCCTTGAGTACTTGGATTACATAGTAAACTGGTTGCTTTATCCGTTTTCTTCCCATATCAAGGTTGCCCCAACTGCCGAGGCTCCGGCTGATAAGTAGAGTTATAGCGGTTCTCCAGGTTGTGCCTTAGTTAGGTTTGGTGGCAGAGAGAGATAATTATTTATTTCTTCAAATGATTTCTAGAACTTCGGACTCCAGTTAACTTATTTCTTGTTGTTGTCTCCTTTGATTAGATTAAAGAAGGGTAAGCACCTTTTTGCTAACTTTGAGACAAATTTTCTAAGTGCTGCTAGTGATCCCACTAGCTTCTGCACATCCCTCTGAGTCTGGGGAACCATCATTTCTTGGTTGCCTTTATTTTCTCCGGATTGGCTTCAATCCCTCGGTTTCTAATCATGAACCTTGATAATTTTCCTGCTCCAATTCCGAAGGTACATTTCTCCGGATTCAGCTTGAGTTCATGTTTCCTTAGGTTATCAAAGCATTCTCTCAGATATTCAATATATCCTGGGATTGTTGTTGACTTTGCAATCATATCATCAATGTAGGATTCCAAGTTTCTTCCAATCTGGGACTTGAATATCTTGTTCATTGTTCTTTGGTAGGTTATCCTGCGTTCGTCAACCTGAATGGTAACATTACATAAGCGTAGACAGCTCTGTGAGTTATGAATGTTGTCTTTGGTATGTCCTTCGGGTTCATCTTGATCTGGTTGTACCCGAAGAAGGCGTCCATGAAACTTAGCATGATGTGTCCGGATGTGGCATCTATCAGCTGATCAATATTGGGCAGGGGGTAAGGGGCCTTTGGGCATGCATCATTCAGGTCTGTGTAGTCGACACATATTCTTAACTTTTCACTTGACTTCTTCACCATGACCACATTTGCCAATCACTCCGGGTACTTGATTTCATGTATGATCCCTACTTTGAGCAGCTTTTCTACTTCTTCGTTTATTTCCCTTTGCCTCTCCGGGGCAAAGTTCCTCATTTTTTGCTTGATCGGCTTTCTGTTTGGATTGACATCCAAGCTGTGCATTGCTATGGACTCGTGCAACCCGCGCATGTCTCTTGGGCTCCAGGAAAACAAATCTCTGTACTTCCGGAGTAATGTTACCTGTTCTTCTCTAATGGTTGCTGCAAGTCCGGACCCGATTTTCACCCTCTTGGTAGGACTGCTTTTATCAATCGGAATTTCTTCTGTATCTACTGCGACCTCAATTTTTGTTTGGTCCTGGGTCGAGACCATTTGGTGGATCCGTGCTTCAACATTCTTGTTCAAGTAAGTATTAGCATGTGATGATTCTCCTTTTTTGATTGCTTGCATGGTAGGATTGTCCTTGTCTAGGACCAGATTTGCTTTAGTAACTACCATAAATTGGCTGCTTCCCATTTCTTCCGAACTTGGTTTGGTTGCTTCTGGATCCATGTTGAATTCAATGACTTGCATTTCCTTACCGGTTTCTTCTCTTGAGCGAGGGCGGTGCTTCTTGACACTTCCTTGCTGCCGAAAGATATTAACACCTCTGGGAATGATTGGATGGAGAGTACCTCTTCCCCTGAGTCCGGGCTCCGTGATGGGGAGTGAAAGCCTCATAGGACCATATTCACCATGTTCTTCCCTTTCTTTTATCCTTCCCCTCTTTGGTTGCTGTCCAGGGCTAAGTACTTGTTCAGGTTCCCTTTCTTGACTTGCTCCTTGATGAAGTACTTGAGTGATCGACAATTTTCTGTCTTGTATCCATGTGTTTCGTGATAGTCGCACAGCCTATTGTAAGGTCTGCTCTCTGGAGGAGTCTGCATTGGCTTTGGATCATTTATTTCCTTCAATATTTCCTCTCGGGTCCTGTTTAGTGGAGTCCATTCTGGATCCTTCTTTGGCTCCCGGGGCTGCTTGGCTGGTCCCGGGTCACTCTTGGACTCTATCTTAGGACCAAGTCTTTGGAATATAAGAGTAGTCTATCTTTCCTGATTCTACTTATTTTGCTTGAATTTTTTGTCCTGATGGTAACCCCCTTTTGGTCGGTCATCGTAGTTCTTGCTCCTAAATCTCCCACTCCAGGTCATCTTCATGGCTTGGAGCACATCAGTTTCTTTGATGAATCTGGTGGCCTTAGAGTAAGCTGTCGTCAAACTCTGGGGCTCCTTGTTGATCAGTTCTACAATGTACCTTTCATTATGTTCCGGGCCTAAGTTCCTCCTGAAGATGCTAAGAGCCTCTCGCTCGTCCAAGTTTGAGATCTTGTTATTTGCTTCCTGGAAACGTCTCATATAGGATGAGAGATATTCGTTGTCATATTGTCGGATGGTTTCCAGGTGACACATGTGCAGCAGTTGACTGAACATGACTCGCACAGTTGAACAACTGATGGAGTTCACTCACGTGTCAGCAGTTGTTCACATAGTGATAGTTATACAAGTATCCTTAGACTTGAGGTCATCATAGTCATCTTGTGTACACTGAACTATGCTTTGGTTTAGTTCTTAGTCTCCAGGGACAATTATTAGGGCTCTACTGGGTATAGGAATTTGTACACGAAGATAGTGTATGATCAATAAAGGATCTACCCCTTCCAGTGAAGGAAGCGAATGTTCAAGGCTGATCCACTTATGCTAGTTCAGGAATCTCTGGCCAGAGTGAATGAAATTAGAAAGGAGTTTCTAATTTGCATAGAACTACGCATAGTAAATGGTAAGCAAGTGATTGAATTAGATAGGCTTGATACGAGATCCATGCCTTGTATTTAATCGGGACATTGTAGGGTAGAAGGAGTTTATTGTACGGTAACTATTCACTGAATAGGTTCTTGTTATTCTAAGCAGTGAATTCATATTATCCGGATAGTCGCGATATGCTGAGAAGTATCCCTCACGATGTAGAATAAATGTGATTAATTAATTAATCATATTTAATAAATTGGAGAATTTATATAAATAATGATAAAATAGTTTTATTATTATTTATTTCTACTACCGGTTTAATATTGAACCTACAGGGTCACACCATAAAAAGAGAATGATTTAATGGTGGAGGAATTAATTAATAATGGCTAATAATTATTTATTTGTGAAATAAATAATTAATTGAAAAATTTAATAATTGATTAAATGAGATTTAATTGATTATAAATTAATTAAGAAAAGTTCTTAATATTATTAATTAAGGATTTAATTTTTGGAAATTAAATCAAGAGAGAGAATTATTTCTAAAGTGTTTAGAAAAAAAATTAATAATTAAAAGGTGTTTTAATTATTAATGAGAATAATAAATGGGATAATAATAATATTATTTATGGAAAAATTTCAGCTGGAAATTTTGCCTATAAATACACTATTATAGACCCTATTTTATTCTAACCCACATCGAACCCGAAAACCCAAAAAGTTTGGAAAACCCAATTCTCTCCACCTCCTTCCTCCTCCTTAACATCGTTTTCTTGGTGGATACCGGTGGAGTGCTTCACACTTGAGGAGCAACTGCTAAGGATCTCTGATCGTTGTCTCCAAATTATTTTAAAGGTTAGATTCGATCCCTACGTTTTTATCACGATTTATATGCTTTTATTTGGATTTTGTATGTGTAAAAATATTTTGCCATGCCCCGCTGCGATTAAAAATCCATCATAAAGATACTTTAAAAATTGGGCGAGTATTTCTTTTTAAATGATTTATTATTAAATCGATACTGGATACTTAAAAGTATTTTGATAAGTTTCAAAAAAAAATGTTTAGATAAAATGTAGCATAAATTAAAAAAAAATGATACTGAGGTGGGCTCCATCAACATTATATAAAAAAGATTTAATTCGGGATTATGAAATATTATTTCGAAAAATAACATCTCAATTGCATGATAATGATAAGATTCAACTATTATCACAATATTTTAGAAAATTGAGCGTATTTTTTCCGAATAATTTATTTTTGAAATCTATAATGAATAGGGTGTCGTATCAAAATAGCCACATTTGTGCTTGAAATAACTTAAATACCTAAAGGTGTGTAGTTTCGTCCAAAATATCGACAAACTATGCATTTGAGAGATGTGTATTTAATTTTTTTTGAAGTTAACGGAAAACATGTATACTATACATCCATGTTCATTTTTGGGTTTTTGTGAAAACGCATCCCTACTTTTATATCAAAAATAAAACACTCACATGTAAAATGTCATCCTTTGTAATAATTTTAAAAAGTTGAATATGCATATTTTCAATGTGTATTTTGTGAGTATTTTGAACAGGATGACTACACATTTAGATGTTTGGGCATTTGAACCCGAGAATGAGTTATTTTGCTCATTATATCTAAAGAATACTTAAAAACATTTAAATGAAATGTAGAATAAATTTTAAAAAATAATTGATAACGAGGTGCTTCATCCACATAAGAAACAAAGTATAAATAATGAAAAATTATTTATAAAATTTCATCGTGTAATATTTTTTTTCTGGATCATTGAATCCTGATGTGCGTTGTTTGTTAATAATCTCATGTATTTGGTCTTGTTCTATAAAAAGAATTTTTAAAAAGTCACAAAACAAAAATAATTTAGAAAATCATTTGTTAAGTTTAATCCATACTTTCTGAATGATTGATTTTCTATATGATTGACAAATTTGAACGATGATAAAAAGGTTGATTGACAAACAACTTTTATGTTTCTAAAAGGCTATTTATAAATTAATAAAATAATTAATGAAAAATTATTTATAAGTTTCAGCTAACAATAAATAACACAAATACCTGTAATAAAAAACTAAATATATAATTTTATTTTATTGAATTTTTTTATTATTAAAATATCTAAGAATTAAATTTTAAGATAGGTAATGAAAATAAGAATTTAACAATTAATCTTCATATGTTACGTTTATTTAATTTAGTTACACATTTATGATAAATATATTAAATAAATTTCGAATGAACTAATTTTTTTTAAATAAAGAATACCTACTATCATCCATAAAGTACACCCTTTTGTAAATTAAATAATGCATGAGTTATTTAACCATTCAGATAGATTTTGGGAAAGCACGCATAGAAAAGGTTTGGTTTTGTAGAGGAAAATTTTGGATTATAAAATTATAAACAAATATTTTGAATAAACAAAGCAGTTCAGATCCCTTTGTTCACTTGTTAACATATGGTCCTTGACAACTTAATATTTTTAAAGAAAATACATTTTACTAACATCCTCGAGGCACTAATACATATATAGAGAGAGAGTTGGATTTATGGAGACCCAATATATATATAGGGTCTTACTCCATTGAGAACTTTTTTTTGGTGAGATATGAGATCTAATCTCAACCACAAAAATTTAAATATATTTTTAATCTAGACCATTCATTTTAAATTTTATCATCTTCCCCAACTATCATCTCTTACATCTTCTTCTTTCTACTTACCACCCACCATTACCTCCAACCACCGACAACCACCATTTTCGGCCACCGCCACCACCTCCAGCGATCACCATAAAATCACCACCGGCAAATATAAAATCACCACCGTCAAATCAAAGATCACCACCGGACTACAAAAAATCACCACCGAAACTATAAAATCACCACCGCCAAACTTAAAATTACCATCGGAAAACTAAAAATCACCACAAAAAATAAAAATAACCACCACAACTACCCCACTGCAACTCTATCCAGCCATGCTCTGACCACCAGAATAAAAAAATTTCACTAAATCAAACTATCACCACCACCACACCACAATCAGACATGTCTGTCATATACGATTAATCATTGCAATCAACCAGAAAATCACCGAATATCAAACTGAATCACCAAGAATCCTCATATTTGAACAGTAAATCAGCAAATCGCCTCCATTTAGAGCTCGATCAGAGCTTTAATGGCGTCTCGATCGCTACAGGATTTCTACACATCAATCTCTTTCATCCTAAGCATCGTCAACGATTTAATTGGAGTATACCGTTTTGATTTGAAGAAACGTGTTGATGATGGCGGAGGCGATATAGATGTGTTGCTAGAGTTGAAGGTGGTGTAATGGTGATCGATGGCAGGGGCGGAGGGAGGGAGGGGGGAAAGAGAAGATCGTAGATCCAGTGCTTTTTCCGGCGACGGTGGTGGCCGGTAGTTGGTGGCGGAGACCGGTGGGGGCTGGTGAGGTAGGGGTGGGTGAAGAGAGTGTATTGGATGAGAGAGATTAAAGATAAAAAATAAAGTATAAAATATAAAATGGGTGGTTGAGATTTAATGTAGGGATACAAATTCTATGGTTGAGATTAGATCTCAGTTCTCATTTTAATTGGGGTTCTCATTTGAGCAACTCCCTATATATATATATATGAAGACCATGGAGACCTATCTCATGACTATTAGATCTTGCTTTTATCTTGTGGCTGAGATTAATAAGGAATATAACGACAGTTTTAAATTTTTTGTTAGTTATCAAGGCAACTGGATCACACAAATATGCATATTTGTGAAACAATCCTGAACCAAATATCCCGTACTCATTTATAACAACGGGCAGTTTGGCAGTTACAAAATTAAAAAATTATGTACCCACCCTTATTTAGTGATTCTTTACTAAGAAAAATAGAGACTGCAATACTCTGAGATTTTACCTGTTATGATTAATCATGTTTGACGATTTAAATTTGAAAGCGCACAACCATAAACCTATGGAGAAAAGTAATGCACGATATTCTAGGGTGCTGCATGAACGTGTATCGTAGAAGCAGTTGTTTCTTCTTATTTTTTTAATTATCTTTGACGATTTGAATTTGAGAGTGCAGAATAGTCTAGCTATTGAGAGTTGGAGTCTGGCCAGTCTTCACTTTACTCTTGTAAGTCTAGTAAAATCAGTTCTTCAATCAATAACTCTAACTAGTGCAGCACCTTCTCATCAATCAATTCTAAAGGACAATTAAAGCTACGCAAAACTTCAACTTTTCATTCGTAACCACCTTAGTCAACATATCTGCAGGATTCTTTGAACCAAGGATTTTCTTCAAGGACAAAGTACCATTGCTTATCAACTCTCTTGTAAAGTGATATCTCAGCTGAATATGCTTCGTCCTAGCATGAAACACGGGATTCTTCGCAAGATGAATAACACTCTGACTATCGCTATACAAGGCACTGTCCGCTTGTTTCTTGCCCAACTCCTCAAGAAAATTCTTCAACCAAATCATCTTCTTACTATCTTCAAAGATAGCCATATATTCTGCTTCTGTGTTTGAAAGAGCAACACTCTTTTGAAGTCGAGACATCCAACTAACTGCGGTGCCACCCACAAAATATAACCCATTGTACTTTTTCTTGTATCCAAACATCCACCCATATCTGCATCAGAGAACCCTTCCAGGATAACATCTTTTTTTACTGAAATATAGTGCAACCTTGGATGTGGCTTTTAAGTAGCGTAACAACCACTTGACTGCTTCCCAATATTCTCTTCCTGGATTAGACATAAATCTGCTAACAACTCCCACTGAATGAGCAATGTCTGGCCTTGTACACACCATATCATACATTAAACTGCCAACTGCAGATGCATAAGGAACTTTAGCCATATATTTCCTGCCTTTATCTCTTTTAGGTGATTGCTTCTTTGTGAGATTAAATTGACTCGCCAACGGTGTACTTCTAGTCTTCGCATCCTGGACACTGAATTTCTGCAACAATTTCTCAACATACCTTTCTTGAGATAATTTTAAAGTACCTTCAAATCTATCCCTTATAACGCTCCTACCAAGTATCTGTTTTATTGCACCCATATCCTTCATCTCAAACTCCTCAGACATCTGTCTCTTTAACTTGTTGATTTCCCTCATGTTTGATCCTGCTATCAACATGTCATCAACATAAAACAATAATATGATATAAGATGATTCAAATTGTTTAAAGTAACAACAATGATCCATAGCACTCCTCGTGTATCCATTCTTTATCATAAAGCTGATAAACTTCAAGTACCATTGTCTTGGTGCTTGTTTTAAATCATACAAGCTTTTTATAAGCTTGCAAACAAGGTTTTCTTTCCCAGCTACCTGAAATCCCTCTGGCTGAACCATGTAGATGTCTTACTCAAGATCGCCATGTAAGAACGCGGTCTTAACATCTAGTTGCTCTAGATGTAACTCCTCTGCAGCCACAATACTTAGCACAATTCTAACTGTAGTCATCTTAACAACGGGAGAAAATATATCGGCGTAGTCAATACCCTTTTTCTGTTGATAACCTTTGACTACTAACTTTGCTTTGTATCTTGCTGCCATCATGTTCTTCTTTGATCCTGAACACCCATTTATTTTGTAAAACCTTATTTCCTACTGGTAACTCTGTTAGAGACCAAGTCTCATTCTTCTTAAGTGAACTCATCTCCTCATCCATGGTTGATTTCCACTGAACTGAATCATCCACTTGTACTGCCTCTGAATAACATTAAGGCTCCTCATCCTCGGTCAATAACATATAATATGCTGAAGGAGAATATCTTTGTGGTGACCTCACACTTCTACTATATTTTTTTACCTCGGTCTGTGGAGTTACTGAAACCCTGTCATCAACATTCTCTGAACTCCCACTATTTCCTGCAAGATCTGTTTCTGTAATATCTTCAAGCACTGTTTCCTTTTTCTCAAGTTGTTCCTTTGTAAACTCAGAATCGACTACAATTTTATCCTTATACACTACATTTTCATTAAAAGTAACATCTTTACTTCTAACGACCTTTGTTAGGTAATGAATTACACACGAAGGGAGGTGAATGTGTTTTAGTGTTTTTATGCTTTTCTTGAACTGTTTTGGTTTTGAACAAAGTAAATCAAATCTTGTAGTAAAATGTGTTATAACAGAACTTAAACATGCAGCTATGAATAACACAAATCTTTCAAAACTCACTTAATTATATATTAAAATTAAGATTGTTTTGCTACAAAATTTCTAGATTCTTTATTGATAAAGAGCTTAGCTTCTACTTGAGAGAAAATACAAGAATTCCTGATCTTATTGTTACAAACTAACAAAGGACCAGTGTTAACTTTATATTCTAGTTAAATATTGGTTTACACAGTGTACAATAAGAGATGCTATTCACTTTAGTAAACTGTCACCAATCATTTCCATTTTAGGAAAAGTATATCTTCCATTTATGGCTTAGCATATCTTTGCATACTGTGTTAACTTTAATCTTCCTTTGTCAGTTAATCTTCACCATTGATCTTGCACACTCTTCAAGCTGCTTTTTGTAGACACAAAATCCAACTGGTTGGATTGTTTGTTGATTGTTAATCTTGGACATTGAACTGATCTGCAATTTGTGCTTTGAGATTTTACCTCGAGATCTCCAGTTAGGCATATAGAGATCTTGACATCTCGATAAGCATATTGGCTTACCGAGATCTCTAATACTCCATAGTTGATTTGACTTGTAGAGGTCTCTGAGACTCTGAGTTCTCCATAAGAGAATTTGGCTTATTGAGATCTCTAATCTTCATATCTTCACTTTGACTTATCGATATCTCTGAGTTCTCTAGTGACTTATTGACTTGTCGATAACTCAGAGTTCTCTAGTCAAATTTGACTTGTCGATAACTCAGAGTTCTCTAGTGAATTTTGGCTTGTCGATATCTCTGAGTTCTCTAGTGAAATTTGACGTATCGATAACTCAGAGTTCTCTAATGAATTTTGACTTGTCGATAACTCCGAGTTCTCTGGTGAAGAAATGACTTGTCGATATCTCTTCGAGTTCTCTAGTAGCTTTCCTGACTTCTCGATAAGTCATTTGGAATTCTCGAATGACTTCTCTATAACACTAAATCTGTGACTTGTAGAGATCTTGACTTAGAACATTTTTCCCAAAACAGATCTATTCAACTCCAAGCTTCTTCATAATTCTTCTGATGCATGATCTTCTTGATCTTCTTCCGGATATAATTCTTAGGCTTGATACTATTTAAAGAAAAAGACTTCAGTCAGCTCCTTTGACATTTTTACAGACTTTAAATATTACAAGTACAAAATGTAAACTAAGATTACAATACAACTTACTTAGGGTTGTCAATTTGACTTAGTCTTGTTAAAATACAGGCATGTCTTGCACAACAACCTTCTTAGTCAGTTCATCCCAAAATCTATAACCTATATCATCTGAGCCATAACCAATGAAGATACACTTCTTTGCTTTCGGATCAAGCTTGTCCCTGTCGGAATCTTTAACACGCACATAAGAAACACGACCAAAAACTCGCAAGTGTGAAAGATTTACCACTTTTTCCTGCCACTCTTCTTCAGGAATCTTGAACCCCAAAGGACTTGAAGGTCCTCTATTTATGAGATACGCCGGTGTGCTAACTGTTGGGTTTCGAGCACATAAACAGAACGAAAACAATTTTTAAAAAACGTGAAAAATCAGAACTTTCGAAACCCATCGCAGGATCCATGCGAAAAATAGATATTTAATTCATTGATCAGATTGTTTACATTAAGAAGATTTACAAATTGGTTGACTAATGGAGATTCAAAACTTGTTCAATCACCACGCATCCCGCTCTCGCGATCTACGCTCTATCGGTATCCACACGAATGCTTGAACGCGAGGATTGAATGTGTACTAGCACAAAATCGTTTCTTCTTGCTCTCTCCATCTTCTCTCTTGGTGGCCAGGGTTTTAGTAAAAGTCTTGCACCCAAAATCAGTCACACACGAGATATTATATAGAGAGTAGAAAAAGAATTACAACTCTTAACTAATTAGGAGTTATTATTAATTCAAAATTCCTATTTGTATAATAATTAAGTTACACTTAATTATTTAACAAATTAATTTCATAATTAATATTAGTAAATTTTAAATATCAGTATTTATCTAATTAATTAAGTCATACTTAATAAATTATTCGAATTACTTTAATATAATTTAAATCCAATTTAAATTAAATAATCTTTCAAGCATTCTTTGTGTGTGACCCTATAGGTTATTATTATGTTGGCAACGAATTTTAAATCTAATTTAAAATCGTAAATAATGAGCGACATCTAGTAATACATCATTATTACCCAAGTAATAATAATTCAATCGGTGATCGATTTATCCTTCCGTAAATAATGTACAATGTAATATAATCTCTTTAACCAAATATTATAGATTAAACTAGAGGCATGTAATGTGTCATCCTCATCAATGTTTAATCCAGGTTCCCTTGATCAATGAGTAGACTATCATATTAAATCAACATCTGAGCGTGGCCACGCAATTCATAGTCTAGCTCACACAAGAGGCCAATAATATCACTCCTGAAATATGAGGGTTAAATCCCATCTAGATCATTCATATTTCTCATACAGTTCATAATATACCCAATGTCCACTTTTATCATTACACGATCAATGATAACTTTTAATGGAATCAATGTATATTAATTCTCATATAGAAATATAATGATTTCAGGTCTAAGGACCATTACATCATTATCACTGTGAGAATTACTTATGACACAACAAACATGTAGAATCTCAAATCGGGTCTATCCAGCACCATGTACATATAAATATGCTTGTGTTTTTTACTTTAGTATCACTATACCTATGATCAATGAGATGTGATCATCATTCAACAAACACACCAGACTTAATGCATTATTATTGTCCCTTAATAATAATAATAATACTTGACTGGGGACCTTTAGGAATATTGATACTATTCTCATAATCTCATTTCTAAGTCACGTACTTAGAGATATAGAATTGCAGATCATATTCCAAGGACATTTATTAATCTAACATTTATATTGCAGTAAATTAAGAATTAATAAACTATAAAGGGAATAATCGATAGAACATAAACATTAATAATCCTAAGGTCTTAATTTAAAACATCATAGTGTTGTATCTAGGGTACAAACACAAACACTAACACTAACTGCATCTGCCCAAAACATCTTTGGCAACCCTGCATATAATCTCATACTCTTGGCCCTCTCATTCAAGGTTCTATTCATGCGCTCTGCAATACAATTCTGTTGTGGTGTCTCTGGAATAGTTTTAATCATTCTAATCCCAAATTCCGCGCAATAATTTCTAAACTCATCACTGCTGTATTCACCACCATTATCTGACATCAAACTCTTCACCTTCAAACCGGTCTGATTTTCAACTTCAGTCTTCCATTTCTTGAAAATAGAAAACACATCTCATTTATTCTTCAAAAAATAAACACATACCTTTCTAGCGAGATCATCAATGAAAGTGATAGTATCGAGATCCTCCCAATGACGTAACTGTTGTTGGACCATATACATCTGTATGAACTAACTCTAACTTCTTAGCCTTGGGGGTCCACCCTGATTTTGCAAAAGTAACACGTTTCTGCTTTCCAAGAACACATGACTCACATAATCCAACTTCCACATTCTTCAACTCTGGAATCTTCCCCTTCGAAGTTAACAACTTCATACCTTTTTCACTCATATGACCAAGCCTTTGGTGCCACAAAGTTGAAGACTCAATCTCATCAGCAACTGCATTTGCTTTATAGCTAGATTGTTCAACAATGTATAAAGTCTCCTTTTTCTCTCCACGAGCAATAACTAGATTCCCCTTTATAACCTTCTAATGTCCGTCTCCGAAAGTAACTTGATACCCTTCCTCATCTAACCCAAAGATAACAACATATTCTTTAGTCCAAGAATATACCTTACATCTTTCAACGTCCAGCTAGTTCCCAAAGAGGTTCTGAGATTAATATGTCCAATGCCCGCAATATCCAAAGTCTCATCATCAGCAAAACGAACTTTACCAAAATTTCCAACTCTGAAATTTAACATTAAATCCTTGCAAGGAGTAGTATGGAACGATGCACCAGAATTCATAACCCATGATTCAACCGAACATTCAACACAACAAATCAAAACATAGTCATCCACCACTCCTTCAACCACGTTAGCTGAATTATCCTCTTTACTCTTTCCTTTAGGAGCCGCGGGAGCCGTGCACTGATTCCTGAAGTGACCCTTCTTCTGACAATTCCAACAAACAATATCCTTGCGATATTTGGATTGTCCTCTCTTCTGTGACTTCGATCTGCTACGCCCCTTATTCTACCCTTTTTCGAACTTTCTGCCTCCACTCTCAGCACTCAACAAGGAACCTGACGACTCTCCTGAGTTTCTCCTACGAATATCTTCTCCAAGAATCGAATCTCGAACTTCATCAAAAGTCATCTTACCGCTCCCAGATGAATTACTTATAGCAGTGACAAATCCCGACCAATTATCTGGTAATGAGGATGCCAACAACAAGGCCTGTATTTCATCATCGAATTTAATATCCCCCGATGGCAATCTTTCTAAGATATAATTAAATTCGTTCACATGATCAGCAACACAATCTCCTTCATTCAATCTCGTGGCTACTAACAAGCGAATCAAATACACCTTATTTGAAGCAGACGGCTTCTCATACATATTTGACAAAGCCTTGATCAAACCATAAGTTGTCGTTTCCTTACTGATATTTTAAGCAACGTTCTTCACCAAAGTCAACCTGACAACCCCTAGAGCCTGCCTGTCCATTAGCTTCCAGTCTTCCTCCTTCATTGAAGTTGGTTTCTTCTCTTCCAGCGGTTCGTATAGTTTTTTCTGATACAAATAATCCTCAATTTGCATCTTCCAAAAACCATAATCTTTGTCATCAAATTTGTCGATCTTTACCTTCCCGTCTTCTGCCATCGCTCCCACTCTCCTGAAAACCTAGGCTTTGATACCGGTTGTTGAGTATATAACAACGAAATCAAAACCCAAAGCGAATAAACAAGAATAAGAAAATAAACGACAATCACACAAGAAAAAGATTTGCGTGGTTCGGAAATTCCTACTCCACAAGCCGCACAAATTTTGTGTTGATCTCTCACAATTTGTTGTGTTATGATTTTACAATTACATTAGTATTTATAAGAGAAGAAACTATGCCTAAATCAAAATTATATTCCAAATCTGAAACGTAGACTAATCCATAAACTAATCTGAATCAGAATAGTCTATTTTCATGGGCTTAATTAATAGACTCCGCAAACCCAACAAGAAGTACTACATGACTGTATATAATAGAAACAATATTTTTTTCTTATCTTTTTCATGTTTTTGAATGTCGATGAAAAATTGAAGTTATTATGTGTTTGTTATATACACACGAGGTGATGACCCTGATGCTTATTCACGTAGGTTAATGGACATTTATATTCTTTAAATGTCTATAATTACGTATAATAATAAAATAAATCTAAACCATTGGATCATATTAAAATGGATGGTCATGATTTGGTCTCCAAGACTCCAACCAAATTATGGTCTCAATAGAATTTTATTATATATATATTACTTTGCATTTTTCTTCAATTTTGTCCTTGTAATAATTTATTAAGAAATATAATTTTTTACTTATTTTATTTTAATTTATATTTTATAAGTGCTAATGCATGGCCATTTTCAACTATAATGAACTTGTCTTAATTTGATTATGGTTTGAATTTTAATTAGCTATGAATATAAAATAACACATGTAAGTTAACACATTACTAATTTATTTTCAATCACTTTATGAATATAAAACGTAACAAAAAAACTGTTTACTTTAAATTATGTATTAGTAGATCGAAATACTCTCACTTTTTACATTTTGGATTTTAGTTTAACATAAAAAACGTATTTATCAGTTCTTGCTTGATTTGCAAGTATTTCATTGTTCTTGTATAATACTATAACACCGCAATATTATACGAAGAATATTTGGAATTTTAGTTCATTTTATAAGTTGAATTATTAATAATAGGTGCACCAATAAATCTTGATCTTTTAAAAGTCTGTTATGAATTACCAAAATTGACTACATTTGAAACATTGTACTTTGTCTTATTCAAGAATTGACTTGATTCATAAAAATAGTTTATAATTTTACCTGGGTTTAGGAATGTCCAACTATGAGGCCCAACCGCGAAGGCCCAAGGCTCGTCCATAATCGTAGGACTTCACAGATAGTGCATCTCCCTGCGCAAGGATAACACTCCGCTACAGCTATCTCCCTTGATTTACGAACGCAGGTATAACTACGGTTCACCCCAAATGTCGGACGCGTCCCTGTCCCCCGAATGAGGATAACCCACCAGATAGCAGGACAGGTGATCCCAAGCTCTTGGGTGCAAAGTACAGGATGACTCCAAAGTTCTCCAACGAGGACACCCGTTGAATACAAGAATAGAGTTCCCAAAGCACACACCAATGTTAACCCCACATCCCCAACGAGGACACCCGTTGAATACAGGAGGAGACCTTCAATCATCAGTCATACCCCTGGAGGCCTTCAAGCTTTTCACGGACATCCCCCTCCTTGACCGTCTCAAGAAGGGAATTCTTCAAAGAGTACCTGCAACAAATACGTTAGTGAAAATAATCTCTATTGCTCCTTTCCAGGCATGCTTTGTCCTGAGGTCACCATTGAGAGTGTATTGACCACGCATAGGACGCGTCTTAAGACATCAGACGCGTCATGACCCTCATGAAACTTATACTTGTTCTTCCAACAACTACTTTCCTCGGCATCCAACATATCAGGACACATACTTTCTCTCTGAGCGCGTCACACAACCTTTATGGCCAGATAAACATAACTGTCAAATGTTTCCACCACATTGGACGCGTCCAAAACTCCAGGGCGCGTCCTACTTTAGACATGTACTCTCAAGCTTTATCACAAAACCTTCATTTGTAAACACTTCTTCAATGGTGGACGCGTCCTCACCTTTTACAACGCAACACCGAGTTTGACCGTAATTAGCCCGCGTTTGACCCGCATCAATCCAGTGCCAAATTTTGGGTATAACAGGTATCAACACTAATTATTGAAATTTTGATGCGTATGTTATCGAACGTGAGAATATAAAATACTAGTGATATTATTCTACGGTAGACAGCGGTTCGAAGTTGGGGACTCAAAATAACCAAATTATCTTACAATGACTAGGTTTGTACGATAAGGTTGATAATCATGTCATAAGCAGGGAAGATAAAGTTTGTAACATATTACTGCCACATTGAGAAAATTTATGAGTTTAGTTCAGTTTTAAGTCAAGGTAATAATATTAAACGCACCATCAAATCATGAATATTTGAGATATCGTGATGTACTTATGTATTACGTATTATCGAAGTTGATCATGATTTTTGGAATACCGTGGAATATTTGTGTATTACGTATTACCCAAGTTGACCATATTTGATCAATTATATTTCGTCTTATTTCAAATTAAAAATTAAATTCATATGAACTATAATGTGGATTTATTTAATAATAAAACATATCAATTATTTTTAAACTATAACAATGCATACAAATTATGTATTTTAAATATTTTTTAATATATACTGTTTTTATAAGATATAGCAACGAGTGGGAAAGGAACAAATTTTTTTTGATCAAAACGAGTCAAGTTGGAACGAGACAAATAAGAAAACACCAATTATGTCCAGTTTCGATCCCGGTCTTCTTTCTAAAAAATTATTCATCGTATACTTGTTTAACCGATATTCTCCAAAAGAACGGTATAAATAATATTTTTTTAACATCTAAATGATAAGGGCAAATATTTTGTAAAATCAATTTATTCAAATTAGCCACCTTGGCTTCCAAATCCTAATTGATTATAGATAAGAATAAATCACAAAACATTCTAAAAAATAAGAAATAAACTTAACTCTCAAAGGAAACACACATGAAAAAGAAAAAGAAAAAGAAAAATAAGAAAAAGCGTGTTTAGGGATTAGAAAGGATTATCCAGAATAAAACCAAGAAAAATCGAAAATAAATAAAAAGTGAAATGAAATTCAAGAAACAAAGAGCGGCAGCAACAACAATAACAACAACAATACAAGCTTCTATTGATTTCTTTAACTCTTTAATTACAATCTCATTTTCACTCTCACTGTTCTTACAATTATGCCCCACTTAGTAAGCACCCCTTTTCTTGATTTTATTTTAATTACTTACACTTGTTTGTGTGTATATATATGTGTGTCTCATTTCTTGTAATTTGTGAAGTGATTGTAATTTGTTAATTGAGTGGTGTGTGTGTTTGTGGGGTTTGATTTTATGTGTTCTTGGATTTGGGTTTTTTGTTTTGTTTTGTTAGTGATTAGGCTTGTTTGTAAATGAGTGTTTGTTGTAATAAATCTCGAAAAATCTCAGGGTGAGCGAGAATCGAATATAAGCCTACTATTTGATAAGAGATAAGGCCTTATTAGTTATCTGGGGTTTTTGTTTTGTATGATTTGATTGTAATTAAGGGTGTTGGTGACATTTTTACATTGCGGTGCTTAGCTTGATTTTGGGGTATTTTTAGTTTTTGATTCTGGGTATTGTTAGTTTTGTGTTTGTGTTTAATGGGTATTTTTTGTTTTGTTAAGACGTGTTTTGTGAATTAAGTTGTGACGTGTTTTGTTAATAGTGATATTTTTTGTGCATTTTAGACTATGAAGTCTTATATATGGATTCAAACTTCGGATGGTACTGTACAAGAAGTAGAGCAAGGAATTGCGATGTTATGCCCTTATATAGCTCATGAAATGAGCGCGGGGCTTGGATCCTCGAAAACCAATCCCATTTCTTTGTCGTCTAGAGTTAAGCCTAATTCTTTGAGTTTAATTTTTGATTACTGCCGGTTTCATGGACTACCGGGACGCTCTAACAAGGTTAGCCTCATTTTTTACTTTTTCTTGTTTTCGGTATTTATCTTGTTTTCTTGCTTTCGAGTGTGTTGTGAAAAGCTTATATGTATGTTCATATAGATAAAGACTTTGTTTCCCGTAAAATGTAGCATAGATAACATATTGGACTCTAATTTGTTCAATCTCTAAATTGCTAAAAATGATTTTAATGACTAATGAGTAGGGAATCAAGTTTATTATGTTGTATTCAGTTGCAACAAATGGAATAGGGAGGATAGGGGTGTAAACTTGATTATAATTATAAATATGTTTGTAGATATTAATGCATGATAGTGATTACTTCCTCCATTCTACTTGACATATATAAATCAGATTTCTAACTCACCAGTCTACATTTGAATGCTCAAATCTCATCGTAAAAATTTGGTATTCTTGCAAAGTTTTTTTTGTAGTGGTACTAACTACCCTCTCAAAATTTTCACTCGCACTTAATAAAATTCTCTTCCACCTGTAATATTCTTTTTTTACATTCTATTTTATTATATTACCATCTTGCCCAGTTGATTCCCAACTGAAAACCACCTTGCAGTAATACAGCTAAGGAACTTGGGTTTACTTTTGTGACAGAAATATATATGCAGTAGTATCTGACAAATAAATTCCAAATTTATATCAATATTTTTTTGTCCTTTGGATAGGAGCGCAAGACTTTTGATGAGAACTTTCTCAGGAAGGACACATCGAGTCTTTGTGAGTTGGTTAATGCTGCACACTACTTGCAGTTGAGACCATTGTATGAAAAAACCTGTTCAGCTATTGCCCGGAAAATTGAGGATGAATCTCCAGAGGAGATACGCCGTTTATTTAATTTTCCTGATGATCTTACAGAGGTATTTTTGTATTTCAGCCAACATGTTAGTCTATACACCAAATTACTTACTGTACTGATTCAACTGACTCAGGCTGAAAAGTTGGAGCCTTGGAAGAACGCGCCTGATGATTCACGGATTCGGCTTTTGAACAGACTGTATGCCAAAAAGAAAAAAGAACTCGAAGAGGTGGAGAATGTGAAGGTGAGATTTCTAGCAGTTCCCATATAATTACCATTACAATTTTGAACCTGAAATTTGTTGATTTCGTACTATTATTGATTTGTTAAATTCATCATTAATAGAAAGTAGAGGCCGAAGTAGAGGTTCAGGAGCATAAAGATGACCGTTCAGTGGATGACCTCGTCTCTTTTATAAATGGAGGACATGGAGGTAACTTCACTTTTTTTACTCTCCTTTCTCTGCATACCTTATACCTAGAACTTATTACGTACTTTCACATTATCAATCAACTTTGCAAATTGCAACTTCTGCCGCTTTTTCTTGTTCACAAGAGGAGGATGCCATTACCATTAGGAGAATTCTAGTCCTTGTGAATTTTATTCTTTCATGCAAGAGGCTGAACAAAAGTATTGGTCAGTAAGATTTTTATGAAGCTAAATGATGGCTAGGGGATTCTTATATATTCCAAAGAGAATCCAATTTGTAGAAAATAAGTACTCTAAAAATATCACTGTGACTTAAATATTGATTAGTACGAGGTCAACACCTTTAAGCACGAGAGTCAATTTACCTTTCTAGGGTGACTTGCATGTTGTTAGCAGGGAGTTACACCCTAGGAGTGTGACGGAGTTCCACATTTTATGGCAGAAAAACACCAGTCCACTTGATATTATGAGTGGTTTTGTTGTGAAGACTTTAATTTATTTACAGAATAATCCTTTTGACCCCATTATTTTGAGGTAGTGAACAGTTAGGTTGGAATGGTTTTGTTTTTATGTAAAAGAATTTACTAATTGTAATCCTACTGGTTTTTACTCCAGAAAACAGTTCGAATGGTTTCCATTTTATGTGTAGGGGTTTTGCTAATTTTAATCCTAGTGTTCGTTACTCCCAGAAATGTTCTGTTTTACTTTTCCATACAAATTTGGTCACTATATTATTAAAGTAGTACAGTTTTGTAACTTGCTCCAAATTTTGTAGGCATTGTTAAATGTTAAGTAATGTATTCGTGGAATCAGTATCTCATCAAAAGTAAATACCGCATCCTTAAAAAACATTTAAATTACTGGGACATTTGAAGTAACATATGGTGTGAGAGTGGGATAACTTGAACTACAAACAAACGTTAGCTTGATTAAAATATGTTGACAGCCTAGTACTTCAAATCTGGTGAATCTATGATGGACTTTTGTCTAATCATCTCATGGTCTATTTATAGTTTGTAATACATTTTGCAAAATGTCATGGCATTGCTTTATACCTTGTAGTCAAGCTTTTTAGCTTGTCTCAAAAACGTACATTTTGAAGAGTTAAGTCTCAATTTCTTTTGTTTTCCCGCATCTAAACTTTAAAAAGAATTTTTTTTTACTACTATCTTTAGCAGATACGAAGGGAGTCCGAACTTCGAAGAAAAAGAAGAAGATCCGTAATAGAAAGGAGGGACAGAAGAATGCTCTTTCCGGTTGTGGTTCTTCAAACGAAGCTTCCCATTTTAAAGATGTCCTTGAAAACCATGATAAGGTCTACCAGCACCTTTTACATTGTGTCTTGTCGTTCTTACTATTTTTTCCAATAGAATGTCGCAGATTTGCACTTGGGCCAAATTCCAGGTCCACTAAATCAGATATCTTTACATTTTTCAGGATTCAATTTCAAATGCTTCTGAGGCATCATACCATAGTGTTCAGAGTACTGGTGATTTGTCATCCCCTCTCCATGATACATTAAACTTACTGAACATGCAAGATGACAGCTTTAATTTTGAGGAGGATGAGTTTGATGATGATGATATAGATCCTGCTTGGAAGGAAATGATTGATAGGTTCGGTTCGCCTCTTAATCTTTTAACTTCTTCAAACTCGCAGTTAGCTATACCATAGATGCATGAAATTTCATTGTACTTAGTTTTCTCCGGCTGCATCATTATATTCTCCTTTGTAAGGGGTAGTCATATTGCCTCAGGTAAGAATTTTAGGTATTTGTACAGTGTGTATCACGATAACTTTGCATTTAGGGCTACATTTGAGCGGCAGTGTAATTCATAAATCTTATTCCAGTGTGGTATCTGTGTCATATGTTTGTGTTGTTTTAATTAAATTTAAGATTGTAAACCCAAACCATGAGATGTGTTATAGGCCTAGGAGTAACATACTTTAAGGACTGACCTCGTATATAACTGCATTTTTAAAATTTAAAATGATATTTATTTCTGCTATTTCTATATGTTCTTTTGTATGTTGGTCATCTTGATTCAGGAAAGTTGAAAACTGACACTTGCCTGCCTCTTTTTTTTTTCACCTCTCATTCTTTCTTTGTTCTCTCTTTGCACAGGGAAGTAGAGGATTTTGCGCGGATAATAAATTTAAGTTTGCCCGACAGAAAGCAGGAGATTTATTCGAGCCTGGAAAATAGACTAGCTACAGTTCCAATAGAAGGAAATGGATCTAGAACGGAAGGTGGTAATATGTTCTCTTCTTTTCTTAGTTGGTGATCACTATTTAGTGAATATCTAGACTGTTCTGATATTTTTAATTTAAAAAACGAAAATGAGATTGCTCTGTACCCTTTCCAGTAAAAGCTAATTATGTACAATTTTCTTTTCTCCAAGTTCCTGTTGATGCATATCATTGAAGTAACAAGCATCAACGTAGTCATTGTCACTTATTTGTGCTTGAGCTCCCCCACCCCACCCCCACCCCCACCCCCACCCCCACCCCCACTCACACTCACACCAACACCCACATAAATACATGCCTTTTATATCTGTAATATGCGTTGGTAGACAAATGTATTTGATCTACGTTTAATGCAATATAGGGTATAGACCTGAAATTGGGTTTTGTTCGTCAGATCTAGAAATGAACATGACAAATTGGGTAGTAAATTACGTTCTCATCTCCAGAATTTTCCCAAGTCTAATTAATTGTTTACAACTGTATTGGCTTCTCTTTTATATTTGTTGTAATTTTTTCTTTCAATCTGATCTTGCGTTTTATGGCCCTTGCCATCGTATGATGTTTGCATCGACATATATGATGTCAGCAAGTCTTCTTAGCAATTTCAGAAGTACTATAATGTATGTATTATTATATTTTTGGTCAGTTTTTTTATAGAAAAATTACAATTTCATTTCATTTTTTAGCTGAATGTATGTATCTCATTTGCTGTAAGAGTTTTCGATCTTTGTTCTCTAGGTCATCATGCCAAGTGTTTATTAATATACTAACACAAAAAAGACTCCGGAAATTCTACTATTCCAAACCAAGTCTGCTAACTCTGCTTTTGTTCACAAACCAATGTTTGCAGATGGAAATTGAGCGGTCTGTATACGTCACTGCTGCTTTGGAGTGGTTCTGGACAAATGCTTCCGACTGTAAAGAGTTGTTGGCGGTGTTGTAAACTAGTAATGTAGTTTCTTTAAATTTATTTTTTCTTTTCTCTACATTTGACAACACAGTTATGTCATACAACGATCAATCTACCGTGTTTGTCAGTTTCTTGAAAGTAGTTGGGAATTTTGTTCTTGGTCAGTTTCTCGGAATTTGTGGGGAATTTGAACCCAACATTCCGTGGGTTAAAAATTGAGGGAACAATCAAATGGAAGAGTTTGAGTTGAATAAACTCTAGTTAGAACCAAAATTGCCATTTTAATCCTCATGCGCTATTCTTTCCCCTTCTTTTTCCTGTCATAAAATAGGTGAAAGAAACTACAGTGGTTTTTGTTAGCAGTGCATGTGGTGGCTGTGTTTGGTCAGAAGAATTGAATGTGGGCTGGTGTTAGATTGAATTATTAGACCACATGATTGACTTTTAAGCAAAACACGGGTAAGCTCATTTTATGTTCTCAAATGATACTATACTGTGTCATATTTTAGAAAGCTTCACCTATCTACCCTCATTACCCTTGCCTGATTTATTCACATTTACAACTTTAGTCTCTAGGAGATGAGAGTTGGTCACGGGCAATCGATTGGTAGGAGTATACCGTACTCTCCTATATATGCACACTGAAAACCCTACTATGTCGCAACAATAACAATCTTTTGCCCTTGACCAGCTCCCTTAGTTTTATTTTCTAAACCTTTTGTTTTGTACTCCAAATGTTGAATTTTCTTACATAGTTGAGCTGTTAGTGCTAATCCATATTACTAATAGCTGAGAAAACATTGTCATTGATGCAAGCTTAGAAAACATTGTCAATAACTAGCCGTTGATAGCTGATAAGATACGCGGCCTCAGGTTGTGTTCCTGAAGTGGCAATTTGTGTTGGAACCTGGTCCTGGAGCTGAAGACAACAAAATTAATATACTTTAAATGAGTCAACGTACAGGTGTCAAGTAAAAGAAATTTAAAATTAAATGGGCTGTATAAAACAGTTGAGGGTTTGTTGGTGGAAGATATATCCATTTTCTAACCACCTGATTTCTATATATTTTTAGAAGATATATATGAAGTCTTGGGCTAATTTATTGTAGCAGTAATAGAAGAACTAGTAGTAGGAGTATTTTTTTTTATCAGCACATATTAGTTACTAACTCTGATAAAAATGTGCTGTTTTTATTGGTGGAATTGATGTGAATGCAGAGGGCTATTAACATTTATTATTCAATCAACAATAAGAAAAGCCCATTTATATGGGAATTAGTGACTATTATGTGCCGAAAATCCTTTTTTTTATTTTGTGTTTAAAATACGAGCATTCCGAGACTATTTTCTATAATTTGGTGCTGGAGATAATAAGTATACTTTCTCCATCCCGTTTATATCGGTCACATTTCTGTTTTCGTCTGTCCCTAAAGTATTGATTATATTTCCTTATCAAAATAAATTACTTTTTGAGAATTTTTTTTTCCTCATTATACATGTCGATAGTCGGTAGTATTATCTTCTAATAAATTTAGAGAAATTATCAAAAATACTCATTATAGTGTTTTTTTACGATTTTACTATTTTCTGATTTTTTTTTTCAAAAATACGAAATCAACCAAAATCAAACATATGCATCTAGTTGAATAGAGTTTTTTGCTTGCATTTGAATTTGCATGTAATTGCAGAAACTCGTCGAATATTGCATCAGTTGATTTCCGTTGCAAAAAAATCGTATTGTTGCAAAAAATAAATAAATTGAAAATAGTATATATTTTTTTTCAAATAAAAAACTATTTTTGCAATTTTTTTTAAAAACAACATTATTTTGGCAAAAAAAATTTTAGACATAGGGGTATTTTTCAAAAAAGCCCATAAATTTATAACTATTCAAAATATTGTAAAATTATAGAAAAGAATTGTATTATTTCAATTTAGAAAAAAGAAAAGGTAAAGGAAAGTAGCTTGTGGAGTAGATAAGAGTACGAAGAAGACAGTGCACATGAATAAATAATTAATAAATCACAACATGTGGTGCTTAAAGACAGTTACATGGATCACCGAACTTTACCTACATTAATTTCATTTTTAGGACCTCCGTTTGTAAGAATAAAATTAAATTAACATTTTAAAAAATCTCAAACTTGCCGGTAATTTGTAATGTAAATTCGCCAGATAGTTCACATTAGATATTTAAATACTTGCCGTAAAACAATAGGTACGTTGCTAGTAAGCAATAATCTATAAATAGGATAAAGAAAACTAAGTTCAACTGCATATTGCCGTCTTAATTTTACACCTGCAAATTACTTTTTATATTACAAATTTAATACCGTTACTTTATGTCGATCTAAAATTTTAAGACATTAGATCTCAAGATATCAGGAAATACTCACTCGAAAACTCATTATGAATTGAAAGTGAATTAGGGGTGGAGCTGACAATTTGGTATACGACACGATAAAACGACATGATATAAATGGATATGCGTTCTGCTTTTTAGTACGCGAACAAGAAAGTACACGACACGAAAGAACACGAAATTTAAACGGATACGGATATGTGTTTACCCTTGGATACACGACACGACACGAAAGTACACGAAATGATAATTTTTTTAATGATTTTTTTAATATTTATATATTCGTTTATATAAATATACATATTACTCTAATATTATATATATATACATAAAATTCATGTATATTTATAAAAATATATCAAAAAATATACCATTATATGTAAATATATATATTTTTAATATATATGTAAAATTATATCCAACTATATAATATTTTATTTATTTATTTATTTTATACACGAAATATACACGAAACGATGAGTTACGAATATGTATTTAATCTTAAGTACACAAATGTTAAACGAGTCGGATATGTGTTTGCCCTTCACTACATGAAACACGAAAGTATACGAACGACACGAATTGTCAGCTCTAATTACGGGACATTAATTTGTCTTCATGCCACAATAAATTTTGAGAATATTGGAGAAGGGAGTCGAACCATTCTCGCGTTAGATACCAGTCAAGAAAACAGTCGTTCTAAAACATGAAAACGTTAGAGAAAACTCTTTTTAAGATCTTATATTAGAATTCAAACCCTCTTTATGTCTTAGAATATTTTCGAATTTCAAGTTTCCAAATAATTTTAATCAAGTTTAGTCCCCTTACTATGAAAAAACCAAAAAATTGAGGGTAATAATATTTCTAACGAACATGTGGGTAATTAATTAGCCTCCAAATGAACTGCAAAATACAGCTAGCTGAGATTTTTTATTCAATGAAGGAACCATCTTTTCTACATTTAGGTGAAGGACATTTCACAGTTATAAATTGCACATGTTGCCTTTTTCCTTCTTTTTTTTCCCTTCTTTGATTTTTCTCTTTTGCTTTCAATAGCAAGATAAGGTTGATAATGACCCTACTTCAATTCTGTTTCTATTTTTGTTGTGTGAAAATTGCTATTATTTTAAAGAATATTCTAACATAGTGTCAGTATAATATTGGCTTTTTTATTTCCAACATTTCTGATTTTTGATAATAACTACTTTTGCCTATTTCTTAAAAAAAAATTCTTGGGCTTGTGTATCCGTTCTGACGAATCTCTGAATAAATGAAAATTGATGATAAATAAATCAACTTTGACAATTTCTGTAATTATTATTGCTGTTATTATTTATCTCAATATATATTGATTGTTATTAAAAAAATAATACATGTTTATAATTAATTCTGATAACATTAATCACATTTATTTGAATTACAAGTTTAACTTGTTTATTGTTTAAGAGTAATAGATGTTGGACCTATTAAACATGCAGCAGTAAATATTAAGTGCAGTTATATGCACAAACAAAATTACTCCATTATTTCAAATTAATAGTTCCTTTAATTTTTAATACGTATTTTGAGGTGAAAATAAATATAAAAAATAAAAGGGAATTTTTTCAAAAATACTCAAATTGCAAAAATTATTTTTAAAAATACCTTACGACTATATATACAACATAAAATGCAATATTTGTAAAAGTTCGAGTATCCTCCTTGAAGCCAACTTTGATGGTATTTTTGTAAAAAAGTTCAAAAACATGAATATTTTTTCAATCTTTTTAGTGATATTTATTTTTTTCAAACTTTTTTTTTTTAAAATAATTACAACTTTATGAGATATAATTTATGTTTTTCAGTATTTTTTTTAATTTACCAAACTCTCAAAAACTCACAAAAAACAAGGGTAAATTAGTCGTTTTACCCAAACCGTCCAATATTCCCAACTAAATTCAACAATCCAGCTGAGGGTCAAAGCCGTAACTTCACTCCCCAACCCACCACATTTAAAACCCACCTCCTTCCCTCCCTCTATACATACACCTATACACACAATTCAATTCAGTTACAATCAATTCAACAATGTCACTCCCAAAGCCACCGCCGTTAACCACCGCCGGAAAGTCCTTCCCCGCCGTGACCTCCTGCGACATCTCCTCCGTCTCTCACAACTCCATCGCCGCTGACTTGGACGGCACGCTTCTCATCTCCTCTTCCGCCTTCCCTTACTACATGCTCGTCGCTATCGAAGCCGGTAGTTTGCTACGCGGCTTCATATTGCTTCTTCTCTTTCCTGTTATCGCAATTGCGTATGTGTTTGTTTCCGAGGCATTGGCTATTCAGATGCTGATTTTTATTTCTTTCGCGGGCCTGAAGGTCCGCGATATTGAGCTGGCGGCACGCGCGGTGTTGCCGAGGTTTTACGCGAGCGATGTGAGGAGAGAGAGCTATGAGGTGTTTGAGAAGTGCGGGAGGAGAGTGGTGGTGACGGCGAACCCGACGGTGATGGTGGAGACGTTTTGTAAGGAGTATTTGGGAGCGGAGAAGGTGCTGGGGACGGAGATTGAGGTGAATTTGAAGACGAAGAAGGCGACTGGTTTTGTTAGGAAGCCGGGAGTGTTGGTTGGGGAATGGAAGAAGATTGCGGTTGTTAAGGAGTTCGGTGATGAGGTTCCGGATATCGGAATTGGTGATCGTGAGTCTGATCATGATTTTATGTCCGTTTGCAAGGTATTATAATTTTTTATACTGATTTAGTGTTGTTTTATGGTTTTTTTAGATGTTATGCTAATCGGAATGGGAATTATTATGGTTCGTGTCTGCGTATATTTTATCCTTCCGCCTGATAAAAAAATTGAACATGTTTGATTAATTTTGATTTTACAATTCGTGGAATTGGAATTTTTAGTTATGTTATGTATAGGCGTACGTACATCTTATCCTTCGAATTAAATATGTTTGATTAATTTTGATGATATGCTAAGTGGAATTGGACGTTTTAGTTATGTTACGTGTGTCTGCGTATGTTTTATCCTCCCTTCAATATAGCTGATCTGTGAATTGAACATGTTTGATTAACTTCTAGCTTAATTGGAATTAGAATGGTTAGTTATGCATCTTGTCTGCAAACGCTTTATATTTGAATATGATTGATTTTTTTGCTGGTATGTTAATTCGAGTTAGAATTGTTAATTATGCTATGTGTCTGTGTGCATCTTATAATCTTCAATATGCCTGAGCTATTAGTTGAATATGCTTAATTTGGTTTAACTGAATACATACATATTTCTGCAAGATGTGCCAGCTGATTTTTAGGGCTAGTCTTGCAAAAAGTCGTGTACTAATTGGTTGAGACTTGAGAGAGAGAGAGAGTTGTGTTTGTGTGTGTGTGGGTAAGAGAGAGAGATAGAGAGAGAGAGTTGTGTTTGTGAGAGACAGAGAGAGAGAGTTGTGAGAACTGAGATATGCTTTTTATTACTGTATTTCTCACATATGCTCGTGACAACTGAGATATTACTGTATTTTTTATTGCAAAGTAGCAGTAGTGAGAAAATTGCAATATGTTTTTGATACGCAGAAGTTATTCCATTTTGGTGTTGATGTGCAACATTAGCAGCTTAAAATTTTATAGTTCTCTTGCTGTTGAATTGTTATATTATTAGAATGATGCCTAATCTAGGACATACAATATTGAAGACCAAATTTCACAATCTCTAAGGAACTTAGTATATACCAGCCTTGATACATGTGGTACGCAATTTCTAAATCGTGTTATCTTGGAACTTATTTCTGAATTCAAGTTTTTCTTTCCAACACCCTTGTCAAGATGTGTTTATAGTACAATTACAGAAGTTTAACCAACTTAAATGAAGCAATTATATCTAGGTTGTTAGAGTATCTCTCTTTCTGTCATTTTCTTCCCATTTCCATAAAACAAGACAGCAATAAATGTTAGAAGATGCTGAAAGCCTGAGTGAGTTTCACATCTTTTTCTAGATGTCTGAGATGGCAAAAGCTTTCAATGCTTACAACTGGCAGGCTTTTTAATCTGCTGTATTGATCACAATGTTAAGGACTTAAGGCACATGGCACCTTCTTTAGATCAGGGGTCCCCTGCCTTGCATTTGTTTCATCACAACTACCTCCCTGTTGTAGTAATAAGTGGTTGAATTATGCCTCATTTCTGGGCTCATTTGTGTTTATTATGGATTGGATGGTATTTATTACACTGAGTGACTGTTGATGTGCTTGTGATTTTACTGTGTTTAATGATTGTGAATCATGACAGGAGGGCTACATGGTGCACCGGAGCAAATCTTCAACACCCCTTCCCCGTGATCGTCTGAAGAGTCGTTTGATCTTCCATGATGGTCGCTTAGTTCAACCCCCGACTCCGTTTAATGCCCTGATCACCTTCATGTGGCTGCCATTTGGATTCGTTCTGTCCCTCATGCGTGTCTACATCAATCTCCCCCTTCCGGAAAGAATTGTACGTTACACATATGCAATGCTCGGAATCAAACTAGTTATTCGTGGCACCCCGCCTCCTGCCCCTGGACCGAATTCTCGTGGGAACCTCTATGTGTGTAATCACCGCACAGCTCTTGATCCGATCATCATTGCAATTGCACTTAAACGTAAAGTCTCCTGTGTTACATACAGTGTCAGTCGCCTTTCAAGGCTGCTATCGCCAATCCCAGCTGTTGCTCTGACTCGTGACCGTGAAGCTGATGCAGCCATGATCAAGGCACTACTTGAAAAGGGTGATCTAGTGGTGTGCCCAGAGGGAACTACATGTCGCGAGCCTTTCCTGTTACGTTTCAGTGCCTTGTTTGCAGAATTAAGCGATAGGATTGTGCCAGTCGCAATGAACCTCAAGCAAAACATGTTCCATGGTACCTGTGTCCGAGGAGTAAAATTCTGGGACCCTTACTTTTACTTCATGAACCCAAGACCAACCTACGAACTTACATTCCTCGAGCGATTGCCTGAGGAAATGACATGCAAGGCTGGCGGGAAATCTTCAATCGAGGTAGCTAATCATGTTCAGAAGGTTTTGGCTGGAGCACTCGGGTTCGAGTGCACTCAATTGACTAGGAAGGACAAATATTTGCTGCTTGGTGGAAATGATGGCAAGGTGGAGTCAATGTACAACAAGAAGTGAGATGATTTTGTGATGCAATAGCATCTTTTATTTGGCCATTTGGGGATTCAAACTTTATTAATTAATTGTCTACTGCTAGCAGTTAGGGGTTATCTGATATGATATCCCCCTTTCCTCGTACTATTCAAGGTCTCTGAAAGTTTGATCATATTGTTCTGGTATATTAAAGCTACAACTTCATCATCTAGTGTATACTGATATTTTTCATAAACCAGACTGGCAATTGCTTTCATCAGTCCAGAATTATGGTGTTGATTATAATGTCCTGTTTCTCGCAAGTTTTGGTTATGGGCAAATCTAGAGCTAGACTAGAAAGTATGTTGATTTCGTAATCAAGTTTCTGTGTTCTTGTTTGACAAAAACAACTTATTCTTCTAGGTATTCTGAATTAACACAAGAGAGTGTTTGAAAACTTGTATTTCATTTCAAATGAAATCCAAATTCTCAAACAACTTATTTAATCAAATCCAGAATTTTAGATGAAATCCAGTTTCTCAAACGGGCCACAAGATTAATAAATCTTGTTCGTGGAGGGATCTAATGCACCAGTAATTGATCAATTCAGCTTGTGTATCTCAGGGTATCATGCTTTATCGGCCAGTCATCAGTTTAAAAATAATGCAAAAGAAAACGACAAATTTGCGACAAATTATAATTTAAAAACTGCAAAAAAAAAGAAGCAACAAAACCATCTTACAATAAGTTTCAAGCAAGAACTAAAAAAGCTCAAAGAATAATACTAAACAGTGCCCAAATTAAAAAAATCGTAATATAACACCAACACGGAATAAGAGATAAGGTCTTATCGTAGTCAATCCCAAACACCATCGTAGTCAATCCCAAACACTAGGTGTTTGGGATTGACTACGATAAGATGTGTATATGCATGCATATTCGTACTCAGGGCAGTCTTCTTGATTCTCCTAGTGATTCAAAAGCACGTCTCCGTGTCGCTGAAACTGATTGCTGGCTGTATTACATAGACGAGCCTTGACAAAATTATGACAAGAAATAAGAGACAACCATGATTTACAAACCGACTTCATTCGCAAAAGATCCTTCAACGGAAGCCTTAAGAATATGTTGTAAACGACTGATTGTTCAAACAGTGAGATCATGTCGTTTGTTGATCGAGGGTTAGGGTTAGTTGCCATGGATTTCAATAAATTTTAGGTATCTGTTTCAGAAAATATTATTCATGTTTAGAATTAGAGTAGAGGTATTTATAAAAATCTAATTTATAATCGGGTTTGTAATAAAAAGCCCAAGATACAGTGTGGGCCGGCAATTTAGAAGAATTTTGGAGTTTTGAAGGTCAAGGCCCTGTAATTTTATTTTATTTTATTTGTTAATTAATATTCTTGTAAAAATTCTGGCAAAAAAATAAAATAAAATACTCATGTAAAAAAAACACGCGACTATTATATTGTTCGTACTGAAGAAGAGTTCAACCATTACACCGAACACTTTGGTGACTAATTTTTTTTTTTTTTTTGAAAATAATTAAGGCGTAGGGGTTTTAATAGCCCAGGTGGTGTTATTCATTTTGCTCCACATAGATATTAATCCTCTTTTTATATAGATATTTAATTTTGATTTTTGTAATCCTCAGTCAAGCAATCCTTTGTGAGAAAACTAAATTTGAGGGTGTCCTTAGGATAAATTACCTCAGATTAGCACATTTTATATTATAATATTTTAAAAGCAAATTTGTAAATATAAATACGACTCCCCTATATTTATAAAAATACTCCAATACTACATTTGTTTTAATTTAACGTCAGACATGTTTACCTACGTTAAAAGAAACAAATATAGTATGAGGATATTTTTGTAAATAATGGGTTGTTTTGTATTTATAGATTTATCTTTAAAATTTTATATTATAAAATATCTTAATCGCATATAATTTGCATGAGAACATCTTGAGATATAGTTTTCTCATATAAATTGTAAAAAATAAGATTTACTTAAAAATTTGAAATAAATGCAGTATAATAAACACAAAACCCCGTATACTACACTTATTTTCTTTTAATCTCTTCCTGACTTAAAAAAAAATAAGTATAGTATAAGGATATTTTTATAAATAAGGGGGTTTATTTTTGTATTTACAGATTTACCAAAAATTTGACATTATAAAATGTCTTAACCGCATACTCACTCTTTCCCATTTAATTCTATACATTACTTTTCAACATGCTTTTCAATTCTCCTTTAAAACATACCTCCATTATTTTTTTAAACTTTTTTTTTCTGAATAAAAGTTGTATTTTAAATTTTTATTCAGAATTTTCTTTTTAACAAAAATATTATAAAACTATAATTTATAAAAATCTCGAAATACACGCAAATAAGTAAACGTATAGAACCGGTGGGACGGAGGTAGTATAATTTTACTTGCAAAAATTTGAAACAAACAGTGTAATAAACACAGACAAAAGAAGTTAAGTGGCAATATAAACGGGGCTTATCTTTAGCTCTGCTCCACACTCGCCGGAAACTATGGCTATCGGCGCCGTCGTTTCTAACCGGAGTTTCGGTTCCTTCATTTCATGTATATTTTTGCTGCATTTTTTAAATTATGTATTAATATTATTTTTTTTAATGATTTTCGAGCTGTGCTGTAGTTATTGATTTTTTGTTGTTTTGTTTTTGTGCTTTAACAGATAAATGCAATTTGTCAGAAAATAATATATGATCACGGGCAGGTGGATCCAAGAATTATATTCGTGGGGCACCAATCATATTTTGTTAATATACTCTTATAATTTTTTAATTTTCATGAGGCATTTCAATATATTTTTTAAAGTTTTAATGATAAAAAATGGTACTCCCTCCGTCCCGTTCGATTTTATACTTTTACTATTTGCACGTATTTCGAGACTTCTATAAAGTATAGTTTGATAATGTTTTTTTCAATTTTTTTTTTCTGAATAAAATTTTAAACATGAAACTTTTATTCAGAAAAAAAAAAATTAAAAAATATTGTGGAGTTATGTTTTAAATGAGTATTGAAAAGTATGCCGAAAAGTAACATATAGAATTTAATGTTAAAGAGAGAATAATTTTTTTTTAAAAAGGAACAGGTGTCCTGCGGTACCACTTACTAGATACTCTCTGGGGGAGAGTACTTTATGAAATAAGTTATCGTGAGAACCCGTTAACTTCGTATGAGGTTGAGAGAGGTGACGAGTTGGTTATTGAGCGCGGAACAGGGGCGAACTTAAGATAAAGCAACAGAAAATTTTAGGTAGAGATTTTTTTTTTCAAATCTCAAGTTTTAGTTAAAAATGAGTGGAATTTATTTTTACATCCCCGACTACGATCAGAATACCGATGATATTTCATTTTAGTCCCGGCTGTTTTAAAGTTCTACGGATTTGAGTGGGTAAGATGTTAAAATTGCATACTGAATTACAAGTACAAGGTTGCGCATGCCACTGCTAATATTGCTTGGACAGTGCACCTCAAGTGTGCCCAGTTTATATGGTACAAAAGAAAAAGATACTGTTATCTCTAAGTAAAATTTGCACTGTTTTAGGTTAATATGAACTTGAACTCTCTTTGTGTCATTTATAGTAACCACACCTAGGGCTGTTCATGAACCGAGCTGTTCGCGAACAAGCTCGAGCTCGGCTTGTTAAGAGCTCGTTAGGCTCGGCTCGTTAACGAACTCGAGCTCGAACAGACAAATGTGTTTGTTAAGCTAAACGAGCTCGAGCCGAGTTTTGACATAAACGGAGAGGGGTTAGATTCACTTGCATCGCCAGATGGCTCAAGTGAAGCCATTTTAGCGGAGACTGTGCAGGAAACTAAACCATGGTGGGAGCTGCCAAAGCGCTGGGTTATAGTACTGCTTTAAGCGCTGGGTTATGTTCCAGGTCAATAAGAGCATAGCTAGTTTGATTCAGTCATCTTTCTTCTGGGGATATCTTCTCACTCACGTGGTAGATGAAGACTCGAACATGATCTTATACTCTTTAACAACACTCAACTATTTGTTTTAAATACCGGCTGAAGACGACTAATGCCATGTTTGTTTACAAAAAATAAAATCTGAGGAACTAAAAACGCTCAGTTTACTTTAAGTATTTTCTGTAATAATCCCATTGACTGGTTTTTGTTTTGAGAGATTATTTAATCCTACCTCTCAGTGTATATACCCTCCATTGAAATGAGCTAAAAAGTAATAATCTTTAGTATATTATATAAGTTAAGGATTAATGTGTGCAAGGAGAAGGCCTTAATTGATTCATATATTGTATTTAACACAAATATGGCCTAATTAGCAGTTATTATCTTCTCTTCATGCCATATGTTCTTGGCCAAATGTCTCAGAAATATGTAGGCTGCCCTTAAGGATGCAATTCTCTTTGTTTTAGCTTCACCTTATTCTCCTTAATATTCACTTGATGTATCTACAACTAATCAGTTCAACTTACTTATGAAACAGTTTGCACTTTCTGGTTAATTATCAACAACAGCTTGTTACCTGTTCTTTTTTCATCACATCAAACCCTACTAATCACCTTTCTTCTTATTTATGCGTTACTTACAAATGTACTTTGCAATCACTATGCTATTCCTAAAATTAGAAAAATCATGGCAAAACCTAAGAATTATGTACTCTTTAAATGCCTTTAATTATTTGTTAATTTGAGTTTTAGTTCTATGCCATCTTTTACTGAGCTTCTATTTCTCTGCAAACTAGATTGCTGGAGGCATATGGGCAGATAAAGTTGAGGGCAAACTAGTCTTAGGTTTTGGAGTTGTTTGGTGATCAATTGCAACAATTATGACACCAAGTGCTGCAAAAATCGGACTTCATTTCTTACCGGTCATGCGTGCCTTCACGGGGATTGGTGAGGTTGGCTCTTCTTGTACTTCAGTCTGCACTGTACTTCTCTTCATGGTTCATCTGACTGAATTGTAATAAATTACATGATTAGAACAGTATGAAAGACTAACATTTTGTTTGCCAGTTTCAAAGGAAAATCTTCAAAATATACTGTAGTGTGATTATAGCTGACATTAGCTTTCAGTGCAGTCTACAGTGGAAATATTTATCAGATAAGAAACATTTGGCCTAGTTATATGCCTCTAAGATCTAATAAGATCAATATTAAAATATTTATGATACAACAAATCTAAAAGATGAACTTAAATACTGTTCGTAATTAACAGTGATTACATCTCAGGTGTTGAACTTCAACTTGACTGAATTTGGGTTCTTTGTGTACTACCATGGTTAACTATGGCGGTATTTGCAAATATAGGAGGTTGGATTGCGGACACAATTGTTGTCTCGATTACAGCTGTTCGGAAGGCAAGAATAGTTCTGGATCGTACATTCGTTTGTATAAGTGAATAGCGCGATTTTTCTAATGCCGGCGTCTGTTATATTTATCAGAAGTGTTACTAAAGACAGTTGATTTTACTTCTTTTTCTTTTTCCTTAGGTAACAATCTTTATCCTTACCTGCTGCAGATATGAATGCTGATCCAGTTTTGATATGAATGTTGCAAAACAGGATTTCGGACCATTAGAGTTGTTGATCATAGTTTTTCCTTTCTATATTTTGTGACTTCCGTAAGAATACTACCTTGAGATGCTATTAGTCCTTTATTTTTACTATGAATTCTTGCGCTACATTACATATACAAAAGCAAATGATTCGAAACCATTCTACATGGAAAACCCCAAGGAAGGGGAATGTTAGAATATAAGATCCTGAAACATTCGCTAACACCTTGAGGTTTTAGAGTAACTGGTTTCTTGACATGATATCAGAGCTGAGGCTGTCAGAGGACTCATGTTCGATCCTTGCCCCCAAAAGTGGGCTCTGAAAGATGTATTAATTTCTATCTTGATAGGGTTTGGATGCGTTCTCCCAGTCTGGACTCACTCCTATCACCAAGACATTGGGCCGCGCTATGCTGTGAGTACATGTTGTCCTTCCTCATCAGGTTTTAGAATGGTCAAGAAATGATTTATAATGTTCCAGCTTTCTGGTTGCTATGCTATATTTGATTCTTATATTTAATTGGCTTTGGGGAAGGTTTCCTTTTTGTATAGTCGATTAGTTTTCTGATTCTGAATACTTATAGGGAGTATTGTTAGGGCTATCAAACACTGGAGGTGTTCTTGCAGGGATCTTTGGTACTGCTGCAACCGGATACATACTCCAAAAGGTAAACTAGAGTTTATCGTTGCATCTTTTAAAACGTTATACAACGGGAATCAGATTTTCGTATCTTGAACATAATGCAGGTTCCTGGGATGATGTATTTAAAGTCTCCGTTATGCAATACATCATCGGGACACTAGTGTGGAACTTGTTTTCAACCGCAGAGAAAATACTAGACTAATTCTTACAAAATAAAAATGCAGCTTATATAGATCAAATGGCGAAAAGTGAGATGGCAAGTTGAGATAAGGTTACTAGTTTCTTGAGGGTAAAGATCAATTTGGACTAAACATGGTAAAGAGGCGACCGTTTTATAGTTCTCTCATCATTTCTCGGACAACTAAGTTTCTACTCACGGTTGGATAACTCGAGTGATAATAAGTTTATCCTCTGTCATCCCAAAAATACTCATTTGTAAGATTATAAGGCATATTTGTAAAAAAAAAAAGGTTTCTACTCCATAAATTATAGGGTTGGCTTACCTTGCCCTTTCAGTTTGTAATCAAAAGAAAGTGGTTATAGTTTCTGGTTAGTTCTTGACTATAATCTCATCCACTGCTCACAGTGATACCTTTTAGTTCACATATTTCCACATTACAAAGCCATTTGATGTTAGAAAATTACCATCTTCATGTTCTGTTTTATTCAGTTTCGTTAAATGTGTTTGTGATGGCTTGTATAATTGAGATCGCAGAGGTCATGCTTGTAAGCTTGGTTCACCTCTAACCAGTGTTACAGATTTCCGAAATCGGAATTATTCGGTTGAGATACCGATTTGCGATTTATCCAAAATTGGTCAAATCAGATATATATTTTTGACTGATTTTTGAGCAATTTATCGGCGATTTTTGAAAAATCGGCCGATTTCTACAACAGAGCCTCTACCCCAGTGCCGGTCTATACTGTCACAGCACAAGAAACCATTTTGTTTAGGAATCAAAACAAAATTGGTTTCTAGTTTCAATACAGTGACGTATATAATATTTAACAGAGAAAACCGAGCCTTTAGCTATAGAAACTCGGACTCTTAAATTACATGATGACTCCAGAATTAACAAGTGCAGAATCAAAATGGCATTAAGTTGAATTTAACCAAGGTAGAGACTCTTACTAAATGACATGAGCTTGAATTAGAATAATTTATCGAGTCGAATCTAATGCCTGGGCACTGGGCAGTCTCTAGTTAAACTTGTAAATGGTAAATAGTATAAATTTATGATGAAATGGTAAGGATAAGAGCTAAACAATGATATTTGAAAGTTGTGACCAAATACATGATGCAACAGCAAAAGAAATATAAAATGTGTATGAACACAAGAAATGATACAGTATAGATATTTAACCATTACAAAGATGGGCAGGAACATTTCACCATTTACCGCATTACAGGCTTACAGCTCCAGTTCCAGCAGTTCAACACCGACCCTGGCAACTTCATCATTAACTTGTGCTATTCAAGAATGTTCTCAATGCTATGGCTACGAAAAAATTACCAGTTGTAGAATGTTCATTTCGTCTCAATTGCATTGTAAAACTCAGATTACATGTATAGAACATCATGTAGCTTTGCACAATAATTAGTTTCTGTATAAGTATTTGGAAAGAGGAAACTTCATGCTCCTTGCCACCTATCATTCATTTTAGAAGACTATAAGAACCAGTGGGAAAAAAGATTGCTATTGATACTTGTATGCAAGAAAGTATTAACGAAAACTGAGGAAATTTGAAAGATTACCTTTAGAACCATGTTCTCGTCCACTGTACATCTGTACCGAGTTGAACCTTCCAAGGGGCAGCTGCTGCCTTTGCTTATGAAGTTTGCACTGCAGAGACTGGATAGTTGCAAAAGTACATCAGACATCAACCCCCCATCCCCGGCTCCACCTCCTAACCCTCCATGGTCTAGTTCTTCTTCCTCAGCGGAATAGTCTGCAACCGATGTGATGCATTGAAATATAGCCAATAGCCTTTCTAAAGGAAAGGTTCCAGGCCCTTTCATGAGCAACTCCTGTTCTGCAATATCTTTCTGCTCCATAGATTTCTCGGAGGCCCTGACAAGGTATATTGCACACTAATCAGAGGTAGTAATATAATCTGTAAATAGAAGGTTATCAGTTTATCCTAGTAAAAGTTAGCTAGGCTACATATTACAAGCAGATGAAAGGAGAAGTAAAATAACTTAAACTGGAAACTTGTAGAGCTTGGTAATTCGAGAACAGCTTTAAAAATAACTTAAGCAAGGAATATGCATATTTGTTTTGCACTGCAATAACATTATGCTAGATTGAAAAGTAGAACAACAATGGGGTACACAAACAAACAATTAAAACAAAAGACACTAACTTCCTTTTCCGTTTCCTAGTAGCAGCGCCTCCGGTCGAATCAAACAGCGAAGCATCAAGAGTAGCTGGATTTCTAGAAGCTAGGAAAGCAGAAATAAGAAGGTACTTTGCACAGACAGACATATGAAAGTCTATCTCTTCTAAGACATCAGACACTCCCAATTTATTTCCGCTGAGTTTCCACTTTACCATTTCCTTGTTGGCTCTGTTTTCACTGCATACAGAGGGAACCCTGAATATCTCATTCAGAGAAGGCGCTATATGTGGCTGAAGATGACTAAATAATCGCCTTTTAGTTTCTTCATTGGGCACAATTGTCTGATCTTCTAAAGGTTCACAGTATATTTTAAATAAATGAGAAAAAGCTGTAGATATCTCATCAAGACGCCTTGTTACACGAGAAAAAGGCTTCAGAACCACACTGTTTAACAAGAAACAAAAAAAATGTCATTTATTAGAATCATAAAAAAAAATTAGTAAACAAAATACTTCCATGCGCTTACTCAAGAAATGATGCATAAAGCTTTGGGTTCGACTGATTTCTCAAGAAGATCTGACGAAGATCTTCCTCTGTATAATCAGGAAAATACAAAGGAATCGGCTCTGTATAACCAGTATCCGAGTGGTAAGTATCAGGTGAGGCACTACTGATAAAAATCAGACCCAATTCAGGCATCTTCAGGAGATCATAAAGCTTGAACAGAAAAGGCAATATGCTTAAACTCTTGTCCCAATCTCGAACAAGCTCTAAATTATCAATTATCAAGTAAACCATACTCCCTTTTACCCATTTTAAAGACTTCTTTAAGCTTAATTTCTCCGTCTTCTCCTTCAAACCATTAATTACATAGCCAAGAGCATCTTGCAAATAATTAACAAAATCAGACGGTTTCTCACACCTCTTTGCACTCGAATAACCATTCCCTTCATTCTTACTATGCAGAAGAAGCTGATTAATTATACTCTCAAACAATATCCGCGGATTGTAACAACTCCTACAACTGACATAAACAAACGGACGCTTAAAGTGCCTAAACATCTGCAACACAGTAGTTGTCTTTCCAGTTGAAACACCTCCATACAAGAATAATGGAAGCATTCGACTATTCAAAGGACCTAAAAGGCGTATTAATTCAAGAATCACTCCACGCCTCCCAGGAAGACTAGCAAACAAATCATCCGCATTAAATATTTCACCTCCAAACACGAGATCGCGTAAAGTAAGAGAATGAGGAGTACTACAACATTTCGTTAATTTAGCATCAGCATTGCTCAAACTAGGAGACGAAGTGGATAATCGAGTAGTTCTTCTAGTAGTTTGCGGAGTTTTGTCTTTACTCATTTCTTCGCAATTAGAATTGAAATTGCACAATTTCTGATCAAAATTAAGTAATTAATTTAGGGTTAAATCATCAAAAGGATTGTATTACTGTATTATATGCATAACATTTGCGAGGTATTTAGAATTATCAAAAAGGCATAATCATACAAAATGATATACGAACATTATAATCTGTGTGTGCGCGCGCATACGCGTAGAGATACACATTTAACAAATTTGTGCCGATTCACGAGAGAGAGAGGGAGGGGGAGAGAGAGAGAGAGAGAGAGAGAGGAGAGAGAGGGGAGAGAGAGAGAGAGAGAGAGAAAGAAAGAGAGGGGAGAGAGAGAGAGAGGGGGGAGAGAGAGAGAGAGAGAGAGGAGAGAGAGGGGAGAGAAAGAGAGGGGAGAGAGAGAGAGAGAGAGAGAGAGAGAGAACCTGGTTGAGAACTTCAATTGGCTTTGGGATACAAATAAATAGATCAAGTTGCTGAAATGGTACAAGTGAAAGAGAGGAATTTGAAATTGTTGAACCCTAGTTTTGCAGTATGAGATGATAGATAGATATTAGATAGATTGAGAGAGAGAGAGAGAAGGGCCGGGCGAGGGAGAATACAATTGTTTTCCCGCCCAAACCAGTACTGCGTTCTATTTTACTCAAAAATAATTCCCTCTTATTTTTCTTGTTTTTATACTGACTTTTTTCTTGTATTTTTAACTAATTTATTGATAGTTAGGTTAAAAGAAATAGTAAAGTAAATACTCAATAAGTTTAAAATGTATTCAATAAATTTGGTATTATATGGTAAGGTGTTACTTCTTAATTATTCATAATGTTATTCGAGAAAAAATATTACTAAAGTTAATTTTAGAAAATTATCTAAAGTGATTATAATTTATATATAAAAGCTTGAATAATATTTTTATAATAAATGAATTAAATCCTTACATTTACAAAAAATAACCTTAATTTCTATTAAAAAACTGATTTAATTATCTAACGGTAACCTGCTTGCGCAGACTTGTGATTCCTTTTTCCAGTATTTTGCGTAATATAAAAAGAGAGGCTTGTGATTCCTTTTTCCAGGATTTTTATTTTTCCAACTATAATATTATTAAAACATTTTAACTTACCTAAATTTATTTTCAATCAATAAACCAACTATGTTTTCATATACCAAAATCATACTCCCTCCGTTCAACTGAGATGTTTACGTTACTGTTCGGACATTTCAAGACTTCTATAAAGTATGGTTTCATAATAGTTTTTCAAAAAAAAAAGATTTTGAATAAAAATTTAAACATTAAACTTTTATTCAAAAAAAAATTAAAAGAAAAATTATGAAACTATACTTTAAACGAGTATTGAAAAACGTGCCGAAAGTAACGTAAACATCCACGAAGGGAGTACTAGTCAATTCTCTGTAAAACAGCCAGAACCCTGGTCACCATGGTGGCAAATGGCTTCCCAAGAAATTCGAAGTCACCAAGCTGCTCATGTAGTTTTGTCAGGCCCCCTATACAACAGTGGTCAACCAATGCGCATCAGAAAAAAAAAAACAAGCACACACATAGGCGCGTCTCAAACATGCATTTAAGGACAATAAAAGACGACTACTTGTATTAGCATTACAATTCATCTCCAGTCCCCGTACGAAGCATTTAGTTACTATTCAATACAGTACTGATACAGTGAAAGTTTTAATCCAATATACAATGTTGGTATTGACAACTTCTGCAAATATTGCAAAACCCAAAACCATAGTTATTGCCGATTACCAAGCAAATACAAACAAGTAGTTTCTTTCGACTTCACACGAAATGGATGTCAGGTTTGCTTGACATATCCTAGAAACCAAAACCTTGTACATCTCATTTGTCCAGCTCTTTGTCTTTGTTTTTATCTTTTTCGTCATCATCTTAACGCTGGGCTGTGGTGCTGCTTCTGATAACTGAGCCACTTCGTTGCCCGCCCACTATCACATCTTTTAATCGGGACAAGGGGCCCAGCATCTTGCTCATCTTCTGCAGCATTGCAAAGAAAAGAGTTGAGTTACTAGATAGCCAGTCATTCGCTAGTATAACTAGGGTGACAGCTGAGACAAGAAAAATAGACTATGTACACCTAAGAATTTAATACCTCTGCATTTTGATTACTGTAATACTGTTGCATGACAGAATTAACTAATTAATATATAAATAACTAATTAACTAAAATATAAAATTAGTTATATAAATAATTATAAAGCATCCCGTGCATTGCACGGGTATAAAGCTAGTAAAATTAACCGTACATAAGAAGCTGAACTCCCTCACAATCAAAAACAAGTTTCTCTTTAACAGAAAACAAGTTTCCTATTCTTCACTTGGAAGAATTTCTAGATAAATAATGGCATGCCATTCTTTCCCTAAAAGTGGGACACTTGGACCTCAGGACAGGTTATCAAAAGGTGAGAATGAAGGAGAGGGACACTGGGAGAACTGCCAGTTCGGGGCACTATGAATTTAGGCAATTTACTGTGATGCCATTAGGCCTCAGAAATGCTCCTACAATTTACAACCTGTAGAATGTTAACTAACTAAAGTTTTTGGAAGGTATCTCAGGAAAGTTTTGCTGGTATTCTCTGATGATATCTGAATTATGATTATTCAAGGTCTGGGAAAAAACATTTGAAAATTTAAGAAAAGGATTTGAAAACACCTCTGCTATTTCTCCCCCATATCTATCTGTATCTCTCTCCAATTTCCTCTATAACCTCGTATCTCAATCCTATACAACTAATGCTTACATATAATTAGCTTGTGATTCCTAGCATAAAGTCACATTAATACCTATCATTCGAATTTCAATATTATAATCAAATAGCAATATAGTCCGGCAAACGGAGTTAAGTTGTCTCTTATTTCTAAAATCACCAACACCAAAGTCCAAAACCATACCTCATCACCATACGGCCACTTGTGTTGCAACACCTGCCATCTCTGACCAATTATTACAAGTCCCATAACAGCTGCAGCAATGAAAATAGACCAGACAGCATTTGCTTCTTTTGCTTGAGCATATAAAGAAAGAGCTCTCCTCTTCCACCAAGCTTCACAGGGAAGGTCAGAACCATCATCTTTCTCTTCATCCATGTGCTTTGCTGATTGAGGAATATTTAGATCCAATCCTTCTTCAGATGAAGTAAATGGTTCAGCAAATGTTTTTTTCTCCTCAGCTAGGGTAGATCTGCCAATAGTGGGTTCACCATGGACAGACGTAAATTTATCAGTACTGTAGAAACTCTGTTCTTTATCCACTAAAGTTAATCCATCGCGGGCCATGCCTTCTTCAAATTCTGTACCACTCACATACAGACTTTTACCTTTCTCATCAACAAGCTTCATTCCAGGAAATTCATCCGACATACTCAAAGCTTTGGCATCCCAATTTTCTCCATCTTTGGTATTCGATATACCTCCTTCCTCTGCAACAAAATCAGGGGCATCATTATAAACCTGGTCAGCCTGTACATCGGGAATTTCAACCTTTTCTGGGACCAAAGGTAGGTTCTCATGATGACTTGGTGGAAAGACGAAGTGACGTGACATAAACATAGCTTCAGAAGCACCCTCTTTATCATCACCAACAGGGTGTCCATGGTCATCATCCTTCAACTTAACTTGCTCTGCACCAGGAGAGGCAGCATATGCTGATGCACTAAGAGATACAACTTCCCACTCATTCCCTTGTGCAGGAACTTCTCGGTTTTCCTCGTTATCTGCCATGCAGCAAAGTGTACAGTACGGACTTTGCCTGACTAACAGATAAAGAGAGAATACAGTTAGACCCCTTTGAAAACAAGTACACAACTAGTATTGAATATCTTAGGGGATACCATTGGAGGGAAACTACTTTTTGAGCCCCTATATTTTAGGTAACTATTAGTTTAATATATTTTAGGGGTCTGAAATAGGGAACCCCATTGGGGTTGCTCTAAGAGGAACAACCTCAGAATACCAGTCCCGATTTTAATACTTGGCACCAAACATGACTACAAAGACATAACGAAGTACAAGTTTAAACCTTGAGATGCTTATTAAAAGAATGTATAAATATATCATAGGAAAGGTTTAATGATTTCTCAAAACATTCAAAGTTGCCTCCTTACATAACTCCAAAGTTGGCCGTGGCTTAGAAAATAAAAAAAACAACTAAACTGAAAAGAACTAAAGACTTTTAAATGTGAAACTGAAACGAGAATAACAGTACAAGGAAGTAGGAACAATCTAATTGATAATAATAACTCTTTGGAAGTTTTACTTAGTAGAACTTCGAGCACATGTTCCAACTAACTTCAGAATAATCGCATTAGATTTCAGTTAACTCCATACTATGCGCAAACACTAATTTTCTGGTCAGGAGAAAAAGTCTCTAGAAGTGAAAAACATATCAAAACACAGATAAATTGCGATAAACCACCAACAGGAAAAAACAATCATGCATTAGTTCAACTCGTTAAATTCAACAATTAATTATCTCAATTTTTACAATAGATCAATTGTGATAAACTGCCAAGAGACAAAAATAATCATACATTAGTTCAACTCATAAATTCAAAAATTAATTATCGCACTATTTACACTAGTCAAATGTGAGAAACCACCAACAGACAAAAACAAACATACATTAGTTCAACTCGATAAATTCAACAACTTATCATTGCAATTTTTACACTAACAGCTTCAGCTCTCCCATTCGATCAGTAACAACACTAACTATCGCAAATTCCGCAAAACTAGTTTATAACCTTACAATTCATATAAATATAAGTAACAAGATCAATTCAACTACAAATTATCACAATTCAGCTTCACCTCTCCCATACGATCATTAATAACCTTACAATTCACACAAATATAACTAACAAAATCAATTCAACTACTAATTATCGCAATTTTTACACTAACAGCTTCAAATCTCCCATTCGATCATTAACATAAAGCAACTATCTCAAATTACGCAAAACTACTTCAAAATAACCTTACACTTCACACAAATATAACTAACAAAATCAATTCCACTACAACTTACACCTCCAATCACACCAAATCTTCATCTAAACAATAAAATTAATCTCGTAACCAGTAAAATCACAACAAACAATCAAAAATCAAACAAAAACAAAAATCAACCAAACTCATCACAACTAATCAAATTAAATCGATTAAAAGCAAATATAACACGATCAGATCTATTTATAAAGCAAAAATGATGAGTTAATTTAAAAAAATATAACATGATAAGATGTAGATTACTTACAGAAATGATTGAAGAAAATGAAAGTGCCTCGGGAAATGTAACGAAGAAAAAGGAGTATTATAATGAAGTGTATATGTATGTATAGATTTTGGAGGGGAGAGGATACCGGTGACCGGGAGTGTAGGTAGTGTTTTGCGGGTTGTGGAGTGTTTTTGACCGGCTGTTAGAGGTTAATTACGTCGGTTAGTGGAGATGGAGGGAGTAATTACCGGTGATTTGTGTTGCGTGCAATCAGAGATTTGAATCTGGTCATTATTTTATACGCCAATTTTACACACAATATCTATAACGACTTTTTTTTTAAATACTGCTTGATTATTTGTTCTTCGAAATTTCCGAAATTTTCGGGATGAGCGAGGATCGAATCAGGACCTGGGACGATAGATAATAAACTCATAATCACTTGAGATATCCATCGGTGACATTGAAATAAATCAGTTAAATTACTGATTTATAATTTATTAAGCAATTTTTAGAAAATTGAATGATTTATCAATAATTTATTGATTGATCAAATATTTTTGTCTAATTTTTCAGTAATTTTTTAAAACTCAACCGATTTTAATGACCATCGTTTTAAGCAATTATATTACTAATTATTACTTATGTTTTCGATCTATTTTGAAAGAAATTACCAAAAAATGCATATCCTGTGACTTGCTGCAAGGAACAGATAGTATGCAGATTGTATGATTTGCTCTATTTTTTTCTAACTTTTCCGCTCAGTATTAAATAGAGAAAAACGCCCCTAAGTACGTACTTAGGAGAGTTATGTGAGTACGCCAAATGTTTTTAATCAAACTCTGTAATTACAATAATACCCCTTGCATTTACATTAAAAATCCATTTAAACTCGCCTAAATTAGGTGAGTACGTACTTGGGAGAATTAAGCTCTATTAAATATGCTTCCTAAAACTGTGTTTACAAATGTTCTGATGCAACACAAATAATATTTACTCAACATAAACTCCCAATCTTAACATAAACCTAGCAAATACATCAATGTTGAAAGCAAATTAGCAAAAATGGTCCCTGCTTGTAAGCTACCAGTATTTATGTTTACCTTACTTGTGTTCTTCTCCCAAATGTGATTCTGCTCCGACTCCCAAAAGTAGTTCTCGACAACCTTCAGTACATCCATAATATCAGGACCTTAAGACACAAAAAGATTCTGTAACATATTTCGACTGTATTTGCTTACATCCAGAGTTCCATTGCAAAACTGATCAACATGCCTTGGCAACTTTGTAAGAGCTCGCGTTGCCACCCTAAAGAATGTTATCCAGGAGCCTCAATAGGTCTAATGAACCTTAAATCTAGGTATTTACCATATACCTTGTGTTACCAATGAATCGGTTAGCTTTCCCTCGATGTACCCTTTCCAACCGCGGTGGCTTATCCACAGATGGATTTATTACGATTTATGATTTTTAGATGTTAAACTGGGGATGCTGTTGGAACACTGGAGAAAGAAAAGCTGAAAGCATATAAAAAATGCACCTTTTTATCAGCTGATCCTACTTAAGTGAGAAGTTAAAGTGATCAGCTTCTCAACATAACATTTCTAATATATATAGTTATAAAGAGTATGTTGGTGTGTGCAGACATGTCAAGTGCATATACTGATTAATCCAAGTATCCAACAATGTTCCACGTAATCAAATTACCACAGATGTGGTTGTGGGAGAAAAAACTTTCTTTATTAATATAAGTATGTGCACATTAGTCATTGCTAAAAGATAGCGGAGAGATAAATATAATTAGTTAGACAGTAAAGATGATGTCTTATCCGAGTAAGCCACTAACTGCTCTGCACATTACCAAAACAACATGCCTTGATTCTTCTAATATAAGTTGGTCTACTCATGGGTGTTGGTCAATTATAACTCATCTTTCTCCTCTTCGTCATTCTTGGCCGAATTGGTATAGTCAACCCTGTCTTCATCCCCGTAATGTTTTTGAAAAACATCATCAAACGGCGGATCACCAGGTCTTCGAAAAACCTGATCTCCTATTTTAACCTCATATGCATCCGGTTGACTTAATACGAAATCTTTCAACTGGGTAAGGAACAACAAAATTGTGTCACTACAGCAGATATTTAGTTAAAGCAGTTATACACGAGAACTAGCTTGACAAAAAAATCTGTACTTGAATAAGCAAACCTTACCTCAAAAGAGTCCTGTCCTTTCTCCAATGTGAACATGATCGTGCTCAAATCAACTCCCATAAACTTTACATCAACGGTCCCAGTTTTTGCAAGTTTAGTCCATTGCATTGCAATCTCAGATACCATATCCTTCAGATGTAGTAGAAGGTTTAATCAATTATCGAATTCATTTACTTTTGGAACCAAATACACACACACAATTACCCTATAGACATAAACAATTTTTTAGACCACCTACCAGTGTCATTCGATCTAATTAATAGATGTGTCTCCGGTAGAGATAAAATATATCAGGCTTCAACTTGTAAATTGTAATTGCAGCTCTTTTGAACAGAATGATAGTAAAATACTCAGATTTTATATTATCGAAACCTATGATACATTTAGCAGTACTTGTGAAATCTGACAAATTGTGTGATTGCCTAAACATAAGATCACCACCAAATATGTAGAAATTAGGGTTTAACAAAACAATAAATTAACATTGATAATCCTTAGACATAACAATTCTCATTTCTCATATAGCTCAAGCCATTTTACACTCTTAAGCAGTTTAGAAAGGATCTCTCATTTTTAAACACAATCATCCGATTTTTTTTAGTTTACCACATGTCTAAACCCACTTGGGCACCTCGACTAATGCTAGTACAGAATCACCTGTTGCCCTAGGAGTTGCAAATTGCAATATCACGACAAAACTAAAATAACTTAAATACAACACTAATACATGGTTAAAGAAATCGGCCGATTTTTCAAAAATCGCCAATAAATCGGTCAAAAATATCGTAAATTGGTAACTCAACCGAATAGTTTCGATTTCCAAAATTTGTAAATAGATTAACAAAATTTTACAGTTTATACATTCATCTTTATCAAAAAAATATAAACATAACGACCTAATAAAAATTGGCACGTTTACGAACACTAACCCAAAACCCAGAATATTTAAATATTAAAACAATAACATTAACATAATCTCGAAAAAAAGGTCGAGGCTAGAAACATACCGGTTTTCTGCGCTGGCCCAACCGGAGTTTAACGAACCCAAAAGCCGGACCGGTTTGGTACTTCATCATCTCCGTTTGCATCTTCGCAAAATCGGTTTGTTGGGAGAAATCAATGTCCGGCAAATCCGAGTCAGGCGAGGATTTCTTTTTGCCCCATTCTTTCCAGGCCTCATCTTCTTCGTTGTCAACGACGTCGTCTAGATCGTCCGTGATGTGAACGCGCTTCTTGCCCGCGTCTACGGATTGAAGAAGGATTGTTGTTTGGATGATCACAAGGAGAAGAAGAAAGAGTGTGGAGGTGTGTTTGTTGTTCATCGTTTGGCTTGCTGTTAGTGTTCGTTACCTGTTTTTTGGGATAAATATTTCAATAATAATGGGGAATTAAAGATTTTTATTTTTGATAAAACACTAGGGTTTTCTTTTTTTAGAAAAATAAGAATTTTTTAACTTACTTTTTATAAATTACATTTTTTTAATTTTCTTTACAAAGATATACTTTTTTCATTATTTTTACAAAAATATAGTTTTGAAACTCGATTCAACCAAATACAATGTCGGATGCAAGTACCTGTGATCTCATATGCAAGCAAAACAAGTTTTTTGTTATTTTTAGAATATATAAAAAATTTCATACCGTATTAAAGCAAATATTTTTAATAGATAGTAAAATTTTAAATAAACTTAGAATTTTTGCTAATTTCCCAAATATATATTATATTTTTTGTAATATAATTTTTTGACTTGTCTCAATTATATTGAAATTAAATCAAATAAACTATGATTGCAATTACTATATAAGTTTATATTACAATTATAAATTAAATTAGATATATTTTGTAATCGAATAGATTTGTATAGTTTTTTTTAATTAATGTAATTATATTTATTTATGGGATAAAAAGAAGTTTATACAAGTTTGCAAAAGTTTAATAATTATATTTAGGGAATTGCTCAAATGGGATCTCATACTATTGTGAGAATTGAGATTCAATCTCAGCCACACATTTTTATTCCTAAATTCAATCACAACCACACAATTAATATTTTTAATTATATTCTTTATATTTCATCTCTCTCATTTACCTGCACCCCACCCTCTATACCCACCCACACCCACACCCACACCCACAAGCCCCTGTCAACGCCTCATCGCCACTGAGCCATCGTCGCCTTGCTGCCGTCACGCCGTTATCGGGAAATAACAGATTTGTTCATTCTTATTTCTCTCTCCCCTTTCCCCATCTCTCTCCTTCTCTCTCCACATCCCTTCTCACTAGACTTCACCTCCCACCTCCGACGTCACCGTGAAACATCATTCCCCCGCCCCCGACACAGCTTTGCCATAGCCATTTGATGTCACCGTTACTCCCCACTAGCTCTCAAATCTTGAATTTCGATTTAATTTTTTCCGACGAAATTATGATGGACCGAACTCAGATCTGGTGTGTGGTAGTGATGAACACGATGTGATGTTATTGTGGTGGTGAAAATTGTAGGCGGTGGTTAGATTGTTTAATAATGTGTTTTTTGTGTGGATTGGTAGTGATTAGTGATGATTAACGATGATGTTGCAGTGGTTATGTTGATATAGAGGTCGAAATTGGTGACCATGACCGGATCTGATGGAAATAGATAATAGCTTAATCTGGTGATTTTTAATTGGTGGAAGTGATTTTTCGTTTTCTGGTGGTGATTTTTCATTTTCCGGTGATAATTTTTGTTTTGACGGAAGTGATTTGATATTTGTCGGTGGTGATTTTCTGAAAGTCGTCGGTGATTGTGGTGGTGATTTTTGATTTGACGGTGGTGATTTTTAATTTGACGGTGGTGATTTTCTGGTGGTCGTCGAAGGTGGTGGTGGTCGCTGGTGGTGGTGGTAGTGGCCAGAAATGGTGGTTGTTGGTTGTTGGAGGTGGTGGTGGATGGTAAGTAGAAAGAAGATGATGGAAGAGATGATGTTTGGAGAAGATGATGAGATTTAAAATGAATGGTCTAGATTAAAAATAGATTTAAATTTTTATGGTTGAGATTATATCTCATATCTCACCAAAAAAAGGTTCTCAATGGAGTAAGACCCATTATATTTATTTATGTATTTTTTATATTTATTATTGTATGTGTTAATGTGTGTGTAATTTGTGTTAAGTTTGAAAAAATTAACTATAAAGGTTACGTAACTAAAATAAACTATAGCTTAAACTTAAAATTGGCCTCCAAGTTGAAAAAAAAATAGTTTGTTTTTTTAGCCCAATCTCTTCTAACTTATCGGACCAATAAAAAGCAAACTAAAAATTGGGCCCAAAAAATCAATTAACTAAAACTTGTAATCGAAGGTTTTATTTAGAGCTGCAAACATACAAAGTTGATCGGAGTTTTGTCCGAGCCGGGTTTAATTTATTTTTAAAATGAGCCGAGCCGAACCGAGTTTAATAACCGAGCGGAAGGTGATGTTCAAGCTCGGCTCGTTTATAAACGAGTCGAGCGCGAGCCGAACACGGGTTTGTTCACGAACAGCCGAACTCGAGCCGAGTCGAGTTGTCCACTAATATCTAGAATTTGTTTTTCAATCGAATAACCTTAAATTATAATTTATAATTTTACAAGTTGTATCGAGATAAACTACTAGTTTTGCCTTAAAATTATATATGCACACTCACACTTTACAATTATTTCTTAATCTAGCTATATCATTTTATTTTTCAAGACGATTTTTAAAAATATATTCAATTTTATTTTAAATTATTGAGACATTCGTAACTTTATAAATCATACATTACTTTTTAAAATGACGATGTCAAATTTTATTATGTTTTGTTGTTTTACTTAAATTTGGTTTATGTAAATTACAAGTTATTTAATGATATTTATGAAATATGAATAATTGGAGATGAATGTATCATGATATCAATTTGATAGTTTACTTACGAAAAAACTAAGTGTTAAATTTAGAAAAATAAAGAAAATCTCTAAAATAATTAAATTATTAATAAATGATGAAAAAATGTACCACTAAAAATATTTAAGTGATTAGTAATAATTTATTATTTATAATATATATAAACTTTATCCGAGCTGAATTGAGTTACCGAGTTCGAGCCAAGTCCGAGCCGAGCCTGACTAAACAAGCTTATTCGCGTCACTTTTATTGTTATCATTTCAGTCGAAATAAATGGCCAGTTAACCGTCGTAAATGGTCAGTTTTGTTGTAGTGCATAGATGTACATGGCAGTAAATGGATACGTTCAAACCTAGAGTCCAACAGCCAAAAAACTGATTACGAGTTTGATCAACTGGTTACGAGTTTCAACAATGTCCGACGTCCCGCCTGATGTTATGCGGCATCACTTCTTCGATTTTAGTGCATTTCGAAAACCTTTTGTGCCCTAATTGACTCTCCATATTTTATCAATTACCAGCTTAATCAATCTCTTATATCCAAATTTAACTTCCACCAAATTATTAATAAACATAAGTATGTGACAACACGTGTCAAATCTACTCTATCGACTTTGACTCCTGTCACACGAGTCAAATCTACTCTATTGACTTTGACTCCTATAGACACACTTTAGTGAGGCCACTTGCCACTGAAATACTGGGCTCATGGTGCATTGCATTGGTTGGTGACTTTGAGAAGAGAAGTAGAGGCTTCTCTTCTGACACTGTGGGATTATTATTAAGGTCAGGTTGATGTAGATACACGTGTCATGTCGTATCGTATGATCTTGCAACCGAAAAATATGGTCTGATTCAGCTGCCCGAGTTTGTGGATTGGAAATCATTGATGAAAGTTGGTGAATTAGGAGGGAGGCGTTGTCTTTATTGCAGTCGAAGGTTTAATATTAATTCTTAGTATTTGTTCGTTCCTGACCGAGCAAACACTATGTTCTCAACATAGATAGACTAAAATCTTAAGGTTTAATTTTACTCGGACAATCTTTTTAATGGAGTGTGTATGTGGCAGTTCCACATCATTCTGTACATATTTTATGTACACAATTCTGTGCACCTAGCATTAGTCGTGGATTAAATAGTCGCCAAACATTTCACATTATATAATGGGACTTTTAGTGTTCATTTGCAATGTACTCTGGAATCTAGATCGACTTACATTATTTTTAAATGTCGTAGAGTTATAAAAGTTGATCTTGAGATTTATAACTTCAGTATTCATTTGCAATGTACTCTTGAATACAGAGATAATTCCAACTTTCCACCAAGATTTGCTACCTTGAATCTCCCTACTTCAATCTTAATTCACTGATCTCTTGGTTTCCCCTTTAAGTTCCCTCTGCACTCTGTTAATTTCATGGTTTCTGATGATGTCTCAACAGAATGGATTAATGCAACAAGAATGATTCAACAAGACTTATCTTGATGTTTTGCTAGTCTACAGATAAGGATTAGGGTTTTTATGCATATCTTGTTTACCTGGATAAATATCTTTTAAACTTATCTCAAACAAACCCTATCTTATAAACCAAGTTTGAATTATTCAAAATCTATCTTTTACTTGGTTTATCTATTTCAAACTACTAACAGATTAGCCTTCAAGATTAATTCAAATATTTTCAAACAAACTTGTTTTCAAATCTTATATATCCTATCCTTTGTTTGAAAATAAATCTGTTAGAACTTTGCCTAAAAATACAACTCACTATTTCAGATTTGTGGCTAATGCTTTCACGTCAATCTTTAATCATCTGAAAACACCTTCTTGTTTTTTATACCCGAGATATACATCCAGTTAAACAAGAAGCCTAGTTTGAGTTGTAATCTTTCATATTTTATTCTTGTACCTGAAAGGTGTATTATATCACTTGTCCCGGGTTGTGGGAGTTTGATTACAAGAGGAAGTCCAAGTATTTGTGTGCTAGGTAGCTGTGTGCTAGGGGAAAGGTTTCTTTCAAGTGGGTCAAGTTTGTAATCAAGGAAAGTTTGTAAGTACTTTATTTTAAGTGGATATAATACATTCTCTATGCTAGTTGGCATATGGACTTGGATGTAGGCCATAGACTATGTGTAGGGGCCGAACCAAATGAAAACTTCTGGTGTTTTTACTTATTAAGTTTTCAGCATTCTGCATTTTGATTACTGTTATTTTCATTCTGCAGTTAATTGAAACTGTCTCATTCATTATCTCATTTGTAAAGGGACTGTCCCATTTGCATAAGAGACTGTCCCATTTGCCTTGACAGTTAGAATATAATATTATCTATCGAGCCATTGAATTTCAATTGGTATCAGAGCAAGTGCATTTAATTCTCTTTTTAGTGTTTATTTTGCTAGCGATCCATGGCTCAACCGGAAAGGTATTCAAACAATTATCCACCACTGCTTCATGGTGCTGAAAACTACAATGACTGGAAGTTCCGGATGAAAATATTTCTCCAGCGTGATGCATTCGAATGGGATGTTGTAGAAAATGGTTTTACAACTCCTATGAAAGATGGGAAGCCAAAATCCCTCAAGGATCTCTCTCCTGAAGAAGTGAATGCAATGAACTCCAATGCTAAAGCTATGAACTCACTTCTCAATGGCATGGTAGCTACATAATTAAGAAAAGTATCAACATGTACTACTGCCAAACAGATCTGGGATACGATCAAAGTCAGCCACGAAGGCACGTCTAAGGTACGTGAAGTAAAATTAAGTATGCTCATGACTGACTATGAAGGTTTCAGGTTGGAAAGAGATGAAAGCGTGCGAGATGCTCAAGGGAAATTCCTGACATTGATGAACTCTATCTCACTTCTGGAAAGGATCATTCAATTTAGGCTTGTCGAGATCTCTAGTCTTCACATCTTCACTTTGACTTATCGATAACTTTTAGTTCTCTAGTGGCTTCTTGACTTGTTGATATCTTAGAGTTCTCTAGTCAAATTTAACTTGTCGATATCTCAGAGTTCTCTAGTGAATTTTAACTTATCGATATCTCTGAGTTCTCTAGTGAATTTTGACTTATCGATATCTCTGAGTTCTCTAGTGGAACTTGACTTATCGATAACTCAGAGTTCTCTAATGAATGTTGACTTGTCGATAACTCTGAGTTCTCTAGTGAATAAATGACTTTTCGATATCTCCAATCTTCATGTCTTCAATCTGGCTTGTCGATATCTCTGAGTTTTCTTTAAGCTTTATGAGTTCTCTATAAACTATTCTGGAGTTCTCGAATGACTTCTCTATAACATTAAATCTGTGACTTGTAGAGATCTTGACTTAGAGTATTTTTCCTAAAACAGATTTATTCAACTCCAAGCTTCTTCATAATTCTCATGAGGCATGATCTTCTTGATATTCTTCCAGATATAATTCTTAGGCTTGACACTGTTTATAGAAAAAGACTCCAGTATGCTCTTTTGACATTTTTACAAACTTTAAGTGTTACAAGTACAAAATACAAATTAAGATAACAATACAACTTACTTAGGGTTGACAAAATGTCTTAATCTTGTTAAAGTACAAACATGTCTTTTACAACAATCATATATACTAATTATGTTGGGTTCCGAGGCATAAAACGCAGCGGATAAACGTAAATAAAACAAAAAAAATTCGAAATCCAAAAACAGGATCCATGTATAATTGTGGGCAGATTATGGAGATAACGAATCATACATTTCAAGAGCTTAACTTTCACGAACTCAACGGAGATCCTAGCTATCACGCTTTGTGTCTACCTCTCGGAGAAACACCTCTATGGTATCCACACGAGCACCTCTAAGAACGTTTCACGAACTTGACTATGAAATGGATGTACTAGCCTCCTTCTTGACGATCTGAATTGCCTCTGCCTCTCTTTGTTGCTAGGGTTTTCTCCAAAAACTTACAAGCCTCTTTAACCTATCATTATGTATTTATAATGGCTGATTAAAAAGGCCCATAACAGCAAAGCCCAACCCTAGTAGGTATTGGATTAAATAATAAAAATTAATTTCTATTATTTAATTAATAACTAAGTCATACTTAATTATTATGGGCAAAAACATTCCTTTTAATTCGAATTTATATTATCTCAATTAAGTCTTACTTAATTATAATAAAATTCGAATAATCATCAATTAATTTAAATCCATAATTTAAATTAACTATTCCATTAAGTGCTCTATTTGTACGACCCTATAGGCTATTATTTAATTGACAATAATTTTATTTTCTAATAAAATTATAAACAATGAGCGGTATCCAGTAATACATCATTGTTACCCAATTAAACAATAATTAAATCGTGATTAGATAAAACCTTTCGTGATTAATGTTTTTCGTGTAATATAATCCCTTTAACCATACATATTATAGATTAAACTCGAGGCATGTATTTAGTCATCCTCTTCAACATTTAATCCGGATTTACTTGATCCATGAGTAGATTATCAAGACAAATCATTATTTGAGCATGACTATGCTTTTATAATCTCACTCAATCAAGAGGCCAATAATATCTCTCCTAATTATAGGAGGATTAAATCCTTTATCTATCATTCATATTTCTCATAGGACTCATGATATACCCGATGTCCACTTTTATCATCACCCGATCAAAAGTAACTTTTAATATAGTCAAAGTATATTAATCCTCGTATAGAAATATAATGATTTCAAGTCAAAGGATCGTTACACCATTATCACTGTGAGTCTTTCTTATGACTTTATTAAACATGAAAAATCTCACTCTGGGTCTGTCCAGTACCATGTACTCTCACATGTACCTATATATTGACTTTAGTATTCCCATACTTATAACCAATGAGATGTGGTTATCTTGTCAAACAACATACTAGTCTATCTATGTATTATTATTGTTCTATATAATAATATTCGACTAGGGACCTTTAAAAATATGATATATTATATAATCTCAAGTTCAAGTCATGTACTTAAACTATACAATGTGTATCATTATTCTAAGGACATTTATTATGCTAACAAAATATCGCAGTAATTAAGGTCATAATAAATACATTTATTGAATGATCAACTGACATAAAGATTTAAAAGAATAATGTATTGCCTCTAGGGCACCTACACTAACAAATTATTCAGGCTAAAACAAAATTATCTTATTAATCCAGACTTTAAAAAAATTAAGATTAAACTAAAAATAATTAGTTTGATTTGATCAGTGTATTAGGCATCAGACTAAAATAAAATAATGTAAACCACTGATCCAAGATAAATCAAATTTATATTAGACTAAGTAAAATTCGTATCGTATTTATGTGAACTAAAAAATCAAATCTTAATTAAAACCTATATATTATTTTTTAAAAAAAATACACATAAAATTATCAATAAAACTATATTGTTCAATCGGTAATATTGTCTTTTTCAAATATATTTTATAGAGCTATATTTAATCGATTAAGTAATCACCATGCTAAAATAATATTTTTTAGGGAATTTGACAAATATACCAACTTTTGGATATTTATTTGCAACTCTACTATCTTACTTAAAATCTTGCAAATTTACTATCTTTTTAAACATACAAACAATTAAATTGCAAACATACCATCTTCATCTTCCCATTCCTTTTTTTAACTTCTATTCCCTCTATCTCTTACTCTCCTCTGCCTCTCTCCTTCTCCCTATCCACACACAAATCATATATGTCTCCATCTTCTAACAAAGCAGCCGAATCCACACACTCGAAGATGACCAAATCAAACCAACCGGAAAAACACACAAACGCCGGCGAACCTCCGGCCGGAAAGCGTCAGCGCCGGCCGAGCGTCCGATTCGGCGAGATCGGCGGCTAGGGGTGAGCAAAACCAAACCGAAACCGAAAAACCGAACCGTATAATTTCGGTTTGGTTTGGTTTGAATTTTTTCAAAAATTTCGGTTAATTCGTTTTTTCGATTTTAACCGAAATAATATTGGTTCGGTTCGGTTAATCTAAAAATTAATTCGGTTTAACCGAAATAACCGAAATCTAAATATATATATTTTTTAATTATATTATATATATATATAATATAATATAGTAAATATGAACAAAAAAACAAAATGTGTGTATCTTCAATTGGTGAATGTATGTCTCTTCAATTTTTTACATATATAATATAATATGTATTCTTTTAAAATTTCGAATTATTTTTTGTTTTCATTTTAAATTATTTTGACAAGATTTCAAATATTTTGGTTTTTAGAAACCGAACCGAATTAACCGAAATAATTCGTTCGGTTTTCGGTTCGATTTGTGCATAAGTTTGGTTCGGTTCGATTATGAAAAATTATCACTTCAATTTTCGGTTAATTCGGTCCGGTTCGGTTTCTGACCGAACCGACCGAATGCTCAGCCCTATCGGCGGCTATGTATCGTCTGATTCGAATCGAAAAGTCATCAATAATAATCAAAACAGTGGAAAACAAATCAAAAACAAGGATTATAAGAATGTGAAAAACTCGGAGATTAATGCAATTGAAACCCTAGGTGGAGAGAAAGAGGGGAGATCGGAGACTGTGAAGTCGAAAAAGAGTTTAGTTGTGAATGCGAAGCGAATTAGGTCTAATTTGATGAATGTGGATGGTCTAATTTGAAAAAGAGTTTAGTTACAAACTACAGTATATATGATTTGTTGATTTTGGGGTTGTTTTTAGTTGATTTCATGGTTGCTTTTGTGATATTAGTATTGGCCCGCAGGGGCATTCATTTTTCACCATTTGCAACTACCAGGACAACTTATTTTGCAACTAAATATAATTTTTAACGGATTTTTTCAAATTTGCATTTGTGGTTGCCTATATGGTTACTAGGAGTTGCAGATATGGTTACAAATTCAACCTCCGTATTTTTGCAAATATTTTTTGAAAGATAGTATTTTTGCAATTTATTTTAAAAAATGACAGTATTTTTACAAAAAGTTTGTAAAATTTGGGTATATATGAAAAAAGCCCTATTTTTTAAGGTCCTAACACAACGGAGACCTTATATTTTTATCCTCAATAAAATAATAATTTCGTTATAATAATATTTCCCCTACCAATGCTATTATTAGACTAAGTAAAATTCGTATCGTTTTAATGTGAACTAAAAAATCAAATCTTAATTAAAACATAAATATTTTTTTTAAAAAAAATACACATAAAATTATCAATAAAACTATATTGTTCAATCAGTAATATTGTCTTTTTCAAATATTTTTTATAGAGCTATAGTTAATCGATTAAGTAATCAACATGCTACAATAATATTTTTTAAGGTTCCAACATAATGGAGACAATATATTTTTACCCTCAATAAAATAATAATTTCGTTATAATAATATTTCCCCTACCAATGCTATCACTTTAAATAAATTTAAATGTTCTAAAATTTTTTGAACATATTCGCCTACTAATATAATTATCATGAAATCATATCATTTAAAGTTTTAAATGATCAAAATTAAGAATTAAATTCAAAATATTTTTTTAAAAAAATTATATAATATTAAAAAAAATCTTGAAATCCGTGGATCGTACGGGTTTTAAGCTAATTTTAGATAATATTTATTTTATACAATAATTTTAGCTAATGATTATAGCTACTCCGATGCTCTAATAAGCGCTATTCATCCTCTATATAAATACCCTTATTCTGATGTTCTAACCTAGGGTTAGGGTGCAATAATCATCTCTACCGAGTTTCAACAATGTACTACGACGTTCCAGCCGAGATAATCACCGATATCTTCTCACATTTACCGGTAAAATCACTTCTCCGATTCAGATGCGTTTCAAAAAGGCTTTGTTCTCTAATCGACTCCCCTTATTTTATCAAATATCACCTTAATCAATCTCTTATATCAAAACCTAACTCCCACCAAACTATTATAAGTGTATGCAACTATAAAATCTACTCCATTAATGAGCTTGATCCTTATCGACACACTTTACTCAATCAATTTTGTCATGAAATAGTAGGCTCTTGTAACGGATTATTATGTTTGTTATTAGGTCAGAAAATCTATTTGTTTAATCCGTCGACTCGAGAACGGAAATTGTTACCTGGTCTTCGGCCTGATCGTGCATGCCGTCCTGAAGTTTACGGTTTCGGGTATGATTGTGTTAATGATGATTACAAGGTGATTAGTATTCGACAACATCTCAAGAAGCCGGAACGTGAATTTATGGTTTACAGTTTAAAGTCGAATTTGTGGAGAAGGATCGAGGATTTTCCGTATGTTTTTTCTAGTGTTAGGGGTCCGATTGGCTGTGTAAGAGATCAGAGTGTTTTAGTTAATGGTGCATTGCATTGGTTAGTGACTCTGAGAAGTGAATCAGAAGATACACGGGTCGTGTCGTTTGATCTTGCAACCGAAGAGTATGGTCTGATTCAGCTGCCCGAGTTTCTAGATTGGAAATTAAAATCATTGATGAAAGTTGGTGAGTTAGGAGGGAGGCTTTGTCTTTATTGTGAACTTCGTCGCCTGGATTATAATCTCGACGTATGGGTGATGAATTCTTATGGTGTAAAGGATTCATGGACTAGGCTACTGATTTCTGCCGTAATTCCTCAATTGAAGTTCACCAAATTTAATGCGTATTTACTTGATGACAGACGAGTACTTTTCATGCTAGGGAGAAGACTTTGTTGGTTTGATCCAAAATTGATAAGGATGACTTGTTTGAGGGCACTGGCAGATCCAGAGCCTTCCCGCTTGTATTTGTGTCTAGGAAGCCTTGTTAAGCTCGGTGGTGGAGCAACAACAGAGGCGTCAATGGACTAAACAGCAAAAAAGAATCAGGAAACTTCTCGTAGAGGAGGTACTGCCAGTTTATATATGTGTTCGTAGTTTTGATGATTATATTTGGTGTTAACAACTTCGGTGCCTGCAGACTTGTTTTTTCACTTGCACCTGGTACATTGCTTTGCTCCCATTATATACAGCTTTCAATAGAATAAATTGCTTTTTTGTTATATTCGATTGTGGGAACTGTACGTTATGATACCATAGTGAGGGCATGAATCGTCTTAATTATATTAATCTGACATGAAATGTTCCTCTTAAACCTTCAAACCTGTTGGAATGAAGTTGAGTTTTGTGGTTTAGGCTAAGATGGAAGGCAACATAGCAAGGGACTGTTAGGGGGTCGGGAAGTACTCAATTCAAAAATAAACTAGCCATTAAATAGGCTTATAATCGAGAGTTGAGACACTACTAACTAATGGCTGGAACATTAACAATCAATAACCATGAGCGTGTTCACCAACCCTTGAACGATAAAAGAACACAGGTACAATCCGAGCACCTAAGACGTATATGCCTCTCTTACGAATGGTATCATCTTCACTTGCGTAGAGAGAGAATTCCACCTTCCCACCGAGATTTTGAGCCTGGAATCTCCCTACTTCAATCTCTATCCACTGATTTCTTGGTTTCCCCATTAAGTTCTCTCTGCTCTCTTGACTGGTTCCGTCTGGTGCATCAAGTATTAGCTTCGCTGTACGTTCCATTTCCATGTCTTCTTTTAGCTTCACCACAAAATGAACCTCGTATATCCATCCTGGTATTAACAAATTTTCCTCAAACTCTCCGGCTATATGAAGCCAATACTCGTCCATCACTTCAGCGATTACTATACTGTAAAATCAAAGAAATTACCATAATCTTATGTTAAAGCTATCCGTCTAACACCTTAAAATCTTAGAAGAACTCGTAACTCAACATGTTAATATAGTTAAACGCATAATATTAATATTCAATACACCTGTTGTGATCTATATGAAACTTGAAATAAGAAATCTTACCCTTCTCCCTGGTTATCATTAAACCACCATGAAGGAATTCTAGCACGAAAGAATTTAAAGTCAAATTGATGATCAGTTCCAAAGGCAAAACCAGACATTCAATTTAAGTTGTGTGCTAACCTATCGTACTCATCAGCAGAAGTCCAGTTCCAATTATTTGGGTTATCCCCATTATCTATGTGCAGCATATTAACAGGCACCTGGGCACCATACATCTGAAAAAAAAAATGTCATATACCATGCTACAGTTTATACAAGATTCGGAGTTTTGTATTCTGGATAGGGGAGGGTCTAATAAGGGACACAGAGGAACACGAAAAACTTGATTATGGAGGAACGTATAAGTATGTTTTGTGCAAGTACCTCATCTATGATGGGTTGTAGCTCCAGACAAACACATTCGACAACTTTCCTAGTTAGCTCTGCTTCGATCCTGTAGGGGTTCAGTTTAATTATATGAGCCATGACAAATCTCTATTAAGTACAAAATAAAGTATTAAGTATTAAGTAGAAGTTAATTTACCCGCGTGCATGTTCGAACAGATCTAATCCGTATAGATTACAAGCTGCTCCCAGAGCATGTCTCCATTTCCTGACAGAGTCGTCCCCATAACGTAGCTGGTGTTTCTGAAAAGCTACTTTAAAGGCCCCTGTCTGATGACGAACAGTCGATGAATCGACGTTGTAAAATACAGGGAGAACTTCCACCAGTCCTTGCGCTCTCATTTCCATTATCTCTAAAAGCTCGTCAAGACACCATTTGGAGTCCCCATAATTTTCCGAGAAAATTATGACACAGATCTTGGACTCATGTATTGCGTTCAGTAGTTCTGCTGAGATCTCTTCACCCCTTCGTAGGCCATCATTGTCCATGAAAGTTTTGACACCCTCATGTTCTAGGCCGCTGTATATATGACTGGTGATGTTGTTTCGTGTATCTTTACCTCTGAAGCTCAAGAAGACCCAATAAGGAGTGTTAGGTGGATGACCAGTTGCCATTAGATAACAAAAGAAAGAAGTCGATAACTTGTAATTAACTCGTAATATGAATGGATTATGGATGCTCAGCATGCCTGATCCAGCCATTTATATATACTAAATCCAGCACAGCTGTGCATTGTTAAAAAATGAGTGATGCGAGAAAAAAATTGGTCAAAGAGAATGGAAAGGAAAGAGCAAGAGTTCTGAAGCTTCCATGATGCTAGCGTCGTGACCAGTACTAGTTAAATAATCCCAGTGGCCAGTACTAGTTAAATAAGCTGAAGAAGACGAGCTGGTGTGACGATCAAATATAAGATAGTACTAATTTAGATTAATTAGTGTTTTCATTGGCCAACTAATAAATGTAGTACCTACTATAAAAACTAATCTAGTTCAGACAACAACCATGAACACAGTCTAGACATTTTCCAACTAGTTGCATTGCATGTGTTGATGTTAATCGCGAGGACGACTTCATCAAATCCTCGAGTTAATTATATTGACCCCGGCATGGCTACTTGCAGCAATTATAACTACAATGTATTTAGCAACTGGGAATTTTTTATTATCTGATATAGCTTACTTCTATAGATGAGTAGTTCACAAACGAACATTTATGGCCTTGAATTAAGGGGCCGCCCTGAGATTTAAGAGGCCCTAGTCGAAATCAGTTCAAGGCCTTTCGTACATAATGGCTACATTTTATACATTTATGAATAAGGGATTTGAAAGCCTAGTAGAGAGAAAGTTGCAGATGATTGGGAGATCAGCGGAGGATTTAGAAATTAGCCTCTAATCAGCATTTAACATGAACAAATTATTATATTGTGAACTTGTGATTGCAAAACTGTACATTAGCAGGAAATTTTATTTTCAGAGTCAATAAAACGTTTCTGTAGATTTTGTTCTGGGTGCACCGAGCTTGTTCAGAGCAAGGAAAGAAGGAAAACTCAAAGATGAGTTAGTTGTACCAAGTCATATTGCTGAATCTTTTTTTATAAATACTAGCATATAACATGTGTATCTTTTTTATTAAATACTGATTTCTTGCTATTATAATTACAAAACTATTTTATAAAGCTGGGAATCGTCCAACTTTAACCATTTTTGTGTTTTTACAACCCGAGCTCTGATAGCCTGAGCTCTGATACCATGTTAAGGAACCAATTACTCTAAAAACTCAAAGTATTAGAGAATGATCATTTCCAGGATCTTATATTATTCTAGAACGGAAAGAAAAGAGCAAGAGCAGTGAAGCTTCCATGATGGAGCACTATTTCGTGATCAGTACTAGTTAAATAAGCCGCAGAAGACAAGCCGGTGTGATGATCAAATATAAGATAGTACTAATTTAGATTAATTAGTGTTTTCATTGGCCAACTAATAAATGCAGTACCTACTATAAAAACTAATCTAGTTCAGACAACAACCATGACCGCAGTCCACACACAGTTTCTAACTAGTTATAATGCGTGTGTTGCTGCTAATAGCGAGGACTTATTCAAATCCTCGAGTTATTTATATTGACCCCGACATGACTACTTGTGTCAAATACAATTATAATTTATTTAGCAACTAGGATTTTTTATTACATGATACTCCCTCCGTCCCTCCCAAATGTTTACATTTGGGTGGGGCGCGGAGTTTAAGAAAAATGATAAAGTAATGGAGAAAAGTTGAAAAAATGAGTAAAGTAGTTGGACCGATTAATATTATATATATAAAGTGGTTATAGTGGAGGAAAATAGTGGATGTAGTTAATTTAAAAACTATAAAAACTTTACTATTTTTGGAAAGTTTTGAAATGTAAACAATTGGATGGGACATCCCAAAAAGGAAAGTGTAAACAAATGGGAGGGACAGAGGGAGTATATGTTTACTTCTATAGATGAGTAGTTTACAGACGAACATCTATTGTCCTTGAAGTTAGGGGCGGTTCTCAGATTTAAGAGACCTTAGTCGAAATCAGTTTAGAGGAGCCTTTCGAACATTTATGCATTAGGGATTTGAAAAATGCAGGTCCTTAAGTGTTGGGGGCCATGTTCGCAAGACTCTTTCGTCTAATGCTAGGACCACCATGCTTGAAGTACTACAGTTTGGTTTATTGGCTATAACCAGCTGAAAGCCTAAGTAGAGAGAAAGTTGCAGAGGACAGGGAGATCAGCGGAGGATTTAGAAATTACCGTCTAACCAGCATTGAGCTTTGAGTTTTAATTTGAATCTATTTTTAATTTTTTTCAAAAGAATTAAATTTCGATTTAAAATTTAAACTCTGGTTGGATTTGTTAACAACCCTCCCCTCCACGTTTTAAAATCTTCCCGTTCTCTTTAAAGAGGTTTTCAACAATGTCCGACGTTCCACCAGAAATAATTAACATCGTCTTCTCACACTTACCTGTAAAATCACTTCTCCGATTCAGGTCCGTTTCTAAATCATACCGTGTCCTAATTGATTCCCCGAGTTTCATCAAAGCTCACCTCAATCGATCTCTCAACTCCAACTCTAACCAAACTAGTTGTTATGGTGTAAAGGAATCCAGGAGTAAGCTACTGAGCGTTTCACAGCCTGATGCTCATATTATTAGCCGAGTTGTGGCTGTGCAGGCTGTTGCTTATTCATTGGATGGTCGAAGAGTGCTTTAAGATTTGCTGGTATGTTCTTAGAAGGAGAAGGGGAAAAAGTATTGAGATTCCTGGACTTCCAAACATTGTTAAACTCAGCGGTACTGCGAAAACAGACGTTCACGTGATAAATATATATTAGACATTGACGGATCTAGTCAGGGACACGCGTATCCTCAAAAACAATATTTGACGTTTTTTCACAATTAAAATTTCTGGATCCGCCCATGTCTACAGGAAACTGAATCGAACACTTGTTTAGTTATAAACACCTCATACTTTCATAATCACTTTCATAATCACTTGGTTGCTGATCAATTGCATCATTTTGTTGCTTATAGGGCTGATTTTCTTTCGAAGGGATTCAAGCTGGTGCTCTAATCAGGTGGATGAGACATAACTACAAATGTACTCCCTCTGTCCCCTAGGAAGTATACCGGGGGACGGGAGCAGAAACGCATTTTAATACTTCTTTATAACATATTTGCATAAATTATTTTAATTTCTTTTTTCTGAATAAAAATTTGATATTTGAAGTTTAATACATAAAAAGAAAATTTTAAAAATAAATTATAGAAGTATGTTTTTTATTCACCTTAAAATGAATGTTGAACATTGAAAAAACCCGATATATAATTGGATGAGAGTGAGTTGTTGCGAGCACCTGGCTGCACTTGAATATCAGAGATCTAAACTGTTTATCATGAGGATATCAAACTTAACGATACCGATGACAACCTTTTGTGTAGGTCATTGTAATTTTCTCCGGACTTCAAAGCGTCATTGTTTTATTTTCAAATCTTTGTAATGACATGTGTTTGATCAAGTTTTCCGGCAGCCTAGGTATTGAAATTTTATACTGAAATTATGTGAATTGTTGACACTTAAGACAGGTTCGAGACTCACTCTGGTCCCTTATAGTAATACTTCCTCCGTCCCCCTCCCAATTATTTTAGTTTTAAAAAAGCGTTTGACACACATTTTAAATTAATAGAAAATATAGTTCTATAACTTTTTTGAAAAAATTCTTTTTTTTTGAATAAAATTTTAAACATTTTATTTTTTTTCATAAAAAAAAATAAAAAAAAAAGTTAACTAGAACTGATTAACAGCCCTGAAAGAAAATAACAATTAACTAGAACCGATGGAATAATAAACTAGCAATCAAAGGAAGATCAAACAAAATTTCATATGTGCATCCTGACATCCACAATTCATCCTCGTACTCTTAGATCATAAATAGCCAATACTAATATACTGAATACTGAATACTGAATACTGAAATTACAAATTAAGTAATTATGAATTGTTGCACTAAACTGTATAGCTTCAACAATTTTTTGCTTGCGTTGTTGAACAAAATAATATTACTGAAATTAAATATAAAATTTGTTGTTACAAATTACAATTAATATACAATAAAATATCCTAAATCACGAAAAATAATTATTTTATATTTTGACGCACAACTCCAAAGACCTCTATTTTAGTTCTTATCTACGAGAAAATATTTTATTTAAATAATGATAATAATTTATAAATCAATATTAATTAAATTGTCAATCTCCTAATTATACCGGTTAATTTTGAAGTTGGTCACCAAAGTGTTGAGAAGAAGTTACAGTCTTAGCTTCTATCATGAAATAATGAATAAGAAATGTAAAAAAATATGTATTCATCTGAAAATACAGGCTGTGAAGTTTGTTTAGAAAGCTAACTAACTCTAACTAACTATGACAACTAAGCAATTATAGCTGGAAAATTAAAAATAAATATATTTCAATATCCCCCCTCAAGCTAGACTTCATGGTGGATCAAATTGAAGGCCTAGCTTGGCACTTAAGAATTTATGATGAGCTGCATCCAGTGGCTTGGTGAGAATGTCGGCCAACTGCATAAAAGTGTTGATGTGAGTGATATTGATGAATTGAGACGCCACATATTCCCTGATGAAATGACAATCAATCTTAAGATGCTTTGTGCGCTCTTGAAAAATCTGGTTCTCTGCAATGTGTTGTGCTGAAGTGTTATCACAGTAAAGATTTATAGGTTTAGGAACTTGAATTTTCAAATCTTGTAAAAGCCCTTCAAGCCAAATGATTTCAGAAGTGGCATAGCTCATACTTCTGTACTCAGCTTCTGTACTGCTTTTAGAAACAGTTTTCTGTTTCTTTGTTTTCCCAGAAATAAGGGATGATCCTAAGAAAATTGCATATCCTGACAGAGATTTTGCTGAAAAAGAACAAGTGCCCCAATCTGCATCTGAATATGCAGTCAAATGCAAGGGAGAATTTGCCTTGTAAAAAAGTCCAGTATTCAAAGTTCCTTTCAAATATTTCAGAACATGAAGAGCAGCATCATAATGAGGTTGTGCTGGATCTTGAAGAAATTGAGAAAGTTGTTGCACGGCATATGATATGTCGGGTCTTGTAAGATTGAGATAAAGCAATTTACCAATGATCCTTCTATAGATTTCTGGATCAGGTAATTTTGGCACATCTTTGGTGCTCAAATTCAAACCTTTGGACAAAGGAAAAGATGATGTTGTACAATCTGTCAAATGTGTTTCTGCCAACAAGTCTAAAATGTACTTTCTTTGATTGAGCTGAATACCTTCTTCAGTTCTTAAAACTTCTATGCCAAGAAAATATTTTAGATCACCAAGATCTTTTATAGTAAACTTCTGATGAAGCAAAGCTTTGATATCATTTATCTCCTTAATATCATTTTCTGTTACCAGTAAATCATCAACATATACCACAATTGCGGTAAAAGAATTGGCATTCTGCTTAATAAACAAAGAATAATCTTGAGAAGATTGCACATAATTCTGACTAATAAGATAAGCAGACAATTCTTTATTCCATTCTCTGGAAGCCTGTCTTAAACCATATATATTTATTTTTGATTTTCCAGCTGTAATTGCTTAGTTGTCATAGTTAGTTAGAGTTAGTTAGCTTTCTCTTTCTTACTTCATGTTGTATATAAACAAACTTCACAGCCTGTATTTTCAGATGAATACATATTTTTTTACATTTCTTATTCATTACTTCATGATAGAAGCTAAGACTGTAACTTCTTCTCATGGTATCAGAGCTTGTTCAGCTCGATCATAACACAATTTCAATCTCGATCTCAATCTCAATCAATTTTGATCTATTTCATCTCGATTTATTTTCTTGACATCGATTTCTTGTTCTGGCAATGGCGGAATCGTCAATTGCGAACGAAATCTTAACTAATTCACAGAATCAGGCTGTGAATTACAATGATCCTTACTACCTATCTTCTGGTGACAATCCTCGCCAGCAATTAGGAACGATGTTGCTTTCTGGTGATAATTTCATCAATTGGAGTCGTAGTGTTAAGATGGCGCTTGGAGCCAAAAACAAACTCGGTTTCATTGATGGATCTTTACACAAACCAGTTGAGGACTCTGTTGATTACAACAAGTGGATTCGCAATGATTATATGGTGATGTCGTGGTTGACTTCATCTATGGAGCCGGTAATTTCTGATAGCTTCATTTTTGCAACATCTGCTCATGATCTTTGGACTGATGTGGCTGATCGGTTTGGTAAGTCGAATGCTCCATTACTCTATGAATTACATACGACTTTGATAAAGATTCAGCAAGATAATATGAGCATTGCTGAATATTTTGGTAAGATGAAATCTGTTTGGGATAAATTGCAAGTTCTTGAAGGAAATCTTGTTTGTACTTGTTCTGCAATGACTAAATGCACTTGTAATCTCATGAAAAAGGTCATGGATGCTCTAGAAACTAAGAAATTGATTCAATTTATCTGTGGCTTAAACAAACAATATGATTCTGTTAAGACGAATCTCTTGAGTATGGAACCTTTGCCAAGTGTTCTTAAGGCGTATCATATTTTACAACAGATTGAGAAACAGAATAGCCTTAATCTCACAAATTCTAAAACTGAGGTTAGTGCTTTATTCAGTCAACGATCTGGTCAATCTGGTTATTCCAATCAAGGAAATTATGGTAGAGGTCAAGGACAGTCTAATTTCAAGAAATATCTCAAGAGATCCAAGTTTGATTTGATTTGTGATCATTGCAAGAGGAAGGGACATACTGCTGATCAATGTTTCAAGTTGGTAGGGTATCCAGAGTGGTATAATACAATGAAGAGTAAAATTAACAATCCGAGAATGGCTGCTAATGCGATTTCTGAATCTGTTGATACTCCAAGAGCATCTGGTGAGAATGCTTCTTTTGATAGTAAGATGGTATCAGCTGTTTATCAAAAGGTGCTTAAGATGATGCAACAACAGCAGATGTCTCCTCTGTCAGAAAATTTTCAGTCTTCTCAGTCCTCTGTGAATTTTGCAGGTATTGTATCTGCATTTCAGGTTATCTCTAATGCATCTCATAATTCTAATGCTTCATGGATTATAGACACAGGAGCTAGTGATCATATGGCTTATAATGAATCATTATTTTCTCAAATTTATGATGCTAAAATTCCTATCAAAATTTGTTTACCTGATGGCAATATTAAGAGTGTGACAAAAGTAGGAGATGTCATATTAACTCTTAATATTACTCTGAAACATATTCTATATGTTCCAGATTTCAAACATAACCTTTTATCTGTTGGAAAACTTCTTGAACACAATTCTTTAGTAGCTCAATTTGACAAAGACACATGCTTGATATATATAAAGTTGGTCATTAATCGAAAAACGTAAAGTGTGCTTGATATGTATAAAGTTGGTCATTAATCGAAAACGGTATCACAAAGTCAGTAAAGTCGGCGATAAGGTATATTTAAAATAATCCCTCCAAAATTTAGTCAATAAATTCAGCTAAAATATTTAAGATTTAGAGTCGTTATATAACCCATATGACTAAATATAATTGTTATTTTGCCCGATAGATTCTCACATCGAATAATTTTAACCTAACAGTATTTTTCGTCATTAAAAATTTAAGAAATTAACGAAATATACCGATAATGATTTCAGATCAGTTAAGTTAATATATATATACGATTTTAATCTTTAACATCCGTGCTCCAAAACTTTTAAATCTAATCAGGGCTCATTTCATAAATCTGAACCGAATTTTCTGAGTAATTATAAAATTTATGAATCGGTAATAATCTGAACAGTAATAAATAAGATTGTTTGATAGAATTATTTAAATTTCTGAATAATAACATTAACCTATTTGTGGTTGAGTGGTTGATAATGTTCAATAATTCTTTTTATTGAAAGTTGTTTAAATTAAAAAATATATATAATTAATATATTTTTTTGAAAAGCTAAATATTTATCATTTTGTAATAATTAGGCAACTTTAAAAATTAGACCGTAAATAAGTAAAATCACTAATAATCTTAACACAATACAACATATTAAAAACAAAAATATTTTTTTAAATATATCTATATATATATGTTTTTTTGCAATAGAAAACCCTTTTTATATATAGAACTGTAAAGAACTTTGAATCTATTATAAAATTTCATCAAATTTATTGCTAACGTAGAATAATAATTATATATTTAAATATAATAAAAAAGTTTAACAATTTAAATTTGAAAAAAAAATAATTTTAAATTTGATTCTATTGTGAAATAATTTTGGATGACTTTGATTTTATTGTGATTTTACTACAAAATCATTTTAAACAATTTCATCAAATTACAATAATTTTTAAATAAAAAAATTGCGCAATTTATCATTAATTTGGTAATTAAAATTTATAACTATATATGATGAAAAATGAAATAAATTATATATTTATATTCTTTAAATAATAGTTCATCTATATATAAAAAGTACTTCATGTATTGACATCCCCATATATATATAAGTTTCAAAGAAAGTTTACGTATTTTTCCAATTTAATTCAAATAATTAAGAAGTAATTTAAATTAAACTTTTATTTTCTAAATATAAAACATGAAATTTAAAAATTTACAAACTTTTTTAGTCACAAAACAGATTCCACTACATGTGTTTGCATACTACTAGGAGGACAAGAAGATTGTTTTTTAATAAAAGATGAATAATATTAAATAAAATGATAAAATATAAAATTGCTACATGAGAATTGAAAGAACCAAAGTGACATAAATATAACTGGGTTTTATATCAAAGTAACCACTGAACTCGTTAAAATATATCAAGTATCTACTCAATCTCCACGGCGACTCATTTCAACCACTAAAATACTAGTATATATCACTCCGTTAGATTTTTTAAAAATTTTAAACTGGAATGTTATACTGGCCAGTAACGTGTATTTTCTTGATTAGTTGGCACCTTACAACTAATACATTTGATTGAACCGCAAACGTGACCTTGTATATATCATACCTATATCTTTTATAATTATTATAGTTAATGAGCAAACTTGAGTGCCTCTCTCTCATCTGACTTTTTCCTGTCAGAAATTCTATTTTTTTATTTTTTAGTGTCCTTGATAACGTGTTAAATGTTTAGTTCTAATTTTATTTTCATTTGTTTATCTCAATATATGTTACTGATTACAAAATTTTGACTAGTATACACTAGTATTTTAATGGAATGATATATACTAGTATTTGTTCTAATGAACTGATATATACTAGTATTTTAGTGTTTTAAATGATTCGCCGTGAAAATTGAGTAACTAGTTGATACATTTTAACGAGTTGGATGGGCAACTTGATATAAAATCCAAATATAATTTGACTTGTTCAGTGAAAATTTAGAAACTCACTCGTCCAACACTTGTTTAGAGGAAATTCAATAATATTTGAATCAAACAATCTGGACAGAGCAAAAAAAATGGTTGAGTTCATGATCATTCATTTAACTATTAACAAAAGGGGCCTTATCGCAGAAAGAAATCCTTAAAATATAAATCCGATTCGGTGATTTTAATATATTAAAACCCCGTAACCCTACATTTTACTGTAGGATTTACTTTACTCTTTCGCTTGGTACCTCTAGAGAACAATGAAGACTGAATCAGTGAAGTGTCTCTGAGTGCAGTTCTCAATTCTTTAAGTGTACCTACCAAGCTTCAACAATGTCCGACGTTCTTCCGGATTTAATCACCGTCATCTTCACACACTTACCGGTGAAATCACTTCTCCGTTTCAGGTGCGTATCGAAATCATTTTGCGGTCTAATTGACTCCCCTAATTTCATCAAATCTCACCTTAATCAATCTCTCATTTCCAACTCTCACCAAACTCTCATGACTGTAAGTCCCTTAAACGGTAAAATCTACTCCACTGAGTTTGATTCGCTTGATAAGCCCTCTTTACCGAGTCAACGCGGTTATCAATTTTACGGTTCGTGTAACGGTCTACTATGTTTATCGAGTGGTGTTGCTAGCGTGTACTTTTATGTAGGTTCACCAGTTTGTATTGATATAACTTTATATAATCCATGGACACGGGAATGTCGGAACTTACCTACTTACGGTTTTGATGGTTCTGGAGGTTATTTTAGTGTTTGTGACAAAGTACTTCACTGTTTCGGGTATGATTGTGTTAATGATGATTATAAAGTGGTACAGATTATGCAATGTGATGATGACGGTGGTCATGATGACTTTGTGATTTGTAGTTTGAAATCGAATTCGTGGAGAAGAATTATGAATTTTCCGTATTATATTTGTGGTAATGCTGATAATGTGTTTGTTAACGGTGCGTTGCATTGAGTAGTGACTTTAAAACGTCAAACAGAGGATGTTGTGTCTGACTCTAATGTGGATGTGTGAATTGTCTCATTTGATCTAGCAACGGAAGAGTATCGGTTTGTTCCCCAGCCCGGGATATCTGTTAGGAACCTTTTGATGCATGTTGGCGATCTAGGAGGGAGGCTTTGTCTTCATGGTATTTCTAAAGGGAATTTTATGGCCTTATGGGTGATGGATCGGTATGGGGTAAAGGAATCATGGACTAAGCTACTTTCTGTTGTGCAATCTGTTCATATTCGCAAAATTAACTATTTAAAAGCTATTGCGTATTCAAAGGATGGTCAAAGAGTGCTTTTTCAGCAAGGAGGTTGTAAGTTTTTCTGGTATGACCTTAAACCGAAACGGAAACGTGTAAAGCGTGTCAGAATTCGTGCATTTCCATGTCAAGTGAGTGTGTATACGGGAAGCGTCAAGTGAGTGTGTATACGGGAAGCCTTGTTAAGCTCGATGATGTTGCACTGCTGCAAGAAGTGTGACGGAAGAAATTGGGAAACTCTTCAAAGGAGGTACCACTGGTTTATGTTTACTTTTTCTACTAGGGGTCATTTGTTAAATCTGAACAATATTTTCTGAACGGTTAAAATTGTGAATGAATGTTAAATCTGAATGTTGAATAGTTGATATTGTTTGATAACTATATTTTCAAGTTGTCTGAACTATGATATTTACTTATTTTATTTATAAAATATTATTTATGTTTTTTAGGATATATTAAAAATGGCTACATGATGTAAACAAAATATATTTTTAATAAAATTTGTACATATATCTTATAAAGTAATAAAATTACTTTTGAAAAATAAATTAATAATTTAAAAAGTTCCCGAACAAAAATGTAATACATATACTACAATACTTTCAGTTAATTAAATAATGTAAAGTAAATAAATAATTGTATATGAAAATCTAAATTCAAAAAACAATGTTTTATTTGAAATCTAAATAATGATAATAAATGTAATATGTATGTGTACATAAAAAAGCCAGGATAATGGTAAGTTGCAAAATGAATAAAAGGTCATGCGTACCATCCAGATAGAATTTGCAACGACATGCGTCCAGACAAATTGGTTTCGTTCAAATTTTAAAAATAACACTCAAACGATCTGAACAGTTTCATCCAATCCCGATTCTCTCCTTCAGCCGTTATCAAATGACCCTTAGTGTTTTATGTGGGTTAATTATGCAACATACGATTACACCTATAGGAAGTTGAAAATTGTTGAAAATTGACTTGCTTATAAATACTTATTGTCACTTCAATTTGGATCAATTACATCGTTTTTTTCTCCCAGGAAAGATTTTTTTCCATAAAATTCAAGATAGCGCTTCAATTAAATGGATATGATATAAGTATGCACGTGTTTGAAGATTGACGCCAACACATGTAGCATCTTTAAGTACTCATGTCTCAGTTGCACAAAACAGTGTCATCTTAAATTTTACTTATAGTCCATTTGTAATTATAATAGACATCTATGTAGTTACAATTTTAAAAACTCTTAGTATTTCAATATCTATCTATACTATATTATAATAAACGAAGCATTAAAAGTTTGGTAGTCGGTCGGTCAGTATTGGCTGAAATTACTTAATTACCCCTCCTTAATCAATTATTCTAATTATAATTATTAATTAAAGCATCGTATATATTGCATACAGATTCATTGAATCACGCATACAATGTCTTAATATACAGATATTTAAAAAGATACCTCAACAAAAGTAACCAAAAAAACAGAAGTACTTGGCCTTTATTGTTTAATTTTTTTTATTTACACCTAAAATAGGGTATGAATATTTTGTTCAAAGTCTAATTATTTTGAATTAAAAAGTTGTTTTGTTGAATCGGTCAAAAAAATCAAAACTAAAATTACAAAATAATTCGTTGGTTGGTATAATGACCCCGACTAAAAAGAAAATTGTATATACTATTCGTTCGGACTTAAACAAAAATATACTATTGATCCGGGTTAAAATAAAATAAAATACTAGAAATAGTTAGTTAAATTTGTTATATCGGATTAAAAAAAATAAAAAATAACTACTGACGTGGTTAAAAAATTATATTATTGAACCAGGCTAAAATAAAATTAAAATTGAAAAATAATTCGTTGGTTGATATAAGGACATCGGGGTAAAATAAAATAATATATAGTAATCACGCGGACTAAAACAAATTAAAATTCAATCCGGGCTAAAATAAAATTAAAAACAAATTAAATAAAATTACTTAAATTTGGTTGATAGAACGATCTTATATAATTACATGGTTTTTTAATATTTGTACTCTTTTACTAACATAAAACTATAATAATTTGTTTGTTTATATAATAGCGTCGTAGTAAAAGAATATAATATAAACTGTTCATCCTAACTAAAAAAAGATTTATACAATCAATATAAGATAAAACAAAATTACAATAAAAGAATTAGATCACCTAAAACAAAAATAATATATATTTTTATCGGGGTAAAAATAAAATAACAAGCTACGAACAAAATTCATATCTTATAAATTATAATTCAAACTAAACTTAGAAAATGTATGTATACTATTAAAAACAATCCGTGCATCGGGTTCTAAGCTAGTAATTATAAAGTAAAAGCCCGGGTATATTAGCAATTAGATCTAAGTCTAGTAATAGGTGGTCTATAGATTTTCCTGCTAGTGTTTAACCTGCCTATAATGCTTATCAACTCTGTAACTTTGTTTGGTCTTGTTTTAATGATATATCCTTTCAAAAAAAAAACCTTGTATAATATATAAATTATTATTATTTTACCTTTCAGATTTAAGTTATAAGATTTTACTTATTGTCTTTGACAATCAAATGCCCGTCTTTGTGAAAATGGAGGGTAAAGTATTTTTTACACCCTTCGTTTCGAATTAGTAGTCTTATTTGGCTTTTGATGGTTAATTGACCCATTTTTGACCAAAAATCAAATATATGCAATATATTTTTAAAACTTAAGAAACTGAACAAATACATTTTAATGTTGATTATATATATGGGTAGCACTCCAATTACCCTCTTAGAATCGTGAAGAACCATTATTTAAAAAATATAAAATATATAATTTATTTTATTTTTCATCATACATAGTTAAAAATTTTAATTATCAAGTTAAAAATCGAAGTTACACAATTTTTTATTTAAAAAATCATTGAAAAAGTTTAAATTGGTTCTATAGTAGAATCACACTTATTAAAAATTATTCCACTGTAGAATCAAATTTAAAATCAAGTAATTTTATCAATTTTTATTATATTTATATTCTAGATTAGCATCGAAATTTATATTTTTAAAAATAAAAATTTACAATTTATGATGAGATTCTATGATAAAAACAATGACTTTTCACGGTTCTCCATATAAGATGGTTCTCCACGGAATAAAGGTATATATATATAGAGAGAGTCTTACTCCAATACAAACTAAATTAAAATACAAATTACAAACTCTACCCCACCCAATTTAATATACTCTCTCACACACAACTCCACCTAATTCCCTCCATTTTTAATTTAATTTTTTCCGTCAATTGGTAAACTTTTTTTAAAATCTAACTTCACTGTATTTTTCTGCATCCTCCAACAATCGGTATAAATACCATATTTGATATATTTCGACGATAAATCACTAATTATGCCTACGAGAATCATTAAAGTCTGCTGGTTACTAGAATAGTACTGATTTCAGCTTACTGATTCGGGTAAGATTAAATACTGATTTGTCGTCAGAATATAGCATATATGCTATGCAAATTGATGAGTGAGAGATGGAGAAAAATACGGTAAAATTAATTTTAAAAAATAGTTAACCGACTAACGGGAAAAGTCAAATTAAAAACGAAGGGAAAATATATACATGCACATGGAGTAGAGAGAAAGAGATTAAATATGTGACTGTTATTTAGTTTTTAGTTTGTATTATAATTTTGGTTTGTATTTGAGCACTTGCCTCTCTCTCTCTCTCTATATATATATATATATATATTACGGTAATGTAATTATTAACTTTTTCATTTATATTATTATGTAAATTGTAAATAAGAATTTGGTCAATTTGACTAGAGAAAGGTCAAACCGGACTAGTGTCCGAAACAAAGGGAGTGTTATTTGTGCTTAGCATGTGTACATGAGCTAACCCTTTGTTATTTGCGTAAATAGTTTTGGTACCTCAACGGCCATGAATGATATTAGAGAATCTCCGATGCTAATAGTTATAATGGTTGGATAAAAAAATTGAAAATGAGAAATAGTTAAAATTTTACATAAGGAGAATGGTAGGAGAATGGTGGGAACGCCAATGAGTTTAGCTATAATAACAAATATAGCCAATACAGTAAATCATGATTGTCTATATCCTTTTGTTAAGGGGAGTGATGCATTGGAGTGCTATTTTTTAACATGTTATCTATAATATGTGTCAGGTAAATATGATAGCTATAAGGTCTCTCTACCACCGAAGAGCGAAGATGCTCTTAATAATAATTTACATGACATGAGGTAATTATGATAAATACTTAACACTCGTCGCCTTGAAGCACAATTTGGTTTTGGTGGTTTATATAAGCATGGAAGCCAAAGAGATCATCTGCGAGGAGAGTTGCATTGCATTGTAGTACCAGTCATTCTACCTGTGGATGACATAAATAGCGTATTTATTTTCACATTTGATGCACAATAATCTGCCTACCCTTGAATATTTATATATGCTATTGACTTATTATTGGAAATACATGCATTATGAGGATATTCAACTTACGAAATCCACAAAACGTTATTTCTGTAGGGTTTGGGTGTGCTGCTAGCTTTGTTGAAGCAATGGAAGAAGAAATTCCGTAAATGATTCTGCTATCAACAGTCATCTTGTATCTGACCTTTTTTTCTACTCCCCCCCTGAGATTATGAACTAATGCATGTAATGTTTTAATCCCAGATTCTAAACTTAAGCTTGTAACTTATAACTAGATTCTAGACTAATGCATGTAATGGAATGTTTTAATCTTCTGGTGGACAGAGCTCCGAGTCACCAACTTTCAGATTGTTGGACCTCCGAGGAATCATGGAGGATTGCACATTTAATTAAACCCAAACTGATACATAAAAAAAAATCTGCTGTTAAACGATGCACAGGGCTAATTGAGCACCCAACAATCGAAAATTTATGGGACGGAGGAGGAGTACTTAAATCACAATTCGAAAGATTTTTTTCTGTTAGCTGAGAAACTCCGATTACAGAAGAAGCTAGATTTTATCACCATTCCTTTAAGGGGTCGTTTGGTTCGCCACATTTTGGAATCTGGTTTTGAGTCATTCCAACCCCATAGCTGACGTTTAGTTCAGAAAAATAGAATTTCATACTCATTCCTTAAACCTCTAAGGTATGGATGGGTTTTTCATACATGGAGGAGTTGGGTCTGAGAGAGGGGTATGGGTATAAACTTTTATTTTGCTATTTTAATTTTTATTTAAGCAATTAAATATAAATGTTTAGTACTAAAAAAAAATCTATAACCCTAAAATATATTAAAATAATAATAAAATTAATATATTTAATAAAATTAAAATTATTGACTTAATATATTTTAAATTAAAAATATTTATTACAACAATCAACCAAACACCTGATATAAGATATGGTACCGGATCCCCATACCAATTTAACCCGATTCTTGATTTCAATCCGATACCACGTCTTGAACCAAACGACCCCTAACCTGTATAATCCTAATGCCAAATTTCAAGATAATTATGTGGTCAATGATAATAACCTGTGAATCTGTAAATATAAATGCTGCTTGCAAAAGAACAAATTCTACTGTTTGAATCTTTGAATGACATGGGTGTCATTTTGTATATAATTTCTTTCAATCTCTAGGTCTTTATCGGATTTGTTGAACATCATATCCTGAAATGATAAGTGTAGAAATTTTCTTAGTTATTATAGTGTTGCCGAATTTAAATAGCGACAAATTTTCTGGTTTCTTGTAAATAATTGTGGTGTGTAGTGAGCTTCATACTGATATTTAACACAATGCCGTTCCACAAACGAAACTTAGCGATAAGTATCGGCTTATCGATGCCTTTCCAGCCATGAAATTTGAGTGCGATTTTCTTTTCTAATTTTGTTTGAACTTTTAGTGTAACAGAACTGCTGTGGGTAGCTCAACTGGTTGATATCAGGATTACAGAGACCTACCCCGTCCTGTGTTCTAGTCCGATTTCAAGCTGGTTGATAGAGACTTAAGCTCTGTTTGGGATTATTGTTAAAAATTGTTGTGTTGTTACTGGTTTGATTGTGAAATCAGCATCTGTTTCCCCAAAAAGCTGAAAAGCATCTTTTTCTAAAAGTCCGGGGGACTTACTTTATCTAACAGTAGCTTTTAGACCAAAAACACTTTTCCGAAAAACGGCTTTTGAATTTTACCAAACAGTTTTTAAACTGATTTTCAGCGAAAAGCTGCTGTCAGCAACATCGATACCAAACACACCCTTACTCACCACCCCGTATTCTAGTCCAGTTTCAAGTAGATGCTCAAATTTAAGTAAGGATGATTGTCGTGAAATGCTATATGAGTCCTACTAGAATTAGGTCCTGGGACCACATGGTTTATTTATTAATTTACAAATTTCATATTTTAATAAAAATTAAATATTAATATATTTATTAAAAAACTTAAAAATATAAGTCTTTTTTCTATAACTGTCCAGTCATTTTAAATTACGTGTAATTAAAGTCGAACGACTTGAATAATAGATGAGATAAATGTTTATTATTTATGGGAGTCCCCAAAATATTTGTGCTACGCATGAAAGGAAAAACAATACCTCTACAATATTCAGTAATCACTATTATTCACTGATCACTGTGACAACAACTATAAAAAATATGTATTAATTCGAGCCTCGTTTTTTAATACTAACGATCAAATCATGTATGCGGTTAATTTTTTGAATGAATAAATAATGATTTCATTTCAAATAAGTAATGATTTTACAGGAGAGATTCTGAAATTTTACTCGTTTAGTTGTCAATTCTATCACTGTAACACTTGTTATCATAGCTTTCACATTTTATTTAAACTCATCTGTCTCGATCCTTATACTATTTGTGATCCCACATTGGTTTATAATTACCTTGCATATAAGTTAACTATGAAGGTCAAATGAACATATTAATACAAAAAGGTGTACCGGAAATTAGATGTGCATCATGAGAAAAATAAAATTGACATAACGATTGAGATGTAGAGCAAAACTATTAATTTATTATATTATGCGAGACATGTTTTTATGTAATAAAATTAAGTCACTTTGACAATTTCAAGATTTAGTTGACTTGTAATTTTATATATTTTGTAATGATGTTTATCGAGTCTGTAAAATTGTTAAGTAGGCTAAACTGGAGTATTTTTTTTAATAAACAGCCAACAATCTGGGAATAAATGTCTGAAAAAAAGATCGAACCTAATCGTGTTTTAGAATGAAGATAAAATGCTTGGTGAAAAATAATGTTGTGGGTTGAAAAATGTTCTAAGTAAAATGTCAAAACGTTACGGATGAAGTTATATCGGGAAGTCTATCGAGAAGTCAGATAAATTTGTAGAGAAGTCATTATACTTGTAGAGATGTCACTCTACTTGTAGATAAATTATTATACTTGTAGAGATGTCACTTTAATTGTAGAGAAGTCATAAATATATGTAGACAAGTGGAGATATCGACAAGTCAAAATTAGTATATGTAGAGAAGTGGAGATATCGACAAGTCAAAACATATATAGAGAAGTGAAGATATCGATAAGTCAAAACTATATATATAGAATTAGAGATATCGACAAGTCAAACTGCATATAGAGAATTGAAAACATCAACAAGTCATACTACATATAGAGAACTAGAGATATTGACAAGTCATAACTCTTGTAAAGGAGTGGAGAATTCGATAAGTCATTCTACATGTCGATATGAGACATCTCTATACAGTAATTAAATCTCGATAACAGCTCAAATTAAAGAATGCTATCAACCTAAAGATTCAAGATTATCAGTTAACAAACCGTTTCATCACTGAAATATAAAGTCTACATATGCAGTTTGAGGAGTGCAAGATCAAGGGTAAAGATGAACTTGATAAAGGAGGGTCACATACCTAAAAGAATATAAGGAGATTTGTTGCACTTAAAATGGATATAGAGAAAAAAAAACTTTAGAAAATATGTTAGTTCATTTTAGTGCAAGTTCTGTAAATTGTGCATGTTAATCTATAAAAAATGTCACTGGTCCTTAATTCAGAAGTAACAAAACATATTTAGAAATCTTATATTCTTTCAAAAGAAGTAGTTGAGTTTTTATTATTCAAGAACACGAATTTGTAGCACAGATAATTTAATTTTAATATAAATCAAGTGAGTTTTAATAATTATATTTATGTCTTTACAGTTATTTGATTACCACTACAACTACTTAGTCTGTTAAGTTCAAGTAGTCAAACACTGTTGTCTTGATCATTTTGAAAACACTTAGACGTAGTTTTTAAGTAAGAAAAATCAAAAAAACACATTCACCCCCTGTGCACTTCATACCTAACATATTACAATATCTCCAATATTAAAATGTTAAACGGCTGGTTGTTAATATTAAGTAAAAGTTTAGATTTAAGAGATTTGATATATAATTGAACATTTATATATCAATTTGATTATGGAAAATTATACCTACAATTTTTTGTGATTGAAAAATTATAGTATACTAAAAAAATTATATTTTTTAATTAGAGAATACAAGGTTTAGGTGCAATAACTTTTACCTATTTTCTAAAAATATGACATAAAGCGGACACTTGGGCTAGATGTAGAGATGCACAAAAAATCTGGGCCCGAAAATCTTGCCCGGTCAAAACCCGGCCCTTTCCCGGCCCGCGCTTAGGGCCTCGACGGCCTCTATATTTTTAGGCAAAGCCCGGCCCCGCCCGGTTAAAAGCCTGAGTTTCGGCCCGAGCCGATATTTTGGCCCGGCCCGATTGAAAGTCCGAAAAAACCCAGTTAAAATCTGATTATTCTAATATATTTTCTTATATATTTATGAATTTACATTTAATATAAATATAAATAATGCTTTAAACACATATATATTTACATATTCGTGATTAATAATATTATTTATATATTTTATTGCAGAATTAATGAAAAAAGATATAACAAGTACACTATATATATTTAGATAATATTGATAAAACATATTATTATCTAAACATATTTATTTTTAGTGGAACTTAAATGTTTTCAATGAAGTAATGTTTTCATAAAATATTTTATGCAAATTAATACATTTTTATGATGATCTATTTGCTAACATATGTAATTTTCAAAATCTCTAATAAAACTCGATCCGATTTAAATTAGGAAAAACTCCGGCCCGATCCGATCCAGCCCGAAAAAAGTCTGGTAAAGCCCGCCTCGAGGGCCCAACCGGGGGCTTTGACATTTCCGAAAAACCCGGCTCAGTCAAAGTCAAAACCCGAAAAACCAGGTCCGGTCAAAACTCGGGCTTTTTAAGGTCCGGTCAAAAACCGGCCCGATGGGTCTTTTGTGCATCTCTAACTAGATGTCACCAAAATTATTTAATTAATCATTTTCTAACAGTGAAGATGCTCTTAGACGTTTTAAAATACTCCCTATCAAACATGAAATTCCTGAATATTAACAGTACTCTAATACACCTTACTACTATAGAGCACAAATACTCTCTCTGTTCAATTTAATTATCTCTCAATTGTATAGTCTATATATACTAAAAACAGTAAAGTTTATACTCATTCCATCTCATTTTATTTGTTACATTTGACTTTGACCCAGTTAAATTGACTAAAATTTGACCGAAATTTATTAATATTTAATAATTAAATAAAATAAAAAATCACATTACCGGAAAGTAGATTTAATCTACTTTAATATATAATTTGTAGTTTTTAAAATAATATAAAAGTATTGATTATTTTTTATCAAAAATTGCTCAATTTGACTTCTATAAAAGGAAACGTGACAACTAAAATGGGATGAAGGGAGTAATACGTAAATTAACTACTATGCACTCACATTTACTATTTTCTTTCACTGCACCTACACCTATTTTATATATTAAATATTAATCGAAGATATCATTTTACCCAATTTTTTTTACTTTATTCACTAAATTACTTTTTTTTGTTATTATTTTTTGTGTCACATCTCATATGTATACAAATAAGTGGGACATAGGGTGTACTTTGCAACATATTTACGCAGTCTATCAACAAATTCTTAGAAGTTGTTACTACATATTCCATATGTTTATTTTTAATAGTTCGACACTCATTTTTAAGTATTTTGACCGCATAATTAAAATAATAATTTTTAAAATTAATTTTTTCCTAAATAAAAAAATATAACTTAAACCTTTATAAATTTTTTTTTGAAAAATGATATTTTTTACTATGCGATCAATACATTTTGAGATGTGCAGAAAAGTCAAGAAACAATTAAAATGAAATAGAGGGAATTGAAAATATTCTCAAATGACTCTCACTCATCAAACTCTATTAGGAAAGTAAATTAAATATATATTATATTGGGATATTTATTTTCCTATTAGCCCATGTTACACAAAAATTTCTATAATTTACAAGAGAATAATTTCCGAGAAAATTGTCAATAATATATTGACAATTCTGCATTTAAGAAGGATCTTGAAAACAATTTTTGGGCTCTAAAATCTCTTTTCTAACCATAAATATCGCGCAATAAATATGTAGATAATAAAACTTTAACATGGATGTATGAGTATCTTAAAAAAAAGTTATTTATTTATACGAAATATAATACATTCAAACATTAAATCCATTATTCTGAAAGTATCAAAATATTTTTATAGCATAGCAAGGTTAGGGATTTTCAAAATGAATCATAAATACTTTTTAAATAACACATATTACATTTTACTGCTTGGATTTATTTTAATACATACAAATCCATTATATTTAGCGGTGACCAAACAAACAATAACAATTATAACAACAATTTTCCTTTAAGGAATTATAATGTTTCTTTGAAATGTGGAGAATTACTCTTTTACCCAAATTTGCCTTTGAACAAACACAGCCATGAGTTGCAACATGCAGGACTGAGGATAAAGGGTTGTATCTTTGTTGACCCAACTTGGAGATATAATCCAATTTGGTTCTTTGCACCTTAAAAAGTTAAATGTTACTCCCTCTGTCCCAACCATTTCTTTATACTTTCCTTTTTGGGATGTCCCATTCAATTATTTATATTTCAAAATTTACCCAAAATAGTTAATGGGTCCCACCACTTTCCCACTTTTTATCCCTTTTCACACTACTTTTACTCCACTATCTCCCTTTTATATATTAAAAATCAATGGGTCCCACCACTTCACTCACTTTTATTCTTTTTTCCCTGCTTTATATATATTTTTTAGCCTCCGTGCCCAAACCAAACGTAAAGAATTGGTCGGGACCGAGTGAGTACACTATATAGTGTCGCAAAGACAATTTAATACTCCCTCCGTCCCACTCGATTATTTACATACTTTTATCTCGTGCTTGGTACACACTGTAAGACTACTATAAAATATAATTCTATAATTTTTTTTTAGAATTTTTTTTTTCTGTATAAAATTTTACATATTATGTTTTTATTTAAAAGAAAAAAATATTTAAAATTATTTAGGGAACCATATTTTACAGTAGCCTTAAAATGCGTGTCAATCCGCCGTGCCCTAACGTAAACAACCCATCGGGATTGAGGGAGTACTATGTCTCATTCCAATGTACCAATTGTTTTTTGACAAGACACTTCCAACCTAATAAAGTGTTGGTACAGTAGCAGCAGTGTCCTTTTTGCGGCAAGTCACGATGTTTAACTTCCGGGCATGCGTGTATGATAAATTATCAAAAAAGAAAAAAATATTGTTTTAATGCACCATGAGTTGTATATTTTATAACTTTTAGTCTAGAAAAATATCCCCAAGTACCTACTTATGTGAGTTATATGGGTACGTGATATATTTCTAATGATAAATTCTAATTTTTTAATGAAATTATGTAATTATAAAAATATGTCATATATTCACATTAAAAATATTTTTGTACTCACCTAAATAAGATGAGTACGTAATGAAATTTTAAAATTTCATAAAAGCATCGGTTTTAATAAGGTTTTTTTTTATTTCAGTTTTATGCATATTTATATTGTTATTTCTCCCGTAACTTGTGAGTAATTTGTAACGTGAGAAACGGAGGGAGTATCATATTTGTAAGTCGTTATTTAGCAAAAAAAAAAACTTGTAAGTCGTAACTAACGGTCGAAAAAATAATGTTACTACTCGTGCAACTCATTAGCGGGAAATGAAGAAACAATAGTTTTTCAAAATATTTTATTATTAAAAAATCTTCTTTATTATTTACCCTTTTTCGTATTTTAGAAGTTTTATAATTATCTTATTACGCACTAAATTGATTACCAACATTTGTTACGAATCGGATCATGCATCTGAAATTCCATTCAATATATTTATTATATTTTATATAAATCAATACACTTTTTTATATTCTCAATAGAGGTATAAACGAATCAAACCATTCGTAAACTACTCGAACTCGATTTGTAAAATATCCGAGTTCAGCTCAGTAATAATTGAGTCGAGCTCAAATTCCAGTTTTTCAAATTATTTACCGAGTTCAGCACAGTAATAATTGAGTTGAGCTCAAATTCCAGTTTTTCAAATTATTTACCGAGTCGAACCCAAACTTTAAATAACCTATCATATATCAAGTTTTTGTTAATATTTGGTAAAATCATTCGAGTTTTCGAGTCGAACTCGAACCTATCGATTTTTTACGAATCGAACTTAGAGCTTAAAATTAAATGCTCGATCGAATTCAAGCTTGAACCCGAATTTTTTTAATCGAATTTGAGCCGGAAATGGCAGTATTCGCCAGCTCAATTACATCCTTAATTCCGGACCGAAAAGAATACACTTTTTAGTCATTGTTCTGAAAATCCATGATTCAACCGATTAATCCTCAGTAAAGTACTTAACCGATTCAAATTTTGAAATCCGACTAATCCTTACAAATTTTCCTTTATTGGAGTATATATAATTATTTATTAAAATTAAAATACTATATTAATTTAAATATGAATAATTATGGAAATTATATTATATTAAATATATATTTGTTAATAAATAACTAATATAATTATAATAATATATTAAATATAATTTAATATTATAATACATCCGATTTTTACTCCGATTAATCCCCGATTTTCAATTAATCCTAAATTGACAACTTGACCGATCTTCCTCGATTTCTGATTTTTATAACACTGATTTTTACATTTGTTTGAATAAGAAAATACTATTTCAATTATCTTTTTATAGCAACAATATCCGCCATACACCATAACATGACGCGGGACCCATTAAATATCATATCTTTTCAATATTGTCCAAAGCCATCGACGTTCCCTCTGGCTATTTAAATGTGCCAGTCTTTGTTGTAAAACTCACCTTCATTTCAGTTTCTCAAGCTTCATCAATGGCGGCCATAACCAAGATTTTCAAGAAAAACAACTCTATAATACAACCCAGCTGGTACTATTGTAATTCTAGTATTGGCAGAAGCAAGCTTTTCTCAACAGAGCCATTGGTGGACTCCTTCACTCAAAGAATCAGAGATCTGCCTAAAGATCTTCCAAGCACTAAGATTAGAAGAGAAGTTTCACAGGTACTTCATTCTCTAACTTATGATTTGATATTCATTTATGTGATATGTACGCATAGTCTAATTCCCACCGGTGGTCTGGCTAATAGCGAGCAAGACTTGCCTAGGCCCTGACCCCAAAAATTTCCATGATATATGCATATTAGGGATTCATAAGTTGATTTCGACTAAGACCCCTCGAATTTCAGGACCGGTCCTACTAATTCCGTTCGAGAACCCTATTACAACAAGAACCGTAAAAATTCTCGTTCATTCATTGATTTCATCTATATGATATGTATGTATAGTCAAGAGTTCCTTTCCATTTTTTTACGTAAACGAGCCACCGGGATGGTATAAATCATTTCCTTAAACATATGATCTATCGTACATAATCTTCCATCTTAAGTTCATATCTCATTGGTTCTTTCTAAACCAATCAATTTGAGTACAGTTCACAAGTGAAATGTCCATGAATTGTGTGTATTATGTTATGTCAAGGAGGTCATATTTTTTTTTAAAGTAGATATATTTATCTCCTTTTTCGGGTTTCTTGTAGAAAAGGAACAATATATCACTTTTAATGCAATATTTAGAGATACAAAATTTTTTCCTTAATAAATAAGAATATTGTATTCGATTTTAATAAATTATACTCCCTCCGTCCCTAAAAACGTTTCCTATTTGTGTTGAATACATTTGTCAATGCACATTTTTTATTGTTAATATGTTTAATTTCGTATTAGTATTAAATATAAAAATTTAACTATATTAAAGTATTCATAAATACGAAATTAAACAAGATCACTCATGACTATATTTGATTTTATAGATTAGACGTAAATTAATAATCAATCGTTTACCATAAACAGTGTAACAAGTCAAAATGAGAAATGTAATATGAGACGGAAGGAGTAGTCCTACAAATATAAATTATACAATTGAGGTTAAATATCTAGATTCTTGACGAAGGAGGGGACAAGGGAATGGTCCGAGTCACATCACATGTGACAAGTAACAATCATATATTTTACGTATATGTTATTGATTGGATTATTAGTTATCCTCGAGTTAAGGAGACCTAGAGATTAGGCAATTACGTGAAAGTAAAAAAAAATTATTGAATAAACTGCGGAAGGCAGGAAGTTTACATAATTTGCTTCTAAAGAATGGAGAGTTTACATAATTTAGAATTAACAGGAAAAGATCACGTGTGGTTGTTGTGTACTACTCCCCCGGTCCGTATGGGGCCTATCGGGACTGGAACTCGACACGTATTTTAACACTACTTTAAAATATGATTTTATTTTTTATTTTAATTATTTTTTTTTCTTTTAAATAAAAAATTTGATGTTTACCGTTTAATTTAATTTAGTAGAAGAGAATTTTAAATATAAATTATAAAGATATACTTTACATTCATTTTAGAATGTGTGTCAAATATTTACTCCTCTGTCCTCTTAGAAAGTATATATTGGGGGACGGGAAGCCGGCACGCATTTTAACGCTCATTTATAACATACTTATATAAATTATTTTAATTTATTTTTTCTTCTGAATAAAAACTTGATATTTGAAGTTTAATACAGAAAAAAATTTGAAAATAAATTATGGAAGTGTGTTTTTTTATTCACCTTAAAATGTGTGTCGAACATTAATAAAAAACTGTATACAATTAAATGGGACAGAAGAAGTATGTGTCAAATATCAAAAGGAAAATTGTATAAAATGAATGAGACAGACGAAGTTATTTTCCCGTAAATACTTTTGTTTAGTGGTTTCATTTTGTCTGTTTTAATTATTGATTTTTTCTTATGATGATGAGAATTGAACTTTAGGAGCACTTTTATCATTACGAGCAGACTAGTACTAGCAGCCTCTTTGATTAAATGGCTTAACAGTAGTGTGTGTTGCTTGACCAAATATCTTGGAAAATTTATTCTTCTGGGACCTTCTATATTCTCCCGGAAACTTCTGAATGGTACTTTCTCTGTCCCATTGAATTCTATACGTTACTTTTCGGCACGCTTTTCAATGCTCATTTAAAATATAATTCCACAATATTTTTTTTTAAAAAAAAATTTCTGAAAAAAAGTTTCATGTTTAAACTTTTATTCAAAAAAAAATTTTTTGAAAAAAACATTACGGAACTATATTTTATAGAGACCTCGAAATACGTGCAAATAGTAAACGTATAGAAATCAACGAGACAGAGGGAGTATTTGTCTTGCTCCCTTTAACCGAATCGAGAATTCCCTTTTTTTATATAATACAATAACTGTGCGAGTGTATTTAGCTTGCAAAAAACCAATTTTAGGCTCTGTTATAAAAATCAGCTGATTTTTCAAAAATCGTCGATAAATCGTTCAAAAATCGGTCATAAATATTAGTCCGATTTGACAGATTTCCGATAAATGGTCGATAAATTATCCGATTTTTTAAAATCACCCGATAAATCGCAAATCGATACCTTAACCGAATAATCCCGATTTCCGAAATCTGTAACACTGATTTTATGTTGAAAAGTATTTAAATAAATTGATTGTTTTTATTATTACAAAATCGAGAATTCAAATCTCAAGAAAAATGAACACGGTACTAGAATCAATGCTGACTCGTAAGGTCATCCAATCAAGTCTTGTTAAAAAATTTGAACTGGAAGCAGGATCAGCCTCTTCTTACTCGAACTTTAACTGCTGGACTTAATAAAACTATTGTAAATTAATTCTCGTAATTTAAATGGGATTGCTGGCCGTGAGCATGAACTCGGGAGACATCCCAAGTGTAGTATACGAGTATTTTTGTAAATAAAGGGGGTCATATTTATATCACAAATTTGCCCTTAAAATATTACGGTATAAAATGTAGTAATCTCATGTAATTTGTTCGAGAACACCCTGATGCCCGATTTTCTCAAAATACTCCCTCTGTCCCCCTCAATTCTTTACATTGAGAGACGGGGCTCGGCATGCACTTTAATGCTCTTATTAAATGTAGTTGCATAATTTTTTTTAAAAAAAATTTCTTCAAAATAAAAATATAATGTTTAAACTTTTATAAAAAAAAGAAAATTCTAAAAATAAATTACAGAGATATATTTTATAATTGCCTTAAAATACGTGTCGAGCATGTGAAAAAAACTGTAAAGAAATGAGAGAGACGTATGGAGTACTATTTATCTATATCTATAGTCTTGAAAATATTTGGGGATGGATGTCACTATTGCTAATTGCCCCAAAATGAGTGTCTCTTGACTTCTCCGTAGAGACATATATATTTTTTTGCTAAATAAAATATTTAATAGAACTGAAAGAATTATTTTTTTGTTATAACTTACTTTTAAAGATTTTAACAAGGTCTATAATTTTACCTTTTTTTAAAAAAATGAATATCAATTTATTTCCCAATTCCCACCTTGTCTTTGACAAGGTTCTTAAGACTTATTCCGGGTAAGAGAGCGGGAGAAATACTATTGTATCAAGATATCATTGGTTATTCAGCCTGTTTAAGATTTAAAGAGAAATTGGTTATATGTTAAGATTTAGACTTAATAACCTTTCGGCCAGTCCCAAAACTTGCCAAAAGTACGAAGTCATACCTTTTAACGCCTGTAGGATTAGGTATCGTTCATTTTAGTCCTTTTCGGCCATAAAATGACATATCAGCCAATATCGCCCATACATTTTTACCCTTTGATATTGACCGATATGTTATTTTATCGCCGAAATGGGCTAAAAGAAACGATACATAATACTACAGGGGTTAAAAGGTATGAATTCATACTTTTGGGACTGATAGCGATAACGGCCCAAAGGTCGTTAAGCCTAAGATTTACTATGATGTTGAAGTGTCACTTAAATTAGGCTTTGGCCATTTGGTATCAACTTGATCGCATGTTTTTTTGATGTAAACAAAAATGTTGATAGCAAAATATTAAACATTTTGTTTTGAATCTTCGAAGTTTGAACTCTTGTTATCGAATGAAAGGGGCATCAGCTAGTATAGTATAATGTCACAAGATTATTTGTTTTGTTTCTCATTTACATTAATTTTAAAATAACAGAGCTTAAAAATGATGTGAGTCAGTTGATGTTCTGCATTACAAGCATAACTGATGATTTTTATTTTCAATCAATTTCAGCTTATTGGGAAAACACCTCTTGTCTATCTCAATAAAGTTACTGAAGGATGTGGAGCTTATATCGCGGTGAAACAAGAGATGATGCAACCAACCTCAAGCATCAAAGACAGGTATTCTTCTCGTAAATGTACCTGTTTAGTCCCGTCTTTCTCAACTAAGGATGATGCCATACTATGTAAGATTGTTCTTTGTTGTTGCAGACCGGCTTTTGCCATGATTAACGATGCTGAGAAGAAGAATCTAATTACACCGGGGAAGGTAAATAAGATATGTTAGTAGTACTATTTTACTCTGCTTGATGTTAAAACTGTGGTCTAAAATTTAACAACATTGTGTTTTATTGTAGACTGTATTAATCGAACCCACGTCAGGAAATATGGGGATCAGTATGGCCTTTATGGCTGCTATGAAAGGTTACAAGATGGTCTTGACAATGCCCTCGTACACAAGTTTAGAGAGAAGGGTGTGTATGAAAGCTTTTGGAGCTGATCTAATCCTCACTGACCCAGCCAAGGGAATGGGAGGAACTGTTAAAAAAGCGTATGATCTTTTGGAGAATACACCAGATGGTTTCATGCTTCAGCAGTTTTCAAATCCTGCCAATACCCAGGTCTAAATCAATTCAATCTTCTAATTTCGATGCACAGAAGTGCATACTTTTAAGTTTTATCTAATGTAATTTAATTGCCTTCAAATAACAGATTCATTTTGAGACTACCGGTCCAGAGATATGGGAGGATACTAATGGGAACGTTGACATTTTTGTGATGGGAATTGGAAGTGGAGGCACGGTCACGGGGGTGGGACAATATCTTAAGTCTCAGAACCCTAATGTAAAGGTGATGACTCTGAAATCTCCTAGTGGATCTCCTACTTTGATGTTCATTGTTTTTAAAGAGTTTTGGTTGCTATCTTCTAGACTCTCTTTTGTTTACCTGATGCCGATCTACAATTTATCTCGACTTATAGTATAGATACTGAAAATGGCATATGTTTGTCTCATCTAGATTTACGGGGTTGAGCCTACTGAAAGCAATGTACTAAATGGTGGCAAGCCAGGTAACATATAATGGTGGTATATATATAGTTAACTATAATTCTTACTACTCACTCACACATAGGGAATTAGGGATCCATGAGATGATAATTTTCAAGTGTTGCAGATAGTTGGTTGCCTTTTTCCCTTTTCTATCTCCCTCTTTATTTATATGTTTATAAATCTAGTTAAACTGCTTCATATGTAGGTCCTCATTGGATTACTGGTAACGGGGTTGGATTCAAACCTGATATACTCGACATGGATTTGATGGACGAAGTGCTCATGGTACAATAAGTTCTTTGCAGAGCTGGTTGTTTGACACACATAATTACGTAAAGTAGTAGCACTGAACATACTCTTGTGTCGTAGGTTTCTAGTCAAGATGCTGTTGATATGGCAAGGAAATTGGCACTCAAAGAGGGGTTGATGGTAATGTTTTAACTCTAAAGATTTATCAAGCTTTAGTATCTCTTGCCTTTATATAACACTTCATCACCTCCAAGTTTCATTATAACTTAGCAATGTGTTGTAATTCTGATTCTCTTTAGGTTGGTATATCATCTGGAGCTAACACAGTTGCGGCACTTGATCTTGCCAAGAGGCCAGAGAACAAGGGAAAGCTTATTGTGGTATGAAAGACATAAAAATTAAGTTCCGTTTGTTCCAAGTTATGACATGAAAGAATCTCTGCATTCAGTTAATTCATCGTCTGTTTTAAACATTGCAGACAATCCATCCTAGTTTCGGGGAACGTTACTTGTCATCTGTTCTGTTTCAAGAGATCAGGCAAGAGGCTGAGAACATGCAGCCTGTTTCAGTTGATTAAACAGTACATGTCTTCTATATCACATATCTGATCCGGAAGTTTTCTGCTGCTATCTGGCAGTCATGCTCTCGGAAGAAAATTGCTGTCTTTCTATGGTCTTCCATGTCATCAAAGTTCGTGATCATTGAAAATGTATCAATCAGCAGTTCTTAGTTCTTGTAGGATGAAACTTCTGTTTCTGTTTGAACATTTTCTTGTTTTTGCATTAATTCATGTACTTGAATTTGCAAGCTACAATAATCTCTTAATGAATCGAAATTTTATTACCTGTTTCTTCTGTTCTTGCTCTGCATATTTTATACTATTTAACAATGTTTCAACAGATCTTTTTACTCTGCACTCTGTCTGACCTTGGATATTTCACAACATAGTTATGTAACTACTCCCAGTTTCACAGCAGTGTCATTCGAGATGATACATGTGATTCTGAGAATTTTTGATAAATTCCCGAAACCGAACCAGAAATCAATATCCAGCTCACAAAATACAAAATTCCTTTCATGTGACATGACGTAACTTGAAAAAACGAGGTTGAGAATGAATTTTTTTTACTCATACTTAGTACTAAAATTTAAATTAAAAGGAAGAAGCAGACACCAGTTTATTTACTTATCCAATGCTTACTACAGTTGTGTGAATGTGTGGGAGGGGGAGGAGTTAACTAGTTAAATATTTAATCATAACAAAATTATCACAAACCGACCTTAGCTCAGTTGGTAGAGCGGAGGACTGTAGTTGTTGAAACAGAAATCCTTAGGTCGCTGGTTCGAATCCGGCAGGTCGGATTTTTTTTTTTTTTTTTTTTTTGGTTTTTTTTTTGGTCTAAGGTATGAATAACTGTTCAAAGTCTTTTATAACTAAACTACTATCATTTCTGTTTTAATGGTTAACTAAACTACCCGAAAAATTATCAGTTAACATTTTTGTTTGGTACATTTTTTGTTTTTTTTTATTTTGGTCTAAGGCATGAATAACTGTTCAAAGTCTTTTATAACTAAACTACTATTATTTCTGTTTTAATGGTTAACTAAACTGCCCGAAAAATTATCAGTTAACATTTTTGTTTGGTACATTTTTTGTTTTTTTATTTTGGTCTAACGCATGAATAAATGTTCAAAGTCTTTTATAACTAAACTACTATCATTTCTGTTTTAATGGTTAACTAAACTGCCCGAAAAATTATCAGTTAACATTTTTGTTTGGTAAAATTATCCATGTTAACGACTATATGGTCTTTCACAAAAAAAAATAAGATGGAGAAGAAACCCGGTGCGGGTTATTATTTTCATTTACTTATTAATATTTTTTAGACGAATAAAAAAGAATAGGACTAAATTGTACGTGTCACCCTCTTATTAAAAGAATTTTTCTTTCATTTTCTGGCGCGGGTTTTTATTTTCATTTACTTGTTTATATTTTTTAGACGAATAAAAAGAATAGGACTAAATTGTATGTGTCACCCTCTTATTAAAAGAATTTTTCTTTCATTTTCTAGTTATTTATTAAACTCTACCAATTTTTTATGTTCATACTTTTTCAATTTTTTTTTGCTAAAACTGGTCATTTATAATTTTTTTCTCTTTAATATTATATTATTAAAAACAATCAAGTTACAAATATGCGGAGTGAACGGACAACAAGCTGTGCCGCGAGAACATGTGGAATTGCAAAACTTAATCATAGAAACATGTATTCAGCGGACCATGTTGTCGTTACATTCTTATTCATGACCTTTTATACTTTTTTCAAAACTTAAACTTTATCGGACGCCAAAAATTCAAATATATCAAAAATATACGAAATAAAATAGTGGTGATCATGTTTGGTAACTTTTACTTCAGCGGTCTTAGTTGTCGTGTGATCAACTATAATAGACACACCATTAACAAATCATTAAGCGAGAAAACTCTTATAAGATCAATACAAGTATGTTTTTCAACTTTTCAGTAATATATCAAAAGGGATAAGAAAGTACACATGTGCCTCTTTTTTGGTGGAATCCCTGTTCTCCAAAAAATATCATACAACACATCTGTGACCATGTCATAACGATACTTAATAACCTGGTCATTTTTACAGTGAAAAGCATGTCTTCCAAATATGTACATGCGAGATAAACATAAAGGGCAGTGTTCATCTTGAGATCATAAGTCTATAGCACAAAATCATCTTATACTCAATTGACGTCATATGTTGTCTTATACATGAGTCGCCAGTAGAAAAGTCAAACAAAGTATGTAGGTTTTTTATTTTTCTTAATTTATTTCAAGTCATTTTTTACTTATATTACCATATGTTCATATTTCAATATTTCAAATAATACATATTTACATTGATTTTTTAAAATATGTATAATATGTAACGCCCCCAAATCTGGGGTTAGAGAATTTGGTCGTCACACTGAAATCTCAATCCAAAATAACGAGTTTAATAATAAACAATCATTACCAGTTGAAACATAAAATTTTCGACCCCAAACTAAACCGAGATCTTTTTAGGTTACAGTTCTAAAAATAAGATTTTCAAATTTTATAAATATTTTTTCTTTCTCTTGACCCTCTTTTTCAACAATTTTCAGACTCAAAACTTAACCCACTAAAATAACTTCAAAAATAAGTATATTAGATGCAATAACACAACCAATATATATATAACAACTTTATACAATAATACCCACCCTAATTCCTTGAACCATGAATCAACCATCTTAATAATTGCATTCTTCTCTTTTCTTTCCAACAACGCGGTTAAACCTCGCAAGTTATTCCTCACTGGAATGTTAAATTTAAAACAGATAAGTATGAGCGAAAAAAATACTCATCAAGTATATAATCTCATAACAAACAATTAAAATAATAGAACATGTAACTCAATATGAACTAACAAAAAGAATCTGAATCGTAAAGCATGTATCAACAAACTGATTGAAATTCAAAAACCGAATTAACCATTTTAACCTTTCGGAATAGATTATCAATAAATTAGATTATAGCCATCAAGATGTTGTGTTGCCACCATTGATCAGTTGTGAATCAACACCAATATGCATATCCAAAATAGTATGTCGTAATATATATACACGTTGCATCGGTGCCACAGTCTCTTACGCAACCATGCAATCTAGAAAATAAGAATTCAGTATAATTGAAATTCTTATTCAACAACAAACACATAAACTATATTCTCATTAATCATGAATAACAAAAAAAATAACTTTCATATCAAACAGTGTATCTCACTGTCCAATAAACAACAAAAGAATCATTATTTTAGAAACAGTCTATATATTCGGATTCTAGCAGAATAATTACTAGAAGTGTATCTCAGTATGTATCATAAAAAGTTGTATTGAAACAAGAGTGCAATTCAATTATAACAACTCGTATATTTGTAATTATTAATGTGTAAGTATTGAATAATTAAATAAATAAAATAAGTTATGGTTCTGTCAGCTGAGTTTTGTATTGAATAATGGTTGTATGTGTTCCTTGGTATTCGAAGTATTGTTTGTGCGATTAATTGTCGAGTCGTATTGGATATTTTTATTTTTAAAAGTGATTTTATTGAGAATTTATTTTCATAAATATTGAAATTTCCTCTAAAATTATTTTTGTTGTTTATAATTTATTTAATTATTTTTAGGAATTTATAGAATTTAGAAATCAATATTCCACTGATTATTAATCCCTGGATGATTTTCTGATTGTATTTTTAGCGTAAATTCAGTATTAAATTCCGGAATATTTTAAATATTATAAAATTCATATTTTATTAAGTTTGGAATATTTCGAGAATTTTAAGAACGAGGTTTTGTGAGAAGCCCATAATTCTAGGTTTTCAATCCACCTGGGAAGCACTAAAATGTACCAAGATTTGAAGCATAACTTTTGGTGGCCAGGAATGAAAAAGGAAATAGCAGATTGGGTTAGTAAATGTCACATTTGCCAAACAATAAAGGCAGAACATCAAAGACCAAGTGGATTGTTACAACCTTTGGAGATTTCACAGTGGAAATGAGAAGAAATTGCAATGGATTTTGTAGTAGGACTACCAAAGACGAATTCGAACCATGACGCTATTTGGGTTATTATTGATAGATTGACGAAGTCTGCACATTTCATCCCAATCAATGAGAAGTACTCTTTGGATAAACTAGTCAAGCTGTATTTGGATGAAATTGTGACCAAGCATGGAGTCCCTGTTTCAATTGTGTCTGATCGGGATCTGAGGTTTAACTCGAGGTTTTGGACAAAATTTCAGGAATGTTTGGGCACCAAGCTAAAGATGAGTACCTCTTACCATCCCCAAACAGATGGTCAAAGTGAAAGGACAATTCAGACAATATAAGATATGTTGAGAGTGTGTGCTTTGGATTTTAAAGGAAACTGGGATGATCACCTGCCGTTAATTGAGTTTTCCTATAATAATAGTTATCATGCCAACATAGGAATGCTACCTTACGAAGCCTTGTATGGACGCAAGTGTAGGTCCCCACTTTATTGGGATGAAGTGGGAGAAAGGAAGTTGTTAGGTCCTGAGTTAGTCCAGCAAACCAAGGACGCAGTTGTATTGATTCGAAAAAGGTTGGAAGCAGCTTAGAATAGACAGAGAAAGAATGCGGACTTGCATCGAAAGGACATGGATATAGAAATAGGATCATTGGTATTGTTGAAAGTGTCACCTTGGAAAGGGTTGGTTAGATTTGGACAGAAAGGCAAGCTGAGTCCCAGGTATATCGGACCGTTTGAGGTATTGAGAAAGGTGGGTAAAGTTGCCTATGAGTTGGCGCTGCCGCCGCAACTGCAACATATCCACAATGTGTTCCACGTATCTATCTTGAAGCGCTATATCCCTGATTCCAACCAAGTCATTGAGTATGAACCAATCGAACTTTAGTCAGATTTGTCCTACGTGGAACGGCCGATCCAGATCCTATACCGCAAAGAGCGAGTCCTTAAAAATAAGTCTATTCCTATAGTTAAATTACTTTGGAGAAATCCTCGAGTAGAAGAATCTACTTGGGATTTAGAGTCAGATATGTTTGACAAATATCCTCACTTGTTTAATTAGTTAAGATTCTGAGGACAGAATCTTTTTAAGGGGGAAGGTTATAACGACTCGTATATTTGTAATTATTAATGTGTAAGTATTGAATAATTAAATAAATAAAATAAGTTATGGTTCTATCAGCTGAGTGTTGTATTGGATAATGTTTGTATGTGTTACGTGGTATTCGAAGTATTGTTTGTGCGATTAATTGTCGAGTTGTATTGGATATTTTTATTTTTAAAAGTGATTTAATTGAGAATTTATTTTCATAAATATTGGAATTTCCTCTAAAAAATTTGTTTTTGCTTTATAATTTATTTAACTATTTTTAGGAATTTATAAAATTTAGAAATCAATATTTCACTGATTATTTATCTCTGGATGATTTTCTGATTGTATTTTAGCGTAAATTCAGTATTAAAATCCAGATATTTCAAAAATTATGAAATTCATATTTTATTAAGTTTGGAATATTTCAAGAATTTTAATATTATTTTGGAAATTTTTCTGCTTTTATTCACCCGCACTTTTGTTCGTTAAATTGTAAAATGCGGGTCGGTTGCGCGTTCCAAAAATGATTTAAAATTTTTTAAATTTTTATATTATTTATTTTAAATTATTCCGAGATTTTTAAAACTATTTTCGTGAATTGTCGGATTATTTTTACCCGTAAATTATTCGTTATATTGATACATTTCGGTGCGAATTCAGATTTTCCGGAGTAATTAAATCAGATAAGTACTATTTTTTTTCTTTCCTTCTTATCTCCTTCATGTGCAATCTCTCTCTCTCACCTCGTGCGTCTCCCTCGCAGTCTCTCTCTCGGGAATCTCTCTCTCTCTCTCTCACTCTCTCTCTCATTTTCTCTTATCTCTCCACTCTCTCTTTTCCTCTCCCTCCCCGTTCCCCTGTTCTTTTCTCCCGTTCAAATTGTCGCCGCCTCTTTATTTTTTTCCGGTGAGGTTCTGGTTGTGTGTGCTTGTGACACGTGCTTACATATATGTGTATATACTAGTGTATATATGTGTGTGTGTGTATTGGTGTGTGTACTGTGTTGTGTGTGTTATGTGTGTGTGGTGGTGCCGCCGTATAGCCGCCCTGTGTTTCTTGCTTACCCCAGTCTGTCATGTTCTGTATTTGATTCGCGATGTTTGTGCGCGTGTTTACACGCGTTGGTTTTTGGAAAATTTTTATTGATTTAATTATTTTATTTTCTGCAGAAAAATGATTTAATTAAATTCATGAAATAAATAATTACTTGAAATGGAAATTATTATCAATTAATCGGTAAAATCCGCGTAGGACGCCCGATATAAACGGGAACCAACGAATTTTACCGCCATCAGCGGTGGACGGTGATGAATATTTCTGAGTCCTACAAATAAAAACATAAAATATTAATAATAATAATTAATAATTCGAATTAGATCGGTGATTGGGAATATAATTTATGAATTATTGTTGTGATTTAGCGTCGATTATGTTTCGACGGGTAGGCCGATAAATAGAGGAAACGCTGCCTGATTTTCGAGAAAATTAATTCCGGAAATACGGGAACGTACCCTGTAATTATCTGAAACGTCGAACGAATATATATAAGTACTTTATACGAAATCTGATTGCGTATCGTGGTGAAATATTTTGTTAAAAAAATACCCAATAACCCTAATTTTTAAAAAAATGACGGGTATACGTATTTTGTGAAAATGAATACCGAACCGACTTTCTAGGACGTGAACTCTAATTGATATGTGTATTACAATAATGCGTATGTTACGAGTCGGGTTTTGTTAACGTACGGGTAGATTGTTAGCGAGGATATGTCAAGCATATTCGGTCGTCTAATTTAGGGTATTTCGGTTCTCTAGGTTCCAGTCGAAATCCCGAGCATTCCGGTTGGTGCAATGCCATCCAGTAATAGTTGTTAAAAGCGTATTGAGGCAAGTACCCCTAACCATATCTTTTATGGTTCAGTAATATATGAATAAATTTTGATTAAAATTTTGTACTAGAACATAACGTTTTAAGTTACGTATGCCCTGTGTTTCAAAATGTTCTGTTAGCTTATGTTTTGGGGAGAAAGTAACTTCTGAAAATGTCTATCTCTAAATTGTGAATAAATTGAAAAGGTTTCAGGAAAGTGTGTTGCGATATAACTATTTTGAAAAGAGATAGGTATAAGTGGTTTGGAAACTGGATAAAATAGATCAAATAACTGGAAGAGTGTGCGCAAGGGCCCGTAACGGCCAGGAAGATGGCGTAAGAGGCTAAGTTGGTTGCGCACCCTATTTAAACCACTTAGTCCAGCGTGACAGAGACCTAGCTAGTCTTTGAGTTCCAGAACAAATTTTATGGGATGGCAGATGGAGTCGTCCGATGATGATAGCCTGATCAGTTGTCTCATTATTGATCATCCAATATACATATATTTGAGCGAGATTTCGTGGTTCCCGTAACGGAACAAATAATTTTGGGTCCCCGTAGCGGGACAAATGGTTTTGTGGTTCCTGTAATGGAACAAATGATTTGGAAATGAAAATAGCATGCTAAAATTGGACTCTGGTATTTGCACAACACACGACTGATGCTATGATTTTACAAAGCAAAATAGTTATTGATATTGTTGCGTAAAATACTGATATGCAAGTGTGCACAATCGCAAATAAGTAATATAGTAGTAAATACCAGATATCGATCCTCAAGGACTGTCTATTTGTATTAATCGCTAGTAATATCTAACAATTCAGTTATCGAACACAAGAATTGATTTTGGGATTTTTCTAGTTAAACTAATTAATATCTAATTTAACTAACAAATAATATACTAGCAAAGAGAGTTGGATGTTCAAATACGAGAAGTCGAGTCAAGATAATTACTTCCCCCTAATATGTTCATGTTGGTAATAAAGCAGTGTAATACTACAGCAAGATCACGGCTCATTAGCTAGAATTCAATGGTCATAGGTTCCTCTCGAAATCACTACGATATAATTCCTATAAAATAAACTAACATATGTCTATGCCAATTTACTCTTCAGAATTTATTTAAGCACCAATTCACAAAGTTATGCATGGTCACAATATATGTCTATACCGTAACAATATTATAATCAAAAGATATAAGCATGCACCATTCAAGTATTTTGTCTATTAACTATAACCTTCTCAGTATTATAATTAATTTGTTAACCTACTAGAGTTGATCAGACAATAGCAAGTATAGATCATGATATCCACTTGAATGAATAAACTGTAAACCGCATATAGTAATTCTTATCAAAATACCAACAATCTCATACTAGGGTTCCATAAAAATCCTAACTCATATAAATTTAGTTCATAATAAAAGTATCAAAATAATCCCAAGATAACCAACACATGTTCATAAGAAGAGATATAAAAAGATAAGAGAAAATAAAGCCAATTGAATGTCTCCAATGGCTGAATTCTTCTCCGTTGATGGCTTCTTCTCCTCCTCCCTTGTACGGCTCTTTGTCTCTTGCCTCCTCCCTATTTGGTCTGGTCTAATCTAATAATATATCTAATAAAAGTCTTTTTTTTATGAATTAATACAAACACAAAGAGATTTCCCAATTAGAATTGAATTCCAAGAAAAGAATTTCGTGGTTGACTTCTGGGCTCTGATTCTGGGCTGATTCGGCTGGATTATAAATTCAAGATCAATTCTAAATTGAAAATCTTCTCATAAGCTTTCCATGGGATGTTGAATCATCAGAATCGGACTTCTAGAACTCCAGATATGGCCCAAACAGTGTAGACTGCGCAGCTGGCCCATAAAATTCGATTTTTAATCAATTTAAACTCCAATTCTGATTTTGTAAACTCCAAGCTTTCCTTTATTATATCTCCTTGATACCTACAATAAAATATTAATATTTATTAAATAAAAATCCAAATCAATGCAAAATAACCAAAATATAGGGACAATATTAAGATAAAATACACGCTCATCAGATATCCAGTTTATACCCGTTTTACTTATTTTTATAAATGAGTTATGATTGTTGTTCCTATAACTATTTATCATAAACTTTTTTACTTGTTATTCATATAGTGGTACTGCTGAGCGATTGATCGCTCAAACTTGCAAATGTTTTGTATATTCATATATTGCAGATGCATAGGAGACCCTTATGTCATAGGCAGGGCCAGATTCCAGTTCCTCCGGTATCGAGCTCCTTTGAGATTGTTGTGTCAGACCAGGTGTGGTTTGTGAGTTGCTCTAGAAAGTTAGATGTGTCAGGTCATTTTTAAATAAGTTGGTTTGTATTAATTGTGTAATCTAAATCATACTTGAACCTGGAAAAGATCTTGTGAAGGGGTTGTGTTTATATTAAAATAAGAATGAGTTAGTTGTATTATAATTGTGATTTGATGTGTTAGTGACGTCAACTCCTGACCCGGGGTTGAGGTCGTCACACCAATTGTCAAAATATCGAAGTCAATGGTAAAAATACTTGTATTTGGTCCTTATAAGTCATGCACACTCGAACTAACTTAATTTTCATATTTATGCCTCATAACATCACTAGCTTGTATTCCAATGATTCTTTGATATGTCGCTCATGCGGTTGTTACAAACTTGATTTACAACATAGTCCAACTTTACTCTTGATTTCAACCTCCTGTCTTGATCGTCTCGAACGACCCACATCTATAATTAGAAGATAATATTTTAATAGACTACACGATAATTACTCAACGAGACACTCGTCTTAAAACTCACCGAGTCCACTCATACGATAACCCACACATAATAAATTAATTATACACAAGAATCTTGACCCACATTGGCACGTAACTCAAATAGAATGTAAGCACATAATTCACATATCACATAACTTGTTTCATCAAACGGTTCGGTTCTGTGTGTTTAAAACTGAAATCAGGTCAAAATACGACTTAAAGAAAAGATCGGCCCGTTAAAAAGTTTGGAAAATATTCACCCCTTGTTTATAAAAGAACTTTGAGTTTAAAACTATTTTTAAAAGACTCGGGGTATTTTTTCGTTCCAACGAAACTTATTTCGTTCCAACGGAATTTATTTCGTTTAAATTGGATAAACATGTTAATTGTGATCGAATTGTTACAAATAATTTGACTATTAAATTAATTTTCAAATTATATAATTCGATGAAAATTACTAAGCGAAGATAATAGTTTAAACCTAAAATAAATACTTTATTACGAGATTTTTTTTTCAAAATAACATATTTGTACAACGGACTTAACCTGGGGTTACAACCCCTCAAAATCATTCTCAAACAATACCATCCAACTATATTATAATAAAATTAATATCTTTAAAGCAAACGACAATTTATATTCACGCATATAATCTCGCCGGAAACGAAGAACACGACCACGGAAACCAAAATTCTGGACCAACAATGACTCTTTCAACAACTTATAAGAATTTTGAAATTAACATATATATACCCCCAACATGCTATAAAATACCTAAATACAAAAGCATAATCTCGAAAATCTTACACCAATATAAATTCTGGTCACCCCAAGAGGTTTTCTGATATCCAAAAAATATTCCCAAAAAAATCCGAAATCAATACTTATACATAAGTACACGTCGAATCACCGCATGAGATGCTCAAAATCATCAAACTCCTTTTTTCTAGTCTGAAGATTAACTAAAATGAAAGATCCTTCTAGAAATTTTATTTCTCAAAAGTTTGCAATACTTATATGTATATGTAGATTTCAAAAAGTTGATCATTTATACAAGTAGCTGATGAAATTTGGATAAACAGGTTGCGAGTTATGAATTTTTAAAGGTAAGAATTATATAGATATACACGGGAGGAAGAGAGTAGAAAGATAGAAGGGTGGCGAATCCCTTCTCGTGCTACCCATATTTTCCATTCATTTCCCATACTACTTATGTTACTATTTAACTTTCCAATCTACCCATCTTTTCATTCTCTATCCTATGGTTCACCTCCTTTTTAAGTTCTTTTTTTATTTGTATAATTTTATTCGACCAGCTAGTGTAACTCATTTCACATTTTTATTTTTTTATTTGTAAATTGCATAATTTTAAATTTCTCTAAAATTAAAATATATAATATATTAGAATAAAAATATGTGTCCATATTTAAAAATTTAAATTACATAATATTTTTAAAATGCATCCCATAAACATTAAACCAAAATACATTATATAGAAAATAAAATACATCACAAAATAAATTAAAATACGATCATTTATATACATCAAATAACAATGACGATATTGAGGGCATCGGGAACTACGTCTTGTATGCTCTTCTTGTCCGCATTGTCCACAAACTATCACTTTTTCGAGGGTTGTCTATTTCTGTCAAAATACGTGAGCTTCGTCCCATTTATCCACGCTTATTTTTTTCCTTCTTTGCGGCTTCATCGACAATAAGAACCCTGTACATCTCCTTTAATTATTTGAATCAGATCCCATTGCAACTAATAACTTCCCATTGTATTTTTTTTAAAAGGTGTCGTCGATGCTGTTAACAGTTCGGGCATGCTGCCATCCGTCAATCATTGGCTTGAATACCCACTAAACACGTTTGCACACATATATATTGGGTTTTGTAATATCAACTTCAACATCACTTACAGCAACTGTGCCTGGATTAAAATGCAATAAAGCACTAAGAAACGTAGAAAGTTTATTATAAAAAGTCATTCAATCACCGTAAAACATCTGATATTGTCTTTTGCTTTTCGTTCCACGCTTTCTTATAAGTAACATTATAGTTGTACATGGATGCGATTTGACCCATGATGTTATTGACTTTCGGACATCGACACTAGGTGACCTGCTTCACATAAACATAGAACAGGTATTAATAATGTAATATAAAGTTAACACAAATCTAAGTATAAAAAGTTAATTATTATACTTATTTGTTGTTTAATTACATTCGCAATCATCCTAGATGTGAGCTGCTTGTCATCTGTTTGAAGTATCTTCAAAACACAGTTATGTTTATTTGGTAGTTTAGTGATAACGAAAAGACCTGATCGCTTTAATTTCATGACCCGAATTCTCAATGGACAATCTTCCACAACAAATTTTGGATCGTATCCCGTTGTATTACTTTTTATAACATGCTAATTCCTAGAGTTTTTTTATGTGACTTGCTTTTATAACATTTACTGCATTTTTCTTAGCTGCAAAATTTTGACCTTTAAAAAAATCATTATCAAGTGGATTAACGTTTGAACAGTTACCCGATGAGATCTAATTTCTTCAGTTACAAATTACGGAGCAGTTAAAATATGTTCATTATCATTGTCGGTACTATGATCTGAATCATCTTCCTCCTCATTGTCTATTTCATCGCCATCAGGTTCATCTGTTTTCGACTTATAATGATTGTCTTGATCATCATCAACACCACTTAAATTTTATATTGCACTTGATCTTGCGATTTCATCAAGAAGGAAAGAGTTATCCATCTGTTTGAACAAACAATTAACAATTATTAGTGATAAGCACATTAAACTTACAAAAAGAGAAATTTAAAAAGGTAACTGATAAGTTTGAGTCATTTTACAATTTCGGTGAAAGCTATTATGGAGTGATTTCATACAAGAAATAATAATTTGAAGTGACAACACACTCAAAAGCTAAAAATAATTTATTTAAAAAGTTAAAATTGATAGCACACTGAAAAGTTTAAGTTAACACCTCACTTGAAAAGTTAGATTTAACAATTCACTACAAGTTGCTGTAATTATGATAATTTAATATTAAAAAAATTATATGTAATTTTTTTAATTACAAATAAAATTATATTAAAATATTTTTAATTTACTTCAATGATAATATATTGTTGATAATTTAATTAGGTGAATTTTAATTAAAAAATTAATTAAGTTTTTTTAATATAAAATAATAAATTAAAAGAATAAAATTTAGTAGAAGAAAAATTAAAAGAAGCAAAGATAATACAAAAAATTGTTAATTAGAAAGGAGTGCAAGACCCGCATAACAACATAATAATTTTCAAGGTTTGTATTTATTTGAATAAAAAAATGAATAAAAATACGCTGTGAACATGTAGCGGAGGAGGGAGAATAGGAAAGATGGGTAGATTGGGAGGTTGAATGAAAACGTGGGTTGTTTGGAAAAACAAAAAATAAAAGTGGGTAGTACATGAAGAGGATTCGAAGGATGGCAGAGCAGCTCACTAAATGAAGGGGGTTGAACAATCACATAAAACTAGCATAATAACCCGTGCGAGGCACAAGTTATTTTCTAGAGTTTTTTTATGCATCATGTAATTATAATGTTTACAAAGCAACTCCAACAATATCCTTATATAGGTTCTTGAGTCAAATTTTGAAGAAATGGAGATAAAATTTCTCTCCAACAAACTCCATGTCCCACTCTACAATATTGGGAGCTTGTTAGATATATTTGAGATGTCATGTCTAATATGTTTCATGTTTAGTTTTCAGATCTTGACTAACAGGAAATATCAGGACTTACTGAAATCAGGACTTACTGGAAGTCATAACATAATATCAGGACTTAAGGTCATATCAGAACTTAAGTACGGGAGGACTTACAGTTAAGGAAGGAAGCTGATTTGCGGTAGAAGATCGAGACTAAAACAAAGGTAGATATGCATGGAAAGAGTTAGAGGACTGAAAGACTTGTAGAACATATCTGATTGATATATTTTAGGAGACAGAATTATATTCCATATCAATTAGAATATATCTTATAACTGTGTAGTATTTAAACACAGCTTAGGGTTTACACTATATGTGTTATCATTATCGAGAAGATTATACATTGTAACCTAGCAGCTCTTAGTGATATTTGTTCATCACTGAGAGAGAACAACAGTTCTTATTGTAACAGAGTTAATTCAATATACTTGATCTTTGTTACATACTTGTGTTAAATCGATTTGATTGTGTAAAATACTGTATTCAACCCCCTTCTACAGTGTTGTGTGACCTAATGAGTGGTATCAGAGCTATTCTGTTAACACACATACAGTAAAGATCCAAACAATCATGTCTGAAGAAACACAAACTCCAACCAAGCCCACCAAAACTCAAGAAACTCAAAACACCCAAACTCATAGTCGATATGAGACTATTAGGGTTCCCATACTGAGACCTTCTGAGTATCCCATATGGAAAGTGAAGATGACTATGTTTCTGGAAGCTACAGATCCAGAATACCTTGACAGAATTAATGAAGGACCACATATGCCTACCAAGCTCTCTGTTGTAGTTGTTGATCAACCAGAAAAGACCATACCCAAGGAGAAAAGTGAGTATACAGCTGAAGATATCTCATCTATTTCCAAGGATGCAAGGGTAAGGCATTTGCTGCATAGTGTCATTGATAATGTCATGTCAAACAGGGTAATTAATTGCAAGACTGCAAATGAGATATGGGATGCTTGGGAAACAAGGTGTCAGGGAACTGATGCAATAAAAAAAACAGGAGGACTATACTCACTCAAGAGTATGAGCACTTTGACTCAAAAGCTGATGAGTCATTAACTGAATTATATGACAGGTTTGTCAAACTCTTGAATGATCTGTCACTTGTGGACAAGGAATATGATCTTGAAGATTCAAATCTAAAATTCCTTTTAGCTCTTCCTGAAAATTGGGATTTGAAGTCTACCACCATAAGAGACAACTATGCTCTTGATGAAACTACTCTTGATGAAATTTATGGTATGCTCAAGACTTATGAACTTGAGATGGATCAAAGGAGCAAGAGACATGGGAGAAAGTCAAGGATAGTTGCTCTTAAGGCTGAGGAGGAATCTTCTAAAGTTGATGTCTCAAAGAAGGGCAAAGAAAAGGCTCTCATCATAAAGTCTGATTCAGAGTCATCATATTCTAATGATGATGATTCAGAAACTGAAAGCTTACATGAAATGGATGATGATGAAATTGTGTGCTCTTATGGTGAAGGGTATCACAAAGATAGCCTACAGGAAATTCAGAAAGGGAAAGAATTTTTCCAGGAAAGGTGTAAGTGCTGATAAGAAAGGGTTCAGAAAGTCTGAAGGCAAAAGTGCAAAGTCTAACAGAGGAGACAACTCAAATGTCAAATGCTACAATTGTGGTGAAAGAGGCCACATATTTCCTAACTGCAAGAAAGGAAAGAGTGACAAAGGCAAGGCACTTGTCACAAAGAAGAAAAACTGGACAGACTCTTCAGATTCTGAAGATGAGGTGAATTATACCTTGATGGCAAATGCTGATGGCAGCCCTGAAACTGCTGAATTGAAGGTACCTCAAACAACTTATGCTTTTCATACTGATGATATTACTGAGTTGAGATTATATCTTAAAACCATGTTTATTAGTTATAGAGATCAAACTTTAACATGTGAAAGATTAACTTCTGAAAATCTTGCTTTTAAAAAGAGGAATGATTATTTAGAAAAAGAGTTAGTCATGTTCCATCAAACTCAGAAAGAAAGAGATGATGCCTTTTATGTTAGAGATGAACAACTCATAATTTGCTAAGTAGTGGAAACTGGAAAGAGGGCTTAGGTTATGGAGATGATAAAATTGAGAAAGAAACTGTGCAAATTGAGCCAATTATTGTTAAACAGACTGCTAAGCCAAAGGTAAATCCTGTTAAGTTTGTAGTTAAAATTGTGAAGTCTGATTCTGAAAAGATGAAAGAATCTAGGACATAAGTAAAAGAAAAGTCAACTTCTGACAAATTAAAATAGGATAAACCAGCTGAAGTTATCACAGGCTTAATGACAAAGAAGCAGCTTAAGCATAAGCTGAAAGAGATCAGAAATGTAAACAAGGTCAAGGAATCTAGGAAAAGTAGGAATGGAAAGGTAGGTGTGAATAAAAGCAATAATTATATGCATGTTCCTAATGCTCCTAGAAAGAGATGTTATAACTGTGGAAACTCTAGCCATCTTGCTTCTTTTTGCAGGAAGAATAAGGATATAAACTCTTTACCTCTTAACTCAGGAGTTAAGAGTCAGTCTGTTAGGTTTAAGCCACAAAATCCTTGTTTTCATTGTGGTAGTTTATGGCATTCCATTTATACTTGTAAGGAATATCATAGTTTGTACTATGATTATTATCAAATAAAACTTTCTTTAAAGAAAGTTAGCATTATTCCTTCTAGTGTAAGTATTAGGGCAAAAACACGCGCTAATAATACACGCAAGTATACGAGTTTGCAAGTAGTATAAGATATAAATCAGATTCGTTCCCACAGAGACTGGTTTAGGTTAAGTTCAATTTATGCACCTATGCAACAATGTATGGTTATCGCTCAATGCTAAGACAAATAACAAATTGGGTTTTTATTAAACTAAGAGATTATACTAAATAACATTAACTAAGAGAATTGAGGTTGAATTACTATATATAACAAACATGGCATCCTAACTTCATTACTACTTCATTCAATAGCCTTTTCGTTCTTAACCTTAACATGTGATGGTGAAGACACTAATTAGATAACACGAAACTGATAAACGCCAACTTTCGTTGCACGATTACCATTCTACCAGACATCCACAAAAGAGATAGAAGCTGAATAGGCACCAATTATATTGAGACCCTATATGTCTATATAATTTGACAACATAATGGTTTAAGCATAAGTTATCTATCTTGATTATATAGGGCAAGTAAAACGGTTAGAGTTACCTACGAATCATGCATACACATACATGAACCTATGCTAGCAAGGCAAGTTCTAAACCTCTATATTCACTGTCGCTTCAATAGAGATTAACACGCTATCTTATATGTTAGCTACACACATAAGACGAATAAGCACAACCAATACTAGGATATCAATCAATCACCACACACCAAGATATCGAAACAAATTAATTATTGAAATTCATAAGTAAATCCGCTATAACCCCATGACATCGATTAGCCCATAATCGAACTCATCGTCACCATGGGTTCCAATGAAAACATGATAAACAAACACAAGAGAATAATAACTAAACTAATTATATTAAACCAGAGTACGTCACAAGAGTAAATAGGTTCAAAGCAAAGAAAACTAGCATCCAACGTTACGACGAAATAAAGAATCACAAAAAAATATGCTTCCTCTTCGTTGCGGTGTGCTAAAACGGTCTTCTTCCTTATCTCCTTCTCTTCTTGCTTAATACAACGATCCAACCTTGTGAAAACGTCTCTAAATCTACTTATATAATAGTCCCATAAAACTCAGATTACATAGAAGTTGGAAGCCAAACAGAAGTAGAAGTCTTAAAACAATTTATCTCTTTTCCCGACCCTGCGCGACCGCTCAGCATAGCTGAGCGGGCGCTCAGGACCCTACTGGAAAATTCCTGAGTTTGCTCCGTTTCTTCGCTGTAATCTGCCCCTTTCTTTCCTCTCGCAATGCTGAACACATGCCAAGGCTTATTCTTGATGATTACTCCTCCGAAATGCAACTATTACCCTGAAATGCACAAACACTAGAAAAATGCATCAAATACACAAAATACTTGATTTCAAGACACCAATTTAAGCTATTTTAAGACGTTCTAAGTGGTATAAAGTGCCACTTATCAGTAAGTTCTGATGCAAAGTCTGATACTGTAAAGTCTGATAAACAACATGTTAGCATAAACTTTAAAATTAAATCCGCTGCAAATGCTAACAAACTTAATAAGGCCAAAGGATCCAAGCAAGTCTAGGTCCTTAAAACTAACCATTAGTGGTCTTTGTGATTGCAGGACAGCTGGAAAAACATCCTAGTTCTTGATAGTGGATGTTCAGGACATATGACTGGAAATAAAGCCCTGCTATTAGACTTTTTGGAGAAAGCTGACCCAGGAGTTTCTTATGGAGATGGCAACATGGGAAAAACTCTGGGATATGGCAAGATCAATCTTGGAAATGTCATTATTGAATCAGTAGCTCTTGTCTCAGGACTTAAACACAATCTGCTAAGTGTGAGTCAAATCTGTGATAGAGGTTATCATGTGGATTTCTTTGAAGAACACTGTGAAGTTGTAAGTAAATCTACAGGCAAAGTGGTTCTGAAAGGTTACAGGCATGATAACATTTATGAAGCCAGACTTTCAACAAACTCTGATGGTTCTGCAATCTGTCTGTTGAGTAGAGCATCAATTGAAGAAAGCTGGAATTGTCACAAGAAACTCTCTCATTTAAATTTCAACAACATAAATGAACTTGTAAAGAAAGATCTTGTGAGAGGACTGCCAAAGTCAGTATTTGCTCCTGATGGCCTTTGTGATTCATGTTAAAAGAAAAAACAAATAAAATCTTCATTCAAGAGCAAAACTGAATCCTCAATTCTTGAGCCTTATCACCTACTGCATGTTGATCTATTTGGTCCAGTCAATGTCATGTCTATTGTAAAGAAGAAATATGTTATGCTTATAGTGGATGAGTTCACAAGATACACTTGGGTGTATTACTTGCACAAGAAGACTGAAACTACATCTACTCTAACTGATCATGTCAAACAGCTGGATAAATTGGTCAAAGATTCTATTAAAATCATAAGGAGTGATAATGGCACTGAGTTCAAGAATTCAATCATGGAAGAGTTCTGCAAAGAGCATGGAATCAAACAGGAATTTTCTGCACCTGGAACTCCACAGCAAAATAGAGTCATAGAAAGAAAGAACATGACTCTCATTGAAGCTGCACGAACTATGCTTGATGAAGCAAAACTGCCAACCTACTTTTGGGCTGAAGCTGTGCAGACTGCTTGTTTTACACAGAATGCTACATTGATCAACAAGTATGGATCAATTAAGCGACTACGAACAAACCAACCAACTTACAATCTCAACAAATGCAATTAGGCGACTAAAGATCAATCAAATCATGCCAACTAACATACAGCCAGAAACGTGGTGTGTGCAGATGTTTAACAGATATGCTTCGGAACTAAATCAATTATTATGACTCAACTATCATCAAGGCAATCACATGATTATACAAAGAATAAAAATTCTAGGCACAAAGTGACTTATAACACTACAAGAATTCTGGAGCTTATTACGGAATCATGCTTTTATTCATAACAGCAATGCTTATTTGACCGTGCAATGAGTGAGGTCCACAAAAGACTTATACAATGGTATCCATGTAGCGAGCGTTAGGTTAGCGGATCCCAGACTCTAAAAGCCTTAGGTCATTAGGCACAAAGTCCCCTAAGAACTTAATAACTCGAATACCAAAGAGCCCACTCGTGATCAATTATGCATAAACACATACTTTTTTTTTCTTTTCTTTTTTTTTCAAAATTTCTGAGCAAGTGCGTTTCGCTCCATCTTGCTCAACCCTAGACTACTCGCAGAAACCTACGAGTCGGCTACTAGCCATTTGACGCCTAGTCAAACTTAGCAACGAATTCTATTTTTTACTCCATTTTTTTCTTTTTCATGCCTTTATCACTAAGAACCTATTATAAAATTCTAAGCATAATAAATAGATTAACCTCGATAATAATCAGATCATAACAACAATCTAGTCCTTAAGCATTCTCTAAGAATTAGTGAAAATACAAGTGTTTCTAGCATGCATATCAACCTACACGACTCAACATCACTTTAACGCCATCACTACACTCACATCAACATTACAAATCGGTCAGTAAGTCATCGCAAAAGGGATCATGGCATATGCATGAGCTATATGATATGATAAACAAATAAAGCTATAAAATAATAAAAAAAAACTATATGGCAAAAATTACGCAACTATATGAACTAAACTATCATGAATATGCAGCTATATGACACACACAAAATATTCCTTAACTACCACCCCCAAACTTAAAATCTTCACTGTCCCCAGTGAAGGTAGTAGAAAGGAACACAGGGTATACCTACTCGGAGTCATCATCATCATCACCCTCAGTGGGTGGAGTATCAGGTGGCGGGTATGCAGAGTCCTCACCAAAAACTGGCCACTGGATGTCAGCTCCAAGGCCTCGAAAAGCAGTCCCTAGCGCAAGGGTGAGAGCCTGAGCAAACCTGCTATGCGTCTCGTACATAGCATCCATCCGTCGTGACAGCCTCTTATACTGGGTATCTGCCATCTCAGCACCCTCCTGAGCTCTCGAAGAACCAACCTCATCACGCCTAGGCCTAGCCATAGTAGCACCTCGTGCTGGACGCCCTCCTGGAAGATGATAACCCAGCCCATGCTCCTCGGGCTCACCACCGGTCCACTCATGCATCCCATTCAGAGTCCCAGAATCAATCGGAGCGGCCGGCAACTGCAACTGCTCATGAGTCGGCCAGTTCACTCCCACTGCTCGGCAAAGCTTCGTGATCGTGGATGCATAAGGGATGTTCATGTGCTTAGCTCCCCTCAAAAACTTCAGAATTCCTTGGTAGATAAACTCACCAAGGTCCACATAGTACTCCTCATTCAAAATTCCCCACAACAACTGTGACCTCATGTGCATGCGAAGAAGGCAGAATATTAGCACAAATAAACGCATTACATGCACGGGCATACCTGTTCATCGCGATTGCCGGAAAATGACGATACTCATTAGTTCCAGTCTTGAAGGTCCAAACTGTGCCCGGCCTGCAGAGAGTAGCACAAATCAAATCCAAGTCGAAATCCTCAGCAGTCTTCTCATTCTAGTTCTCCTCATCGGGCTTCCTCTCTCGCTGCCCAATCACACGGCGAATCGCCGCTGGGTGATAATCAACCGTCAGCCCTCGGACCACAGAAAACCCATTCTTCTCGGCCTTCGCGTTCGTATAGAACTCGCGAACCATGCTCATCGGTACTGCTTCAGGCGACTCACAGAAAGCTATCCACCCCTTCTCAGCAATCATCGGTAGCAACTCACCATCCCTCCCCGATGGTAAAAACCCCCTCTCCTTCAGAATCGGCTTCCCCAAAAGCCTAGTGTACTCCTCCTCCGCAGCTCTGTCATTCAACTGAGGCCTCGCAGCAGTACCCCTCGATGAATCAGCAGTAGGGACTGTGCTGTTGCTATCAATAGTCCTTGCTCTCTTGGGTGCCATTGAATCTGAATAAAAGTGCTTGAGAATAGTGTTTTTGTGTTTGGGAGAGAGTTTGAGTGTAGAAAGTGTGTGGGAGATGTATGGGATAGGTGTATGTATATACAGGGTATGGATTAGGTTAAAATTAGATTAGGAGTGGGTTTGAGGGATAAAATCACGGGATAATGGGAAAAGAAATCGTGGGTAATTTATTTTTTGATTTTCTGATTTTTTTGGATTTTTTATGAACTTAAAAAAAAATTTCACAGTCGACCCCTGAGCGGTCGCTAACTTCTAAGGGTTCCTGTAACAACAAATCATGGGTTGCCTCCCACGCAGCGCTTCTTTTTCGTCATTAGCTTGACGTTGCGTACCTTCCTCAAGTTGACAATAAAACGGCACTAACCACTTCTCGGTTTGCCGTGTCCCCATAGTAGTGCTTCAAACGCTGACCATTAACCTTGAATGCTTGGTCCGGATCATTCTCAAAAATCTCCACCGCTCCATGTGGAAACACAGTTTTGACAATAAAAGGTCCAGACCACCTTGATTTCAACTTCCCAGGAAAAAGTCGGAGACGAGAGTTGAATAAGAGAACTTGTTGCCCCGGAACGAATAACTTAGGATATAGCTTCTTATCATGCCACCTCTTCACCCTTTCCTTGTACATTTTGTTATTCTCGTACGCTTGGAGTCAAAATTCATCAAGTTCATTAAGCTGAAGCATTCTCTTCTTACCAGCTGCATCTAAATCCAGGTTCAACTTTTTCAACGCCCAATAGGCCTTATGCTCAAGCTTCGCAGGTAAATGACATCCCTTACCATACACCAGTTGAAACGGGGACATACCAAGTGGAGTTTTGTATGCTGTTCTGTAAGCCCAAACAGCTTTATCAAGCTTTAAAGACCAATCCTTCCTTGACGGACAAACAACCTTCTCTAGAATGCGCTTGATCTCTCTGTTAGACACTTCCGCTTGACCATTTGTTTGCGGATGATAGGCAGTAGCAACTCGATGATTCACATTATAACGCTGCATCATAGAAGTGAACTTACGGTTGCAGAAATGCGACCCTTTATCACTTATGATTACCCGAGGCGTTCCAAACCTTGTGAAAATCTGCTTATGAAGAAAATTCAACACTGCCTTTGCATCATTTGTCGGTAGAGCTTTAACTTCTACCCATTTTGAGACATAATCAACTGCCAGCAAGATGTACTGATTATTGCAGGATGAGACAAAAGGCCCCATGAAATCGATTCCCCAAACATCAAAGACCTCGACTTCAAGCATCACATTTAACGGCATCTCATCCTTTATTGTCAAATTTCCCACTCTTTGGCAACGATCACACCTTAAAACAAACTGATGAGCATCCTTAAACAAAGTAGGCCAGAAAAAACCTTCTTACAGAATACGAGCTGCCGTCTTCTCACCACCATAATGCCCACCATAAATTGTGGAGTGGCAGTCTCGTAATATCCCCTCCGTCTCACAGAACGGGATACATCTCCTGATGATCTGGTCAGCTCCCTATCTAAACAAATATGGTTCATCCCACATATACCACTTCACCTCATACAGAAACTTCTTCTTTTGAGCTGAGGTCAAATTAGGAGGCATTATATTGCTGACAAGATAGTTTACAATATCTGCAAACCATGGCTCTTCCTCCTGAACTACGAACAACTGCTCATCCGGAAAAGATTCGTTGATCAATGTCTTATCATGTGAAGTAGACTCGGGATTCTCCAATCTAGAGAGATGGTCAGCTACTTGATTCTCAGTACCTTTTCGATCCTTGATCTCTAACTCAAATTCCTGAAGTAAGAGCACCCAACGAATAAGTCTCGACTTTGAATCCTTCTTGGAAACCAAATAGCGAATGGCCGCATGATCAGTGAATACTGTCACTTTTGTCCCAAGCAGATAAGATCGAAATTTCTCGAAACCAAAGACTATAGCCAAGAGCTCCTTCTCAGTAGTGGTGTAGTTCATTTGGGCCCCATTTAAGTTCTTACTAGCATAGTAGACCACATGAAAGAGATTATTCTTGCGCTGCCCAAGAACTGCACCTACCGCATAATCACTTGTATCACACATCATCTCAAAAGGCTCTGTCCAATTCGGTGTTGTAATAACTGGCGCAGTGATTAAACTCTTCTTCAGAGTCTCGAATGCCGTCAAACATTCATCATCAAATTTGAAAGGCACATCTTTCTCAAGCAAGTTGCACAACGACTTAGATATCTTTGAAAAGTCCTTGATGAACCGCCGATAAAAACCCGCATGACCAAGAAAACTACGGATTCCTTTCACAGAAATAGGTGGTGGAAGATTTTCAATGACTCTCACCTTGGCTTTATCCACCTCAAGACCCTTGCTAGAGACCTTATGCCTAAGAATAATGCCTTTACGCACCATAAAATGACATTTTTCCCAATTGAGCACCAAATTAGTTTCCACACACCTTTTGAGCACGACACGAAGATTATTCAAACATTCATCATATGAATGTCCAAAGACGGAGAAGCCGTCCATGAACACCTCAACATTATTCCCAATCATGTCAGAGAATATAGCCATTATACATCTCTGAAAAGTGGCCGGTGCGCCACATAACCCAAACGAAACTCTGCGAAAAGCAAACGTGCCAAATGGACAAGTGAAGGTAGTCTTTTCTTGATCCTCTGGTGCAATACAAATCTGATTATACCCTGAGTAGCCATCCAAAAGACAATAATACTCATGACCAGCCAACCTGTCAAACATCTGATCAATAAATGGAAGAGGGAAGTGATCCTTCCTCGTGGCTTTGTTCAACTTTCGGTAATCCATGCATACTCTCCATCCTGTAACTGTTCGAGTGGGGATGAGCTCATTCTTCTCATTTTCTACCACAGTGATACCTCCTTTCTTAGGCACACATTGTACGGGGCTCACCCAAAAACTGTCAGAAATAGGATAAATGATGCCTGCATCCAGCCATTTCAGAATTTCTTTCTTCACCACCTCCTTCATGATAGGATTAAGTCTGCGCTGCTGCTCAAGAGTTGGCTTACTACCCTCCTCTAGCAGAATCTTATGCATATAATATGAAGGGTTGATCCCTTTGATGTCTGCTATGGTCCATCCAATAGCTGATTTGAATTCTCTCAAAATCCTTAAGAGCTTGTCTTCCTCACTATCTGAAAGGTCAGATGCAATAATAACAGGTAAAGTAGATGCATCACCTAAAAAAGCATACCTCAAGTGTTCAGGTAATGGCTTGAGCTCCAAGGTAGGTGCTTCCTCAATTGATGGTTTGAGCTTTCCTTCAGCATTCTTGAGGTCAGAAGTACCAAGAGATTCAAACGGCATGTCCAGCTTTCGCCTCCAGGGAGAAGCATTCAGATATTGTAATTGCTCGTTGGCATCTTCATCATCACTGTCAAAATCCCCCACTAAGGCCTTTTCTAATGCATCAGATATTAGCATATGATCGAGTTCTGAAGTAACCGCAGAATCAATCACATCCACTTTTAAGCACTCTTCATCTTCTGTAGGGAATTTCATTGCTTTGAATACATTGAAGGTCACATCCTGATCATGCACCCGCATAGTAAGTTCACCTTTCTGCACATCTATCAAGGTACGACCAGTAGCTAAGAAAGGTCTTCCCAAGATTATGGGAATCTTCTTATCTTCCTCAAAATCCAGAATAACAAAGTCTGTAGGAAAGAAGAGCTTATCCACCTTGACTAGCACATCCTCCATTATGCCCCTTGGGTAAGTAATAGAATGATCAGCCAATTGTAGAGACATGTAGGTGGGTTTTGGATCAGGCAAATCCAACTTTTTAAAGATCGACAACGGCATCAGATTGATGCTTGCTCCCAAATCACAAAGGCACTTGTCAAACGACAACTTGCCAATGGTGCAAGGAATGGTGAAGCTACCTGGATCTTTAAGCTTTGGAGGTAACTTTTGCTGCAGCACAGCGCTGCATTCTTCCATTAGAGCAACGGTCTCAAGGTCATCCAGTTTCACCTTCCTTGAAAGAATACTCTTCATAAACTTCGCATAACTAGGCATTTGCTCCAGAGCCTCAGCGAAAGGTATATTGATGTGAAGTTTCTTGAACACCTCTAGAAACTTACCGAACTGCTTATCCAGCTTTTGTTGTTGCAATCTCTTAGGGAAAGGTGGTGGAGGATAGAGCTGTTTCTCCCCTGTATTACCCTCAGGTAGAGTGTGCTCAACAGTAGTCTTCCTTGGTTCCGCCGCTTTCTCCTTTTGCTTAGCTTCTTCATCTCTAATTTCAGCTTCTCCTTCTTTTGCCTTTTGAGCATCAGCAACTTTCCCAGACCTTAAGGTAATAGCATTGACTTGCTCTTTAGCTTCCTTCCTGCCTGGTACTTCCGTGTCACTGGGAAGTGTTCCAGGTTGACGATTGAGCACTGCATTGGCTATTTGACCGATTTGATTTTCCAAGGTCTTGATAGAAACCGCCTGACTCTTGCATAACAGCTTAAGTTCCTCAAAATCAGCACTAGTAGGTGCAACTGCACTTCCCTGTTGAGGATATGATTGCCTTTAAGCATATTGTTGCGGTTGCTGGAATCCACGTGGATTGAACTATTTACTCACACCTTGCTGATATGGTGGCTGAATAGCATTCTGATTATTACCCCAGCTGAAATTTGGATGAAATCTGTTGTTAGGATGATTAGTAGCTGGCACAGGCTGTTGTTGTCGCTGATAATTGTTCACATACTGAACAGATTCGTTGACAAGAGAACACTGATCCGTAACATGAGAACCTGTACAAAACTCACTAACCATAGCTATTTGATTAACTCCATATGTAGCTAGAGAATCGACCTTCATAGACAGCGCTTGGAGCTGCGCTGCAATAGCAGTGGCTGCATCGACTTCTAGAATACCTGCTACTTTCCTAAGCATCATCTTCTGAGTTGGGTTTTGATGCTCATTTGCAGCCATAGTCTCGATAAGATTATAAGCCTCAGTATAGCTTTTGGCCCACAAGGCGCCTCCAGCTGCTGTATCGAGCATGGGCCGAGATTGGACCCCCAAACCATTATAGAAACCAATGATCACCATCCAATCGGGCATTCCATGATGTGGACACTTTCTCAATATTTCCTTATAGCGTTCCCAAGCTTCGCACATAGATTCTGTAGGTTGTTGCGCAAACTGAGTAAGAGCACTCTGCATAGTAGCAGTCTTTGCCATCGGATAAAACTTCACCAGAAACTTTTGCGCAAGATCTTGACAAGTAGTGATGGACCCAGCTGGTTCAGAATGTAACCAGTCCTTAGCTTTGTCCCTCAGTGAGAATGGGAAAAACCTCAGCTTGATAGCCTCATAAGTCACGCCATTATACTTGAAAGTACTGCAGATCTCGACAAAATTCCTTATGTGCATGTTGGGGTCTTCAGTCGCAGTTCCTCCAAAAGAAACAGAATTCTGCACCATCTGAATAGTGCCCGGCTTGATTTCAAAGGTGTTAGCTTGAATAGCCGGATGAAGAATGCTTGACGGAATCAATACGATCACCCATGATTACTGGTTCTTTCTGCTCACTTCCTGAATTCGAATCTTCAAAATCTATCTTCTCCGGAATATCAATAACTTCGTCTGTCTCTTCAGCTGTATCTAAAGTTTTCTTGCGAGTACGAGAACGAGTTTGCATAAACGCTCGCTAAAGTACCTGAAACACAACCAGAAACAATAAGTAACAAATACGTCTTAATCACAGAGTCCTAACGACCAATGATGGTAAGTACATAAACTAAACAAATACGCTGAGTCCCCGGCAGCGGCGCCAAAAACTTGTTAGGGCGAAAACACGCGTTAATAATACACGCAAGTATACGCGTTCGCAAGTAGTATAAGATATAAATCAAATTCGTTCCCACGGAGACTGGTTTAGGTTATGTTCAATTTATGCACCTATGCAACAATGTATGGTTATCGCTCAATGCTAAGACAAATAACAAATTAGGTTTTTATTAAACTAAGAGATTATACTAAATAACATTAACTAAGAGAATTGAGGTTGAATTACTATATATAACAAACATGGGATCCTAACTTCATTACTACTTCATTCAATAGCCTTTTCATTCTTAACCTTAACATGTGATGGTGATGACACTAATCAGATAACACGAAACTGATAAACGCCAACTTTCGTCGCACGATTACCATTCTACCAGACATCCACAAAAGAGATAGAAGCTGAATAGGCACCAATTATATTGAGACCCTATATGTCTATAGAATTTGACAACATAATGGTTTAAGCATAAGTTATCTATCTTGATTACATAGGGCAAGTAAAATGGTTAGAGTTACCTACGAATCATGCATACACATACATGAACCTATGCTAGCATGGCAAGTTCTAAACCTCTATATTCACTGTCGCTTCAATAGAGATTAACACACTATCTTATATGTTAGCTACGCACATAAGACGAATAAGCACAACCAATACTAGGATATCAATCAATCACCACACACCAAGATATCGAAACAAATTAATTATTGAAATTCATAAGTAAATCCGCTAGAACCCCATGACATCGATTAGCCCATAATCGAACTCATCGTCACCATGAGTTCCAATGAAAACATGATAAACAAACACAAGAGAATAATAACTAAACTAATTATATTAAACCAGAGTACGTCAAAAGAGTAAATAGGTTCAAAGCAAAGAAAACTAGCATCCACCGTTACAATGAAATAAAGAATCACAAGAAAATATGTTTCCTCTTCGTTGCGGTGTGCTAAAACGGTCTTCTTCCTTGTCTCCTTCTCTCCTTGCTTAATACAACGATCCAACCTTGTGAAAACGTCTCTAAATCTACTTATATAATAGTCCCATAAAACTCAGATTACATAGAAGTTGGAAGCCAAACAGAAGTAGAAGTCTTAAAATAATTTATCTCTTTTCCCGACCCTGCTGCTGAGCGGGCGCTCAACTTTCTGCGCGGCCGCTCAGCATAGCTGAGCGGGCGCTCAGGACCCTACTGGAAAATTTCTGAGTTTGCTCCGTTTCTTCGCTGTAATATGCCCCTTTCTTTCCTCTCGCAATGTTGAACACATGCCAAGGCTTATTCTTGATGATTACTCCTCTGAAATGCAACTATTACCCTGAAATGCACAAACACTATAAAAACGCATCAAATACACAAAATACTTGATTTCAAGACACCAATTTAAGCTATTTTAAGACGTTCTAAGTGGTATAAAGTGCCACTTATCAGTAAGTTCTGATGCAAAGTCTGATACTGTAAAGTCTGATAAACAACATGTTAGCATAAACTCTAAAATTAAATCTGCTGCAAATGCTAACAAACTTAATAAGGCCAAAGGATCAAAGCAAGTATGGGTCCTTAAAACTAACCATTAGTGGTCTTTGTGATTGCAGGGCAACTGGAAAAACATCCTAGTTCTTGACAGTGGATGTTCAGGATATATGACTGGAAATAAAGCCCTGCTATCAAACTTTTTGGAGAAAGCTGGCCCAGGAGTTTCTTATGGAGATGGCAACATGGGAAAAACTCTGGGATATGGCAAGATCAATCTTGGGAATGTCATTATTGAATCAGTAGCTCTTGTCTCAGGACTTAAACACAATCTGCTAAGTGTGAGTCAAATTTGTGATAGAGGTTATCATGTGGATTTCTTTGAAGAACACTGTGAAGTTGTAAGTAAATCTACAGGCAAAATGGTTCTGAAAGGTTACAGGCATGGTAACATTTATGAAGCCAGACTTTCAACAAACTCTGATGGTTCTGCAATTTGTCTGTTGAGTAGAGCATCAATTGAAGAAAGCTGGAATTGTCACAAGAAACTATCTCATTTAAATTTCAATAACATAAATGAACTTGTAAAGAAAGATCTTGTGAGAGGACTGCCAAAGTCAGTATTTGCTCCTGATGGCCTTTGTGATTCATGTTAAAAGGAAAAACAAAGAAAATCCTCATTCAAGAGCAAAACTGAATCCTCAATTCTTGAGCCTTGTCACCTACTGCATGTTGATCTATTTGGTCCAGTCAATGTCATGTCTATTACAAAGAAGAAATATGTTATGCTTATAGTGGATGAGTTCACAAGATACACTTGGGTGTATTACTTGCACAAGAAGACTGAAACTACATCTACTCTAACTGATCATGTCAAACAGCTGGATAAATTGGTCAAAGATTCTATTAAAATCATAAGGAGTGATAATGGCACTGAGTTCAAGAATTCAATCATGGAAGAGTTCTGCAAAGAGCATGGAATCAAACAGGAATTTTCTGCACCTGGAACTCCACAGCAAAATAGAGTCATAGAAAGAAAGAACATGACTCTCATTGAAGCTGCACGAACTATGCTTGATGAAGCAAAGCTGCCAACCTACTTTTGGGCTGAAGCTGTGCAGACTGCTTGTTTTACACAGAATGCTACATTGATCAACAAGCATGGAAAAACACCATATGAGATGGTGAAGAAAAAGAAGCCAAATCTGAAATATTTTCATGTATTTGGATGCAAGTATTTTGTTCTGAAGAATCAACCTGAACAGCTGTCAAAATTTGATCTAAAAGCTGATAAAGGAATTTTTGTTGGATATCCACTTTCCACAAAAGCCTTCAGGGTCTACAATTTAAGAACAAGGGTTATCATGGAATCTATTGATGTATCTTTTGATGATAAGAAGATTACTGGACTTGAAGATTTCAATGATCATGATCAGCTGAGATTTGAAAATGAAGACTTAAATCCTGATCCTGTAAGTTCTGACGGGTTAAATTCTGATGTCATTGAAACTATGGTAATAACTCCAAAGGTAATTGCACCTGTCCATGGGGAGCAAGCTGAAGATCCTACCACAACTCAAGACTCTCAAGAAGCATCAGAACCTGTCACTGGCTCTTCAAGTTCTGATGAACCAAATTCTGATAATTCTGAAAACTCTGATTCTTCAAATTCTGATGGATCCAACTCAAATTATTAAGTCTCAGAGAGCATAACTACAAAGGGAGCATCAGAAAATGTTGATGGAGACAGCATGGATCATGGGGGAGGATCCAGTTCTAGAGAACAACTTCCATCTGCAAGGAAATGGACTAAGGCACATACACCTGACTTAATAATTGAAGATCCCGAAGCAGGTGTCAGAACTAGAACTGCAACATCAAATGAATGTCTATATCATTCCTTTATATCTCAGTCTGAACCAAAGAAAGTGGATGAAGTTCTTCAAGATGTTGATTGGGTGCAAGCAATGCAGGAAGAGTTAAATGAATTTGAAAGAAATAAAGTCTGGACCTTAGTGCCAAGACCAAAGAACAGATCTATTGTTGGTACTAAATGGGTGTTCAGAAATAAAACTGACAATGATGGCATAACTACAAGGAATAAAGCAAGGTTGGTTGCTAAAGGTTACTCTCAACAGGAGGGTATTGATTATGATGAAACATTTGCACCAGTTGCTATATTAGAAGCCATAAGAATCTTTTTGGCTTATGCTTCTCACAAAAAGTTCAAAGTCTTTCAAATGGATGTGAAAAATGTTTTTCTCAATGGAGAATTGGAGGAAGAGGTATATGTTGAACAACCTCCAGGCTTTGTAGATCCTAAATTTCCAATCATGTCTACAGGCTTGACAAAGCACTTTATGGCCTTAAGCAAGCTCCAAGAGCATGGTATGAGACTTTAGCTCAATTTCTTCTAGAAAGTGGATTTAACAGAGGCACAATTGACAAGACTTTATTCTATCTCAACCATGGAAAGGACTTACTTCTGGTACATATATATGTTGATGATATTATTTTTGGCTCTACAAATACAAAGCTTTGTGATAGATTTTCCAAGCTAATGCAATCAAGATATCAAATGAGTATGATGGGAGAGTTGAGTTATTTTATGGGACTTCAAGTCAAACAAACTGAAGATGGTACTTTCATCAGTCAATCCAAGTACACCGGAAATCTACTCAATAAATTTGAAATGCAAGACGGTTCTACTGCTTCAACTCCCATGACCACTGCAACCAAGTTAGATAAAGATACCGGTTCATCAGTAGATATTACTAACTATAGAGATTTTGCAGGATGCAAAATAGACAGGAAAAGCACTAGTGGAAGCTGCCAATTTCTTGGAGGCAGATTGGTTTCTTGGTTTAGCAAGAAACAGAAATCAATTTCCACATCAACTGCAGAAGCATAATATATTGCTACAGGAAGCTGTTGTGCACAGATTCTTTGGATGAAGAATCAATTACTGGACTATGGGTTAGAATTTTTTAAAATACCCATTTACTGTGATAATCAAAGTGCTATTGGTATGACAGGTATTCAACACTCAATGACAAAGCACATCAGCATTAGGTACCATTTCATAAGGGAACATGTAATGGAAGGTACATTGGAATTACATTTTGTTCCAACAGATGAACAACTAGCAGATATCTTCACAAAACAACTCTGTGAAGCTACTTTTACAAGACTGGTAAATGAACTTGGAATGGTTTCAGGTTCTTTTTCTAAATCTGCTTAGTTTTTGTTCTCATGCATCAGACTTTATGATCAGTGTTTACAGATTGTCTTATCTCTATGTATTATGTGCTTAAATTGTAATATATTAAATGCTGATTGTTATCTGATGTGATTCTATATACTCTGACAGTGATTTGAATGTTTAGTGACTATTCAATCTAATGAGGATACATGTGCTAGATGCTGACCTAGTAGTATTTAACATACTAGAAATCCCATGTTTGAATTAGTTGTTTATGTGGAAACTCATTAACACAAGCAAATTCTGATTTAGAGCTTAGTCAAATTTACTTTGTGTATCTTATTACTAAGTCACAAACTAGATTCTTGCTTCTCATCTGTCAAATTCTGATGTCATTAAATCTTAAGGATGAACCACATGCTTGATTAGTCTCACTTATCTGAAGAAAAGAAAAGAAAAGAAAATTGAAGTCAGGTACTCCTTTGAGATCTAGAGTAAATATGTGGAAGGGAAGACCCAAGTGCATTGCTGGTATTAAGTGATATGCATTAGAAAAGCAAATAAATTTTTCTTGGTGACTTTTCACATTTTCTGATTACTAGAGAAATACTCTGATAAAAGCATAAATTCTGATAACAGTCGTGACTCACTTACACTGAGAAGCCACTGTAAAAAAAATGTTAAAAGATGCATAAAATGAGCACTAACAGCTGAGGTGGATTCTTGCATAAATTTATTCTATAGTAGACTTCATTATTAATGACAAATTTTAAGCACCTTTCTTAGTTATGCCTTATTTCTAAGATGTACTGAAGTTTATCAGACTTTAATCTTTATATGATATTTTGCTAAATGCACACACTCTCACTCCATATGAATGATGAAAATTACAGTGGTGATTAAGTTGTTTTAGATAAACAGTTAAGTGCCATTTGCATAAATTCCGAGGACAAGTTCTGATGGAAGTTCTGATGATTAAACTCTGAAGAAAACAAGTCAGTATTTGTATGAAGAATCATAGATACAAACATTCACTTTTTGAGTAAAGAAACCATGTTCTGATGACTGTTAAGATATGATAATAGTCAAGTTCTGATATTAAATCCTGATGGAAACTCTGATGCTTATGTGGCATTATTTGTTATTTGACTTATTTGTGATAAATACTGAAACAGTCATATTTAATCAGAATATATTTAGGTGAGATAAAACAGTCATAATCATTTGGGTTAGTGGTAAACGTGTTTCTCTTGTAAAACTGCATGTGCACAGTATTTATTACTTATTTCCCGTGCCCATTAACTCCTGCTTTAACTATTGACTGTTCGCATATTGCCTAAGTCATTACACATCGGTCTAGGGAGACGCTCATTAAGTTAACTCTACACTTAATCATTAATCAGTCTCTAGTCCCTTGATATTCCATTGGCTATATAACCAACATTTCATCTCAGACATATCATCTTCTATTCTCACACAAAATCATTCTCTCTCTCTTAATTCTCACCATTTTCCTTCTTCATAAAAATGGTTCTTGTAAACATGTTTATGAATTATGAAAACTTCAACGTCGAGTTCAGTTGTGGTGACTGGGAACAGGAATGGCACGTCACTGCCATTCCTGAAGAGATCTGGAACTTGGTTCCACAAGAGGTTCGGACAAATCTCTTATTCTTTGAGATGGACTATCAACTCCATCTTGATCACTTGGAAGAAGAACGGAGAGGGGCTCTTCTTCAGCAAGAACGAATCATCCGTCTTGTAGTGTTATTTGTCAGCAGCAGGAGGAACTAATTGATAGCTTTCCTTCTGAGACCAAGGTTGTTGATGTTCACTATCTTATACTAGGATTATCTTGTAATCTTTTGCATGTAATCTACAAATTTCATATAATGTACTCTTTTGATATTTTAATGAAATTTCTGTTGATTGTAAGATTTATTCTTTGTTTATCTAGTGTTATGTGCTTGTGAATGTTATCATTATAACCTGTTAATCTTTACTTCATCTACTTGAACTGTATTTCTTGATGAATTTTTTGATTAAAATTGTGGTTACTAATAATTTGTGATGATTTGACAAGCAAATGTTAAATTTGAATTGACATATCCTGAGCTATTTCTGAGAAAGTAGAAGCAATTGAAAAAGCTCAAGAGAAGCAACAGACCCAAATTTCGGAGGTCCTACAAAATCAAGCTTCTCAGTAAACTCAGTTGAATGAAATTCAATCTTCAGTAGAACTTCTTCGCTCACTCCTACTACCTGATGATGCCAAAAAGAGGGAGAAGATAGTTAAGTCCAAATGCTCAAATGATCAAATACTGAAGAAGAAAGATGATGAATCTGATGACCAGGGAAACCCTAACAAGGGTAGAGGTCAAGTTCAAAGTAAAGGGCTAAGCAGCAAGGTTTCTTCTTGGAAACTAATCTCTGATGCAAGCAAATCTTCTATTCAAAAGAAGACAAGTTCTGAAGCTGCTCAAACTCAAAATCTGATAGCAAGTACTGAAACTCAAAATCTGATATCAAGTTCTGATGAGCAAAGTCTGACAAAGCCTGATGTTCTGGTACAAGGTGGAAGTCAAGATTCTCAAAAGTTCATGCAAACTCTGAAGCTCAAAGGGAAGCAGACTACAGTCTACTACAAAGACCCCAAGATTCAGACACTTGATGAGAAAATTGCTAGAAGATTATTTCTGAAGCATAATCCAGGAATGGATTTGGATAATCCCAAGGAGGAAGAAGCTAGATTTAAAGCTGAAAAGACAAGTCTAAAGTCAAAAGCTTCTGTTGCAAAGAAACCTCCAAGGCCTAAGGAGAAAGGCATTGTGATTAAAGAAATTGAAAGGCATATGTCATTGCCTATTTTTTTATTTGAGGATTTAACTCAACTCAAATAAGAATGTAACAAGTAAATAGTGGATCTACCGTCAACGAGATCTCACAAAGTAACATTTGTCAAAGGATTCAGAAACAATGTTCATCTGTAGACTCGAGGAATTACTTCACTGGAGGAAGTTCGAGAAATTGATCAAGCCTCAGTGATATAAATCAAGATTGTGGATTTAATCAAGTGACAGAGATCTTGTCAGGGTATCAAATAATTACAAGGATTTAATCTGAAGAAAATCAAGTTATCAAAGTCAAGACACGAAGAAACGTCACGGAAGTTAGTCACTCATGAACCAGACAGTACATCGAGTGTCAATATTGAAATGGTGGAATTGATTCATAATTTTCAGTGATGTTCATAAGATTTTCAGAAGAATGATTGATGTTCAAGAGTAGTATTAATTCTCTATTAATTAATTAAGTCATATAATTTAATTAAGAAAATAAATTATATCTGCAAAGATTAATTTATTGATTAATTGAATTAATTGATTAATTAATTCTGAATTAATATTATAAATTTTCAGAATTGATTTTAAATTTATCTTCAATATTAATTCAGTATGACAATCAATTTTCTTGTTAGTTCAAGTGATTGTCTCACCGATTGTCTTGCTAGTTCAAGAAATTGTCATACCGATTGTCTTGCTAGTTCAAGTGATTGTCTCACCGAAAGTCATACTAGTTCACTCAGATTGTCTTGCCAATTCAATTCAGTTCTGTTGATTAAATTATAAAAGAAAGAAGCAGCATATCATTCAATACATTTCAACCAACTCAAGAACAAAAGAAGCAGCAGTCGCAAAAATATTTTATCTCTCAACTGCATTTCAAGTTCATTAATTTCTAGTCATTAAAGTTAAATCCAAACCACTAGGAATCATTCTCTTGTTCTTGTGTAACTATCTAGCGGACCAAAATCCCTAGAACTTAATCTCAAATTACTTCTAGCATTTGATCTTTTTATTGCAAAAATAGAAAAAGTTCATGTCGAATTTATTCTAGATTTGTGATAATTTATTTGAGATTAATCCCTTGTAAATGATACTGTTGTTGTAACACCTTTCAAGTTTAATAATAGTTTTATTTAACTTGAATATTGTTTCATTTTTTTATTCCGCATTAAATTCGATTAAACGGTAACGTTTGTATTCAACCCCCCCTTCTACAAACATATTGGGACCTAACAAATGGTATCAGAGCCTTCTGATTAACGAACAAATCAAGATCCTAGACTTTTGTGATTTTTCAACTCCTTGAATTTTTATTTCTTCAAAAATTCATAATGACTTCACAAAAAGTTGGAACCGTTAAAATTCCACTGTTTGATAAAGAAAATTATATTATGTGGAAGAAGAAGATGCTCTTGTTTTTACAAGTTGCAAATCCCAAATATCTGGACGTGTTAAAGAAGGGTCCAAAAATTCAGATGGTTATTGAACCAGAGGTTATAGAAGATGATGTTGTAATTACCAAAGCTAGAACCTATGCAAAAGAGATTGAGAATTTTACTCCTGCTGAAAAGGAAGAAGCCTCCTTGGATGTCAGCCTTCAATTAATTTTAGTTGATTCTCTTGATCCCTTGATGAACAGACATGTGATGAACTGTAAAAATTCCAACCACATCTGGGAAACTATTGGGGTGATTAATGAAGGCACAGAGGAAGTTAGGGAGAACAAGTTAGAGATCCTATCCTCTGAGTATGAACATTTTAAATCCAATCCAAGAGAAGGAATTACTGAAGTGTTTGAGAGGTACAATGCATTGATCAACACCCTGAACATAAATGGAAAATATTATTCATTCAGGGAGGTCAACAAAAATTTCCTTTTAACACTGCCAACTCATCTTGAACATAGAATCACTGCCATCAAAGAAGCGAGAGATCTGAGTGAGATTTCTTTGGAAAGGATCTATGGTGTTCACCATCTCATATGGTGTTTTTCCATGCTTGTTAATGAGTGTTGCATTTTGAGTAAAACAAGCAGTCTGCACAGCTTCAGCCCAGAAATAGGTTGGAAGCTTTGCTTCTTGTTATTCCTAGTGGACTAACAATGAGATTTACAGAAGGGGGGTTGAATGTAAATCTCAAAACTTTTTCAAGTTTTGAGCAGTTTATGAAAGTTGTGTGTTCAAGAAGAACAAGTGTGTGAATTGCTTTAAGCTAATACAGACAGATATATATTCAAGCACAAATGTAAAGAACACAACAGACCTTAAAAACTTTTCTGGTGGATTTGTTGTTCCACCAGAGATGGTATTTTAGAAAATCTGTGATTAAACAATGTTGATCACAGCTGCATCCTAGTACAAACTAGATGAATTTTCTCTCAATATTTTTCTAAACAGCTCTGGAAAATCTCTCATCTAATTACTAGCTTCTACTTGGTTTATATATTACCAAGTGTACAAGTGAAGAACAATATAAGATACAGTAATAAAATAAGATCTTCACTTGCTTCTTTTCCTGTTCACTCCAGTACTTTGTTGACTATTGCATCTTTGTACTAGAGAAGAACGGCTGCTTTTTCTGTTGTTCCTGAAATTCGGCTACCACATCTCAGTTGTCTCTATCAACCCATGTGCCTCTGTTTGTAGGTACAACTACCCCTTATCAACGGCTAATCATCAGAACATCCGTTGAAGCTTTCATCCTTTGATGCACTCATCCGTTGAAGGATGTTATCCGTTGAAGCTTTCATCCGTTGATGCACTCATCCGTTGAAGGATGTTATCCGTTGATGACTTTATCCGTTGAAGCTTTAGAGACATCCGTTGAAGCTTAGCTTCTCATCCGTTGAAGGTCTTTAAGTCATCCGTTGATACCACTTCACTTATACAAAATTACAAGGCATGAAGTATTTACAATTGGCCTTCCTATCTGCATATCATCTAGTAGTCAACATGACTCATAGTTTCTCTCAACTTCCAAGAATTACATTTTAAATACAGAGACTGAAATATGCTACAACACTAGACTTATTTCTAAGTAAAGCTACACCATCAACGGATAGCCAAAGTGGTCTTATCCGTTGAGGCTACAGACACTAAATTTCTACTTAAGTATTTTGTTAAACATATCATCAAACTAATGCACATACATTCCTAACACTTCTTCAAGCATTGTACATGCAGCTTCAATGAGAGTTCTATTCTTCCTTTCAACAACTCCATTTTGCTGTGGAGTTCCAGGAGCAGAAAATTCCTGCTTTATTCCATGGCTTTTGCAGAACTCTTCCATTATCAAATTCTTGAACTCAGTGCCATTATCACTCCTTAAAATTTTCACAGAATCTTTGACCATTTTATCCAGCTGTTTGACATGATCAATCAAGATAGATGCAGTTTCACTTTTTGTGTGTAAGAAATACACCCATGTGTATCTGGTGAACTCATCCACTATGACCAACGCATACTTCTTCTTTGCAATAGACATGACATTTACTGGACCAAATAGATCAACATGTATAAGATGATAAGGCTCAAGAATTGATGAATCAGTCTTGCTCTTGAATGAAGATTTTCTTTGTTTGGCTTTCTGACATGAATCACAAAGACCATTAGGAGCAAATACTGTGTTTGGCAATCCTCTCACAAGATCTTTCTTGACCAGTTCATTTATATTTTGAAATTTAAATGAGAGAGTTTCTTATGCCAATTCCAGCTTTCTTCAATTGATGCTCTACTTATCAGACAGATTGCAGAACCATCAGTACTTGTTGAAAGCTTAGCTTCATAAATGTTACCACGTCTGTATCCTTTCAGAACAACTTTGCCTTTAGATTTACTCACAATTTCACAGTGTTCTTTAAAGAAATTAACATGATAACCTTTGTCACAGATTTGACTTATACTCAGTAGGTTGTGTTTAAGTCCTGAGACCAGAGCTACTTGTTTAATTATGACATTTCCAAGATTGATATTGTCATATCCCAATGTTTTTCCAATGTTGCCATCTCCATAAGAAACACTTGGGCCAGCTTTCTCCACAAAGTCTGATAGCAGGGCCTTATTTCCAGTCATATGTCCTGAACATCCACTGTCCAGAACTAGAATATTTTTCCTGTTGCCCTGCAATCACAAAGACCACTAATTATTAGTTTTAAGGACCCGGACTTGCTTGGATCCTTTGGCCTTATTAAGTTTGTTAACATTTGCAGCGGATTTAGCATCAGAGTTTATGTTAACATTTTTCTTATCAGAATTTACACTATCAGACTTTGAATCAGAATTTACACTAGAAGGAACAATGGAAACTTTCTTCAAAGAAGGTTTTATTTGATAATAATCATAGTACAAACTATGATATTCCTTACAAGTATAAATGGAATGTCATAAACTACCACAATGAAAACAAGGATTTTGTGGTTTGTATCTAACAGACTGACTCTTAACTCCTGATTTTGAAGGTAAGGAGTTAATATTCTTATTCTTCCTGCAAAAAGAAGCCAGATGGTTAGAACTTCCACAGTTATGACATGTTTTCCTAGGAGCATCAGGAACAGGTTTATAATCATTGCTTTTATTCTCACCTTCCTTTCCATTCCTATTTTTCCTAGGTGATTTTACCTTGTTTGCATTCTTGATATCTTTCAGCTTATGCTTAAGCTGCTTCTTTGTCATTAAGCCTATGTTTACTTCAGCTGTCTTTTCCGGTTTTAGTTTGTCAGAAGTTAATTCCTCTTTAACTTCTGATTTCTCATTATCAGACTTTACAGTTACAAACTTAACAGGTTTTAACTTTGGCTTTTGCTTAACAACAGGCTTAATTTCTTCAGTTCCTTTATCATTCTTATTCTCTCCATAACCTAAGCCCTCTTTCCAATTTTCACTACTTAGCAAATTTTGAGTTGTTCTGCCAGAGTTAGTCCAAGTCCTGATTATCTCTCTTTCCTTTTCTAACTCGGTTTTTAGAGATTCATTCATTTTTAGCACTGCATCCCTAACATAAAAAGCATCGTCTCTATCCTTCTGAGTTTGATGGAATATAACTAACACTTTTTCTAAGAAATCATTTCTTTTCTTAAAAGCAAGATTTTCAGAAGTTAATCTTTCACATGTTAAGGTTTGATCTCTATAACTAACAAACATGGTTTTAAGATATCTTCTCAACTCATTAATATCATCAGTATGAAAAGCATAAGTAGTCTGAGGTACCTTTGTTTCAGCAGCTTCAGAACTGCTCTCAGCACTTTCTTTATCAGCATTTGCCATCAATGCATAGTTCTCCTCACTTTCAGAGTCTGAAGTGTCTGTCCAGCTTTTCTGCTTTGTGACAAGAGCCTTGCCTCTGTCACCCTTTACCTTCTTGCAGTCAGGAGATATGTGGCCTTTCTCACCACAGTTATAGCATTTAACATTGGTGTAGTCTCCTCTGTCAGACTTTCCTCCTCTGCCTTCAAATCTTCTGAAATTCTTCTTATCAGAACTTATGCTTTTTCTGGAAAACTTCTTTCCCTTCCTGAACTTCCTGTATGCAATCTTGGTGATTCCTTTCACCATAAGAGCACACAGCTTCATCATCTCCTCATCAGCATCAGTCTCAGGCAAGCTTTCAGAATCTGAGTAGTCATCACTCTCAGAACTTGATGACTCAGTATCAGACTTTATGAAAAGAGCTTTACCCTTGTCTTTCTTTGAGGAAGCTGCTTTGGGGAATTCTTCTTCAGCCTTAAGAGCAACTGTCCTTGACTTTCCTCCTTTCCTCTTGCTTCTTTGTTCCATCTCCAGCTCATGAGTCTTGAGCATTCCATAGATTTCGTCAAGAGTTGTTTCATCAAGATTGTAGTTGTCTCTTATTGTTGTTGCCTTCAAATCCCAGCATTCAGGAAGAGCTAACAGGAACTTAAGGTTTGAATCTTCAAGATCATACTCTTTATCAACCAATGACAAATCATTCAAAAGTTTGACAAATCTATCATATAAATCATTCAATGACTCATTAGTCTTTGAGTCAAAGTGTTCATACTCTTGTGTGAGTATTGTTTTCCTGTTCTTCTTAATTGTGTCAGTTCCCTGACATCTTGTTTCCAGAGCATCCCATATCTCCTTAGCAGTCTTGCAGTTGATTACCCTGTTTGACATTACATTATCAATGGCACTATGCAGTAAGTGTCGTACCTTAGCATCCTTAGCAATTGATGTTATGTCCTCAGCAGTATAATCACTCTTCTCCTTTGGTACGGTCATTGCTGCTTCACCTGCAACTGTAACAGCGAGTTTGGTTGGTTTGTGAGGACCTTCCTTGATTCTATCCAGGTATTCTGGATCTGTTGCTTCCAGGAACATGGTCATCCTTACCTTCCATATGGGATATTCAGATGGTCTCAGTATGGGGACTCTGATGGTCTCATACCGACTCTGAATTTGTGTCTTTGGTGGTTCCTCAGTTGTGGTAGGCTTAGTTGGAGTTTCTGTGTCCGACATGATTGTGTTTGGATCTTTAACTGTATGTAAGTTAACAGATAGGCTCTGATACCAATTGTTAGGTCACACACACTGTAGAGGGGGTGAATACAGTGTATAGTACACTCAAATCGAACTTTAAGAACTTAAGTAACAGAAAACAAACTTTATTGAAACAATAAACTCTGTTACAGTATGGAATTGTTACCTCTCAGTGATGAACAAATATCACGAGAGCTGCTAGGGTTACAATGAATAATCTTTTCTAATAATGATAACACTTATAGTGTAAACTCTATGTCTGTGTTTATATACTACACAGTTACAAGATAATCGCTAATTGATATGGAATATAATTCTGCTTCCTAAAATATATCAATCAGATATCTTTTCTTCCAAGTATTCCATTCTTCACGAAATTCCTTTTTCATGCATATCTCTTCTTATGTTTATCTCGATCTTCTTTCATTTAATCAGCTACTGTCCTTATCTGATTGTCCTTCAGCACTTAAGTTCTGATATCTATCTTCTGATGATTATCTCCTGATAATATAAGTACTGATATCCTTAAGTCCTGACTTCCAGTATAAGTACTGATCAACAGTTAAGTACTGATTTATCCTGTTCACGTAAGATCTGAAAGCTAAACATAAAACATATTAGCCATGACATTATCAAATATATCTAACAGTCACACTCGCAAAGATGCATCTATTCTGACATTTTGTCTCAAAACATCACCGTCCTTCTTTTTAACACTTCATTGATATGCTGCTCCTGCGATTGCTAGAAGCCAGATATCCAATACCATTACATCTCATTCTTTATCCAACACCTTGTCCTGATCAACTCGAGCGATCCGCATCTATAATTAAAAGATGACACTTTAATCGTCTAAACGATAATTACTCGACGAACTGCGCGTCAAAATCCTATCGTCTACCTAAATGATAGCCCACACATAAAGAATACAGTCAAACACAAGACCATTGACCCACATACGCATGTAATTCATATAACATGTAAGCACATAATCCATGTATCACATATTTCATATCACATATGACTCGGTTCGCCAAAAGATTCGACTCGATACGTTTAAAACTAAAACTGGGTCAAAAATATGATTTATCGATCAAAAATTGATTAAGAATGATTCGTAAAACAAGCGGCCTTTAGAAACAAAAGAATTTGGGTCTCGAAAGTATTTTTAATGAAAGCGGAATATTTTTTTTCTGAATCTGTACGCGTTCGTTTCGTATTAAACGGACGAACGGTCTATTTATTATGAATAAAATAAGAATAATTCAATTAATAATAATAATAATTAAATATTCAATTGTTATAAATGCTTTTGTTGGAAAGAAATATAACAGGACTCAAGGAGGGAACTAGATTTAAAAAGCATCCAGTATTTATTTAAATAAGTTCAAAACTCTTTTATAAGAGAAGATAATCTAGGAGTAGTTTCATTTTTAATATTTAGAGATATTTAGTTTATCTCTAAGGTTGTTAGCATTATCTTATCAGGTAGCTCCTAATTTGTAGGAAGCACTTGCTTATCTCTTTTTATTAGCGTGTACCTTTTCCTTCTATATAGAGAGGGAATAATATTGAATAAAGAATATGGAACCTTTCAGAACTCAATGAGTAGGAAGAGTTATGAGTCTCTTAAGTAAAACTCCAGCCGTTAAGATAGGTTCTTTCAAGAAGGGAAAGAACTCATCAAAGGAATCTGTTTTAACACACAGACCTGTTACGAGGTCTATATCCAGGGGCCATAACATCAATACCTTTATATGATTTTTAAAATCCCAAATTAATTTTTAGAATATTATTTGGCTCAATTATAAATAATTACACTTCATTCAACTATTTATAAATAAAATTAATTGATCAAATAAATTAATCAATTAATTAAATGAATAAATAATTAACCAAAAACAAATTATAAATAATTGAATCAAATTATGATTTTCAAAAAGAATAAAAGATAATAATTTGAAATTGAAATAAATATTTTAGAAAAACTTTCAAAATAACGTGTTTGTAAAACGGACTTTTCCCGGGGTCATACCCCTCAAAATCAATCCCAAACAACACAATCCAACTGTACTGTAATAAAATCAATAAATTTAAAACACACAATAATTTATATTTGCACGTATAAATACGCCAGAATCGAAAAATAAGGCCAAAAATGACTTCTACAACAACTTCTGAAATTTATGAAATAAATATATAAACACTAACATGCTATAATATACACAAGTACGAAGGCGGAATTTCGAAATCGTTACCCAAAATAAATTCTGATCACCCCGAAGACAATATCTGATATCCGGAAAATATCTCCAGAAAAATCCGAAATTCATAGCCGTAAACATACATACGCTGAGATGCCATGTGGAGTAATCAACACCTTCAAATTCCTTTTCTATGCCCCGATAATAAATTAAAATCGAAAATATGTTCCACAATTTTTCTTCTCAAAACCTCGCAATATATATACCTATGCGTAGGTATCGAAGCGCTAATCGTTTATATATATAATAATTGAAATTTGGATAAACAGTTTATAAGATATGAATTTTTGAATATTTCGTGTATATAAATACATACGGACAGAAAGAAATTGGAGGTAAAAAGAGAGTGAAAGGAGACCAGGGTGGCGGTGGAACAAAGTGGGGGAATAAGGTAGAGAGAGAGAGGATAGAAGAGAGAGAGGGAGGAGAGAGAGGAAGTTGTGTGCGTGTGTTTTTATTTTCGTTTGTTTTTTTTTCTTTTATTCGATGCACAACTGACAAGAATCGAGGGGTACTATGAAATTCATACACGTATCACAACCTACCCTGATAAATTGCCACGTAGAGATATGATTGGTATAAACTTATGACGGCTCACTTCCGTCCCGTAATTTGCGTTTTAACGAATAAACTTACGGATATATAAAATTCTGAAAATTCCCAAACTAATTTTAAAATTCTCGGAATAATAAAAAAACTATTAAAATGAAAATTTCATAATTTTTAAAGTATTTTTGACTTGTGCGCTATACCCGCATTTTACAATTAACGAACTGAGCTGCACTTGAAACAAATTCAGAAAACCACGAAAATAGTCTTAAAATGTTACAAATATCCCGAAGTTTATAAAAACACAAATTTTGTAATTTTAAAATAATTTTTGAAACACAATTTATACCCGCTTTTAACAATTAAATGATTCAACGCGTGGGTAAAATTAATCCCAAAAAATCCCAAAATAATTTTAAAATTCTCTGAATATTCCAAACTTAAATAAATATGAGTTTCGTAATTTTTGAAGAATTTTGGAATTAAATACGATTTTTACAAATAAATGAAATCAGAAAATCATACAGGGCTAAATAATTGATGAAATATTGATTTATAAATTTTATAAAATCCCAAAAATAATTATTGTAATTATAAAGTTATAAAAATAATTTTAAAGATAATTTAAATATTTATGAAATTAAATGTTCAATAAAATCACTTTTAAAGACAAAAATAAAACGATACGACTCAATAATTAATAATACAAATAATCCTTAATCACAACTGAGTCCCACACAATTAATATTATATACAACACATAGCATACATAATATCCATCCAATCCCTAATATTACTAAACGAACTCAATTTACCGATATCAATAAAATGATCGGTTTTCAAATAAGCTTTTGAAAATAATACATTTAAGGAAATATTTTCAGATATTAACAAGAATCGATATAACACTCAACAATTAGCATATTACCATTTAATTAACACAAACTCGTCAAATAGGAATAAAATATCCACCATTTTATTCCTTCTAAATCAGAAAATCACATAAACATATTCAAATATTACAAATAATAATTCTGAAAATACGGGATATCACAATAACAATCTCAACAGTCAGAGAGAATGGTATGGTCTTCCGAGGATGAGGAAAATGTGATAGTAGCAGAATATGATCCTCCTACTACAAATCAATCTGGTGATGATTTTTACTCATTGGAAGAGCTGGAGCAATTGGAAGATGAGTCAATGGCCCAGATTGTCAAGAGATTCTCCAATGTCAGATTCAAGAGAAATCCCAAGTTCAAGTACAAGTCCAACTACAACAGATTCCAGAAAAGTGGATCTTCATCCTCTAACACCAGCAGTGGTGGATACAAAACAGGGATGGTTGATCGGAGCACCATTCGATGCTTTAACTGTAATGAGTTGGGACACTTTGCCACAGAATGCAGGAAGCCAAAGCAAGTAAGGAAGAACTCTTATGATTCAAATCAGAAGAGTGACTCTGAAAGGGCTTATCTGACAAAGGGAAGAAGGTGGGATGATACTGATAGTGAAGATGAAGAAGATGGGAATCTTGCTCTTATGGATATTGATGGAAATACTTCATCATCAAGAAAAGAGGTAAAATTTATTGATGCTGAATTAGTTTATCATCTAGGAGGTTCCTTAGACTGGGCTCGTCATGATAATGAAATGTTAATTCAACAGATCAAAGACCTTGAGAAAGAGGTCAATGAATTAAGACTTGTGCACATTAATCAAGACAAATTAAAAGAACAAGTATCTTTTCTAGAGAATAAAGTTAACTGTTATAGACAACTCGAAACTATTCTCAAAGACAAGATCACCGGTCTTGAGACTAAGGTTAAAGCTTACTTTAATTCTTGTTTGAAGGGTAAAGAGTTCTACAATAAGCAAGCTGTTAATCAAACATCTGGAATAGGTTTTGATTACAATGTTGTTATTGGAGAATTAGGCATAAACTCCCCTCCTCATGTCTGTGCTAAAGGTAGGGAAGTACCACATGTGCTTAATGGTGTTGATAAACCCCTTCTATAAAGAATTAATTATTGAACCATTTGATGAGACATCCTTTATTATTCAAGAAGAAATACGTGCTGAAAATCTTGCTAATGAGAAGGTTATTTCCAAGCCAAGTGTGTCGAAAGTTCCAGTCAAAGTTGTGAAAGCAACTGAGACTAACTCATACACACATGAGTTGGATAATAAAAATGCTATGTCTACCATGCATATTTTTCCTGTTGTTAATCCCTCTCATAAAATATGTGGTGTTCCTAATTGTATGTCTTGTACTTTTAATTTGATGTATGCTTATTTTAATGGTAAGCATGTTTCTAGTGATAAGACTACTCCTCGTCAGCATGTGAATAATAGGAAGCATGATAGGTCTAAGACTGCTAGTCCTTCTAAGGCTAGAAAGGAGACATGTGTGCCTAAGCCTAAACATAAATTTGTTAAGGCTGTTTACAAGGTCAAATGTCCGGTCATTGAGAAAGTTGAGAACATAAAAATTAAGAATGTTGTTTTGCCTGACAAAGGCCAATTCTACAAGTATGCCGGACCCAACCAAGCTTGGGTTCAGAAGAAGGTCTAATCCATTTGTAGTGCAGGGCAGTAAACAGGTGGAACCGGTAGTGTGGATCCTTGACAGCGGATCGTCAAGACATATGACCGGAGATAGAGCCCTACTATCAAATGTGGTTGAGAAAGCTGGCCCAGTGGTTACCTTTGGAGATAACAGCAAAAGTTTAACTGAGGGATATGGCTATTTTCAAGCTGGAAATGTTATCATTGAAAATGTGTACGAGTGCACTCCTGGTTGGTGAGTCAAAAGAGGAAGTCAATGCACCACAGTTCATGGACTTTGCAATTGCAGATCTATTGGACTATGCAATCTCTTCTTCACAATCTCACTTCAGGTTGGTATGAACTAGTGTACTACTCAAGCAATCGTCAAGGACATGGTATGACACTCTAACTGGAGTTACAGTTTAATATGAACTAGTAGAGTCGTTATATTAATAACTCTCTTATCACTAGACACAAACATATTGTTTTATATGTGCAGTGATATAATGATAATGTTATATGTTGGTCTACAAACAGAATTGTGCACTCGAACAGTTTTAGGAGAAAATCAAACTTCTTTCTACATTAGTGATTTCTTATTTTATTAAAATATTTTGAAATCACTGTTGTACATCATTTCTCTCAAAAGATTAAATGTAAAATTTTCATTCATTATAGATCTTAAGTACATTTTATTTATATTGCCATATGTTCTGTGTTACAGGTTCAGCCTCCAATGGCCTTCTTTCATTGATAGTCATGAGGTTGAAAACCCATAACTTCTATCCCATACTGTAAAGACAAACACAGAAACAGAACCAACCAACACTCTCTTACCACTAAAATGAAGTATGAATGAGCGTGAGGGAGATAGTGCCTTAGTGCACCACATAAGGAAGGTTCTGAAGTCAACCCAGCAGCTCTGTCTCCTACAAAGATGAGTAGTATTTAAACCGAGACAACTGCTAACCCCCATACATCTTCTCAAAAAGATGTAATGGCTGAAAAGGCACAAAAACAGTTAATAGATTCATCCTCTCAACAGGGTGCATCTATTGAAATTTGCTTGTCGGCCAGGGTATCCGATGTAGTGTCACCACCTCAAATATAAACAATTCTTGATGCACAAGGAAAGGTTACACACATAAAAGAGGAGTTGACGGAAACAAGAGTTTCGACCATTTTAAGGTCAGATTCGATTGTTCAAGGTTCTTTAATGGACCAATTGCCTTTACAGGTGTTAGGAGAGGATACTGATCCAATAGCTATATGTCAGTGGTCAGTGTCTACCTCCCCAGGTTTAAATCCCCTGGATGCATCTGCGGATAGTGGATCTGACATAGGCGCAGATCGGCAACTTGTTGACAATGATTCAGATATTACCTGATGAGTCACAAGGAAATGTTTTCACAAACATTAGAAGGGAACTTTGATCTTTATGCTAAATTCGTTGGATCATTGTTTACCTTCCCAGAGTTCAAATCTGGAACCCAAAAAGGGAAACTAGCAACTTGTAGATTATGACTCAGATTCATCTGACGAGTTTAACGAGGATGGGGATTTATGAACTCCCATTGCACCACCTGTGACCTCCTTAAGGATGGCTAAAGTGATTTTCCTTGCAGGTACAACTGAATTTTGGAGCTATGAGAGGAGTGATACACTTGTGAGAATGAGTGTAAAGACGAGTGAAGAGAAGAGTGAAACACACATGAGGTACACTAAACAGAATCACACACTCACAGTGAGGAAGAAAGAGAAACTACTTGTTATTTCTTTTCCAACCAAGTGAAATATGAGAACTCCTTCAGACAACGACATACATTCCTTCTCCAAGGGGGAGATAAAAGTTTAAGTAATTGTTTGGAGGATTCCTCAACTAAGGGGGAGAAATAGCAGGGAGGAGGAAAAAGATAAAGCATATGTACACTACACTACACCACACCATTGTTGTTTGTAACTACGAATCCTATTGTACGGGAGAGGTGGTAAGCACAAGGTGATTTCCTAAGTAATCAGAAGAAGTGGTTTGGTTCATCACTATTCTTCATAAGGGAAGAAGCTGTTTTCCAAAAGGGGAGTACCATTGGTTTTTATCTGCGGATCCTATTGTACGGGAGATGTGGTAAACGAAGGTGATCTCCTTTAAGCTGTTGATTCTCATAGGGGGAGAAGCAAGAGAGATATGCGCTTCTCAACAGGAAATGTGGTTGTACAAAAGAAGCTGCTGATAATTACTTAAAGACTGAGAAGTATTATCTGGCAGAGATTTGAAGAACCAAGGAAATGAAGATGAAACTACTTGAAGATATGTTCAGTCTAGATGAACATCAATTTCTTTTGGAATCTGGAAAATGTTAAATATAATCCAGAACTTTTCTGCTATTTACTTTGCATTTCTGTTTACATCTTTTTCTTATTTGTTAGTTGAGTTATCCTCTGGGTATTTGTTGTTATTGTCTAACAAACAAATAGGGGAAGATTAAAAGGCATATGTCATAGCCTATTTGTTTATTCGAGGATTTAACTCAACTCAAATAAGAATGTAACAAGTAAATAGTGGATCTACCGCCAAAGGGATCTCACAAAGTAACATCTGTCAAAGGATTCAGAAACAATGTTCATCTACAGACTTGAGGAATTACTTCACTGGAAGAAGTTCAAGAAATTGATCAAGCCTCAGTGATATAAATCAAGATTGTGGATTTAATCAAGTGACAGAGATCTTGTCAGGGTATCAAATAATTACAGGGATTTAATCTGAAGAAAATCAAGTTATCAAATTCAAGACATGAAGAAACATCACGGAAGTTAGTCACTCATGAACCAGACAGTACATCGAGTGTCAACATTGAAGTGGTGGAATTGATTCATAATTTTCAGTGATGTTCAGAAGAATGATTGTTGTTCAAGAGTAGTATTAATTCTCTATTAATTAATTAAGTCATATAATTTAATTAAGAAAATAAATTATATCTACAAAGATTAATTTATTGATTAATTGAATTAATTGATTAGTTAATTCTGAAGTAATATTATGAATTTTCAGAATTGATTTTGAATTTCTATTCAATATTAATTCAGTATGACAATCAATTGTCTTGCTAGTTCAAGTGATTGTCTCACCGATTGTCTTGCTAGTTCAAGAAATTGTCATGCCGATTGTCTTGTTAGTTCAAGTGATTGTCTCACAGATTGTCTTGCTAGTTCAAGAAATTGTCATACAGATTGTCTTGCTAGTTCAAGTGATTGTCTCACCGAAAGTCATGCTAGTTCACTCATATTGTCTTGCCAGTTCAATTCAGTTCTGTTGATTAAATTATAAAAGACAGAAGCAGCATATCATTCAATACATTTCAACCAACTCAAGAACAAAAGAAGCAGCAACCGCAAAAATATTTTATCTCTCAACTGCATTTCAAGTTCATTAATTTCTAGTCATTAAAGTTAAATCCAAACCACTAGGAATCATTCTCTTGTTCTTGTGTAACTATCTAGCGGATCAAAATCCCTAGAACTTAATCTCAAATTGCTTCTAGCATTTGATATTTTTATTACAAAAATAGAAAAAGTTCATGTCGAATTTAATCTAGATTTGTGATAATTTATTTGAGATTAATCCCTTGTAAACGATACCGTTGTTGTAACACCTTTCAAGTTTAATAATAGTTTTATTTAACTTGAATTTTGTTTCACTTTTTTATTCCGCATTAAATTCGATTAAACGGTAAAGTTTGTATTCAACCCCCCCTTCTACAAACATATTAGGACCTAACAGAAAAGACAATTTATGAGGCATCAAAGCCCAAAACAAGATCACAATCTGAGATTGATCCTAAGTCAATAGGAAAGGAAAAGGTTGATGAACCTACAAAGTTTAAAAAGATGAAAATTCCTTCAGTTGTGATAGATCATGTCTATAAAACTATAATTCATGATGATGATACTCTAACTGAAGAAGATGTTCAAACTCTGAAAAGAAAGAAGATTTCTGAAGAATCAAAAACAACCTCTGACAAAGCTCAAGTTGTTCAGAGTGAGAAACAGCAAGCAAAAACAAAAGCAACAAGTTCTGATAAAGTCAAGAAGTTAACCTCTAACAATGCTCAAGTTGATTTAGACAAAATGGAAGTAGCTGATAAAAAGAAACTTTTGAGGAAAAATGTCAAACCATCTGATCCAAAGAAAAGCCAATTGTTGTCTGATTTCATGTTAATTGGGTTAAATGCTAGAGAACCAAGAGACAGGGCTGGACTAGGTTCTGATGAAGCTAAAATCAAAACAGGACTTGAAGTTGCTACTAGAGATCCATTTTTACTAACTGATAAACCTCTTGAAGATGTTACTCAGAAACATCTTAACAAGGTTATCTCTGTTCAAGTGGTACTGGATGCTCATGATAAGCACAACATCAAAGAAAATCTGATTCTATTTCTTGAAGATGGAAGGACATATCAAATGTCAGAATCAGATGTACTGAACAAAACTCTGAAAGAACATCAATTCTTTCATTACCTTTTAGAGGTAAAGTCTGATATTACCAGATGATGGTCAGAATTCATATTGAAGACCATCAGAGATAAAACAAGAATTTCTAGTTCAAGATTTACAGAATTCATTTCAAATATTGTTGAAGATGATGGAAGTGAAATTCCTATGAAGAAAGATTCTACTAAGCTTGAGGTAATACTGAATGAGAAATGTCTCTGCTACAATGAAGATTTTTCTCATCCTAGGTAATAAGACTGAATGATGGTTTAGAAAGAAACTATATCTCTGCTATAAGGACTGCAATCTATCAGATTGGAAGTCAGAATGAAGAGATGAAGCAAGTCAATACTACACTCTCTCAGGTCCTGAGGATTAAAGAAGAAAAGCTGATATCAAACTTTGTCAAGAATCATTTTGGATTCAGATTAACTCAGTGAGATTGGTAAAAGCTACAAGGACTGTAAATTGTAGTTAGTTATTCAGTTAAACTCTTAATGCATTTGTACTTAAATGTTTTTGACATCATCAAATCTATTAACTTGTATATTTTGCATAATTTACAAGTTGGGGGAGATTGTTATATATATATATTTGAGATGTCATGTCTAATATGTTTCATGTTTAGTTTTCAGATCTTGACTAACAGGAAATATCATGACTTACTGGAAGTCAGAACATAATATCAGGACTTAAGGTCATATCAGGACTTAAGTACGGGAGGACTTACAGTTAAGGAAGGAAGTTGATTTGCAGTAGAAGATCGAGACTAAAACAAAGGAAGATATGCATGGAAAGAGTTAGAGGACTGAAAGACTTGTAGAAGATATCTGATTGATATATTTTAGGAGACAGGATAATATTCCATATCAATTAGAATATATCTTGTAACTGTATAGTATATATACACAACTTAGGGTTTACACTATATGTGTTATCATTATCGAGAAGATTATACAATGTTACCTAGCAGCTCTTAGTGATATTTGTTCATCACTGAGAGAGAACAACAGTTCTTATTGTAATAGAGTTTATTCAATATACTTGATCTTTGTTACATACTTGTGTCAAATCGATTTGATTGTGTAAAACACTATATTCAACCCCCTTCTACAGTGTTGTGTGACCTAACAGAGCTTCAAATGTTTCCTCACTTTTAGGAGTGAATATCTCCTCGACTATTATTATATTATATTTTTCTTACTTGTTATTTTAGATTTAATGAATGAATATAAACAGGGTTGTAAGTGTACGTTTAAAACGAAACGATTAAACTTAATCTGTAGAATGCTGTTAGTATGTTTACAAATAAAAGTTACAAATTAACATATATGTTGAATACAGAGTTGACCAAAATCTTGAATTTTATTTAAATAAACTATATGTACTGCTCTATATTATTACCGAGTTAACTACTAATTTACAATTAACTTACTTAATTTAAAAAGATAAAAAATGCATAACTGAAGTCAGAATGACTTGCAATCATAATATACAATAATGTAAAATTTACATTATTGTTAATATTAAAGTTGATTTTAATGAAAAATATTAGTTTTTGAAATCCAACGTATGTATATATGGAAAATGTTAGTTTTTTATTTACACTACTGTTAACAAAGTAATATCAAGTTATATGTACGTGTGTGTGTTAGCATGTAAATTATTGTATGTTACATCTTTTAGTAAATTATGATTGTTTCAATTATTTATATGCTAAATATCTGATTTATGTACATGTATAATCATTATTAACATCTAGTGAGATAATTGATTACTTAAATAACATGCATTTATAATTATTCAAAAATTAAAATTATGTAATAAATAAATTGCTATAATTTATATATGGTATTCACATTATCAGTGACAAACAATTCATATCTATTTTTTACGCAATCGGGTATCAATCATGGTTGTAACATAAAAATGAATTATATATTTTTAAGACTTATTATTGATATTCATGATTTTTTTCAAGAATTCGAAAGAAAAATTGTATTTATATCGTTATTTAAACCGTTTTTAAGTTTCTTTCATTACGACTCTAATATTTCTTCATATAATAATTTGATAACATTTTATACTATTCTTCTAAAATTAAAAATTTTTAGTTCGATAAAGTTTTATAAATATCAGTTGAACTGGTTAATTCTTTCAAATTATTGAAGAATGTATGTTTTTCCTTAAATAATATAAAATGCATTGAATCAAATGTTACAATATAGTATAGATATAACTTTTATTTGAATAATATAAAACATTAAAATAATTTAAAATATTTGTACAATATTATCTTGATCAATGAATATTGTTGATCTAAAAGAATTGTTTTTAAAAAGTTAGTTTTTTTAAAGTGAAAAATGAAAAATAAATCGATTTAATATATAATCGTAATTTTAACAAATCTAGTGATATCTCATTTCAAATTTCAAATATTCTTAAAATTGGGACAAATCCCAAAAATAATAATGCGTTACCAGTGAAGTTAGTAATTTTAATATAAACAATCAATTGACTTGATCCTATAAAGACCTCAAACACATTAATTTATATTAACATAAGATATTAAAAAAAATTACATTATTGGTAAGATATTCTCGCCGAGCTTGTAATTTAAATTTACTAAACGTAGAATGTGACGATGTTTTTCGGCCGGGTCATGTAGTCAAATTTCGAGTATTTTTAGAACAATGGGCCAAGTTCTAAAATGCACTGACTTATTATAATTCGAACTTATCTAAATATGTAATACCAATATATATTATGTGTACATAAGAGATTCTATATTCAATATTTTTAAAAAAATTATATATGTACATTTTAATTACTTTTTATAATAAAAAATATGTTAAAAATATATGAGATATATTTTCAAACTAAAAAATGATTAATAAATAAGATAACAATCCATTTATGTACTATGCCTAATTTTATATCTGGAATTCAATTCATCTATTATATATATAATACTGCAACATTGCTTTTTTGGGGAAACATTTAATTCGAAATTACTAATTTGCCCTCGTACTTGAATAAGTATGGAAAAATGTTGTTGAAATGGAGAATTGAAGTAATGACATACTTATAACAAGCATATGATGTCAACCAGATGAGCTAGAGACTCTTTTGTTTATATTTTGCTAACATTAACTATTGAGTTAAGACTGGATAATTAGTTGATTACAATATAATAATTTTATATTCATGTGTAACATCGGGATTATAATTATTTTTTTAAATTGGTACATTAAATAAATTATTTTTTTAAATTGGTACATTAAATAAATAACTTTTTGCTTTCGTGGGGAAACATTTAATTCAAAATTATTATTTTGCTCTCGTATTTGAATGAATATGAAAAAATATTGTTGGCGTGGAGAATTGAACCCATGACACACTTATAACAAACATGTGACTTCAACCAACTAAGATGGAGGCTCGTTTGATTATATTTTGATAACATCAACTATTGAGTTACATGATTCTTTCTTTATTTTAAGTGACTAGACCTATATAATTCAATATTTATACAGGATAAAATTATTCTAAGACTTGGGTAATTAGCTGATTACAACATAATAACTTTATACTCAAGTGCAACAATGAGATTATAATTATTTTTTAAATTTATAAATCAAATAAATAATTTTTGTTGATAATATATTATCATATTAACTTGTTGATAATATCTTATCGTATAATAATAATTTATTAATTATCAAGACTCCGGTAATTAACTCGCTTCGAGATACTAACTTTATACTCGTGTAACAACTAAGGGTATAATCAATCCGAGTCGAGTCGAAAACTGTTAGGCTCGAACTAGATTAAAAATGTTCGGGTTTAAGCTCGAACTCAAGTTCAACCGAACCTTAAATTTCAAACTCGAATCTCGGGTCATAAAAAGTTCGATAGGCTCAATTTTTTAGGAGAAAAAAATAATTCGAAATTACTATTTTGCGCCTGTACTTGAATAAATATGAAAAAATATTGTTGGCTTGTAGAATTGAACACGTGACACATATGTTTAAACATGTGCCTTCAATCAATTGAGGTAGAGGCTAATATTGATATAAAATAAAATTATTTTAAGACTTGCGTAATTAGCTCACTACAATATACTAACTTTATACTCATGTACAACAACGAGATTATAATTTTTTTATTTATAAAAAATTACAACGATTAAATAAATAACTTGTTGATATTATGTTACCGTATTAACTTTTTGATAATATATTACCATATAATAATTTATTAATTATCGAGACTTGTGTTATTAACTCACTTCAAAATACTAACTTTATAGTTGTGTACAACAACTACGACTATAATCAAGCCGAGCCGAGTCAAAAAATTTCAGGCTCGAACTCGATTAAAAATATTCGGGCTCGAGCACGAGCTCGGTTTCAACCGAATCCTAAATTAAGCTTGAAACTCGGGTCGTAAATAGTCTGGTCGCCTCAAGTTCGGCTTGAAATCTTGAATCAATTTCACCAAATATTGACAAAAACTTGAAATATGATAGGTTATGCTCGAAATCGCTTCTATTAAATATATAAAATATAAATAAAATATTAAATATTTACATACAAATATATTTATATTAAAAAAAGTATCGGCTCGATAAGCCTCGTGAGCCTTATGAGCCGAATAATTTGAAGTTCGAGCTCGACTGTGTAATTTTTTTTACTATTTTGCCCCCATATTTTGATAAATATGATACATAAACATTATAGTATTTTTGGTATCTTCAATTGAAAAAATCATTGAAACTTGATAGAAAACCATTATTTTCAATGGTAAGAGTGCATTCTAAACTTTATATTCGTGGCATAATATAAATTTAGGGATATTCGTTGTTACATTAGTCTTTGTAACATGAACCACACAATATTGTATGAAATAACACAAATATCGTAAAAGTACATTAAAAAATAGCAATATTTTTTATAAATAAAGCTACCCCGTGCCTTGCACGGGTAATAAAGCTAGTTAAGATTAATTATAAAAATATTCAACTGACTATTTTTTTTTTGCGGAATTCAAGTAAGAATCTTTAAAGTTAAATAAAATATTCATTAGCACACTTACATATTATGTGTATGATAAAAAACACATGTGACAATATGGTGTAGTGGTAAGAGTTGTATAGTTGAATGAAATAACTTGAGTTTGATTCCCACAAACCACATTTTTTATATAAATATTAAAAACAGGGGTAATTTAGTCTTTTCAATGAGACTTTTTAATCTCATGAAATTATACTTTTGTTGACCTATTATATATATAAGAGATAATCGGTCAGATAGTACAAACGTAGTACAACTACGATTTTCTTTTTTTTTCTTTTTTTTTTATTTTAATTTTATTATATATATATAATTATAAGAATTCTCCCCACAAAATTATTTGATCTCCAAATTTATTTAATTAGGCCAAAATAATAATTAATGGGCAATACTTTTTAAAATTTTATTATCCAAGAAATATAATAATTATATCAAAATTTCCCAAAAATTACGAATATTTGAAAAACACGAAAACATAGAATATTAGAAAGTTTGTTTATTTTATAAAAATAAAATACGCCTTTTGTGGGCTTTGAAATCCCGGTAGGGAAGTGGTCCGATAAGTTTTAATAAACCGAAATATTTTATAAATTAACAATAAATCCTGAAAATAATCATAAAATATTATAATGGACGCAGAACGAGATAAATCACGTAGCACGTAAGAAACACTATTTGACACTTGCCCAAATAACATGGATGCAATTTAAACACGTAAAAATTATTCGAAAAATATTACGGTCTTTATAGGACCACAAATATAATTTACCGCATAATATTTATGGCCAACAAACATTGTAAACTGAAATAAACACATAATAATTCATTTAGTACGTAACAAAATAATTGTTAAATACTATTTTCGAATATTTTCACAACTCACCTGCTATCAGGGTGAACCCGAATAAAATACAAAATATATTTTTGACGCGGATAAAATATTTACTCGATCCCTAAAATTACCAAATAAACTCAACTTACCGATATCGTTAAAACGATCGACTTTCAATAAAATTTTTAAAATAGTAAAAGTAATTAAATACTTTCACAATACCAACATGTATCAATACACAATTACCAATGAGCACATTGAGCCCTTCCCGTACACGAACTCATCACATGAGAATAAAATATCCACAATATTTTTCCTTCCCTTTCAGAAAGCTCACACAAAATACTCAAATAATAATAACAATAAATTATGACAATTCACGATATTACATAATATATATCTTTAATATTATAACTCATGTAAAATTTAGTAAAAAGAATGGGCAAAAGAATAGATCATGTTAATATAAATGACGGCGAAATTTGAATTTAAATTTTTTAGTGAAGGGAGAAGAATACAGGTTTCATTTGGCGTTGAATTATCGTTATATATATTATGATAATTAAATAAAAATTGTAAACATTAGATCGAAACTAATCAAACGATAAAAATGAGTCATGGGGCCTCAAACTCAAAAAGTGACTTAACGGGATATTACTCTTAATCAATTAAAAAGTTAATTTGTAAAATTATAATTATAAATACACGAAATTATATAGGATAATTGATGTACATTTATGTATGCTTGTCATATGAGAATATTTCAAGTTGTCCTTGACCATGCATATTATGTTTAAATAAACAAATATTTCCAACATATGTTATCAAATAACTATAAATATCGAAAACACTGAACTATTATAAGTGAAATTTAGTAAACTTTGGGTTTGCATAAAAAAGTATCAAGATTTTAAATCATTTTAAGGGAGTGCGTTAAATATAAAATTTAAAACTATCGAAAAATTAAGATTTTTAATTTAAATTTTAATAAAATTCATTTAAATATAATGTCAATTAATAAAACGGTGAAGCTGTCATTTGCATTTATAAAATATTTAGCATTGCATGTTTATTATATCTGTTATTAATCAAACCTAAATCATGGTGATAAATAAATCACATTGTATAAGTATGTTAAGACATACTGTAGCCTTCACGGCTAGTCATCCTAAGGGATAGTCGTTGAAGGAGTTGCCCATTAACTGATTAGGTTTTTGTAACACTTTTATGTGAGATTCTTTGTTATCGATAGTAATCATGTTATTCATTCAGAAGTCATGTGAACTCAATGGATAATCTAGAATAGGGTGGCTAATCGTAAATACTCGATGCCATGTAATTCTGATTAAATGAAAGTGGCTACCAACTGCTAAGTGAAGCTACATAATCAATGGCTAACAACATCAACCCACCAACGACAAATCTAGTGACTGTCAACAACTAAGGGAACCCACATCGCTGGTGATAGTGACTTGACGCTGGTCAAATCCTGAGTCTGACACATTACATGAGCTGATGAGAATCTCAGTAAAGAAAATGAAAGCCATGACAAACTTTGCATGTGATCTTGGATTCTACAAAATAAGAAACATTCTATTTTCTTGCATGACAAATTGAAGGAATATTTAAAGCAATACATCAAGATATAATATAGCCTCACGGGAAAGAATAGAAAGGCAACATTGTTGGAACTAGAAATCGTGCTATGTATTGTCTAGCAAGCGTTGTAACTTGGTGGTATATAAACCAAATAGTAGCAGATGTTTTACTTATGAAATAGGTTTACATTCTTGAAGCAGAGAGAGAGAGAGAGAGGTAGAGAGAGAGAGATCCTCCTCTAAGAGAAACACTATAACATGCAGCTGTGAGATTACTTTTTAATCGTAACAGATTATTTCTTCAATATAAACCACAAGTGACAAGTCGAAAAACAAACCACCTGAAAATTTGAATATATATGGTCAATTTAATTTTCCCAAATATGAATTATTGTGAAAATTTTAATTTATATTCAACCACACATATTAACCTAAGTTGATTGTTAGTGGATAAAATGTCTTATACAAAAACTTTTATATTTTAGAAAACTGATATCTATCTAGTCATTTGCATTTTTATAGACCCCCTCCACCCGTTTATCTTATATTAATTACCATCGCGTGATATACGCACATCATTATACACACATACGACATAATTATTTGTAACAGACATATCACCTTTTTGTATGTGCACATTACACACTTGAACACCAAAATCAAATAATATAAGTGATTTATGAAATTGTTGAAATTTTCCCAATCTCTAGGTCTAAATAATATCAATAAATCTGAGAATATTTGAGTAATAAAATATCCATCCCGAACTCGAACAACAACATTAAATTGAAACATGTGAAAATTAAAATTTCAAAGGCTTTTGAAAAAAGTGTAATAAATAAATGATTTACAAATTACCAATAATTTTTTAAATAAAATTTACTTTGAAGTTCAAAATCAGCTTCATTTCAAACTCTAGGTCTAAAATATTAATAAATATCTATTAAATGAGATTATTATGATTTAAAATATTACCGCATAACCAAAAAACCTTAATAAATTTGAAATATTGGAGAATTTAAATTTTCGTTCAGACCCGCAAACTAAAAAATATAATCTTAATAAACATGGCATAAATAAGAATTAAAATGTTTGCACAAATCCGAATATCAAATAATAAAATAAACAAGTAACGGATGAGAGATAAATCTCCCTCAATCGCTACGTGTAAATGACATTAATAAATATGAAACAAAAGCAAATAGAAATCAACGCACCAAAATTCATATCAACAACACTTGATAGGGAAAATATGATAATTGAAATTACGAAAGCTTTTAAAGAAAGTATATAAATAAATGATTTACAATTAATTATTTCAGTTTTTAAACAAAACTTTTCCAAGTTCTGAATCAATATGACAATTTTTCATATTGAACTGCATGTCCAAAATATTTACAAATTTTAAATAAATGAGATAGTATGATTGATTGTGAATTGAAATTTTAGCTTTATACATGAATGACAATTTTAAATTTTAAATAAATGAGAATTAAAATCACCTTAAACCTCCAAAATGAACCGTACTAATAAATAATATATAAATAAGAATTGAATTTTTTTCTCAAACCATAAAATCAAATAATACAACATGTTTAACAACTGAGACTTAAAATCTCTTTTAACATGTAGTTATAAACGACGTTAATAAATATGAAACAGATAGTAGACGATAATTTCGCCACGAATTCCAAATCAACAACATTCAATGTAGCATAAACAAAACTCGAAATTTCGTCCAAATCCCGAATAAAAAATTATGAACATATAAGAATTAAATTTTTCATCGAATTTACCAAAAACTGAGAATTGAAATTTCAGCCGGAACTCCATCACCGAACAATATTATTAATACGAAACATACGAAAATTTAAATTTCCGCTCATGCCCTTAGACCCGAATGACATTATTCACGAATTTCGAGGGTTATATGTAAATAACAAAAACTTCAAGGCCAAATTTGTAAATGTACCAAACCCTCTCACAAGAAAAACAAACTCGCCCCTTTATTAACCGTGGTTTGTGTCACACTACTGTGGTTACAAAAAGAAAAGAAAAGAAAGAGATATTATACACACACCAATAGAAAATAGATACACTCTACAGTATATACATACAGAGAGAGAGAAAACAAATAATATATATTTCAAATCGGAAAATAAAGCTTAGGGTTTGACTGAAAATGCAAATTGTGTAAAATCAGCCGAGAAATCTCGTGGCTCACCGTCGCGTGTCGGCGATTCAGTCGATTCCGGCCACTTTTGGACCTCCGGCGACACGCAGATCGATGCTTCGCTGGTCCCACAACAATCGCATCTGTCAATTTTCACCAAAAATAACAGATAAACCCTAGGTTTTTACGAGATCGCGGTGATTTTGTTAATTACCGGTTTAATTTTGATTTTTCGTTTGTTTTGAGTGTTGATTTTGATAGATTTGGTTGAATTGCGTGTAATTTGAGCTGGAATTTATGCAATCGGGCGGAGGACATGGGCGGAACACGGCGGCGTCTGCTTCGGCGTCGCCGTCGTCTTCGTCGTCAGGTTTCGATCCAATTCAACAACAGCAACAGCAATTACAGCAGAGACAGCAGCAGGAGTTACAGCAGAGACAGGTTAGGGTTCATTTCACTTATAGTGTTAGTTAGGTTTACTGATATGATGCATTGTTTTTTAATTTCGTGTTGTCGAGTGAGTCGTAAATTGTTTTCGAGGTGTTTTTCTGCATGTGAAAAAAGTAGTAGAAGTGGTTTGAGGATGATGTATTTAATTAAGCATGTTTAAAGGTGAATTGATGTTAGGGTAATTTAATTAAGTGTTTCGGTAGGTCTTGTGCTGCGGATTTAAGTAGGAACCTTGTTAATTTTTTTAAATTCTTTTTGGACGTGTACTGGTTATGTTGAGTTCTAGCGGTATGTAATTGAATGTAAGGATGAAAACTGTATGTTATTGGCTTAAACAGAAATTAAGCCCTTACATATTAACTGCTGGAATATACTTTTGTATTCCCCAATTTAAGTGTTAACGCAGTATTGTTGATTGTCTCGAATTTGAGGCTACTAAGTATTACTTCATTGTCACTATGCAAAGTGCTTGTGTTTAGCAGGGACTCGTAGAAGATAATGTTGTTTTATCAAAAAACTTTAGTTGAGTGATATTTGCATAGTTGAAAGTGGTCTGTTGTCTTCTGCTAATGCTTTAATTGTAGTTGGTTTATATAGTGCTCGTAATGTTTGATTAGTCAACAGTTGAATTCTCCGTTTGAATGTAGCTTTTTTTTTGGGGGGGGGGGACTTGTTGATAAATAAACAACTTAAATTGTAATGCATTGCACTCCTAATTGAGTATTAGGCGGACTGCACATTCATATTTGTTTGTGTTACACAAGCTTTTAGGAAATAAACTTATAAATGAAAAAGTAAGTACAAGGGGAAGCATATGATGATGTTTTGTTTACTGCTAATTATGGTGATTTAGCTTTGATACTTTATATACTCATTACGTAGATGACTTTATTCTATAACTTGTAACTTGTCTTTGTCTATCTTTGCGTAGTCATTCCATCAGCAATTACTTAGAAAGCCTGATGGAAATGAAGCCATGTTAGCATTCCAAGGTGGACTTCATGGAGTTTTGGGAGGAAACTTTGGGTCAAATTCTGGCCCCATGCAACTTCCTGTACAATCTAGAAAGTTTACGGATCTAGGCCAACAGCATGGTTCTCCGCATAGTAGGGAGGAAGCTCAAAATAGGAGTCAGGGATTTGACCAACAAATGCTGAACCCAGTACAGCAGGCCTACTTGCAATATCACCCTGCACAACAGAAGTCAGGTTTGGGGATGCAGTCTCAGCATTCAAGCATGGTTGGGCATTCTGGGAAGGACCATGGCTTGCAGATGGGAAATATGAAAGTACCGGATCTCATGTCAATTCAAGCTACCCAGGCTCCCTCACCATTGCTGTTAAACAAGCCATCAGAGCATTTTGTTCGTGGGGATAAGATAAGTGAAGACCAGCAACAGATCTCTGATCAGAGGACTGATTCAAAGCAACCTGTTGTGCAAACATCACTCGGACAATTGATGCCTGGGAATGTGATGAGGCCTATGCCGACTCCACAATCTCAGCAAAACATACAAAATATGAATAACAGCCAGCTGGTAATGGCACAGATGCAGGCTATGCAGGCATTGGCACTCGAACGTAATATTGATTTATCAAATCCTGCAAATGCAAATTTGGTGGCACAACTTATTCCATTTATGCAATCCAGGATGGTTGCCCAGCATAAGGCAAATGAATCCAATATGGGTGCACAATCGTCATTAGTCCCGATGACAAAGCAGCAGGTGACTTCACCGCAAGTTGCCAATGAAAGTTCACCCCGTGGTAACTCTTCTAGTGATCTGTCAGGACACTCCGCTTCAGGTAAAGCAATGAGACAGGCAGGTCAACCTGGCACCTTTGGTGCATCCACTCCTCTAATTCACAATGCCAACAACAATCCATCACAACCATTTTCTGGTCGTAGCAGTGAGAGTCAACCGTCTGCAAGACAACCAACCATGATAAATAATGCTTCCATGCATCCTCCTCAGTCGTCCGTAAACCTGAACCAAGGTGTAGATCTTTCAGCACCTGGTAAAAGCAAATTATCTGGTCCAGAAACTCTGCAGCTGCAGTATAATAATCCTATCCGCCGATCTTCTCCTCTATCTACAACTTCATCAAATGAAGGGAAATTAGTGAATCCTTCATCATCTCAGGGTGGACCACTCCCTCATTTGCAACAACCATTAGGATTTACCAAACAGCAATCACATGTTCTTAAAGCCCAAATATTGGCTTTTAGGCGTTTGAAGGTATTATTTATTATTGTTTTTAATTGAAAATCCAATTAGCCTTGGGACCTAATTTTGTCTGTTGTATCAATCGTAAGATTTTTATTTGGCTTGCTTGCAGAAAGGAGATGGAACCCTTCCCCGTGAGTTACTGCAGGCTATTGCTCCCCCACCTCTTGAGAAACAAATGTTTCAGATGTCACATCCTGGGGCAACAGATACATCTGCTGGTAAAAATGCCGACACAGAAGATCTGAGACATATTGAATCCAGTGAGAAAGATCCACATGCTGATTCATCAACTGCCGGGCTAACTAGTTTGAGAAGGGAAGCAGTTGCAGGAGATGAGAAAACAATTCTTTCAAGACAAATGGTACCTGCTGTCCTGAAGGAGCCATTATCATCAGTTCCTTCTCGAGAAGAACATCAAACTACTCCTGTTTCTGCTAAAATAGAAGAGGGTGAAGAACATGGGATTTCAGAAGATGCTATTACAAGAAGCGATATGCATGTCAATAAGGGTAAGGCGGTTGCTATACCAGCTCCTCTGCTTGAGACAGTGCAAGTGAAGAAACCTCTACAAACAATTACCCATCAACCCAAAGATGCTGGAACTACTAGAAAGTATCATGGGCCGCTGTTCGATTTCCCCTTCTTTACTCGGAAACATGACTCCTTTGGATCATCAGGAATAGTGAACAACAATAACAATATGACCTTGGCATATGATTTGAAGGATCTTCTCTTTGAGGAAGGCAGGGAGGTTCTTAACAGGAAGAGGACGGAAAATATTAAAAAGATTGGTGATATACTTGCAGTAAATTTGGAAAGGAAAAGAATTAGACCTGATCTTGTTTTACGTTTGCAAATTGAAGAAAAGAAGTTAAAGCTGTTGGATGTGCAGGCACGCTTGAGGGATGAGGTCGATCAACACCAGCAGGATATAATGGCAATGCCCGACAGGCCGTATCGGAAATTTGTACGGCTCTGTGAGCGCCAACGTGCAGATCTCAGCAGGAAAGTTCAAGCCTCTCAGAAAGCAATTAGGGAGAAGCAGTTAAAATCAATTTTTCAGTGGCGTAAGAAGCTACTTGAGGCTCACTGGGCCATTCGTGACGCTCGAACTGCACGTAACAGGGGAGTTGCCAAGTATCATGAGCGAATGTTGAAGGAGTTCTCAAAACGGAAGGATGATGATCGCAGTAAAAGAATGGAGGCTTTAAAGAATAATGATGTTGAAAGGTATCGCCAGATGTTGCTAGAGCAACAGACTAGCATTCCTGGTGATGGTGCCGAGCGATACGCTGTCCTCTCATCATTTTTGTCGCAGACAGAAGAGTACCTTCACAAGCTTGGTAGTAAAATAACTGCGACAAAGAGTCAACAGGAGGTTGAGGAAGCAGCAAATACTGCTGCAGCTGCTGCGAGGGCTCAGGCATTTTCTCTCCCTTCTCTTGTTACCTAATTATTCATGTCAACTTGAAGAAAATTCTAACAATATATTTATTAAAATCTCTTCCATTCTGTTTCTTTCTTTCGTCACTAGTTTTTTAATGTCTGTTTATTTTTTACAGGGTCTATCAGAAGAAGAAGTAAGAGCTGCAGCAGCTTGTGCTGGTGAGGAAGTTACAATAAGAAATCGTTTCTCTGAGATGAATGCGCCAAAAGATAGCTCATCCGTTAACAAGTAAGCTCATTAATATTAATATACTGGCATATGTTTGTATTTAAGTCACTGGTGTAGGTAAGAAAGATGCTGCCATGTATCTGGAATTTTGTAATTTTCTGGGATGCAGATATCGGTCAAAGTAGAAGTCATATTCAATGGGAATTTGTTTTGACTAATTTTATTATTGTATATGCAATTTACTTGTTTCCAGCATTCACATGTACACGTCTCAGTATACTCTGTATCTTGTTTCTTCCAATTTAATAAATTCTTTCAATATTTCTTGATTAATTTGCATTACCTGTGGTTGTTGCAGGTATTACAATCTTGCACATGCAGTCAATGAGAGAGTTTTTAGGCAGCCCTCAATGCTACGAGCTGGAACTTTACGAGACTATCAGATTGTAGGTTTCATTATTTTGAGAGTGCTGGGCTTAATGAAACCTTTTCCTTGGTCTGTTGTCTTATATCATTGCGAGTAGCTCTTTCTGGTTGACATTGTTACTGAAATTCCAGGTTGGTTTGCAATGGATGCTTTCTTTGTATAACAACAAACTCAATGGAATTTTAGCAGATGAGATGGGTCTAGGGAAGACGGTACAGGTAAATCCTTGTCAGTTAATAAATGTCTATTATCTACACTCAAATTTGTTGATAAGCAGTGACCATTTTTTTGTTAAGTAAAAACAAACAAATCACCTTTGCTGTTATGATGGGTCTATGTGAGTAATTGGTTACAATTTAATGTTATTAGAAGTGTGCTTATGTGATATGTGCTCACATATGCAAGATGTGATGCAACCCGCACCCGAAGCACGTGTCTTGGGATATGCGATGCGCTTTCACTAAATCAAGGGCTTTCGTGAGCGTTGTAGGCTTAAGCGCAGTGCGAAAAACGCTCGCTTTTTATCAGATGTTGACTGGGGTGTTTAACTGGGTCATTTTTTAAAAAAAATGGGTCAAAAAATATCCATATATAGTTATATCAGTCAACAATAAATATGTACAGAAATATATGCACACATGAACAACACAGCCATATTTCTCTTCTTGTATTCTTTCTTTCTTCTCGTACATATAATTATAAATGTATATATATATACACATTTATATACACACAAACGAAGTGATGATACACACACACATACATATATATATACACACACCATAGTTACTAGGGACTGGGTTCGATTTGGTACGAAGAACGAAAACGAATACGTGGAAGGTTACATTAGTTGAATCCGAAACGGCGTAATGTTTGGGTAACGAAGGAACATAGGGGTACGATAAACCTTTATATTATAATATAATTTTATAATTAATATATAAATTTAAAGTTAAATTTAAATTGATATCTTATGTTTTAATGGACAATAAAAAAACATTAATGTTAGAATTACTTAAATGGTACAACAATGTCAGTGTAAAGTTTAAAAGATTTTTAAGTAACTTTATTACATCAATTTTAAACATAATCTTTAAAGCTGTATGGATTTACTGTGGTACATGGACTTAAATATAAAAAGACAAATCGTCAAAAAAGTGTACAGTAAACATTGGGAGCTTCAATTGGACTATACACACATACACTACATCTGTTTTACTTTCACGACATCCAAGACATCTTTTTCCTTTAATCTCTTTCTTCATCTTCTTTACATCTTCTCACTCTCTCCTTCCTCCTTATCCTGATTCAAGTCTGCTTTTCTACCCTTCTTCGTTCTTCTTTGTTTTCTCTTCGTTCTTCTTGGTTTTTTCTTCTTAAAAACCGATTTCGCTGTGGGTCGCTTGGATTTGGCGAACTGGACGTGAATCATGGTTTGTTAAAAATACGAATCATAATGGCGTGGAAGATGATTTTCTTGATTGAGTATAGTGAATTAGCTAGGCATTTCTTTGTTACCTTGACTTCAAGTCATTCTAGACTTTGAGTCTATGGAATTAATATGGTTATTTATCATTTATGACAGTTTAGTTTTGCTATTATATGTCTCATTAACTATAAATTTATATAGTTCTACATTTTATACCATGCAAATATATTTACTTCTCTTCGATGAATCCACATGTTTTGCTTATGCCCTAGGAGGGCTTTTGGCATCGGTGCGCATATCGTGTTAAATAATACTGGTTACAAGTGAAGTCTTTTTATTTTGAGTTTCTTGCTGAAGTGGTCAATCTGTTTAACATTGATGTGAGGATACGTCTGCCATCTCTTTCAATAAATTGTTTCTTCTTGCTTACTTATTTCTTCCTGTAATCACTTTCCCATCTTTGGAACTGGGTTATGTTCTTTAACTACGAAGATGATTACTGCTATGCTGTATTGCCATTTTGGGGCTTTACTTGTTCTGAAGGTTTGTTTTTGGAATTAATTATGGTGCTTGATGTTTAACTTGTTATCTTGGGTTTTGTTCATTGATTTACAGGTTATGGCATTGATTGCTTATCTGATGGAGTTCAAAGGGAACTATGGCCCACATCTCATTATTGTTCCCAATGCTGTGCTGGTCAACTGGAAGGTTTACCTTTTTATCATCTTTATAGGGTATCTTTTTCCTGTTTCCTAAAAACGGCTAACTCTAATTGTGTAACAGAGTGAGCTTCACAACTGGCTACCATCAGTGTCTTGTATTTACTATGTTGGTCAAAAGGATCAGCGTATAAAACTATTTTCACAAGTAAGATTTCCCAGTATTATTATTCTGACGTGAATTTGTTGCAAATGACTAAATTTTTTTATTGATTGTCTACAATTAGGAGGTATGTGCGATGAAGTTTAATGTACTTGTCACGACCTATGAGTTTGTCATGTATGACCGTGCAAAACTCTCGAAGGTTGACTGGAAGTATATTATAATTGACGAAGCACAGCGAATGAAGGACAGGGAATCTGTTCTGGCCCGTGATCTTGATAGATACCGCTGCCAAAGGCGCTTGCTTCTCACGGGAACACCCTTGCAGGTCTGTTGAAACTGCCACATATTCTATTTTTTCCTATTCACACACTTCGTATGGCTTTAGCATGTGCTATGTAATGAACTTTTGTCCTCTTTAATTGTCCATGTTACCATTGTTGCATTTTTCATCTTAGGATATAAGCACTGTTTCACAGTGAAAAATAACAGATTTCTCTTTACTTTTTCACTCATTTGAGCTCTTGAAATGAGACATAGGAGTAAGGGAGGGGATTCAAAAAGGAAATTTATGTAAAAATTGGCGTTTGAACACAAGTTTATAAACTATGTGAGCATGTTTGTCCCATGCTCATTTCTTGTCACTAACTCACAATAGAGATCCCAAGTTTCTCAAACTTGACCTGTTATTGTCAGTGATGTCACAGCGGTTAACATGAGCTTTAGGGCTCTAAGAGCAACTCCAGTGGCATCTTAGTTCATTACCTAAATTTAGTATAAAATATTGGATCCTATTAACTTAGGACATCAAAAATTACTCTCATATCCAACAACATTCCTTATATTTAATTTTTATGTTATATTTTATTATTAAAGCACCAATGTTACGAAAGGTGAAGAGAGAGAAAGTGATTGTCTCTAATCATTTATTACCAAATATTAGAAGAGGAGAGACCTTAGCTATATATTAGTAATCGGAAGAAGATCCTAGTGATTTAAGGAATATCTAGGATACTGTTGGAGTGGCGTTTTTCCCTCATATTCCTTAAATTGTAGTGTAAGACTCCAAATAGCAAAAGTTATTGGAGTTGCTCTAAGCGGAACAAAGGTATTACTAATGTATAATTTCTTAATTATTTATTTGGCATTGGTAACTTATCTATACTAAACTGTAAAAAGCAAACTAAGGCATAATTGGTAGCTTGCTTAACAAATTATCTTTTTCGCCTTTTCAATCACACCCGTTCGATCTTTCAAATTAAACTGTGGACCGTCAGGTTTACTACTAATAGTTATTTTATCAGAGGTAAATTGAGGACCGTCAGGTTTACTACTAACAGTTATTTTATCAGAGGTCTATAGTTTGGATCTCGCCAGCAACATACTAATATTGACATTTACAATATTAGTTTTATAATACAATTAACCAATGAATAAAACAAAATAATATGTAATAAATGTTTTATTCACAAATGATAGTATTTAAAAAATTGAAGAATAAAAAAAATACGAATAAAAAACCTAAAAATAAAAATAAAGTCTTAATGATCTAATAATTAAACATTTGAAATACCCTGTGCTTTGCATGGGTTATAAGCATATATGTAACATAAATTTGTGCCGTATGTGTGTGCAAAGCATCCTAAACATATTTATATGTCCACAATCATTTGCTCTAAGTGAGCCCCCTTTTATTTTTGCTCCATGCCTCAATGATATTCACTCTTAATTGATGCTTTTCGGATGAGATTGCCTTTGTTAAAGCAAAGTCCAACAGCTTTAACAAATAACAAAGCCAAGGGGCAAACCGCAATTTTAATAAAAGCCGGTCTTAGAATTTGCTCAAGTCCACTATTAGGATTTTTATTGTGTTTTTGAAATCTCTGGTTTATGCTAATATCAAGAATGTTAGTTTGTGCTGCAGATAAAATGAGCTTACTTGTTTAAATAAGTTGTCTGCATCATTTTGTGAGGAACACCTTCTAAATTATACTAATTATATGTTGTGAATTTTTTTTAATGTTTTGCAGAACGATCTTAAGGAGCTTTGGTCACTTCTAAATTTACTCCTTCCTGAAGTGTTTGATAATCGGAAAGCATTTCATGATTGGTTTTCCAAACCTTTTCAACGGGAAGGTCCTTCACAGAATGGTGAGGATGACTGGCTTGAGACAGAGAAAAAGGTTATCATTATTCACAGACTTCATCAAATTCTCGAGCCTTTTATGCTCAGGCGTCGTGTTGAAGATGTGGAAGGTTCACTCCCTCCTAAGGTATGTAGTTATTGCATGTTGTGTTAATCAAATTTTGCATGTGAATGGTTGCTGAGCATTTTCAGTTGCAGGTGTCAATTATATTAAGATGTAGAATGTCAGCTATTCAAGGTGCCATTTATGATTGGATCAAAGCTACTGGTACTCTACGTGTTGACCCCGAAGATGAGAAGCTGATGAGTCAGAAAAAGCCTATGTATCAAACCAAAGTATTTAGAACATTGGCTAATAGGTGTATGGAGCTTCGTAAAACTTGCAATCACCCTCTACTTAATTATCCATATTTCAATGATTTCTCCAAAGACTTTCTTGTCAGATCATGTGGAAAATTGTTTGTTCTAGATAGGATTTTAATAAAGCTTCAAAGAACAGGGCACCGAGTATTGCTTTTTAGTACCATGACAAAACTCCTTGACATTTTGGAAGAATATTTACAGTGGCGGAGACTTGTTTACCGCCGAATTGATGGGAGTACTAGCTTAGAAGACCGAGAATCAGCTATTGTTGACTTCAATAGTCCTGATACTGATTGCTTTATCTTCTTACTAAGCATTCGTGCTGCTGGGAGAGGCTTGAATCTTCAGACAGCTGACACAGTTGTGATATATGATCCTGATCCGAACCCTAAGAATGAAGAGCAAGCAGTTGCTAGAGCCCACCGCATTGGGCAGCAGAGAGAAGTGAAAGTAATTTATTTGGAAGCAGTGGTTGATAAAATCTCAAGTCATCAGAAAGAAGATGAATACAGGGGTGGAGGTACAGTTGATTCAGAGGATGACCTCGCAGGGAAGGATCGATATATGGGGTCTATTGAAGGTCTCATACGGAATAATATCCAGCAGTATAAGATTGACATGGCTGATGAAGTCATTAATGCTGGGAGATTTGACCAGAGGACGACACATGAAGAGAGACGATTAACCTTGGAGTCCATGTTACATGATGAGGAGAGATATCAAGAAACTGTTCATGACGTTCCTTCACTCCAGGAGGTAAACCGCATGATAGCGAGAAGTGAAGAAGAAGTAGAACTTTTTGATCAGATGGATGAAGAATTTGACTGGGAAGAAGATATGACAAGATACGACCAGGTTCCTAAGTGGCTTCGTGCTAGTTCTAAAGAAGTGAATGATACAATTGCTAAGAAATCTTCCAAAAAAAGTGCTTTATACGGGGGCAACATAGGAGCGGAATCTAATGAACTCGAGAAGAAAAGGGGAAGGACTAAGGGTAAAAAGTTTCCTGTATACACAGAGCTAGATGATGAAATTGATGATTTTTCTGAAGCTAGTTCAGAAGAGAGGATTGGGTACTCTGGTAATGAAGAGGGAGAAATAGGGGATCCTGAAGATGATGACTTTATCGCCGATGCACCTGCTGGCAATAGTGATCAGCCAGATGATGGCACACCTGCCACTGAGGTCTATGAGGATCCTCGACCTATAGAAGGTCATAGACCAAATCATATACCTGAAGAAGGAGGTTCATCAGGGTCATCGTCAGGCAGTCGAAGATTAATTCAAAGGGTGTCGCCATCTATTTCTGCTCAGAAGTTTGGCTCACTCTCTGCCCTGGATGCAAGGCCAGGTTCTGTTTCGAATAGGCTGGTATGATGCTCATTACAGATTGGAACTTGTTTTATTATTATTGTTTTCTGGAACTGGAGGGTAAATCTTCTTACTATTAATTTATTTTTTATCTACTACTGCCAGCCCAATGACTTGGAAGAAGGGGAAATCGCTCTATCTGGAGATTCCCTTATGGACCGCCAGCATTCTGGTAGTTGGATTCAAGATCGTGACGAAGGCGAGGATGAACAGGTTCTGCAACCTAAAATAAAACGAAAGCGAAGCATCCGAATTCGGCCACGACTTGCAACAGAGAAGCCAGAAGAGAAAGCCACTGAGAAATTATCGCTCCGGCGTGGCGATTCCTCTCATGTATCATCACAGATGGATCATAAATATGAGTCTCGAGTGAAGAATGAAAGAGAACAAAAATTGATTGTAGAGCCTAATTCTCAGAAGTTGGAGAAGAGCGATCCATCACTGAAAACCAGGAAGGGTTCACATTCACGGAAAAATTCAAATTCTGGAAAACTGCTTGCATCACAAAAGCCTGGTAAAGTCAATGTCATGCCTGCTCCATTAGAAGATGCTATTGAAAACTCTAGAGAAAGTTGGGATAACAAAGCGATGTACAAAGTGGGCAATTCAATTGATAAGAAGATGTCTGATGGAATTCAACACAGGGTATGCTTAATAACACAGCTATAGTTGAAATTAGATCAAATTCACACATTTTGGTTGTTTGCAGTTTTTGTCTATTATTTGAGGGCTTGAGGCTCATTGCGCATTACATATGCTCCGATGATAATAAAAAATGAATCATTGAATATCTTATCTATAGTTACTGGAGTACATAGAATCATCTTATATATTCCCAAAGGTCTTGTTCCTTTGTTTCTTCTATAAATTACTGTTGTACCCCCTGCCTTGTTATTTGTTGATCTAATCCTTTTTTTTGCGTCCTATACCTGTACGTGATACTAACTTTATTAACCAGGTTTACAAGTACTTGCTTTAAGATACTTGTGTACTTGCTTGGTCGATTGTGTTCTAGATGTTGTTAACAGAATCACCTGTGCTTTTCATGTTTCTAGTGCAAGAATGTGATAAACAAGTTCCAGCGGAGAATAGACAGGGAAGGTCATCAAATAGTGCCGCTTCTAACAGAACTCTGGAAGAAAAGTGAAACTACTGGTTATATGGGTGGGAACAGTCAGCTTGATATACGAAAGATTTACCAGCGGCTTGAAAACTTCGAATATAATGGAGTAATGGAACTTTGTTCTGATGTGCAACTTATGTTAAAAGGTGCAATTCAGTATTATGGTTTCTCCCACGAGGTATGCTTATTGGATTTAACAGTGCTTGCATTATGTTGCTGAAATTATTCTTGAAATATTGCTTGTGTGTTTGAAGGCATATCTATCTCCCACAAGGGTTGGAGATATGTTATAATGATGTCATAGATGTATTATGATGGTTAAAAAATTCCAGATATTTTCCGTAAGGTTATTCTTTAGTAATAGTTTGAAGTTAAGTTATTATTTCGTGTTTAATTTGATATAATGGATAGCACCAACCTTGAAATTCTTTGGTATTGGTCTTATTGTTCTCTGCCAAACCCTCAGCATGCTAATAGCAAATATCCCTCTATATTGCTTTTTTGTTTGGAAGAGAAAAAAAGTATGAATTCGAATTCAAAATTCTTTTTTGAGTATTCAATCTCCATGTAGAATCATGATTCATTCTGGGTTAAAATTAAAATGCAGATTCGTTTTTCTAGTAGAACTTATAAGCTGATAAGATAGTATCCATTGAAATAATTCTCGAGTGAGGTAGAATTGAACCCAAGACCTGGGATCGTCTACTACTAGGCTATCCCATCACCGGATCACCCTTGAACCTAAATTAATCCACATACATGCCTACACATGAAATTTATTTTCTAATTGAAAGGTGAACATGTAATTAACTTTTTTTACTTGCACCCACACACATGAAATAATAGTTCAAATTTAATCTTTTCTATCCTATGAATAGGTGCGAACAGAAGCAAGGAAGGTACATGATCTGTTTTTCGATCTATTGAAGGTGACTTTACCAGAAATTGATTTTCGAGAAGCCAGGAGTGCTGTCTCCTTCTCGGGGCATGTAGCTTCCAGTTCTGCCCCATCTTCAAGACAAATTCTTGCTGGTCAAGGAAAACGACAGAAACAAGCTAATGAGGTAGACCTGGATCATAGCCACTCTCAGAAGCCGCTTTCTCGTGTATCCCATGCTAGTGAAGACACTCGCAATAGAAGCCACATGCCTCAGAGGGAGACAAGATTTGGAAACAGCAATAGCAATAAGGAGTCAGGCCAGCACGAAGATTCTCGACTCTTTGCTCATCCGGGAGAGCTGGTCATCTGTAAAAAGAAGAGGAAAGATAGGGAAAAGTCTGTTGTGAAGTCTGGAAATGGATCTGCTAGCCAATTGTCACCTGCTAGTGTTGGCCGTATTAGAAGCCCGGGTTCAGGTTCTGTGTCTAAGGACACTAGATTGGTCCAGCAGACTTCCCAACAGCAAGGATGGACCAATTCCCCTCAACAGGCAAGTGAAAGTCGTAGCGGAAATATTGGCTGGGCAAATCCTGTGAAAAGAATGAGAACGGATACCGGAAAAAGGCGCCCAAGTCAATTGTAACTTGTAAGGTTAGTTTATACTAAATGAGAAAAAGAGGTAATTGTTGTTATTAGCTTCTGATGAGAATGTATAGCCGCCAATTTGGCAGGCATGTGTCAGTATAGTGTACACTTCCTCTTTCATTGGTACTTCATGCTCTAGTCGTTATAATGCTCTACAGATTTCTTTTATCTGTGTTGTAAGAATCTGCTTCAGTCTTTTGATTCAATATCATCAATGAGAGCTGCAGAGATTCTTCTAGTTTCAAATTCTTCTTGTCTTGACTTTAATTATACCTGTCTGTAGACCATGTGTGTTTTGAAATGGGACACTTTCATGGATTTATCTTCGATATAAAATTAATTAAGAATAATCAGCTAAATTACGGTTCATTAATTTAGCAAGCACAAGGGGTCTTCGACTTTTACAATCGATCTAGTGTAATGATTTTCCCTTTTATGTGCTTTGCTTTGGTCATTTCGGAAACTTTTCAGTTTTCATCATTATTGGGTTTGGTAGAATTGCAGGGCAAGTGCGGCTGTGAAGTCATTCTGCAAGACAAGGATTACAATTTAAGAAAAGAAAAAGAAGTTGTGTGTTAAATGCACATGCCAACATGAATATGACGCAAAACAAATATCCCTAGCTGCTAAAATATTGTTGATATTAAATTTATTTATTCATATGTAATATTCATAGAAAGATGATAGTATTAATGATAATAACAACACAACAATAATAAAGAATTAAAAAAAGGAGAACTGGGATGATAAAAGGGGCTACCCTCGGTGAAACAGACTTAAAATTTCACCTTAAAGTTGCCATGTAGTTTATTTACTCGTAAAGTCTGTTAGAGAGCATAAAAAGTCAATCGAGGCTTTATCCGGACTTTAAAAAGTCCGGTTTTTTTAAAAACGGATCTGTTCGGGCTTTTTTCAAAATCGGTTCGGGCCGGGCCGAACTTCCTAAGAAATATAAGACCCGTTTTAGGCCTGCGGGTCGAGTCGGATCGGACCGAACCACGGAACCAGGCTTTATCCGGGCTTTTTATTTATATATTAAAAAATAATTTAATATTTTATAACTCGAATTATGAGTAGTTTAAATAGCAGAGAAAATGATATCATGATATATCAGATAGAATAGTTTAGACATCAAAATAAATAAATATTTTTTAATATTATATATAAATAATTATATATACCTTAATTGATTCTAATATTATAATATAATATTTTAAAAATCATAAAAAGTATTGTATATTTTCAAATTTTATATAAAAAATCGGTTTTTTAATCGGGCTTTTCAAAAATTCCGGGTTTTTATACGAACCGAACCGGGCTTTTATCCGGGAATTTTTAGATCCGGGCGTTTTTAGATCCAGGTTTTTGGGTTTCTGCCGGGCGGATTTTCGAGAAAAAAGGTGGCTCATTTAAGACCCGGTTTATTCTTATAAATTGCAGTTTGATATTCTTAACTTTCAATTCGTATGCAACATGCACTCCTGGACAGTTACAACTAAAATAATGAGGGGTAAAACAAAAATTTTATTATAAAATATAATTAAATTTTTAGTTATAATTTGAAAGAAGCTAAAATTATTTACTTTAATGATTCCCCCCCCTAAAATACACACTAAAGTAATAATAACGTCAAATAATTAAAAACGTGATGCAACGAATTTATTACGAAAATTTATTATACGATTAAAATTAATGTTTAAATATATATTTTAGGTTTAATTGTATTTTGCATCCTACTACTATATTTCAGAAACAAATTTGTACCAGAACTTTGTTAAATTGAGTTTGCACCCTTACACTTCAACTTTGGGACTCATTATGCACCCCTTCCCAGAATTTTGTTCAATTAGGCAGGGGTAAAATTGGAAATTCAGCAAAAATATTAAGCAAATTAATTTCATATCTTTTAAAATAATGTTAAAAATTGAATTTTGATACAGAATTGTAAGTTTTTAATTTTTTAAATGATAATAGTAATTTCAGTTTTGATTTCATTTTATATTATTAATACTAGTATTTGGTAATTTTACAAAAATATATTTTAACAATTAATTTTGATTATATAATTCAATTTAATTAAGTAGAGTAATAAAATTTTGAAACTCATATTAAAAAAATGAAAATCGAATGTAAAATTAATAGTGCTATTTGAAATTTAAAAATTTATTATTTTATAGTTGATATAAAATAACATACAATTTTTAATAATATTTGAACAATCTAAATTTTATTTTGATCAAGTATATTGTTGAATTTCCGATTTTACCCCTACCTAGTTCAACAAACTCAATTTTTGCTCCATACCTTGTGTACTACCCCTACGAGGATTATTCGAAAATCGGGTTCAATTCGTTTTAGCTCCGATTCACTTCCGGACGACACCGAATGGATGCGAATGCAATTTCATAAATTCATAGGGACAAATTATGAAAAGAAATTGAAAAAACGGGCCGCCTCAATTTTTGCTCCAGACCTCGTGTACTACACCCTACGAGGATTATTCGAAAACCGAGTTCCATTCGTTTTATCTCCGATTCACTTCCGGACGACCCCAAATGCACGCGAATGGGTCTAAACTGAATTTCCCAAAATTCTCGTCCAAATTTGTTTTTGAAACATAGTAGTGTGGTGCAAAGTACAATTAAACCTATATTTAAAAAAAATAATTTTTGTGAAATTTTAAGGTTTTGGAATTAACACCATAACTTAAAAATGAAATTCAAATTACTAGTATGAGTCGAAAATTCAAAAATATGAAATATATATAAAGTTCAATTTTTAATATTTTTTAAGATATGTTAAAATTAATGTTAATTAATTTTTAAGCTGAAATTTCTAGTTTGCCCATGTCTTGTAAACAAAATCAGGCAAAAGGAATGTTATTTTATCGGGTTTCAAAGAAAAGGGATGCAAACTGTAATTTCTGAAAATAGGTATTTAATATTAAATTTGGGCCAAAGTTGAGGGATGCAAAATGCAATTCTCTCATTTATTTAATACATGTATACTTTAACAGGCTCGAGGAATGACCATATTCTAACAAGTGTTGTGCCACTAAATCTCTTCTAAATAAAAGTGGTTAACTGCAATCGAATGCAGAAACGGCAAGGTCTGCACGTCGAGAAGTTTTGACGTTGCAGACTTGCAGAGTTTGTCACTCGACGATGACGGACTCTGCAAGTCTTTAATTGATGTTCAAAGATGCTGCAAGTAAAACTGAGCTTCTAAGAACGCTCTATAAGTTGTAGCAATATCACAATCCACACTTTTACGCAGTTAAATTGAAAGAACTAAACAGGCACGGGGTTAAAATTTATCTACATTCGCTACATGTGACTAATACAACAGAGATGTTTTTTCCATCCCAACCCAGAAAGGGTCGTAGTTTTGATGACTTGAACTTGAACAGGAGGTAGAAAACATAATGTACATATACATGAACCAAAAGCAAGTAGCTAAGGGTCAACTGGACCAGCCATGGCTTCGTCGCTCGAGTGGGATTCAGCTTCACTTATCTCTTCATCACTTGAACTTTCTTCTGGGGCGTCTTCTAAATCTTCCGCCTTGGCATATTTTTCGCAGTATTCTGAACAAGGATTAATATATCATGTTTTATGATGTCTACGGATAAATGTGTACTTGCAGAAGATTAGATTCTAATTAACCTTGCACTTTGCAGATGACAGCATATTATGCACTTCAGTTCTTAAGCTAACATTTCATTGTCCACAAAGTGACAACTTACAAATACAAAACAATATACTGCATTTACATATTGAGTAGCGAAAAGTTTTCTCCTCTCCACTTGTAGACACTTCAAAACATAATAACGAAAGTGTAGACCTTACTAGTTCCCCATATCACAAAAATAGTATTGAATCTAATCAGAAAGAGTCATTTCCCCTCCACATGAATTTAATTACAGAGAAACAATCGCATTCTTGATACCTACCTGCATATGTTATAGAAGTACTCGATTGAAGAAAGAATGAATGCAAGTTTTTTTACGAATTAAACTGATTTGTATAGGTAAGGCATTTAAAAGAAGAAAATTTTGCCTTACCCCGGGGGGGCTGAAATGAGAGGCAGTGATTCATCTTCAACGGTTTTCAATGGGAGCACAAATAATATATTAATTAGTGGCTTAATTTAAAAGAGGTTACACAAACACAAATGAAAAAGCAGGACACGGTAATAGATGAAGGTACAATTAAGAGATCCAAACAGGGTAGAGTGGTAGACAGTTCCATATCACTGTCTTACGTATCGTCTAAAGCAACGTTAAATGAAACCTAGTTTCATTAATCTCACATATTTCTAACATGCACTTGGTAATACTATTACTTCCTTGATTTAACGACACGTAAAACGGCCAGGTAAAACTATGCTTTTCGAATGCTGGCAATGAGACGACTAAATGATATCAGTCATTATTCATACCATTTTGAGATCGAAAGAAGTGCACGTTCTAATATGTTAAAACTTCAACGAGGTTCCGTACCTTTAACTTTTTGTTCAAATGCAGCTCGATCACGCATCATAAGAGCAGCTGCCTCCCCATTCAGTGGGTCTGATGGATTGGGGTACAGAAGTAGTTGAGGAAGGAACACTTCGAATACGTTTACTAGATCTGCAAAGCAAAGATGTCAACACTAGAAGAATATCTTATACCTTGAAGTAAGAAGATTCCTATTTATTTTTGGTGAAAAATGAGAGTGATTTTTTTTACCAAACATAGGGCTCCATGTCTGGTTGATAACATCCAGGCAAACTGATCCAGACCTGAAAATTAGTTATCCACCAAAGTGAGAAATTATTATTATAAACCAAATGAACCAACTAGAAGGAGAATGCAGGAAATTATTATCCTCTAGAAAATCTATACAACATTCTTTCCAGCAAAGCTTTAAACACAATTAACAACTCTTTACTCACATTTCGTCCACATTCGGGTGATAAATCTTATTTATAAAGCCTATAGACGGAGATTTATAAGGATATGCATCCGGAAGCTCAACCCTTATCCTCCACACACCTCCATGGTAAGGACCTACAACAACATTATAACATCTTTATAAGATGCACTTTGCAATTTATAGAACCATCTAAACAAACTCATTTCACAAACAATACAAGCAAATCCTCAACACTCATATGGAACCTACACATAAAACACTCCACTATGTATTATGTATCTTTTCAAAAATCTTGCAAAACCCAAATAACACTAAATCAAAGAGCAGAGAAATTAAAAGCAAAAAAAGATTGGTTCTTTCTCTTTAAAGTAGTGAAAAAAACAGGTAATACAATCCAAGGGAGCAATTAATAACTATGCAAGTTAAGGTCAAACAAACCTAAATCAAGAATAGGCAAAAACCCAGAAAAGAATCTCACTGAAACCCATAAATTTCTTCATTTAGAAACAAATTAACATGTGTATATACAACAAATATGTAAATATTTAGAACAAAAAGTAAAAAAAAAAAAAAATTACTGTCAGTAGGTCCATGAAAATGCACATAAAACTCCTGCATCCCATCATTGATCATCTCCACCTTGTAATCACTCATCATCCTAATCCAAACAAGCAAAAACAATCAAAATCAAGAAAATAAACTTAACAAAAATATATAAAAAAAATGCTTTATTTATTTATTTATTTATTGTACTCACAGTTTCATCAGGTCCATCTCTCTGCGTTTACTAGGAGAAGACATGGTTATTTTTTGATATCTGTGATTCTTGTTTCAGAACTGGGGGATGAATTTTAGTTATGAGAAAGAGAGGAGAGTCTAGAGAAGAAAAGAAAAAGGAAGAGGAGCTGAAGAAGATGATGATGAGTGAGTTAGAAAAAAGACAAAAGTCAAAATACAAGTACTACACTGGCTACTATTGTTAGTTCAGACATTAATCAGGGCAACTTGGAACCAGGGTCGGTGCGGTATAATTTTTCGCGGATAAATTTAAGATCGATTTTTTTTTTAATTATAAATTCAACTATGTTTATTTTTTTTTCTTTATGTTTTTTTTATATGAATGAAATTATAACAAATAGATGATTTCTAACAGTCACATATCCCATATAAAAAATGTACATCACCATATTTTAGTGCAATTATTTTTATCAGTCGACAGTTTAAAATAATAATGTTTAGATATAATAGTGAACTAGACATATCTATAAGAGGTTACGCATGTTGCACCATTCATGCGGTTCGTCCGTACACGTGGTAGGTTAGGCTAGGACGTAAATGAGGCAAAGTTTTTATGAGCTATAGGAGCTGAACTCGTAAAATATTTGGATTTTGCTGGCTAATAATCGAGTCGAGCTCCGGCTGTTTCTTTACCAAGTCGAGTTCAAATTTTAAATTAGTTATCTCGTAAAATTTACGAGTTTTATCGAGGTTTTATTATTTTTAATTTTTTCAAGTAAATATATTTTATATAAATGTTTAATCCAACTCGAGTCGAAACCATCATATTTCAAATTTTTGTCAATGTTTGGTGAGATTCGAACTCGAACCTACCAGTCAGTCGAACTCTGGTTCAAATCCGAACAATTTTAATCGAGTTCGAGCCGAGCCTGACAATATTCGACTCGGCTCAGCTCGATTATTAATAAGTAGATTTATTGTATTTTCATAATTTTTTTTTATTAATCTAGATAACTTAATGTGACAACTTGAGTTAAATTTGATATAAAAATTTCTTACATTCCACTTATTTATGCAGATTAATTTGTATACGTACAAGACGATCTAAATCTAAAGCTATTATGTGAAGTACAAAAAAATCAATTTAAATTTTTAATTGATCGAACGTGAATTGAGAGAAGAGTTGGACTTTGGAGCGTGTTAACAGGAATCCTTACACAAAGCCGTGTATCGGAACGTGAGAAAGTTCGCATCACTCAAGTGTGCAGCTGCTCCCTCCGTCTCTTCTTGACTTTTCTGCACTCATTTTCATTTACTTTAACCGTATAATTTAAATAATAATTTTTTTAAAAAAAAATCTGAATACAAATATATAACTTAAACTTTTATTTATAAAAATAAAATTTTTAAAATAATAATTTTTACTATACGAGCAATGCATCTTGAGATATATGCAGAAAAGTCAAGAGACAATTAAAATGAAACATACTTGTCGTACTACAAAAATGGGATGATATTTAAAAATACATATTTTTTGGATGAAATGGTTAAAAATACCCATTTTCAAAACACATGGCTCAAAATACCGTTTTAATTACGCATTTTGTAATTGGGCAAGTGCAATACACATTTAAGAATTAGGTATCTAAGAAAATTACTAAAGATATGTATTTGTAGTTTAACTATTACCATTGAAATACGTATTTGACAAATGCGTATCTTAAAAAATAAATTGGATATTCAATTGACAAATACATATCTAGTACAAAACAAGATACCCAAATCACAAATGCGTATCCAAAACGGTATTTTCAGCCATACACTTCGAAAATAGATATTTTCAGCTATTTGAACCAAAAAAATTGTTATTTTTAACATTTTTTCACAAAAGTGCGTGCATGACCACATATTCACGTGAAACCAAATTTAATCACTTACCGTTATCCGAATATACAGAATCTTGCCACACTATCTGCGTTTAATTTTATAAATTTCCTATCTGTCAAAATTTATCACGGCGGCTATTAACAGAGGCGATAACCTCATACCAATCAATCAAGATTGTAATATGTAATCCGATCGAAACTACTCGAGCACGGATCTTTTAGTTAGAAACACAATGGTCCATCTGTACCTGGAAATTGTTGCTTGCATTGGACCATTGTCATCGATATGCAATAAATCAAGATTGTAATATGTAAACCTGATCGAAACTACTCGAAAACGGATCTTTTAGTTGGAAACACAATGGTCCATCCGTACCTGGAAATTATTGCTTGCATTGGACCATTGGTATCGATATGCATCAGGATCCCAATTCGTGGATCTTTTGGTCCGAGAATCAAAGTAGGAGGATCAAACTATCTCCTCTCTACGCCAAATCTGAAATACTCTATATTACAGAGAAAGTGGTGTCCAAATCAAGATCACAAGTAAATGCTACTTCATTCTGTACAAAAGAACCTATACTGCATTTGCTAGCTTCACGCTTCGATCACTCTTTACCTTCCAGCAAAGAGAATTCGTACTATATTAAGATATTAAAAGAATATATCTACATTCTTTTTTGCCTAGCAGAGGAATGGACTAACACGTGTAACACATTTTATATACAGCAATCTATGGATGATGACCTATGACGAGTAAAAGAATGAACCTTTGAGGTTGCTACTTCGAACCAGAGAAGCCATCTGCAGCCTTCACAGTTTACGTCTCACCATAATGACATAAACATCCACGATAACAAGCATTATAACACTTCGAAATCCATTTCCTGTAACATGAAGACACAAATACTTTAAAAAGAAAAAATCGTTAACCGGAAATAAAGGTTTGAATAGGGATGGCAATCGGGTCGGTCGAAACGGGTTTAGCAAAAACCAAACCCGAACCCGATTATTTTTGCCAAACCCGAACCCGGAAAAACCTGAACCACTATGGGTTCGGTTCGGGTTCGGTTCAGGTCGGGGTTTGTAGATCACTGTCAAATTGCACCTTCATTTGCACAAACTCTAGTGAAAAATTACTATGATCTGATTTTAGCAAAGTGGATAAATATGACATTGAAATTTTTGGGGTTGAATTATAGGGTTTAGAGAAGATAATGGATCATACCTCTAAGAATAAAATTGTTAGTGAAATAATGCAACAATCTTGAACTTTAGTATATTTGCTAAAAACATATTTCAACGACTTTAATGTAATAGTTTGTAAAAAGTATAATTTTTTAGTACTAATATTAGTAATAAATTATATTATATATTATATTACTACTTAAAAAATATAAAATATTACTTATATATTAACACGGGTTTCGGATCGGGTTTGGGTCGGAACGGAACGGGTTTCGGGTTTTCCGGTCGGGTTCGGAACGGTATACCTTAAACCCAAACCCGACCCGAAAATGGTTCAGGTTTAAAAATCAAACCCAAACCCGAAATATTCGGGTTTGGTAAAACCCGATCGGATCGGTACGGATCGGGTATTCATCGGTTCGGTACAAATTGTCATCCCTAGGTTTGATTCCTCGGGAAAAAATTAACACAGATACAGTAAAACAGAATGTCTGTCCAACAGCATCAGGTTCGCTTCATTTTAGAATCAACTATTAAGTCTCATATATCAAAATCTGCAATCAAGCTATCTAATTCCGTTTCTTCGCCGTAAGAAATGAACTCCTTAACTTTATCTTAACAAAAACAATACCAAACTCATGTCCCAATCTATCATCAATCAAATTATGGCATAGTGATTTCCGTGCCATCTAATTTAAAAGAATTTTAAGAAATGTATGGTATGGTATCTATGAAATATAGTAATATAGTATACAGTGAGCTGCAAACCTGATTGCACATGGGGCAGGTATCACTTCGTTCCATCCACTCAAGAATGCATGACAGGTGAAAGTGGTGGTTACATTTTGTAATAATTTTTGGGTTTTCTGCATCATAATCTGCAAATATGGCACATAAAGGCTTGATGATTTATAAATGCGGAAATAGGAGCATCGTCAGATTTCAAAACAAGCACCAGTACATTACAGATAAAAGAACTGGTCACAAAAAGATTGTTAGAGGCCAGACCTTCGAAACAAGTGGGGCAGACTTCCTCTTCTGTGTTTAAAATATCAGCATCAAGCAACTTGCTTAACTCGACCCCAAATTTTTTTGGAGAGGCAAGACCACCAGCTTGTACTTTGTAATCCAATTCTGTACGATTTACATAACTGCCCTTCTGCAAGCTACTTCCAGTAATTATTCCTCCTGTAGATTGCGGATACCCCAAAACAACATCAAATGGAATCGGTGTAGGAGGGCGTTGGAAGGTGTCAGGGCTTGATGCATCCAAATTCAAATCAACCATAAAGGCAGTAGCTCGAGCAACAGCTGCACTATCGTGAGATGTCAAAGACCTACGTTCTTCCGGAGGTGGTGGACACTGAAAAGAGAAGAAATAACTCAATATTGACAGTTCAAACTTTCAAAAAACATCTATTAACTGTTCTATAGAAAAACAAAAATTAAAACTGAATTTCTGATTTATGTCATTTGGCGATAACTGAAAGCAAGAATGTTTTAGTAATGCTACATATTTAGTATTAACACAGGTAAAGGAAATTATGAAATTATTAGTGACAAGTGAAAGGATAGTGAAGATGCCAAGAAATAAAGTAAAATGTATTAACAATTTTACGGTCATATGTAAAAATCAGTGTTGCATATTTCAGAGTCTGAGACGTACTCTCTTCACATTCCACATGCAAAACTGTTATTAATGAAGGTGCACTGAAGCTGCAATATAGTTTCTAGCATTTGGTTTTTTAAAATATCTAAAAAATTGTGCATGATTTAATATTATAGTTTGAATTATGTTCCAAAAAGGTGGGGCAAAGGATTAAGTGATGGCATCCCACACGTGATGGAATTAAACATCCTTTCATCTCGGATTTCCCGTTGACATTTCGAAGGCAACAAATATATTTTTTATGGCATCCTCGCTTTTGCTAGGTTTATAGTACTGCCAGCAAATCCAGCAGTCGCCAGTATGTTGAAATACTACTTTCGATGTAAGACGAACAAATGAGTGAACATCTCAAGAAGGTTAATATAACATAATTATTTAAGATTTTAAAAAATATATATATTCTAAGCATTGTATGAACAAGGATTAAATTTTAACTTTTATATGTTTGAGTCAGTTTTCGCATATTGCCAAAGTCAAGGTAAATAAATACATAAACTGGGGATAGACGAATAGTACATTAAAGCAGAATTCAATAGGAAACATGAGGATACTTACATAATAATATATAGGTGTCCCATGAAGCTGAGTATTTTTTGGAGAGCTGCAACAACCACCCATTTCTTGCACTTTGTTATGAACTTAAAGCAATCCGAGATTAGTGCATTGCTTCACGTTGCTTAATATGTGAAAGGGAGACCAGAAACTACACAGATAATATATTTATGTCATTTATAGACAGAAGCGCTTTCACGAGTCAATGAAGAACCTCTAACCATAATTTAGCGAGTAAAAAAGAGAAAAAAACAATTTATGAGCCAAAGGTAATGCATTCATTTAGTCTCCAACAAATACAAGAACCCACAAAATAATCAAGGGAACCAGACACAACTATGAATAATTGTCTAAAACCCTACAAAATAAAATTCAATATCAAAATGCACTATATACTCTGAAGGACCAGAGTTGCAACACTTAAATGATTAATTATGTCTCGGAGAGTCAGAATGGAATTTATGTTTAATTCAATCTACAATACCCACTTCTCCGTTACATAATTGTACTTGTTAGTCCTGTTATTTATTTTTTTAGTAATATTACAAGGACGGTACCAACATACTAACAACTAACAAGGTCCAGGTCATAACTTCAGTAATGACTTTTCTCTACAAGTTCTAAATATCTAAACTTATACAAAGATTTAGTAGATACGGATGTAACGAATCTCTGCTCTGTAAGACTAGATTCTAAGGGTGGGTGAGATTGGTAGAGGTAGCCAAGACACATAGGCATACAAATTCAAAACCCTGGATTGTTTTAACACGTATAAATCTTGATTAGTCCCCTATAGTTTTTAGGGAATTTATCAAAAATACCCATGTTTTTGAACTTATTTATAAAAATACGGTCAAAGTTGCATATGAGGGTGCAGAGGAGGTTGCTCGCAGTTGCATATGAGATTAGGACATCAAACTGTAATTTAGCGCTTCCGAACTCCGAAGTTCGGCAGAACCCAGGACACGAGTGCCTCCACTATCAGATAAAAAAATGATCCACAACTCGAGAGGATATATAACGAACTTCCTAAGTAAACTACCCTAGATAGCTTGCTCATAAATATTCTGATCTATCCTAACAAAGATGGAAATCTTAAGGTCACGGGGAAGACCAAATGGTCCTCTAGAACTCGAGAGGTGGTAGTAAGGCATCATATACACTACTTTTACCCATTTCGAACTTAATATTCACTAAACTACATCTCTGCTGGTAATTGAATCCCCAATTACTACCTGCTACCATAAAAAAAAAAAAAGCGATACACCTTCCTTTCCCACAACGACCACCATACCATGATTCAGTAGTAATAATTACAACAATATACAGCCCCCACTATGGAGGTGTGCGAGCAGCCTACGTGCCCATGTATATATAACATAGCCAGGTATATTTATGTATCAGGTTGTATGTACATCTATAAAATCATGCAAAGTAAATACAACCCAAGCATCTCGTATACAAACATTAGCAAATGATAGAGCAGAAGATCTAGTTACCACTCCCAACACAATGAAAGAAAGGAGACAAGCAAGTATTTGACAACACTCAAGTCTAGCAGTGTTAACAGAAAAGGGAAGCACAAAAATAATTACTCTTCATATACGGTAAAACTGAAACAAGCTATCAAGCATCAACACGAATACAAATGCCCACAAATAATCAAGAATGATATAAGGGTTCCTAAACCGAAAATGACCTGCTAATCAAGTATTACTCACAGCAAACACATTTAAACTTCAAAATTGCTCCCACCTAATTTTTTTTAAAAAATCGTAAAACTCTGGAACCACATACCATTAAGACGTGCTTAAGCAGAAGTAAGTTAATACCTACTTCAACCAATCTAATTATTTAACCACCATGTTAATTACAGCAACCTAACAAGAGAAATGGTTCAACAATCAACAACTAACTCGAAAACCTCACATTCATTAGATTAAATCCTACATATCCCAGTTTTACGATTAACGCCTACTCACGGAGCAGCCCAAGTAACAAAACTAATTGAAATAATTTGCAGGTACAGATTAATAGATATGTACAGTTGCATAAAAACAACCCTAAAGCAAAACACATACTCAACACAATTAGGACAACAAAAGGGTAAGATTCTTACAACTTAAAGTAACAAACAAAACAAACTCAGACAACAAAATATCAAACACCACATGTTAAACAATCTGTAGATACATACATGATACATACAAACAACACAAATAACAAAGTCAAGATTAATTAAAATAAAAACAGTAAAAAAGGAGCTTAAAATAAAAAAGATTAAAAAGGGTCACAGAAAATATATAGAAAGAGATAAAAGAGAGAAGATTGATTACCCAGAGAAAATGGTGAGTTTGTGGTTGAGGAAGATGAAAGTAGTGTTGTTTACTAGATAGAAGAGTAGGAGCCTAAACTGCTTAACATTTCCCACTTATAATTATTCCCCTTATTATTTGTTTATTAAATTAATTACATACTTGTACAACTTTCTCTCTTGTTAAAAATGTATATAAAATGCTTTGGTTCACAAAGCACTCATTTTCATATTTGAATTCTTACGCTTTAGTTTTCGGATCTAATAAGGTAAGAGTTGGGATTTTATAATAAAATTCAGTTTTTGAATTCAAAATATTTGGTCTAATAAGATATTATAAATTGGTGTAATTTTAAGATTTTTTATTTTTGAATTTTTTTTCGTTTTATTCGAGTTATTTGTATGTTTGATTGTCTTACTTTTATGCAATGTGTTTCGCTTTGTACGATATGATGATTGTGTTGAAAATGAATTTTATGGTGTATTGGGAGATCTGAATATCTCGCATCAATAACACTTCCGGTATGACTATAGCCGGTGTCCGACAGGTAGATAGTTGGGATCTGTTTGAGACGATGGTGAAAATCGTATGAGCTCACATTTCATAAAAAAATTTGTTCATAATATGAGGTCAATTGAGTACTCCAAACATTGCATTATCCATGAAATTAATGTGAGAATCAATTATGAATTTACAGTTTTCAGGGGAGATGTATGATCGATTGCTCAGAAAACCATTATTTTCATTTTAATTTTTTCAGAATATTTGTATTCAGTTAATTAAGCAATCCGAAAACAAAACGGCAAATTATTTAGCTCATTTATTTATTTTTCAACATGATTACATGATCAATTGGGGGTTTGTCCTGATTGAGTCTCTTTCATTTTATTCATGAAATATACTTTAAATATGGCAAAAAATTGTTATATGTTACCTCTATCGATTTGATTTTAGAATTTGATTTTAAAATTCGAGTTATCACTATATATTTTTCTCAAACTAATATATAAAGCTCAATAAACAAAATTTTATTATATTTTTTTTAAAGTACAGTTGTTATTCCGATTAATCGTTACAAAATAACCCAACCGTCAACTTTTCGATTCACGTATTATCTTTTAATAGTAAAATTTATATACTTTATAAATGAGTATTTAATTAAATAAATTCGGGGAATGAGCAAGAATCCACTAACTGCAATGCAACGACAATAAATATGCCTTTACCACTTGATCTGATTTACAAATTCATTTTTTAAAGAAACATTATAAAAATTGAAAAATAATTTATCAAAATTTAAATTCATGTACATATTAGAATATTAATTGAAAATTAAATAAAGATGGAGGGTAGGAGTATTAAACAAATGTAACTGAAATGTGGAGGCTTTTTCGGGTGGTAGTAGCGTACAAGTTATGAACTCTTGAGGAAGGTAAAGTAGACAAGAAAATGGCAAATAAAATTAAGAAATGGCTTCGCCCGGGTTCGAACCGGGGACCGTCTGTGTGTTAGACAGACGTGATAACCAAATACACCACGAAATCTTAATGGAAAATTGTTCGAATATTATTGATATATAGCTGATAGAGAGGCAAGAAATTAGTATAAGCCTTGCTATTTGTAGCTTCTTTATCACCATGCCCCTTGTACATGACTTGTCGCTTTAAAACTTTAAAGACATGACATTGTCTTATACTTCTTCCGTTATAATTTATTTGTAATTTTTAATTTTTTATAATCAAATTGATGTAAATTGAATTAACTTTGACCCAATATTTTATATAGGACATTATTTAAAATAGAAATAATGCCCAAAATACACTATTTTACAGCTCCAACTACCAAAATGCCTATTGACGGTATATTCCTCCCAAAATACCAACTGACTGCGCATTCAGGACATACGTATTCAAGTTTTTAAAAAATAACAAAGAGTACACATCACATACATGCGTATTTTTAAAAAAAAATAAAGAGATACGCATTCCAAGAATGCGTATTCACTAAAAGACAAAAGTGAATACACATTCGTGTAATGCATATCCTTTGTTATTTTTAAAAAAAGTGAATATGCATGTCTGGAATGTGTGTTCAACGGGTATTTTGGGCGGATAATCCTGCATTTCGATATTTTGGGTATTTGCCCATCAAATAGTGGGTATTTTGGTTTGTCATCCTCTAAAATATTTATAAAATTTATATCATTAAAAAAAATGTTTAATATATTTTAATATATTTTTTTCAGTTTTTTTAAATAATGAAAAAAATCAGTTTTTAGTAACAATCAAACTTAAATTAATATGACCATCATAAGTTAACCAAGACAAAAATTGAAATCAAAGAAACTTTAATATTACAAGAAACGCAGAGTCAAAGAAACAATGCAAAAACGATAGTTTTGCAAAGTCGGTCGATAGGCACAAGGCAGCACTTGGTCCCAAAGCTTCGTATTGATTGATATATGTTTCGTACTTGTTTTACTCTATGTTATGTTAATATCTTCAATTGATATTCCAAAATAAAATTTTGATTGAATTTAAATCGGTTCCTTCATATACCCGCTTCTCCACTACGGGATTAAATATTGAAAAAAACGAATTTATGTCGGCGCCAAGGTACAAAAGCTTGAGCAAAATTGAGTTCAGATTCTTGTTTGGCGAGATTCTATCGTACATATTATATATATATATATAAGCATCAATCATGACGACAAATCTCTCGTTTAGTTGAGAAAATTTGGGTGTCAGGTATGTTTTTGTTCATTTCAAATTCATACCTGATTTTTAGTTCATATTTTTTATTCGCTCATGCCAAACCTAAAATCCATTATAAATCAGATTTGATATCAAAGGGAAGAGTGAGTATGAAAAAGGGGTATGAGATATCAGATTTATTCTTATTATTCATCTTTATTTTTACAAGATACAATTTTTGTATACATATTTTAAATTTGAAATATTATTTAATTTTAAAAAGTCATAATAATATTTATTTAATGCCAACTCATAACATTTAATTTATAAAAAAATATTAAATTATTATTTAATTGGTTAAATTATATTTTTCTAATCAAATACGTTTTTTAGTAAATTTTTATTTGTAAATTGTGTAAAAATTTACTTTCAATGTACAATGTATACCTATACATAATATTAAAATCAAATTTAAGATCTCAATTATATTTAAAATAAAACTAATTCATTCCGACACTGAATGAAATACATAATATCAGAAATCATTCTTGATCCTCGTACCGGCCTAATCCGAAATCTGATTTCAAACTCATATCGAGTTTTGAACCAAACAACTCCTAAATGATATGGGAGCTTTCATACAAATAATTAGTGAAAACTTAAAACATGAACAAGATCTTATTAAAACATGAACGAGCTCTAACTTAATTTGTATAATCTTGTCTTGAATTGCACAAGATCTAGGATCCAATTTCCCTCCCAAATTACAAGATTAACTTATCCCATAGAGAGAAGCAGAACATTCAACTCTGTGGCCGCCAACTTAAATTTGTAAATCCACCTGAAATCGAAATAAGGATCTTAAAACAATAAGCTCTAACTATTTTGGTGTCAGTCAATTGAGAAAACGGAGAGCTAGGTGACCGTTTGAAAAATCTTAAAATAACTAATTGCACAAGATCTAGGATCTAATTTCCCTCCCAAATTACAAGATTAACTTATATTTTAAGTTATATATCAACTTATAAGTTGTAAATTCAACTTATAAGCTGGATCGACAAACACTCGTAAATAAGTTATTACGGGCTTGTAAACCATTAAGTTGGCTTATAAGATTTGTCATACAAGCGGTTTATCTAGAATATTTTACTAGAAATGGAAGATGTGTAGCTTGTATGACTTCAAACCGCGACATGGATATAAGTTCCAATAAATACGGTTGTTCTACTTCAATTATTTTTAGATATCAAAATAATTGGATTATCTTATACGAAATTAAGATGACAGACATCTAGCGACCAAATCTAATCAAGGTACAGATCTTTGTCTCCTTTTAAATTCATAATATCAAACTTAAATTAAAAAACAATTCGAAATTCCCAACATTTTCTAATTTTTCCTGTAAGACATTTCAATTTAATGCAAAACCTTGCTGTCTAATGCATACATTCATACAAGGGAACTTGAGGGGCTCTAGGTTCTACAGGACTTCATTTTACAGTTTTTTAATACTCGCTCCGTCTCATTTTACATGTTCCTTTTGGAAAAAAAACGCATATTAAGAAAAGAGTTAGTTGGATAACATTTTCAACAAAATACCTCATTAATTGTATTGAAAAAAGAGAATAGATACTACATCTGTTCCAAAATACAAGTCCCTTTGATTTTTACGCGTTTTTTAAGGTGATTAAAAAAGATAGCTCTACAAATTATTTTTCAAATTTTCTTTTTCCGAATAAAGGTATACATATTAAATTTTAATTCAAAAAAAGAAAAATTAGAAAAAAGTATGCGGAGTTATGACTTTTATACACCTTAAAATACGCGTAAAAAGTCAAAGGGGCTTGTATTTTGGGACGGAGGGAGTACTAATTTTAGAAAGTCAAATCATGGAAATAACAAATCTAAAAATAATTTTAAAAAATTTTGCTTAAATTTACATTGAAAGAAGAGAGGGACGGGTAATTTGAGACAATTTTTTTTTTCAAAAAGGACATATATATTGGGACGGATGTAGTAATGATTATGGGGTATAAATTGGTGAAAAGGATATTTTAAACTCCCAACTTCAATAAAAATTATCCGTGTGTGCATTTATTTCTGGACTTATATCGAAATTCTGGTTCTACCATCTCGAAATTCCATACTTAGGGGTCATTTGTTAACCACTGTAGCATACCAAAAGTACTGGATGAGACTTGAATCACCTGTTCAGATTGTTTGATAAATTTTTTTGTTAGCTGGATAAGTCAAGAATTTAGCTGGACGACTCATTAAAAAAATATAGCTGGATGGTTCATGTAACCTTAGGATATAGTAAGTTTTATCAAGTGATATCAAACCACTAGACCATAATACAAAAATATAATATATTTGTTTATAATACATACGTGATTTTCTTAAAAAAAGTATAAAATTAAAATTCCATGCCATATATTAATTTTATTTAACATTTATACTTATATTTTTAATTTTTAAATATGTTTATATTCAAATAATAATGTGAATTTTAATATGAATACATTTGTCTAGAATTTGTTTAATAATTTTAAAATTAAACTTACAATTATATATTTTTCATGTTTACGACTGAAAATATTGTTTACTCTTTAAATCTTTAAATGGATAATATTTATTCAAAATATATGTATGGTTTTATTATTAAATTTTCAAAATACGTGTAAATTGTTATTTGATTATTAAGATTAAAATACAAATTAATTTTTACATATACGTAAGGATATGATCAACAAATATTATCGTTCAGAAATTTTGATATTTATTTACCAAACAGGATTAACAATCCAGCATTCAGATTATCAATCGTTCAAAATTTTAATCGTCCAAAAAAAATGATTCAGATTTAACAAATGATCCCTTAATCAATTATTGAGGACTTATATAAGATGCAAATCAAAAAAAAAATCATTGGTGTTGTCAATGATATATGATTTGATCCTCGTGCATTGAACATTTTTAGATTCCACGAGAACCCTTACTTATATATCAGAGCGCCCTGAACTCGTTAAAATCAACTACCCCGTCCCTCTGATCCTATTACAGTCTTTTTCACATGACACGTATTTTAAGATAATTATAAAATATATTTTTGTAATTTATTTTTAAAAATTTCTTTTTCTGTATTAAAAATTTGAACATCGTATTTTTATTTAGAAGAAAAAAAATTTAAAAAAATATGTCACTATATTTAATAAGAGCATTAAAGTGTGTGTCGAACCCCGTTCCCCAATGTAAATGATTGAGGAGGACGAAGGGAGTATCAAGTAACAACTCAATCTCCACGGCGACTCATTTAAATCACTAACATACTGCTATATATCACTCCCTTAAATTTTTTAAATTTTTTAAAAAAAATTAAGAGAAGTGTTGTAATGGTAAGTGTATTTCTTTGATTAGTTGGCACTTAACAACTAATACATTTAATTGAACTGCAAATGTGGCCTCGTATATGTATATATCAGACCTATATTTTTTATGATTATTCTGATTTATTAGCAAACTTGAGTGTCTTTCTCTCATCTGTTTAATTGGTCATAAACTTATCATCATCTTCACGAGTAAAATAAAAGCCTCGTATCCGTTATATCAAACTCTGCATTAGTTTTGCTTTTATTTTTAGTTGTTTATATCAACTACATGTGTCTATCAGCTCGGCAAAATATATGTTACCGGCAAATTATTTTTTTAAAAATCTAACAGGGTGATATATACTAGTATTTTAGTGGTTTAAATGAGTTTCAGTGGAGATTTAGTAGTTACTTCATATATTTTAACGAGTTTGTTGGCGCTTTGATATAAAACCCCATTACTTAGTGATAATATATGCAGGGTTATGTGTATATTTAGAGTGTCGTGTGCAAATTCTCAAAAATATGCAACATATTTTTATTAAGAAAAATATATGTATATAAAAGTACTTGCAATAATAAAAACCAAAAAAAAAATTGTAAAAACAATACTCATGTATACAATAATTATTTTATATATTGAAAAAGGGGGTTTTCTAGTGTGCGTGTATATGGGCAAATGCTAAGAAAGCGCGATTAATGAGTTGTAAAAATTTTATTGGTGGAGATTTTTGTGCATGCAAATGAGTTATTCACCAATATTTTGTGGACACTTAATCAAACACTAACTTTTAGCATATGCCCATGAGTACACAGTAGAAAAATCCTTGAAAAAATGAACGAAAAGTTGTTACTAAAAATAAACAAGTACATGGTGTTGTAAATTTCACTACAAAATATTGCAACATAGAGGCAGGTATATATAAAATTTAGCAAGTCCAGGCCAAGACCACAGTTAACAAAACAAAGTATGCATGTAAACAAAATTAGTAACTGAAATAACGAAGAGAAAAAACGAAGATGTACCCGAAACCATAGCTTTCAAACGTGTCTGAAAAAATAATGGTACACATATACAAAATGTCAAGAAAATACGATCACAGCTGAGTCACCAGGCCTTGCTCGAAGCTCTGGATGTTCCTGAAGAGAATATTGCCCCCTACCTGCTGCGTTTGGGATGCGTGCAAAATCTCCACCAGGATAAAACAACTCAGAGTTTATGTTAACAGCAGTAACAAAACCTCCACCTCGACCAGCACCTCCGTCGCCGAAAAATAACAGCACTTCGAACTTATGTTTTTGGGAGAGAAATGCAGAGAGGGAGAAGAGAAGAGAATGTTGTGTGGTGTAGAAAATACATTCACTTTAGCCTCTATTTATAGGAGAAAAAAAATGAAACTGTTCCACACACTTTAATGTCTGAATTAAACTGCACCATTAATTTAAAAAATCAAAACTGATCAGATTTTGAATTTAAATTATTTGTAACAGTTTTTTCACTTAACACCCAAATTATTATTAGATTTAATTTTAATTCAATATATCAGTTACAGATCAGATCATTTATTCATGTCTAGGTTCAATGAATTTAGACTAAGCCCCTAACAAAGTGACTTAGTCCAATTCAGTATCATACCCAGCCCAACAATTTATTATAATAATAATAATCCAGTCACCGATAAATAAATTCGAATTAAAATTAATTCTCAAATAAATAAAATCCTCGCCCAGGTCGCCTCACGTACGCGAGACGCCGAGACATTCGCCCAAATCGACGCGCGGCGTGTCGGGGCGGCGGCGGCGCGCGCGGGCACGCGCGTGAAGTACACAACAACTCAATGGACCATCACACACCTTAGTAGTTGTATACTACTCATGTGGGTAATATACCATATAAAACACACAACCCCATTTATTTATTTCAACTTGGGACAAACATTCTCAAAATTCCAAGTTTTTCAAAGGTACTTTCAACTCTCAATTCATATGGATTTCATTAAAAAAATTCTTAAAACCATACATGAAAATTTAAGTTCAAATATCATTGAACAATTTCCGATCATTAGATTTTAGAATTAACATCATGAACATAATCAAATTAAGCTCTAAAATCCTAATTTTCTAACACATGGATGACATTAATTAATTATGTGAAAATGGTTTTTCTAGCATTCTTTGAAGCAAACTCATTAATAATATTTTTATAATCAACATTTTCTGGTAAACTATTTTCTATGAATAATAGTGCTAATTCATTCCATTTCTCGTGCAACATAGTTGACCTTAAGTAGGATTTTAAGAATTTTAACTTGGAGAAACTCGTTTCATCATATGCAACTATGACCGGTATAGTTAATAATATCCCGTAAACAATAAAAAAATTTGGAAAACAATTAAATCTTTTTAAATAATTCAATATCTCTATGACATATGTTGTCTCCTTTAATATTTTTAACTCCGGGAATAATTATTCACAATTAACATCAGAGACATCCTTATGCTTTAAAATAAGTTCAAGATTATTGCATGCTAATTTTAATACAATATACATGTGTTATGAAAATAAAATATTTAAAGATTGTGTATTTAATTGTATTATTATGCATTATTGTGATAAATAAGGTAATTTTATTATGTATCTCAGACATGATTGTAAAAATCGGTAATCGGTACTAATCGGTTCATGTACCGATTAGGGATTAATCGGCAAATCAGGGATTAATCGGAACACAAATCGGATATATTTAAATATTTTAATAATATTTAATATATTTATCTTATTTATTATGAAATATATTATTCAAAAATAATTTATAAATATTAATCGAATTTTAAAAAATAGATCGGCCAAATATTTTTTAAGAATTAATCAGGGATTAATCGGGAATTTTTAGAACATTGAATTCTGATGTAAATGTGAGGTAGTCTTAGAAACATCATTCTCTTGCTTAATATATTATCAAAGTTGTGAATTATGAAAAGTATTAAGATATGATTCTAATAAACTTGCTTATTAGCGTATTGAGTTTAAACCTGAGGATGTTCTTACAACACATTACTAAAATTTTAGATGTATCGACTATATCAGAACTCTTGTCGACTGGCTCCAAATTTGAGGAGCGTGGTCCATTTTTAGATTTAAAAAACTGAACTTTTTTGAAGTGAAAAAGATATTATAATATAATATAAGATTTTGGTAGGGTATTACTCTAACCTTTTGAAGTATTCTTGTAATTTCTTCCAATTTGGAGAGCAAATTTGGAAAAATTTGAGAAACATTTGAAGGCAGCTGCATTAAAGTAACGAGATGGTATGCAACCCTCGCTCCCTCAACAAGTAATTGAATAATTTATTAAAAAAATTTATAAATTAAAACAATTTACAAAAATTATGATACCAGCAACTTTTTGGTCCACAACCACCCACACCCACTTTTTAAAACCCATCATAATTCACCATCATGAGTCTCGGAACCACCTGCCCGATCCAAAAATTGAATACACCCGACCCACTTTTTAATTATTTCAAAAAAATCTGTGTTTCTAAGTGTCTCCGGCTTTATATTCGGACTCTGATGTTTACCTACTATTTTTGTTCTTGCTTTGTGTGGTTTTTGATATCTTCGCGAGGGTTAAGTTCGATGGAGACTATTTTTTTGGGAGACCTTTGGAACCACTTATATTCTGCAAGTTAAATATTGTATAAAAATATTACAAAACATATTACTTTGCTAATCATGTTCTACAAAAATTGTTATTTTACTCAAAATCTTGAATATCATATATGTACTGCATGTAAAACATTACAAAAATATTTTATTCTGCAAAACATGTTAAGTTTGCTGAACATTTGTTCAGCTTGCAGAACATACACATTCTACTTATTAAACTTAAATGATTTTCATTAATTTTAATGAATTAGTGATACTCATAAAACATACTCCACAAAATAATATATTTTATAGTGTTTTGATTGCAGAATATGTGATTTTCAAGGTCTCCGATGAAAATATGGTCTACATAAAACTTTCCTCATCTTCACAAATCTTTAAAATTATCACTTTAAATTTAAATATTACTATATATTCAATTTATAAAAAAACACGTTTCTGAACAAACTTTTTTTTTCTCGAACCATGCAATATAACACCCTAGTTATATGTTGTAACATACGTGTATAGTGTACGTGATCCCTTGAAGTGTCTTCGATATCTCAAAATCTTAACATTGTGTTCGAAACGAAGAGCAAAAAAAAAGAATGAAAAATGAGCTATTTTCTTTTCATTTGTTTAAATGGAAAGAAATTTCCAGAAACAAGGCGTAAAAATTAAATATTTAACTTTTCTTTCCTTTGGGTTCTACCCTTTCGTCATAATTTATCTGTTCAGTTTGATTTTTGCAGGTAGTTTAAGTTGTATTGAGCGCATAGTTCCGATGATTATTTTTTAATTTTTTTTTTGTGAATAAAAATTTAAAATTTGAATATTTATTCACTAAAAAAATTGAAAAATAATCAATAAAACTACGGAGTCAGTGGATCTTAAACTACGTACAAAAATCAAACTGGACAAATAAATTGAGACGGAAGAAGTATGTTGTAACATAAATTTACCGGGAATTTGACCTCATGAAACGTAACATTTTTGTATTGAATGAACATTTTTCCGATATCTATAAAATTTTCTTTTAATTAAATATGTACAAATTATTCCGCAAGAAAAATATATAGAACTCAAAAACCCGAAACGGAATTATAATCACTGTAATAAAAATCATCACTACAAATACCGGAAGCAGCCCATAACCTCTGATCAAACTCATCTTGCAGTCCACGTGGCACGAACTGAGTCCGACAAAGAGGACAAGTCTTCTGATCATGATCCATCCAACGGTCCAAACAACCTCGGTGAAAAATGTGGTTACAGTTAGACAACAACCTTATTTCCTCGTCATGTTGTAGGTCGTACAAACAAACTGCGCAGCTTTGTGGGGAGTCGTTGGGGAGTTGCTGGAACTTGACGACGGGGAGGAATTCGCGGAGGAGGACGGCGGAGAGAGGCGGGTATTCGGGTCGGGTTGGGGTGTCGGTGGAGGAGAAGGTGGGGTGGAGGTAATGGTGGAGGCCTAGGCGGGGGAGGAGAGAGGAGAGGAAGGTTTTGAGGAGAGAGAGGAGGGAGAATGTGTGGATGAGGAGTTTGGGGAAGAATACTTCTGTGTAGCCTGCGGGGAAGCCCATTGAGAGAGCGGGAGAGAGAGGGAGAGAGAGAGAGAGAGCGGGAGGGAGAGAGAGCGGGAGAGAGAGAGTGAGAGAGAGAGAGAGTGGGGAGAGAGATGTAATGATATTTGGCCTTGAGAACCAGGTTGATGTGTGTGTATTTATACGCCATCCAGGCTTTCGTTATACCGCATTTTCATTAATGCTATTTTGAATTTCGTTAATATTTAAATAAATTTTAAATTTTATTTATTTATTTAAATTATATATTATATTTATATAAATATATAATAATTATTGATTTATAGTAAAAATAATAAAAAAATTAGGAATGAGCTGTAATCGTAGTTAAGTACGATAAGTTTTGGTCGTTATTTAGAGGGATAAGAAAACTGAGTAATATAGCATGTTTATAACATTGGTTATTTTTATTTTTAATAATTAAAATAGAGGAATAACCGTTAAATCAAAATATATCTCATTAAGGTTATTATATACTTCCTCCGTCCCCTCAATTCTTTACATTGGGGGACGGGAACTCGGCACGCACTTTATTACTCTTATTAAATGTAGTTGCATAATTATTTTTATTTTTTTTCTTCTAAATAAAAATATAATGTTCAAATTTTTATACAAAAAAAAATTAAAAATAAATTACGGAAGTATACTTTATAGTTGCCTTCAAATGCGTGTCAAACATGTGAAAATAAATTGTAAATAAATGAGAGAGACAGAGGTAGTAGTATAAATACTTATTTTTATTATAAATGTTTGAATTTAGGTTATTTTAAAAAAATATTCAAGTCTAAAAATATTTTTGCAAAAATACTGACATTTTTTTAAAAAAATTGCTAAAGCAATTTTTAATTTGCAAAAATACTATTTTTCATTTTTTTTTGCAAAATACAGTTTTTTGCAACTGAAATCAACTACATGCAACGTTTGGCGAGTTTCTGCAACTCCATTCAACTAGTTACATATCTGTTTGATTTTAGTTAATTCCGTATTTTTGCAAAAAAAAAGTCAGGAAAATAGTTAAATTGCAGAAAAACTTAGAAAAATTAATATTTTTTGTAACTTATAATAAAATTTCAAGATAATAAGATTTGGGAATAAGTAAATTCCAGAGACGTGATTAAATTAAATAGTAATATTCGATTTGATTTGAATAGGAAAGAAAAAAGAGTGGATCCATTAGAATTATCCTCTTCATATATTACTCTAAAAATATATATATATATATTATAGTTTGGATTTAAGTAATAAAATTACGCAGTGAAGACTAAATATCAAAGAAAAGGTGCGGTAACAATGGACTGACTTCTGGATTATCAAAATTTTAATATTTGAAATTTAAGAATATAATATTATTATAAACGTTTATATTAAAAATAACTTTGATCGGTGTCGTAATTAATTGTGCGCATCCAGGATAAGAGAGTGAACCGTGAAGAATTGGTTTGCAGACTATTGGGTGAGCCGTATGATTTAGCCGGTGCATATCCGAAGATAGCGCCTGCGAATTATCTACGATAAAAAAATAAAATAAGTATTCAACGTATATTGAACTTATAAGTTTAAAGGCTGCTTAAAGTATTTATCACTTAATGATCTTGCAAGTCTTAAAATTTGGATAACTAAATTTATATGTTCATGTGATTCACAGTTTATTTTTACTCTGTTGAAAATATATCTATTTATTTTTAGACCGAAAAAATCAATTTAGGAGAAAAAAATCCGGTATAAATTATTCGTTACTAGGATAAAAATATACATTTTTAATATTTCAGGAATAAAAAAGAACTGTTAACATGACAAATGGGTATGTTTGTGGAGACTATAAGGCTTAAAACCATTTTTTTAATATAAAATCCATCTTTTTATTATTATTTTATGGGGTGCTGATGTGCAATTAAGTATGAATTAAAATTTTATTTTCATTATATTTTCGAGATCAGGGGATCTTAAACACTCTGTTGCTCATTATGGTGCGGTTGTTAAGTAATCAGTCCCACTAAAATCTTAAGTTGACTGGGAACACCTCTCAATCATATGATAATTTTTGCTGACAACAATAAATATAATCAACGTCAATACTCGTATCAATAACAAATATTTAACTTAAACAAATGGGGATGAGAGGACTCGAACCCGAGATCCTACCTAAACCGAACTCTGATACCATGTTGAGTAATCAATCCGTTTAAAATTTTAAGATATCAGAGCAATCCCCCAACATGTTCTCTTTAACATCGGTAATACTTGCCGGGAAAATTAATACTCCTTCCGTCCTTTTCATTTATTTATATTTTCCTTTTTGGATGTCTCATTCATTTCTCTACATTTCAAAACTTACCAAAAATAGCCGATGGTTCCCACCATTTTCCCACTTTTCCTCCATTTTCACACTACTTTTACCTCATTATCTCCCTTTTATATATTAAAAATTAATGGATCCCACCACTTCACACACTTTTTTTTCTTTTTTTCACTATTTTATACATATTTCTTAAATTTGTTGTCCAATTCTTTTGATAAGAAATCAAAAGTACGGGGAGTATCACTTTTAGTTAATTAAAGTACGGGAAGTATCACTTTTAGTTAATTAATATATACATCAATAATTGCGGTGGATTTTGTTTTACATGGGGTCGATTGTGTATAGACAATAATAAAGAGGTCACAATTCACATTGCAGGGCCCAGCTCTCTGTTACGGTATTATTACGTCCGTGGCTCCTTTGTCCTGTCTCTATGAGATTATGTGAATTAGAAAATATCAAATATATTTATACTATATTGTTATAAGCAGAATACTCTCTATTTGGTATTCGGTTGCTCGGTACAGTTGGTTGGTTGATACGACAAATAACAACTGTCAGATCTAAAGTCAGAAAAATGAGAACCATTAGGTGTAATAATGAAATATTATGATATTAATATTTAAACTGCTCTCATAGATTCAGGGTTCGAACCCGTCAAAATTATATTTAAATTTTTTTATTCTTTATTTTAACAATTTTACAGGTTCAGGGCTCGAGTCTCGTGACCAACATATTATATTATATTATTTATTTTTAGTCAAGTCTCAAATTATTATAAAATATATATTATTATAACTTATTATTTTCTTCAATTTATTTTTCAATTATTGAAAATTATATTATAAAATATATTATTAAAAATTATCGAATGTTAAAAACAATCGGTGCATCACACAAGTTATAGGCTAGTATAATATAATGGATAAATGAAATAATTCAATTTTACATCAGTTATGTACTAATCATAGTACAAAGTGACAAAATGCATAATGGCTTTTAGTATGACATATATTAGAGCTAATTTGGAGGGATTATGTTTGGTGAAATTGCACTTTCCACCAAGATAATGCAGGTCTACTAGACTATGATTTTCATGTACTTATTGGTGCCGAATTAATTAGTCGTTAATTATTGTTTTGTCTATTTTTGTCTCTAAACCTAATTAGCCAGCCACTATGTATGTTCTTTGTTGATAAAATACAATGCACTCGTTTATGATTATGAATCTTATGTTTATCTCTGAGGTACGTTAAAATTGACTTTATATTTGCATTCAAATTACATTAATTTTTTTACGAAAAAGCAAAATTTTAATTAAAATATTAAAATACAGTTTGAATAAACCTCCAAACTGTCAAAAACAATATGATTGTAAAACAAAAAACAAGTTAAATAAATATTTATTTTGTTTTCGGATCATTTAACACATAAAATCTGTAAATTTTTCGATCTAAAAAGTATTATAATAACATTTCGAGCAATTCAGCCTATACCCGCTGTGACACTAGTAGTATTATAACTGACCATCACATTTTTTTATTTTTTTTTTTATCGTAGGTAACCCGCAGCCGCTACCCTTCGGGTGCGCACTGGGTAAACCCTACGGGCTCACGCAATAGCCTGCAAACCACGTGAACCAGGTAAACCGCATTTAAGCGACAGACTCTGACTCAGAAGGCATAATCATAAATTCTCCTCCCGTGGGATTCGAACCTGTGACCAGTAGGATTCGAACCCTACTGACCATCACATTAGCACATAATCAACCGATTTTTTTTAGTTTTGTATTATTTTCAGTCAAAAAAAGAGTTGTAATTTTTTTTCCACCTGTATTCATGATTACATTGTTTGCATCATTGTAATTGCTAGAAAAAATAATGAAATGTGACGAAAATCAATCACAAATGGGTCCAAAGATATCTCTCTGGTTTCTTCTTGAATACGGATTTTATTTCTCCCTCTTTTTCTTAATGGGCCTGTATTTCATTTAAGTGGTGGGCCTATGCTTCACTGGTGGGCCTATGCTTCATTTGACACTTAACTTGGATGGTGGTGGGCCTAGTAAATGGACATAGAAACTTTGAAGCACCGTTACTCTAAAGGTGCAGGCTGCAGAAAATATGTAAAAAGTCTTTGCGTCACTCCAAAGTCCCACCTGCATTAAAAAGATGGTCGACCACTATTTAACTCCAATTCAATTCAGAACACATTTTTTCTGTAGCTTCATTTTTAAATTTATTTACTATTTATTGAGTCTTGACGTTTAATATGATTTTTTCTTACTTTATTATTTAATTTATATTTATATATTAACTATATTAAGGATTTATAATAATTTAAAATAGAGTCATTATACTTATTAAGAACTTGTAAATATTTAAATAAAAAGCCTAATATAAATAGTTGTTAAATAAATAACATGATATTATAAAATAATATTTTTTACTATTATGTGTTGTTGGGAGAAATTCGTAACAAAACGAATTCAGAGGTTTCTGCAATCACGGAGCAAATTATTTTGATTTGAAGCTGTTTTTACGAAGAACACAAGACGGAAATTGATAAATGTTGTAGCTGATCTTGTTTAATAATTCGTAGAATGCCAGAGTAATAATATTTATTCTCTCTTATTTCAAACTGTTGATCATCCGTAAACAAGAGGTCTACGTACTCTTTTATAGGGGTTCAAGTTACACGTAATTCTTGGAGGACAAGTTACCCAGATGAGTTTGGTCTGATCCATCAAAGCCCAGGTTCGTTGACCATTGGATAGTTCGTAAAAAGCCATATTCCATGGCCCAGGCCCAATTAGGCTGTAATAGGCTGTCATGGCATTAGGCGAAAATATCTCGTTGGTGAGTCACGAGAACACCTACAGGCCTCACATGCGACCCCTTAGAATTTGATCATGTGATGTGGACCCATAAATATGTAAGTAGCGCTGATCTCGAAGAGGTCCTTCCAAGCGTAATATAGTCCCGCTAGATTTCCATGATGTGCCCCAATAGGGTCATGTAGTCATAAAGTGTTGTAATAATATTTTTTGTGCAGTTGATATGTGATCGCGGACTCTCACTTGTCTCTTCAAGTCTCTTAAAAATATGAGGTGAGAACTTCCCTCCTATTAATATGGGGTCATACATGATATAAGGAGATGACTCTCTTCTTAGTGTTATGAGGAGATGGCTCCCCTCTTAGTAGTATGAGGAGAGAACTCCCATCTTAGTGATATGAGGAGAGGATTCCCCTCTTAATAGTATGAGGAGATGACTGCCCTCTTAGTAGTATGAGGAGAGGACTCTCCTCCTCCTGTTGAGAGGTGGACTTAATCCCTATCTTGTTGAGAGGTGGACATGACTTCCTTCCCGATTGAGAGGTGGACAGAATTTCAGTCTTGTTGAGAGGTTCACATGACCCCCTTACTGCTGGAGAGGCGGATAAGACTCGCCTCCTAGTAAGAGGAGGACATGACTCACTTTCTTGTAAGAGGAGGGTATGACTCACCTCCTAGTAAGATGTGGACATGCCCCCTTCCTGTTGAAAAGGCAGACACGACTCACCTCCTAGTAAGAGATGGGTAGACGTCACCTCCTAGTAAGAGATGGGTAGACGTCACCTCCTAATTAGAGGTGGACACGTGTCATCTCCTAATAAGAGGTGAACATGACTATCCTCTATATATTTCCACGTGTCATCATGCGAAATCTTGGTCAACACTCGGTACATGGTTCCGATCCATATACAAATTAGGAGAGCTCTTTCATATTCTTGAGCTTGTTTATTAATCCCAATATTATTAATAATTCTTGTAATGGGTCTGTTTATAGCCCATGTCCATATTTGGGCATAATATTATGTATATATTTAAAGAGCCTAACAAAATTGACTAAAATGAACCGTCATTTTTTGATACAATTTTTTTTATAAAGCGTTAAATCATAAAGATAGTGATTATTAACAGCTAATAAGTATTATATTTGTGTAAATATGGTAAGTAAATTTTGTTATATTTTATTACACTCAAATATCAAATTTATATTTAAAATTATAATGTGAAGATTTTTTCTCTCTTTAAATGCACAAATCAAATAATATAATTTTTTTTAAAAATATTTAGGAGTAAAATAAGCTATAATCAATGAATTAAATTAATCATACTAAAGTAGAAGAAATAAAAGAAGTTTTTGCCAAATTGGTTTTGAAATTCTAATAATCGTACTACTCAAAGTAAGAAAAAAATTAATATTGTATGAATTTAAGGGAAAAAAGTGAGAGTAAAAGGAAAATAAATAAATTAGAGTGGAGTAAAAAAAAGATAGTGAACGACAATGTATTTAATGTAGGTATCATGTGACTGTCACATCATTATGTACTTATTTTCTGTAGCCAATTCTGTACACATAGTACTTATGGCAGTTAAAAAAAATTCGAAAATCTGAAATCCGTCGAAAAAAGCCGCATCTGTATTGGAAAAAGTGGATATAATCCGTATTTGGAACAAATCACATATTATCCGTATCCGACAATTTCAGATGCGGATACAAAGATAGTCATATTCGTATTCGAAAATATCTGAATCTAAAATTAAATATATATGATTTTTGAATATTATATATATGTATATAATTATATTTAATTTAAAATTTATTCTATTAACTTTATATTGTGTGTAGATATATATTCATTAAATAAATATTCATACAAATTTAATATAATTGTAAAAATATTATTGGCATATATAGAATATTATTTACGTTTAATATTTTGAAAAAGGCAAAATTATACTGTAAATATAAATAAACTTTAATTTTTGAAAAAAAGTAAAATTGACTTGAATCACTTTAACTCTTAAATCAAATTTTAAAAATTAGTTTTAATTTTTGTTTTTTTTTGTATTTTTTTTGAATTTTGAATATTAAAAAAATAAAATTTGAGTGAAAATCGGATCCAGATTCGAATATTATCCGTATCCGGATAGTATACGAAGAGTATTCGTCGGATTTAAATTCAAATATTATTCTTTAAAAATTCTCGAATTTGAATACGAATACGGATAGAAATTTTCAGATTCAAATCCGGATGCGGATATAAACAAGTCCGTATCCAAATCTTCTGAAGTACGGCCTAGCGATGATAAAGCCCAAAATCTTTTGAAGACTAATGAAATATTAGATTTTTATTATTAAATAATTAATTACTTAAATGTTATGTTTAGAGGGGCAATTTCACAGTAACTACAAATACTTAATACTCTACATTTGATCAGCAATGTATTCCAGAGAATAGTTGATCACCAGCTAAAACTGATGGATTCGAAATGTAAATTTTCTGCTGAGCTTGATGAACAAATTTTCGCGACGTCGTGTCGCATACTCTTTGGACCACAAACAAGAACACCAACACTTGATCCTTCCTGTTCCGTTAACATTCCTGCAACATTACACACTCAACTCTGTTAAAAATTTTAATACTGGAAAAACGTAAAATTTGATTTCAGGGGGGCACGTGTCATCTGGTACCCTTACTAGACCCGCGCCTGATTTCATATGACATAAAAAGTAACGACGAATGGTATCTTTATAGTAGATAACAAGGACTGCAAATGAACTTACTCCTCAGATCAGGCCTTCGACCATAATGCACCTTGGTAGTTTTCAGAAGGGTCTGCTGAGGAAGGCTTTCGAGTTCTCGATCAGTAGGATTGATGGCCAATGAATTATTCATCAAAGGTGACAATCCCTTTGTCTCAGTCTGATTGTTTTCCATGGAACTCTGTTTCTTGTTCCACAGAAAAGCTGCAGTGGCTGTGACAAGTACTGATATACACAAGAGTAGCATATTTAGCAGAGACTTTAATGAGTATGAGAACACCTGATAGCTATTATGGTCTATTGGATATATGTAGAAGCGCGTTAGCAGTCCCATGGTAAGAAGGAAGATTATGAACGACAGAGATGTTATTAGGCCGAGCCATAACCAACTGTATTTTCCTAAGGTTGCGGATATTGGTGCATCTGAGGTGTTGGCCTTAAACCATATTGTTTCCAGGGGCTTTGAGTTTTCTATTGGTGGTTCAAACTCTCGGGTCACGTATGCCTCTACTTGTAGCTCGAGGTTTGAAATTCCCTGTGAGGCATTTGAAAATGGAAGGACGAGGTTTAACATGGTGAGCTCCGAGGAGTTTTTGAAAACACTAATAAGGAGAATGCTTGGAGTTCTGCATTTCATTGTCGAGTTCATGAAGATGAGTTCACGGATGATGGAAATGAATGGCGCTATGCCACTGCCTCCAGTAACCATAACTAGTTTATCATGCCTGCAATCATTATGATTCATTAGTCTACGTCTCTATGAGTATCCGTAAGACCTTTGCAACATTGTATGTACTTTGGTACCTTAGAAAGTGAGTTGAAGCAGGTCCATAAGGGCCTTCAACAGAGACACTAAGATGTTCAAGTGGAAAAGGTGAAGCTAGCTTGTCGTAAAGCTTCTGAGTCCAACTTCCTTCGCTTTTAATGATAACACTGAGAATCTCAGGTTCCAGATTACTGCTTGAACTAATTGTATAAGGATGCCATTGCAGCTTGGAAATGCTTGGAACATTAATGAACATTATGCTTGTTGGAGTGTAACTCAGTCCTAGAAAAGTAAGTCCAATTAGTAGCTGAGACAACATTTTCATTACTTCAATCTCAGGGCACCTAAATATATATGTAACTTTGCCTCATGTTGAGGCGCGTATAAGTAACTTTGTCTCATATTGAGACGCCTCCTCTGAGACTCGAACCTTCAAGCTTTTGTTATCCCGAGAAAAAGTTATAATGCTAGGCATAACCTTAAAATGCAGAACTCTAAAATATGTGAGGATAGTTGGAGACTGACCTTGAGATTTGGAGAAGTTGAGCTCAACAGTTTTACATGGCAGGATACAAGCGGAGACTAACTGAGCACAATGTCTGGACTGTAAGAACCTCAAGAACCGATCAACCATGAAGAGATAGAAACCGGGAAGCATATAGAAGAAATAATCAAAGTCAAGATGAAAGATAAAGAAGATGATGAAGAATATGTAGAGGTAGTGTGTATAGAAGAAGAGCTCAAACATTTTTCGCCTAATGCGAGGAAATGTTGTCACCCATAACCCTAGCCCAAACAGCAAGGAAATCTCCCCAGCTACATTTGACACACCTGCTTTCCTCCATTCCAGCATCTGCATTCAATCCTAGTGTATAGTTAATGTTCATAGAAGATATGCATGGTCTCTACCAGAAGTGAAATTTCATTTATTTTCAGTAACATACAGCTTTGTAACACTTTTAGTACCATACCAGTTACATCTATTCATTTGTTTTCATTTTATGGTCTTGACAAACATGACCTTGGATCATTATCATCGTTAAGTAACCAGTCTCACTCAAACCTTAATGTGTCATAGAAAAACCCCAACAGGATCTTATACCACTTAACACTAAGTCTTTGCGACTTTTGGAATAACTAAACTTACACTGAAACCTCCTAGTGGGAAAAGAGAAGTGAGCCCAACTCTTAGACCAATTTCATTATGACTTACAGATATCAAACATGACCACATGAGGGAACATTTGGCTAATTTTTTCTATGTAACCAAGAGAAAAGAGTTGAAGACTAAAGCCAGAAGAGATAAAAACAATAACATGGAATACCAAGCTGTGATTGACATTGCCAAGCACATCACAATCTACTTTTGTAAATTTGGCAGTTCTCTATAACAGCCCGAATGTCTGACAGACGTATATCGCTTTGAACTTTGATTCTTTGAAGCAATCATTCAAAGATAAATTCTTCACAGCCATTCATTTCTCATCACATTAACCAAAAAATTTATACTCTGTAACTTTCATTCCACAATGTAACTTTCACAGCCATTCTAACATTTACCTTGGATAATAAACGATTCGTGAGAGCCCAGTAGACGATATAGAACAGGCCGTGAGCTGTGAAAAGGAACATGGTTATATGTCCAAGCCATATATGATACTTGATGCTGGCCTCTGAGGTTAAACCAAGAAGAGGCAACACTGATGAAGTTCGTGTCACTGGACAGAAGAGAAATACAAGACATATGTTGCCTATAATCCCTAGAGTTAATGCAATTATGCTCAGTGTAGACTCCCATCTGCCATAACATTATATGCAAGTAGTTTGTTAATGACACATTAGTAAAGTAAACATATGCTAATGCAAGGCAAACTAGCAAGACTGCGACTCTAGTCCTTAACTTCTCATGCATTTTACGAGTTTTATGAGTAACAACCTCTTCTCGTTCTCTGATTCTTTGAAAAGGGCAATTTGATCAAAGAAGTAATGCAAGTAAGTGAAGAACGTCCAGGCTAGAAGGGCAATGAACATCGCAAAAATAACAATCTCGATCCAAGAAACAATCCCCAGCCACTTGATTATCACTGGCCTCTTCCATGAACTATATATCGACTTCCTGCAGAAGATGCAGAAGAGTTCATTGTATAGCTCAATGTTTAGTCTTAATTACATAAAATGCATGCAGTAAAAATACTCTAACGCCTTAAGGTGTTAGAGAATGACCTTTTCCAGGATTTTAAATTATTCTGCCAGTCTGAGTTCCGATACCATGTCAAGGAACCAGTTACTCTAAAAACTCAAGGTGTAAGAGAATGGCCCTTTCCGGGATCTTATATTATTCTAACAAAAACAACTTGTGCTATGTGTCTGCACATACCTTTTTATGTTGCAACTATCACTATCTCTGTATTTCATTCCCAAATGAAGGTACACAGAGCCCAAAACAGAGATGAACAACATTGGAAACGAGAACACGAGCATGGCTGTGCCTGTAAAGCCAAGGGAAAGAGGTTAAGCACACACAATCGACGTAGCTACGTGCACGTAAAATTCATCGAAAAGCACTAAACCTGCGTCTCCAAAGAAAGCTGATTTAGTATGAGCATCAATCTTTGGGTAGAAATGTGATCTGTAAGTAGAAGTTGGCAACATAATCCACATGAAGATGTAGCCAATAAAGATTATTGTTACTAGTCCTAATATTGATGCCCGAATGACTCTGATTTTGCCATTAGAAGATGTAACAACAGCTGCTGATTTCTCCTCCATAGAGCTGTTTTGTGATTGTCTAGTTCGGATTCTCTATTACGAGTTTGGTACTTATATATTGCATAGTTGCTCCTTAAACAGAGATGCGTGTAAGCGGGCCCGAACAGCTGGTTAACGATTCGGGTTCTCTATTACGAGTGTGGTACCTATATATTGTATAGTTGCTCCTCAAGCAGAGATGCGTGTAAGCGGACCCCAACAGCTGGTTAACGATAAAAAAAACATGCGTATAAGCAAGCCCGAACAACTAGTTAGCTATAAAGAAAAAACAATACTGCGTCACCATAACCGTCTTTACACGTATATGTTGTTGTGTAGACAAAAAAGTTTACTCATTTTTTGACTTTTAAGGTTGTGAGTACAATTTTTCTTCCTTTATTTTTAGCAAATTTCAAAGAATGGTCAGGGTTCTTCAAAATCAGTATAAATTCAATTTGGAACTCTGACTAGTCCCAAATGATAAGTGGAAAATTATCTTTAACGTTTATATTCGACGCTTTAAGATTTTAGACGAGTTGTTTACTTAACATTTTCGTTTTTATTTACGGAAATGTGCTAAACAGTAAATACTGCAGATTTTCTTGCAGCTCTTTGTAGAAAAATGCATTAAGCATCCTGATGCTCCCTCTCCAACATTTTATATTTGTACACTGCATTTCAATATTATGCTACATGTATTACTATGTTTATAAATGCAATACTGCAATTTACATGATTAATTTCTTATAGGAATGTACATCAACAATCTTCGACAGACAAGGAAGACTGGAAGAGCATAACTTTTCTGCAGAACCAGCCACACAAATATTTTCGCAAAAACTACATCGAATGATACCCCATAACAGCAATGCCTCCCTGATAATGGTTGATCACCAGCTAAAACTTATGGATTCAAAATGTAGATTCTCTGCCAAGCCTGATGAACATATGTTTGCAACATCGTGGCGCATACTTTTTGGACCACAGACTAGAACACCGACACTTGGTTCTTTATGTTCCAGTAAAATTCCTGCAACAGAGTCAATTGCATGATCAAGTCTGTTCTCTGCACATAATACACATTGCAGAAAGGAACTTTACTTCATAAATCGCGCTAAGTTTAGTGATGTAGCAGTGAAAATCTGATAAATCTTCGATAAATTTGTAATAAAGATTATAAGTTGCAGGTGGAAAAGGTTAACATTAAGGGCTATTATAAGCTAAGCTTAAGTCGATATCAGGGAATGTAAAATTAACTTACCCCTTAGATCAGGCCTTTGACCATAATGCACCTTGTTAGTTTTCAGAAAGGACTTTTGAGGAAGACTTTCGAGTTCTTTCTCAATAGGATTGACAGCCCCTGAATTTTGCATCAAAGGTGACAATCCTTTAACCTCTATAATCTGCTTGGTTTTAATGGAATTTTGTTTCTTGTTCCAGAGAAAAGCTGCAGAGGCTGTCACAAGTATCGATAGACATATGAGTAGCATATCTAACACTGACCTTAACGAGTTTGAGAACACGTTATAACTGTTATGGTCTATTGGATATATGTAGAAGCGCGTGAGCAATCCCATGGTAAGAAGAAGGATTATAAACGATAATGATGTTATTACTCCGAGCCACAACCAACTGTATTTGCCTAAAGTTGTGGATATTGGTGCATCAGAGGTGTTAGTCTTGAACCATATTGTTCGCAGGGTCTTTGAGCTTTCTGTTGGTGGTTCTATCTCCCGGGTCACATATGCCTCTACTTGTAGCTCAAGATCTGAATTTCCATATGAGGCGTATGAAAATGGAGGAATGAGATCTAACATAGTGAGCTCTGAGGAATACTTGAATGCACTTATTAGGAGAATGCTTGGAGTTCTGCATTTCATTGTCGAGTTCATGAAGAGAAGTTCACGAATTATTGAAATGAATGGCGCTATGCCACTGCCTCCAGTAACCATAACTAGTTTATCGTGCCTGCAAGTATTATTATTTATCAATCAATGAGTACTTTATGACGATTGCAAGTATAACATGAATTTGCAACATTATGTGTAGTACTTTGGTACCTTAGAAAGTGAGTTGAAGCAGGTCCATAAGGGCCTTCAACAGAAATGGTAAGATGTTCAATAGGGAATGGTGAAGCAAGCTTCTTGTAAAGCTTTTGAGTCCAATTGCCTTCACTTTTAATAATAACACTGAGGATCTCAGGTTCCAAATTACTGCTGGAACTAATTGTATAAGGATGCCATTGCAGCTTGGAAATGCTTGGAACATTAATAAACATGATGCTTGTTGGAGTGTAACTCAAACCTAGAACATAATATTAGTCACTAACTTAGATAACATTGTTCATCCTCAATCTTAGACTATATAGAAATATGTCTAGTGAGTGCAACTTTTGCAGGAATGGTTGAAGTGTTACCTTGATCTTTGGAGAAGTTGAGCTCAACAGTTTCACATGGTAGGATGCGAGCAGAGACCAACTGAGCACATTGTTTAGATTGTAAGAACCTCAAGAAACGATCGACCATGAAGAGATAGAAACCAGGAAGCATATAGCAGAAGTAATTGATGCTAAGATGAAAGACAAAGAAGATAATGAAGAAAATGTAGAGGTAGTGTGTGTAGAAAAAGAGCTCAAACATTCTTCGCCTAATGCGAGGAAATGTTGTCACCCAGAGCACTAATCCAAACAGCAATGAAATCTCCCCAGCTACATTTGATACATGTGTTTTTTTCCATTCCAGAATCTGCATTCAATCCCAATGAACAAGAACTAAAGATTTGCATGGTTCATACAAAAGTAAACTGTTAAACTAGATATGTGACAGTAATTTAACCCTTTCAGTATCCCCTTTTTTACAAAAGAAAGTCAAGAAAACAAGCTCAATGTACTAAAATCTTGTAGTAAGAATACAAAAAGTTAGACATTTGGGCCAATTTCATTTCAGACATATCTGCCAAACAAGTGTCAAATATGACCCCATGATATAACATTTGTCTAATCTTTTCTATGTTGCCAAGGAAGAAGAGTTAAAGAGTGGAGAGCAACAGAGTATTAGAGAAAAGCCAAGGAGATAAAACCAATAATCTGGAATACTAAGTTGTGATAAACATTTCCAAACACATCACAATCTACTTTTGTAAATTTGGCATTCCTCTAAAGCTAAAGCTAACAGACCATATCAATCAAAGATAAACTCTTCACAACCATTCATTAAGTGGAAAATTTTGCTACCAATCTCATAATAAGGAGTAATCTAGTGTGTACGGTAGCTTTCATGTTCGATTTTTTGATCAAAGTGACATAAGACTTGTGTTTCAGATGACCAAAGCTAAGACTAAATGAATACAAGACTTTCAATTTTGGCAGACCAAAGTTGGATTCGAGTATGTACCTTTGATGATAAACGATTTGTGAGAGCCCAGTAGACGATATAACACGAGCCGTGAGCTGTAAAGAGAAGCATGGTTATATGGCCAAGCCATATATGATACTTGATGCTGGCCTCTGAGGTTAAACCAAGGAGAGGTAACACAGACGAGGTTCGTGTCACCGGAAAGAAGAGAAATGTAAGACATATGTTGCCAACAATTCCTAGAGTTAGGCCTACTATACTCAGTTTTGCTTCCCATCTGCCATAAAAGTACATTCAAATACATTATAAACAACTGTTCTCACGTAATGATTGAACTGCTCAAAAATGTTACTGGTATCTTTCGATGAACTTCTGTTAATAGAAATGAGACCGGAAGTTCCTTGAGAATTGAGATAGTACCAACCTCTTGTCATCTTCTATTTCTTTAAAAATGGCCATGTGACCAAAGAAGAAATGCAAGTCAGCTGAGAAAGTCCAAACTAAGAGAGTAATAAACATCGCGAAAATGAAGAGCTCTATCCAAGAAACAATCCCGAGGCCTTTAATGATCATCGGCCTCTTCAATGAGCTAAACATCGACTTCCTGCAAAAGAGGTACTAGTTCATAGTTCATAGCATGTAGCCTTGTGTGTGTCAAGCATATGTAAAACCATACATACCTTTTCATCTTACAGCTATCATTAGACTCATAATTCAGTCCCAGGTGAAGATATATAGAGCCCAAAACAGATATGAACAGCACTGGAAATGTATAAACAAGAATTGTTGTACCTGCAAATACATGGAAACATAAATAACATATGTATATAGGACATGACTCGAATGGTAACTAGTTTTCCAGAGAACTAGCATACCTTGTTTTCCAAAGAAAGTGGAATCTGTATGAGCCCGAATTTTCGGATAGAGATGCAATCTATAAGTAGAGGTTGGCATCATAATCCACATGAAAATATATCCAATGAAGATTGTTGTTACAAGTCCTAATATCGATGTCCGAATGGCTTTAATTTTGCCATTAGAAGAAGTAACAACAGCTGCTGAATTCTCCTCCATTAGAGATTTAGAGAATTTTTCTGGTTTTAGCTCTAGCTCTATATTTGAGTGAGAATGAAACTTACACAATATACTACTAGTATATTTCATATCACCATCCTAGTCAATTTCCACGTCTTCAGTTAGAATTTTTAACTCTAGTTCTTTGGTAGGTCACACAGTATGAAATGTGAAGCAGTTTCACACAGTAGATGCTAATAGATCTCATCTGCTTAGAAAGTCTTCTGTAGATAAGTGCTGTAAACTCGAGAACAAGTTGGAATGCTTGATTATAACCTTAAGGTTTTACAGGAAGGCCCTTTCCGCGATCTTATATTATCATTCTAATACGCTCCCTCACTCGAAAGTCCATTTATGAGTTGAAGAGTGGTCTATCATTACTCAGACCTTGTAAAAACAAGGCAATATGAGAATCTAAGTATGTGTTAGTTTTTACTTTTTGCTAATTATCAAAATGTATCTTCTCTAGTTCTATATCACTTGTCATTACAGGTTTAGCAGTCATCTAGGCTCATGCTGGGTGCTACTATAAAACTCACTAAGCCAAGATTCCAGTAAACTTTTACGCCATTCGATAAAACAATATGATACACTTGATCAATTGGGAGCGAGAATGTAACCCAGAACCTGGGTAGACAAGAGATAAGCCCTTAACCACTTGAGCTATCTCATCGCGCTCGGTCTGCAGAAGTTAGAAAGCTAGACACCTTTACTAAAGACAATGATATTTCCATCTGGGACCGAAAATCTGAAATACCACTAAAGTAATACATTTATCTAAGCTAATCAACCAAGATCCACCCACTTTGCTGATGGATAAATTTCATACGGGAGCTGAAGAGTCTGCGTACCTCCATCGTTTAACTCATGAGAAAGAACAGTGTAACCACGAATTGTACGAGTACAGCGAAGGAGACCACCATATTTTGGACGAAGAAGATAAATTTTTGAACCACTTTCCCTTGCGCAAAAGCAGTTGTGCAATCTTGACAAGTACCAAACTGAGCTCATCTCATCAATCTTTACCCTTTCCCATGAAGTATCAGCATCATTGTACACTGAAATAGCGTAAGATGTATGATCATCATATCCGCCAGCAAAAAGTTTAATTATTTTTCCATCATGTTCCGCGATATAGTTTACTCCCTCCAGCTCATTCCTAGGCCTAAGTAACTCTTTCCAAACACGGGTAGCCATATTATAGATAGTCATCTTTCCCCAGATATCAAAATAGAAAATCTGTTCGCCTATGCTGATCAGACCACGACATCCTTCAAACTGCATTGTGCGCTCTACAGGGGCGTGTTTAGTCCACACAAGATCACCAGGTTTAGCTGTTCTAAGAGTTATTCGACAAAATATACCAGCGCTAATGAGGACCACACTTACAGGATAGCCATCATGAGTTGAGAAAGAACCAAAAAATTCATGGGATTCTGCAACATCTGGCAGTTCAATTTTAGCCTTTGTAAGTGGATTTATTAGAAATACAGAATCAGGCAACCTTTCTCTGGTAACAACAAAATTCTTTCGACGCAAAAGAACCCATCCTTGTTTGGAGAAAAGCACCAGAGCATTACTAAATTCAGGGAGGTAAAGAGTAACCTTCTTCTTTCTTGTAATGCTGATGAAGTCCTGCAGACTACTATCAACATTCTTGTTTTGCTGCATAAGCCACGGCATCCCTTCCCTAATTGATTGCTTTTTCGGGTATGACAATGATGCAGCACGCCAATCATGACAAACGGATGCTACACACATATCATCAAATATGTCTAGCTTATCTTTGATCATCCATAACACGAGGACAGGAAGCGCAGACCATTTAGCCTCGTTTCTTCTCTTTTCATGAGACATCCTCTTTAATGCTAGCATAGACAATGACTCGGATCACTGCTAAGATATCGAAACAGAGAGTAGAAAATTAGCTGACCAGTTACCTGCAAGCTGCAAACAGATATGCGTCAAATAGTATAAAGATCATCCAGTGGCTTCTACGAAGACAGGAAGCAAAATGTACATTTTAAGTGAACTCTCCGTCTGTCTCATCTATTTATAAGATCCTGTTCGGACCTTTTTTAATACCTTAAGGTGTTAGACGAGCTGGTTCCTTAACATGGTATCGGAGCTTATCCTGACGAGAGGACTAAGGTTCAATTACCAACCACCCCCAACATTCGACCCATAAACAATACTGCCCGCAGGTAACCTTCTTGGAATTTGTATAAACTCTTCAGTTTTCGAAAATATCTATCACGACAAAATAGTAAATGACAAACTCATTATTCTCTTTTGGGAACCAATGTGTGTAATTTTCCCACTCCAGAAGATTCAATCAACTGAGGGTATTGCACAAATTTTATTTGTAATCACAAAAAAAAATACAATAATCAATTATCAGCCGTTTTATTGCAAGATATTAGCCGTTTTATTGCTAGATTTCTCCGAAACAAAGATATTAACTAGTGATTAAACGGCTAACACTAACTAAGAAAGTACTTTGACTACCTAATGAACGGCTACACAAGTAAGAGACAGTAGTTATAGCATAGTAATCAACGACTTCAACAAAATTGTAATCCCATTATTAGTTGTTCCTAATGCAATTGATTATTAGTAGCACCCTAATGCACTGGATTATATCTTTAATTTTGGAGAAAAATGCCCCCGAGTACGTACCTACGGAACTTACCGGCTCCTAAGTTCCCCCGAGTACGTACCTACGGAACTCACCAGCGACATAATGTATTTTAATGACAGAGTTGTAATTTTTTAAAATAAGTTTTGTAATTACAATAATTCCCGGAAAATGTTAAATCCAGAGCAGTTTTTTAATTTCCAGAGAAAAAGACATATGTAAAGACTAAAATGCCCTCCCTAGATGTACATCAATAATCCTTGTAAAGATTAATGTGAGGACAATTCAGTCTTTTCAGAGCTCTTTTGGTCTGGAAATTAAAATCCTGCTCTGAATTTAACATTTCCCTAATTCCCCACGTGCATTTACATTAAAAAACTATTTGTACTCAACTAAATTACGTGGGTACGTACTTCGGAGCATCAAACTATCATCATAACTCTATTCTCTCCGTTACGCTCTAAAAAATTATTGAAGTAGAGAGATAAAAGAAATAGCGATCTTAGCAAATTCTCGGAAATAAAGAAGAAATATTGTGTAATTTTCAAATGGGTTGCCCTTGAGGCCTATTGAAACTTTCTTCTGTATCCATTACTACTATATAGTACAATACAATTTTTTTTGTCTTCCCATGCTATATTATCAGTCTTTCTTCTTCTTGAGTTTATCAATTGCAGCCAACCTTTCGACGAGGGAGGGTTGAGAGTAATGATAGGCTGTACCGCAGATCTGTGTTCATAGACGTAAAGTTCTCTTCCAGAGGAAACTTCACAAACTGAAAATAAAAAAGTCACTTCAACACACAATCAACAGAAAAGTCTCTTTTTTCTGGTTAAAAATACACGCAGAAGACATGTTACTCCATAATCAAATATATTATGCACTCAATATTGAGAACGCTAAAACCTTGGAAATCAAGAAGGCCTTGAACTGAACTATGACCATAATGTGTAGATCATCCACTGTGAGGCACTGAAGAAAGCAAGATGAAAATCAAAGTAATTGATGCATAAGGGAAAAGAAAATGTACCTGTAGTTTTACAAGAGCAGCTCAAAGAGGTTTCGAATACCCAAGCTTCCTAGCAAAACCATCAGCCTTCAACTAAAGTAAACAAAACTTAATTTTGTCAAAATAAGACTAAAAAGATTGGTAAATGTATACAAACATCTTTGTAGCAAAATTTGCACATAATACTAATAGTTAACCTCGAACTCAAAAGCTTGGTTGGCAAGAAGTAGTACAAAGCTTACAATATGCTGAAGAGGTATCACTGTGTGGCATGTGCTGTATAAAACCGAGGTTTTTAACATATTAGACATAGATCGCCCATGAAAAAAGAAGGGTCACAATACTCTCCCTGGTCAATCAGTTCAGAGTTCACACAACTAATTTTTCTTCAGCCACTTCAGGAACTGTTACATCTTCTCTCATCAAACTACAATAATTATCTCCTACGCATGCCCCGGCTTGTGCAAACATTTCTACTACTGCGGGGAGTTTCCCATAATATCTTTTTAGGCTATCAACAAGCAACTCGTTATTATGTGGATTCTTAACATGCCACACATAAACAATTGGAATCAGATCATCAAGAGTTGCCTCCTGCCAAGCATGTTGACCATCCCTCATCTGATGCTTGAATGCTTGGCATTGTCTTACTCTGTGACCCTTAGGCCCAACCTGGACCTCTGAACAGTATCCACACGTCTGGACTGCATATTTCTGCATAAGTTTAGTTGCTCCAAGCTGCATTTTTTCCCATGCCTCCATTCCTCGCACAGCAATACCTGTTACCAGCCATGATAAAGATATTACAGATAAAATTATAGATAAAAATAATGCATATTGTATTGTTGTTTTCAACAAGGCTTTGAAGAGAAAATACTTATAAAGAAGGAAATCTTTCAAAAACAAAGCTAAACTGAATCGAAAACAAGTTTACACGAAACTGCCAGTTTTATATATTTTAAAACAGTTCGACATTATTGCACTAATTAAAAGCAACTGATAGCACTATCACACATGCAAGATCCGATATAAAATTATTTATAATAGAATTTATATAGACTTTAGGCCGATGTTAAAAAGGTAGTGTTATGAAGTTTCTTCCTTTCACATTGTGCCAACCAATATTTGAAGAAACAAACCTTGTAAATCATCATTAGTTGATGCCTTATATTTCTCATCACAAATCAACTTCTTCCTGTTCTCCCAAAATCCATATTCATTTATATCTTTTACAGATGCGAGATCATTAGGAAACCTCTTCTCAAATTCTATAATTCGTCCAGCAACATAGTAGACAGGGAATTTTCTTCTTCTTGTAGGGTACTCAAGGATGTCCACACCAGCTTGAACACACAATTCTAATATTGCTGGGATTCTATCAACCTGGAGTCGCTCATTGTGAGATACTGCTCTTCCTATCCTATCATACAGATGGTAGGATTTTACAACTGGCAAAACATTTTTCAAGCCACCTTTCTCCCAAACATGCTCCTTGTTCATTTGGCTGCCTACAACATTGCATGTTTTAATCTTATGCGGAGGATCACCAACATGAACTTCTCCACATAATCTACACAGAGTAAGATCATCACACAAGAGACATGCTAAATGATTATTATAAGATTCTAGTATTGTATGTAGATCTACAATGCACAAAGTTTTAAATTCTAATTCATTTAAAAAAAAATACAAATGTCATCTTTTCTTTCTAATAAAACATACAGAAGGTACCTGCAAAAGTAAATAGAGGTGTGCATAACAACCTTGGCAGCACAATCTAATAGTCTATCTCTAGCAGCTAACACATCACGAGCTACGGGCACAAGTGATTTTACCAATAACCCATTTTCAGGAGCACTTAGGGTAACTTCACGGACCAAAAGCCTCTCATGTTTTTCCCGTCTAGCTTTGCGCTTAAGTTCGTTTACACTCGTCACCATAGGCTTCCTCTCAGACCTTTTAAACTTCCTTGGCAACTCGTTTGAATTTGACCTTGCGGAGAAGAGTGCTCGCAGATTATTGATATATGCCTCTTGCTTTCCACATATTAACACCTGAGGCATGCACCACAGACTTCGGTTTCTTCTTAGGAACATTTCTAGATTAAAAAAATGAAAAAAAAAAGTCAGTTCTAATTTCAAATTGAGATTAAAAAATTTATTTGATCACATTTCAAAACAAACAGATGTTTTCGTCAAAGGCATTTTATAGAACAAAAGGAGTCCAAATTTTTTTTCCAAACAAATTTATCAAATGGGTCACAAAGAATGTTACTTCCCCAATTCCCCATACATAGTCTCTAGCGTAAACTTACACGAACATATTGTATCATATTTCATAATACATTTCATTGATTTATACGAGTTCAAATCAAACATTCCTCCTAGATAGATAGACAAGATCAAAAATCAGATAAGATAGACAAATGCTACATAGAATCAGATATTATCAAGAATAGCTATGGAACCATCAAATGAATTTCAAACCTAACAATTGCATAATGATATATATCCTTCCAAGTAATTAAATAACACCCCAATCAAAAGCTATTAACTTGGTATTCTGAAACTCGTTTAAACCAATATGGGATGCTGACCTAAGCTTTGAAATCAAAATAAAGTAAAGGGATGGCAGCAAATTCAGAATAAGAAAAAAATACATCAATTAAGCACCAACATGCAAACTTATGTAGATTTATTTAATCTCCAAAATCAACTAAAAATAATGGCAGGGTTTGCTTGCACCAATATTTGTAAGTAAATAGATTAAATGCAAATCCCCATAGTAGTAAAAATGTTTGTACAAGCTGGGGCATGTGTAGGAAAAAGTTATTGTAATTTGAATAGAGATGTAACTGTTCCTGGAGTGGCCTAAGAAAAATTAGTTGTGGAAACTCTGAACAGAATAACCAGAGTAGTTGTGAGGTATTGTGACCCTTTTTCCTATGGTATTCTTGGTTTGATATGTCCCACACTCACATATTATGTAACATGTTTGTGAGTGGGAATAAATGGTACATGTAGGGGTGTAAAAATTTCGATTCTGAATTACCTCCTAGAAAAGAAAGACTAAAATTGAGATAGATGCACTCATGGGAGCGATTTTAGTTACATGTACCTGGTTCTTTCCACATTGTGGACTACGGAAGCCTATGGATGTTCATTTCTTCTATTGCGCTAATGTTGCTTAGACTCGTAGAATTAGCACAAGTTTTGAAGCACAAGTTTTGAACATGATATTAGACTGTCAGCATTCACTCTTACTCTGTGTGTTGCTGCAAATTGAGACCGTGACCTATTTTTACTCTTAGTAGGTTTGTTTCTTGAACACTATCTTTTCTTAGAGCAGATGCACCTTTTAATATCTGTAGCAAGTACACTAAATGCATTTTTCACTACTTGTAGTTCATTACAAACATTATATAAGCTGAGTTGCAGAAAATGCTCATAAAAATTTATTCCTTGGAAATTAATTCAAATTTAAGCGGGTACGAATATGAATATTATTTCGCTTTTTATGTTAATAATAGTAACTTTCCATACCTAAAATACAGTGCTAATAATTGGTATTTCGTTTCTTATAAAGAAAGAAAGATGATAAAGTTTCTATACAGTTTCCTTTTTGGTACGTCCCTCTCAATTCTATACATTTCAAAAATAGTAAAATTTTATAATATAAAAATTAACTACATTCACTTACAACCACTACTTTCTTCCGCTACACTCATTTTATACATTAAATAATAATTGGTCTCATTAGTCAAAAAAAAAATTAATTTGTCCCACCACTTAACCCTCTTTTCTTACTTTTTCCCACTAAATTACATTTTTCACTCATTTTATACATTAAATAATAATTGGTCTCGCCACTTAACCCAATTTTCTTACTTTTTCTCACTAAATTACATTTTTTCCTAGGTATTGGTATATAGAACATTTTGCGAGAGACCAGAACCCTTTATTTATACATAACAAATGTATTCCGATTCTCATTCCGAAGTAAACTAAACAACTTGATTAAATTCATTCTCATTCCCGGTTCTCATTCTCATTCCCATCATCAATCTAAATGCCCCGTAATCTCGATTTCTGATTACATACAATCAAGTAGACAATGAAATTGACAGTTAAATAAATACATACACGCAAGTAAACATAAATATGAACAACAGCATAGTCCATGTATATGTGAGCATGATTTCATGGAAAAACTTTATCGCAGATAAACAAAACAATTGAAAATTAAAAATAAAACATCTGCATACATCACTTAAAGTAAATAATGTAAATAAGCAAAACAAAAAGGTTTAATTCATATTATAAAAAACTGACAACTAGGCTAGGTAATAAAACGATAAAATTTCGATAAATAGATACATATATATATATACACAGATTATATATAGGGATTGAGAAAACATAATGAAAAGAAGTATACCAACAAGAGCTTTGAAACGCCAGCGCAGAGTTGCAGCTCAAGTAAAAGAAGCAGCAGCAAGTAAAAATGATAATTTCTATCTTGTATTTAATATTTATAAAGACATCTGATAATTTTTTTCTAAAATGGATTTGGAAGATATTTGGGCTCGTTTGGATTTCTTGAAAAATCTATATCTATAGCCTTATAATCGAATTATAATAGAAAAAAAAATAAAGGTCGTTTTCAACTATAACACTTACATTTTTTATTTCTCTCAATTAAAACAATTTTTCTAAATATGACGGACAAGTTTATTTAATAAAATAGAATAATAATAATATAAACACTAAAAACTAATGAATTACTTTTTTTCACCTATTTAATTGTTTATTTTATTTAATTATTGTTTTACTTAAAGACTTTGTTAAGCTTAAACATCCTTATTCATTGACAACCACAACAATCTCCTCGACAACAACAACAATCTCATCTCCTCGTATAAGATAATAAAAGAACCCTTTGTTCTTAAAATAATGTAAAAGTCAAAAATACATGCACCTCTAACCAGTAGCTATCGCACATATATTTTGTACGAGTCCAAACTAAAAAATATTTCTTTTATATAATTTTTACTATTCATGTAAAGACAAATATACTTAAATTAAGTATTATTTAACAATTCAATTACATAAACAAAATTAAATAAAAAAAATGATTTTGAAGTCGAAATATTTATCTATCTATATTATTATATTAAATACGAAACTTTACGGTCCTTCCTTCAATTACATAATTGTCCTTTCTTAAAAAAAATTAATATTTTACTCAATTGTCCTTACTTAATTAATATCTAACCAATTATCTTTATAAGTAAAATATGTTGCATTTTTTATTTTCACCAACTAAAACAACTCTTTCTCTACCAATATTTTAGACAATTCTTTTTAATTTATACATTTTTTAAGTAAAACATGTTTTTTTAATTTTCTCCAAATAAAACAAATTTATCACGAAAAATATTATGGGCAATTTTTTTTTTAATATATGCTGATTATCTATCTATCAATCTATCTATCTTTTATACTATCTACTATAATATTAAATACGAAACAATGAATTTTTGGTTGGTAGTCGGTCTGATATCCATAATTATAGTATTATTTAAAATAAAACACTCTCATAAATAGATTAATATTCACAATATAATTATATAAATACAAATAGAATTGTAATATGTATAATGATTTTGATTTAAACAAAATAATATATAATATGAAATAAAATTATACTATTGATCCAATCCTAACTAAAAAATAATAATAAAATAATAAAGACTAATAAAAATTTGAAAGCAAATTTCTTTAGTGGATATAATGTCATCTGGCTAAAATGAAAAATAAACGAGCTAAAACAAAATAAATTGAAAGTAAATTCGTTTGAAAAATATAATGTCATCGGCCTAAAATAAAATTATACATATTATTGATTCGGTCTAAAACATAATAATACTCATTCCGGGCTAAAATTAAATTAAACAAAAAACTTAATATAATTAGCTGGATTAGGTTGACATAGCGGGTGTGAGAATAAAATCAAGATTTGCTACCTCAGGGTAAAACAATACAATAAATACTACCCATATAGCTAAAAAATATTTTATTAAACGGATATATAACATAATGCGTTGGTCGACATATGTCATCAGAATAAAACAAAATATGTTATATATTCGGTTTAAAACAAAAAATATTTAACCAAAATTAAAATAAAATTAAAAACAAACTAAATGTAATTAGATGGTTGATATAACGGGCTTAAGGCTAAAACAAAATAATGTATATTATTGATCTACGCTAAAACTATAATTAAATTCAAAATAAAGGTAATTCTTATATTATTCATCCGTGTTAAAATAAAATTAAAGTCTACTTAATTCGTTGTTAGGTATAATGTAGGCTTAAAATTGCATGATAACTAGAATCCGACCCTAATAGCTGAAATTTTAAAAATTTGATTGCATATTTGTGTGTAAAATGTTTGGATTTATATAATTACGGGTTTTTTTAATTTCTATAATATCCAAAACTATTTTTAAAAAATGAAAATATAGATGATTCCTTAGTCAGTATAATCGCGTCACACTAAAATAAATCAATACATGTTATTCATCCGGGATAAAAAAATTAAACAATTGATTCATGATAAATCAAAATTAAAATAAGAAAATAATTATACTAGCTAACATAAAATAACATGTACTTTATTCGGGTTTATCATTGATACATAAACTTTTTATCATTGATCCGAGTTTAAACAAATTAACCCAAAATAAATTTGAATATAATTAATTAGATTTGTTTGGTATACCAAAATAAAGATAATTTGTTTACTATTGATGTGAGTTAAAATTTATCTTTTAATTAAATATAATTATATTTTGTAAACACACCTATGAATTTTAACAAAACTAAATCTTTCAATTAGTGATATTTCTTTAAAAATTAAAATTTTATTAAATTATACACATGCATATTTACAATAATTATAAAATAATATTATCGAAAATTTCTAATAAATAAATTTTAGAGCTTAAAATTTTCACTTAAAATAAATTCAAAAATTAAGTAATATTAAAAATAATCAGTGCATCGCACGGGTTTTAGGCTAGTTATTTTATAATAGACGAAATATTAAAAGTTTGGTAGTCGGTCGGTCCTGAAATTGCTTAATTATTCTAATTTTAATTATTGGGTCGATCGATTCTAATTCTAATTGATATTAAAGTCAACTTCTTTACCAATTTCAATTCTATTTTATATCGAACTATATATCATTATAATTTATATTAAATTCAAATTCTTCTATCAATTTATATTTTAATTCATATCGAGTTCAATATTATTCAAGTTTGTTACTGCGGGCTAAATTAACTTTAAGCGAACTAAATATAATTATTAATATTTAGTTGATATATCATGTGAATCGGGCTAAGATAAAATAATAATACTATTCATCCTCCTAAAAAAATTATACTAATGAACTTGGATAAATATAATAATATATTTTATTTATCCAAGATAAAAAAATACATTATATAATTAATTCAGACTAACACAAAACTAAAATAAAAATACAATTCGACCAACAAAAATAAAATCATATATACTAATTATTCAGTCTAAAATAAAATTATCACATTGATTAAGACTTTAAAAAAATTAAAATTAAACTAAAAATAATTAGTTTGATTTGGTCGGTGTATTGGGTATCCGGCTAAAATAAAATAATGTAAACCACTTATCCGAGATAAATCAAATTAATATTAGACTAAGTATAATTCGTATCCTATTGATGCGAACTAAAAAATCAAATTTTAATTAAAACATAAATATAATTTTTTTTTAAATACACATAGAATTATCAATAAAACTATATCGTTCAATTAGTAATATTGTCTTTTTCAAATATCTTTTATAGAATTATAGTTAATCGATTAAGTAATCATCATGCTAAAATAATATTTTTTAAGGTCCGAACATAATGGAGATATTATATTTTTATCCTCACTAAAAAAATAATTTCGTTATAATAACATTTCCCCCTTTACCAATACTATCACTTTAAATAAGTTTAAATGTTACTAAAACAAGTACGAATACAACACCGGTTCACCATTTTCGAATTTAAAAAAAACTTTCTCAGCCTCTTTTTTTCTCTAGCCGCCGTTTGGGGCTTCCATCGGTTTTCACCGGTGGAAAGCCCCAAATCATCTATTTTCCTTACTTTGGTCGTGTTTTTCAATAATATTCCTCCCCGGGTAAGGATTTTTATCGTTCAAGATTGTATTTTTGTTTGATATAATCTTTGTTGGGTGAGATTTGTTCCCAATTTTATTTGGGTTTTGTTTATTCTCTCCTTGTGAGAGCTTGATGTGTTTTTTGGGTGTTTTTTGGTGTGATTCGATGTCTAGGACGTTAGATCTATCGGCAGAGGTTTGATTCAGTCATAAAGATTTATATGGGATTGTAATTACGATGGATAGCTCAAACTGGTTTTGGTGAAGGCGATACATGTGTATATATCAATTTCAACAAATCGCTTGATTGTGTCTTCGTAAATACTAAATTAATCAGCGATATAATCTGTTTTATGTTTGTTCGACTCGATTGTTCTTGTAGATGCCGTATGGCTTTTCATTATTGAATTAATTCTGATTTTTTTCAAAAAAAAAAAGTTTAAATGTTCTAAAAAGTTATGAACATATATGTCTACTAATATAATTATTATGAAGTCATATAATTTAAAATTTTAAATGAACAAAATTAAGAATTGAATTCAATTTTTAAAAAAAAAAATATATATAATATTAAAAAATATCTATGTCATCCGTGCATGACACGAGTTTTAAGTTAGTATTAATTAATATCTTAATTTATAAATTATTCATGTGTTTGGATTATTTATAAATTACTTATATGATGATCTGTTTGGTATAGTCTAATTTATAAGTTATAACTTCATTAAATAAAGTTAAATATAAATTACAAATTATATAAATTAATAATTTTGATATGTAAATATAAAATAAAAAGGAGAAAATATTAAAACAAGAATAATTATGTTGAAATAAAACTATATAACACACTTTATTTATCTCGGCAAAAATAAAATTATATTATTGATCTAGCTTAAAAAACAAAATTAAATATAGTTAGTTGAATTTATTTTGGTTGATATAATATTGGTCTCGAGTTAAAATAAACTAATATAAATCCATAAGATTTGGGACACTCTGTGTGTCAAGAAATCATTATATTTGTTGTAGTTTGTTATTTACCAAGTTGATTGTATTTTAACCAGTAAATTTTGTATTATTTTGAAATGGGGATTTGACCCACTTTGGACTCAAGATTTAACCAGAGTTGTCACTTGTGCTAAAAAAATTAGATTAAAATGAGTTGAAACAAAACTAAAATTAAAATTACAATTCATCATTATTTAAATTATTTTTAGAAAAGTAATGAAAATTAATATAATAATCTTAATAAATAAATATAAAATAAAAAGATAAATATTTAAAAATGAAATATAAATAAAAAGTAATATAAATTAATTAAAGTAAAGTTATGTAGATATCATAGAAACAAATGAAAACAAACAGAATGAAAAAACTAATTTTCACTTATCAAGACAAATTGCTGAAATATAATTATATTAATAATATTAATTTATAAAAAATAGAAAATAAAAGTGTTACATTAAATATAACTAAAAAATTAAAATATGCCTAACTTTTTTAATTAAATTTTTCAAATAATTTTTTGAATTACCAATAAGCTCATATTTAAAAATTTCGAAAATTGATATTCACTCTGTTCCTCCCATTTGTTTACACTTTTCTTTTTAGGATATCCCTTCCAATTGTTTACATTTCAAAATTTTCCAAAAATAGTAAAACTTTTATAATTTTTAAAATAACTATATCCACTACTTCTCTCCACTATACTCATTTTATACATATAATATTAATCGGTCTCACTACTTTATTCATTTTTTTAACTTTTTCTTTAATACTTTATCATTTTTCTTAAACTCCGTGTACAACCCAAATGTAAACATTTGGAAGGGACGAAAGGAGTATAATCAGGTGCGTTCTCGATTTGTGATTTATTGGTGATTTTTGAATAATTGAATGATTTTTCGGCAACTTATCGAATTAGTAAAATATTTATTTTTTAACTGATTTACCGAAAATTAAAAAAAAAACGGTCGATTTCTATCATTGCGATTAAGCTATACCTCCATAATTACAAATTTTCCTAATAAATTGCGTTTGGTAAGGGATAATCAACAAAAGAAAAGGGACACAATTGAATTCGTTACTTTTATTGATATTTGTTTAGTAAAAAGGTCACTTCCTTTCCCTATTTTTAATTTTAGGTTTACCCCGAATCTTTCAAAACTCATTCCCTACCCTAACTAGATATTTGGATTCCTTTACTCACTTTATTATTTTCTAATTTCAATTACAATTTAAATCTTGGATCACAAAAAATAGATCATCAATATGGTAATTATTTTTAAAAATTAAAAAGTTTTATAATTTAGTTTTTATAAATTTAAAATAATTTTGATATAATTTATATGTTGATTTATTAAAAAAAATTAATGATGTTATTAAATAATTAATTGTATTAGTTTTTATAATGCTAATATATTATATTGTAATAAATATAAATATATTTGACTATTTTGAGATTGCTTAATACTAGAAAAATTAAAAACAATTAAGTAATCATATAAGTTTTCATTCCGTTTCTGTATCTAAACCAAACAAATAAAATAATTCAGGGTCGGTCGTTTTCTTCTCTTTCTTCACCTTTTCAATTTCATTATGTGCGACACAAACCAAACACCCCCTAAAGTAATGCTACATATAAATAATATTTAAAAAGGTTGACGCATGTGATCTTTTTTATTCTTTTTTTTAAAAGAAGATATGCATTCAACTCGAAAGATCAAACGTAAGAGCCTCTAACAAACACGTAGGAGGAGACGTGAAAATATTCTGGGAATTGACTAAACAAGGGATTCTAGCAATTTCATGAGCTACCTTGTTAGCATTTTTCCTGATAAAAGAGACCGCCACCGTAGGCAAATTCTGAAGAGCTTGTTTGCACTCCTCTAATACCTCACCCACCTCTAAACAGTTCACTATATCACCTGCGATTGCTTTGGTCGTGAGCAATGAGTCTGATTCTACCACAACTTTGGTTCCATGAAGCTGCAGGTCCTTAATCCACGATAAGGCCTCGCGAACCCCTACCGCTTCAGCCTCCAGAACGGAATTAACCATAGGAAGGCACATATTCTTACATGCTAGAAACTCTCCCAAGTGATTCCTCATGACCATACCCATTGTAAACGACTGAGCATTCTTAAACACTGAAGCATCCACGTTGACCTTAACAGTATCCACTTCTGGACATTTCCACATATGAACCTCCAGATGCTTTACCCTACTCGTCTGAGCAGGGGCGATCTCCTGGCTCCTCTTGGCTTCAACCCACTCTCGTTGAAAACTGAAACTGCTATCCATAGCAAACACTGGTGTAATAGTTCTAACATCCCACACCTTCTTGTTACGCCAATGCCAAACCCCCACAGAAAAACACAGATTTTGCCTACCTCCTCCATCGGTGCAGAACTAATCTTAGAATGCAACCATTCATGGGCATACTCCACCACACTCCAATCATATGATAAATTTACGTGCTCCCAGCAACCACGAGCAAACTCACAGTCAAAAAAAAGGTGTGACATATGTTCTATATCTACTGAACACATTCGACATATGATGCCAATTATGATGCCTCTTTCACTTAATCTCTTGCGTGTAGGGATAACATTTCAAAGAAATTTCCAAATAAAAACCTTTATCTTATTAGGAATTTTCAGATGTCATACCTTCTTCCAGCCAACACTTTGAGGTACTGCATTTCCTCCGAACTTCGAATTATGCCAAAAACGGTAACTAGACTTTGCAGTATAAACACCATCAGGTGAATCCGTCTAAGCCACTATATCCTTCACATCACGCCGAGGGATTGGGACAGCCAAAATCACGTATGCGTCTTCCTTCAAAAAACGGTCTCTGATTAACCTTGTGTTCCATTGCTTCTCATTAGGAATAAAAAGACTCAAAACAGTTTCGTCTCTCCCATCATAAATTACATTCCACTCAACACGAAAATCGGCTTTCTTCTTCAACCATGGATCCTGAGTAGCAACTATATCCCTACCATTCCCTAAAACCCATCTGAACCCTTTACATAGTTCCTCCTTTGCAGTCCAAATGCCTTGCCAAATGAAACTGGAACCACGCCTCTTATCAGCCTTCAAAACATTCGAGTTAGGAAAGTATTTTTCTTTGAAAAGTCTAGCCACCAGAGAATTAGGGCTATACAGAAAGTTCTATATATGTTTACCCAGCAGTGCAATATTGTACCCATATAAATTACGAAAACCCAACCCCCATTTGCTCTTAGCAGTGCTCATATTATTCCACGCAAGCCAATTAACTCCTCTTTGATCAGAACCCCTAACAGACATCCACCAGTAATTATTAAATAATTGTTCCAACTCCTGACACAATGTTTTCGGAAGCAGGAAGCATGACATACTATTAGAGGGAATAGCTTGAGCCAGATTCCTTATCAACACTATCTTACCTGCTTGAGAGATAGGCTTCACCTTCCACCCTTGGACACGTTTATTAGCTTTGTGTTAGGAAATGAATAACACACAAATGGGGGTGAATGTGTTTGACTGTTTTTAGGCTTTTCTTGAATGTTTTTGGCTTGGTTGAACAAAGTAAATTTAATCTTGTAGAAATGTGTTACTGCAGGAATTTAAACATGCAAGAATTAGGAACACAGATCTTTTCAAAACTTACTTAATTTTGTATTAAAATTAAGAATGTTTTGCTACAAAATTTCTAGGTTCTTTGATGTTAAAAAGCTTAGCTTCTCTCTTGAGAGTGTTACAAGAATTTGATCTAAATTGTTACAACTGACTAAAGGACCAGTGTTAACTTTATAACTTAGTTAATTACTGGTTTACACAGTGTGTAATAAGACATGCTATTAGCTTTTCTAAACTGTCTCTTGTCATTTCTATTTATAGAAAAGTAGATCTTCCATTTCCGGCTTAGCATATCTTTAGCATCCCGTGTTCACTTTAATCTTCCTCTGTCAGTTAATCTTTACCATTGATCTTACACATTCTTCAAGCTGCTTTTTGTAGACTTGTCAATCCAGCTGTTGGATTGTATGTTGATTGTTTATCTTGGATATTGAGCTAGTCTGCAATTTTGTACTTTGAGATTGTACCTCGAGATCTCCAGTTTAGGTCTATAGAACACGTGACATCTCGATAAGTATATTGGCTTATCGAGATCTCTAGTACTCTGTATTGGGTTTGGCTTGTAGAGGTCTTCAGTTCTCTATAAGAGAATTTAGGCTTGTCGAGATCTCTAGTCTTCACATCTTCACTTTGACTTATCGATAATTCTTAGTTCTCTAGTGACTTCTTGACATCCCAGAGTTCTCTAGTCAAATTTAACTTGTTGATATCTCAGATTTCTCTAGTGAATTTTAACTTGTCGATATCTCTGAGTTCTCTAGTGAATTTTGACTTATTGATATATCTGAGTTCTCTAGTGGAACTTGACTTATCGATAACTCAGAGTTCTCTAATGAATATAGACTTGTCAATAACTCTGAGTTCTCTAGTGAAGAAGTGACTTGTCGATATCTCCAATCTTCAGTTCTTCATTTTGGTTTGTCGATATCTTTCTGAGTTCTCTAGTAGCTTTTCTGACTTCTCAATAAGCCATTCCGGAGTTCTCGAATGACTTCTCTATAACATTAAATCTATGACTTGTAGAGATCTTGACTTAGAGTATTTTTCTCCAAACAGATTTATTCAACTCCAAGCTTCTTTAAAATTCTTCTGAGGCATGATCTTCTTGATCTTCTTCCAGATAGAATCCTTAGGCTTGATACTGTTTCAAAAAAAAAGACTCCAGTCTGCTCCTTTATATTTTTATAGACTTTAAGTGTTACAAGTACAAAATGCAGACTAAGATAACAACACAACTTGCTTAGGGTTGACCCCAAGCTTAGCTGATTACTAAAAATAACAGTTCATTAATCTCCTCCTTAGATCAGATGTCCATTTGGCTTGCTTCATATTTCGATCAGGGACACTAATGATATTGTTATCTTCAGTGATCTTTGACATCATCACTTATATATTACACTTTGTCTTTCAGAAAACTAAACACCCGTTTTTTAGATTTAATAATCAGAGAAGACAACCCAAGATACCTTGTGTTTGATAGATCATTTTGGACCCCCAGGATTGATGATAATTCCCTTTGCTTGTCAAGCCTTACATTAGCACTGAAGTAAACTCCCGATTTCTGGAAATTTACTGACTGCCACGAGCATCTCTCGTAATTCACAAGCAAACGTTTGACGCTGGTGGTTTCTTCAGTAGTTGCTTGGAAGAATAAGAATGAGTCATCTGCAAATAAAAGATGAGATACAACTGGAACTGTTGGACTTACTCTACACCCTCTAACTTCCCCAGCATCTGAAGCAACATCAAGAGCATTCGACAAACCTTCAACACAAAGCAAGAATAGATAGGGGGAAAGAGGATCCCCCTGCCTTAACCCTTTCGCGGGAACAATAGGGCCAATAACAGAATAGTTAAAACAGAAGTTATACGTCACCGTTCTCACACACAACTTCATCCAATCAACCCATGTCTCACAAAAACCCATGATTCGCATTCGCGTTTTGAGGAAAGACCAACTGATCCTATCATAGGCTTTGCTAATATCTAGTTTGAGGGAGACCTCACCCTCCACACCACGCTTCTTACAACTCATGTGATGAAGGATTTCAAACGCAATAAGCACATTATCTGTTATACCTCTGTTTTTATTAAACGCTGACTGGTTTTCAGAGATGATAAATGGCAAAACATCCTTCATTCTATTGGCTAGTACTTTCGCAAGGATTTTGTACAGAACGTTACAAAGGGCAATGAGTCTGAGATATTTAAGACATGAGATATTTTCTTTTTTGGGATGAGCACAACATTTGTACAGTTTAGTTCACTCGGAAATTTTTTAACATGAAGTCATTCCTTGCAAAAACTGAACACCTCTTGCCCCATAATCGTCCAGAAATTCTGAAAAAACGCCGGGTTGAATCCATCAGGACCCAAAGCCTTATCAGGGTGCATTTATTTAACCGCGAGTGTAAATTCCTCAAAAGAAAAATCCTCCACTAACCTTCTGTTTTGATCCTCAAAGACAATTATGTGCCCATTTAAATCATTCGAGACCAGTGTGTTAACTTCTCCTGTGAACAACGCCGTAAAATAGTCCCTGACAACTTCATACATCCTCTCATGATCCTCTACTTTAGTTCCAGCATCGTTAATCAAAAAATCAACTTTATTCGTTTTCTTTCTTGCTGAAGCAGAGGAATGGAAAAATCTAGTGTTTTCATCACCTTCTTGAAGCCAAAACAGCTTAGCTCTTTGTTTCCAGTAAGTCTGTTCCTGCAATAGCAGAATATTCAGTTTCTTTTTTTCCTCCAAGTACAATCTCACACTATTTTCGTCACAGCAGTCCACCACTCTATTTATCACAGCCTTGTGCTCCTTAACCTTCTCCCTAAATTTGTGAAAAAAGGACCTACCCCAACAAGCCATAAACGACGAAATCTCAAAAAGTTTAGGAAGAAGATGCAATATAGGAATAGTTTTCCAGACATCAGACACCTCCTTTACGAAATTTGGATCCCTTAGCCACATGTTTTCAAATCTGAACCGGAACGTTTTTTTCGAGATATCGGCCTTAAAAAACTCCAGTAAGATAGGTTCATGATCGGACACAGAAGTATGAAACACCTTCAAACTATACATAGGAAATTTATTCCACCAAGTGAAATTCGCAAAGCCACGATCTAGCTTCTCCCTCACCCAAGCATTAGAACCCCTACTCTTTTCCCACGTGAACTTCCCCCCACTCATACTATGTTCAAACAAATAACAGTCATCTATGACCTTCCCAAGACCATCTAAAAGAAACTAAAGATGTGGATTAGACCTTTTCTTATCTGAAGCAAGCAAAAGGTCATTAAAATCCCCCCATATGCACCATGGTAGGGAGGAAATATTAGCCAACTTACAAATCAAATCCCAAGAATCTCGACGCCTCGTACGATCAGGAAACCCATAAAAACATGATAAGCGCCAAGAAGCATGACCATTTTCCGAAAAAAGAACATCAATATGCTGCTGAGAATAACCGGTGATCTCACATTGCATAGAACATTTCCAAAGCACTGCAAGACCTCCACTTCTGCCTACTCTATTGACTGAAAAACAAGAATCAAAACCAAAACGAACTCGAAGCTCTTCAATTTTATTAGCAAAAGAAATAAGTTCAATCAGAAAAAGAAAGCTGGGTTTATGATCCTTTAGAAGATCATTAAGAGCTCGAACTGTGCGAGGGTTCCCATGCCATGAACTAGCTTCTCCCTCACCCAAGCATTAGAACCCCTACTCTTTTCCCACGTGAACTTCCCCCCATTCATACTATGTTCAAACAAATAACAGTCATTTATGACCTTCCCAAGACCATCTAAAAAGAAACTGAGGATGTGGATTAGACCCTTTTTTATCTGAAGTAAGCAAGAGGTCATTAAAATCCCCCCATATGCACCATGGTAGAGAGGAAATATTAGCCAACTTACAAATCAAATCCCAAGAATCTCGACGCCTCGTACGATCAGAAAACCCATAAAAATATGATAAGCGCCAAGAAGCATGACCATTTTCCGAAAAAAGAACATTAATATGCTGTTGAGAATAACCAGTGATCTCACATTGCATAGAACATTTCCAAAGCACTGCAAGACCTCCACTTCTGCCTACTCTATTGACTAAAAAACAAGAATCAAAACAAAAACGAACTCGAAGCTCTTCAATTTTATTAGCAAAAGAAATAAGTTCAATCAGAAAAAGAAAGCTGGGTTTATGATCCTTTAAAAGATCATTAAGAGCTCGAACTGTGCGAGGGTTCCCAGGCCCTCGACAGTTCCAACTTATACAACCCATTGTTGCTGGCTAGCTTGCGAAACAAGCTTAGCCAAATGTAAAGATGAAGAAGACTCCAATGCAATCCGTTCCAGAAAGGGTAGAGTCCGTGTTAATGTTATCATTCTGATTTAGCTGCAGTTTTTTGTCCCGGGCCTCACTCCTTAGTCTTTTTCTTTCTTCAAATTTAAGCCCATAATTCTCCTCAGTATCTAGCCCACTCAGCCCACTAGCATTTGAATTTCCCTCCCTGTCAATCCTGTTATTACTCTCCAAATTTGAATTACCCAATATTACAACACCAACCTGTACGTAATCTCTATCAATCCGAATATCGCGCCTGACCAAACCTGAATGCGAAATGTCGCCATCCTCCCTAAGCCACTTGCTTTTACTGTTACCCACCGCCCTGCGAGGTTGAGCTCGTAACCAGGGTCCCCACTCTTTTGCAATTTCCTCACCACCAGCTCCTAGTTTTTTTCTGACAGAAACGTTCAGTGTGAGATAACATCCCACAAATGAAGCAGAAATTGCCTAGCTTCTCATACTTGCAATTAACCATCACCTCTGATTTATCTCTCTTGCAAATCTTCAATCTTCGTTTCAATGGCTTACAGATATCGACTCTGATTCTCAGCCTCATGAACTCTCTCCAAATACTCGAATTATTCTACGAGTCATACTTTATGAAGCTACCAAAAAAGTTTCCTAGTTGCTTCCCTACCGCCTCAGACATATCTCCGACTGGTAGGTCATGAATTTGAATCCAAAAGTCCACTTCAAACAAAGGAACTGTGGTAGGCTCCTCCCCTGACTTTATATAACTCAACACCAACAATGCCCCATCGAACGTCCATGGGCCACTGAATACAACCCAATTCATATCCTCTTTATGATAGAACTGAAATAAGAACAAACCCGGTTTCAAATCCTTAATATTGATACCCATGGGAGGCTTCCATAAATCAGCTAATTTCGTCTTCATTGCACGAACATTGATATTCTTTTCGGTCAAAAAACGCCCCACCAAGCATAGATCAAACCTGTTGATGTCCTCTTCCACCCCTTCTTCCAGTGTCAATTCTTCGTTCTCTTCATTTGCAATATCCATCTCCGCCAGTTGCATTTCAGTATCCTCCATTGATGATCACAGGAACAAACTCACACAATCTTGAAAAAGAAAGGAGAGACAAACTCAGAAGTTCTCACACGAAGGAGAGAACAATATAAAACTTGTCCCTTATAAACAAAATAAGGTTAAAATTAAACACAACTAAATTACAAATGTTATTAAAGTACTCATAAATACGAATTCAACAAGATCACTCATAACTATATTTGATCTTATAGATTAGACGTAAATTAATAGTTAATCGTTTACCATGAATAGTATCAGAAGTCAAAATAGGAAATATATAACGGGACAGAGAGAGTATATAAGTAGAGCATGAGTCTCGAATTCTTTTTTATTCTTGAAATTCATATTAATATATTAATATGAGGGGTTCATTTCATTTATGGATGAATATCCGAGAATATGCTGACAATTTATCATTCGAGGACAATTTCAAAAATATTTTTGAAATTATAACATTTCTCATAAAATAACTTCTTATCTAATTTAAAATTACATACGTTTTTTTTGGGAAATGTTATTTCCAGAGCAAGTTTTTTATTTCCAGAGCAAAAACTAAGTGAAAATACTAAACTGCCCCCTGCATTTACAATAAACATCTCCTAAAAAGATTAATACAAGGGTAATTTGGTAATTTCGCATTCCATTGCTCTATAAAAAAAAATGCTCTTGAAATAACATTTTCCTTTTTTTTTATGAAATTCTAAACACGCCCCTTGGTGGCAATAGTTTAAGCGCACGGCGCACCAAGCCAGTGCAGAGTGGTTAGCACAACCTGTCTTAAAAACATAAACAACAAAACTAATCGTCAAACTCGAACTGCTCGTGTTACAAAATGCGGGCAGTTAGATCACTCCTTGTCACATTCTTATTCCCTTCTTACAATAACCACTTCTCTTTTATTAAACCCCAACTCTCCCACTTCAACTATTCATCATCATTATCACTATTTCCATCTCCCTCCACTCCGTTTATTAAATCTCTCTCATCTCTCTCCTCCAATTTATCTCGCCGAGATCAGTTTTCTGCTTCAATAGCTGCTAGGATGGGAGGAAGCAAGGTCTCTCCTGATCACTTCACTGGAGCTTGGTTTTCTGTTCCTGGACTCCGTCTTCGTGATCACCGATTTAACGTTCCTCTTGATTACACGATTAGTGATCAGGATGGGTGTGGTACTATCTCCTTGTTCGCTCGCGAAGTCGTTGCTGGTAATTCTTTTCGATTAGGTTTTGGTTTTTGAGTTGAATTTTAATTTAATTTGTTGTTAAAATCGTCTTTATGATTTATGAATGCTATAGGATTTGAACTAGAGATTTGTAAATGTAACGTAAGAGTAATTAGAATGCATAGTTATGATATAGATATAGAGAACTAGATTTACGTAATGATGAATCGAATGTATGGTTATAATTGAATGGTATATAGTACAAATGGATAATTGGAGATAGCTATAGCTATCTTTGCCACATGATCAACTAATAGAATAAGGAGTGAAATGCCTTTGGTACCGGAAGTTGAGCTTAAATATGACAATATCATTTGCTATTTTAGTATTAGAATTAGATATGTACTTGCACTAAGTATGTTTTGTTAAAAAATATTTGTTGTGGTATAAGATCCTGTTAGTGACTTCCTCTACTACCTTAAGGTTTGTTGGTGACTTCCTCTACTACCTTAAGGTTTTAGAGCAACTGGTTACTTAACATGTTTGACTATTTTTAATTGAAGTACTAAAACCAAAATGTATTAGCATCTGATTCGCTGCCGTTGATTGTGTTAAAATTTAATGATCTAAACAACTGGTGTATACATATGAAAATGTAATTAAAGGCTAGAGTCAAAGCAGGAAATTATACAGACATTGGCTTTAGGTGGAAATTTTTGTACAGAACATAGAGGAGGACACTGAAACATAATTGTCAACAAGTCCAAAAACACGGTGATATTTTTTGTAAGGTATTGAACTTTTGGACATCCAAGGATCAAAACATACAGTCAAGCTAGGGGCAGATTATCCAAGGATCAACAGCCCCAGTCAATATTGGGCTCACACGAGAAATGCGTTAACATGTTAGTACGGGTCTTCATTAATTGAGTAAGTAGACCAACACAATAATAAATGATTCGAGTGCAACGTACCTGAGCAAATTTGTGTCTCATGTTTTTATCCTGTTAAACAGACAGGTGAATATGTAGACATGCATGACAATTATTTCTTGGGTTATTTTTTTAAAGTATGTATGTTTCCTTGTTTGTCAGTGTGCAATAGATTTTTTTTAATGTATTTTGGGTCATTAAAATTAAGATCTGTAAAATTGGATTTCTTTTTGTGCTTGTATATATTTCTATGCATAAATATTATTTTTTTTAGAACATAGTTTTATGAAACGTCATAAATAATAGGGCACAAGATTTGTATAATACGAAATTCCAATTTTTAAAATTTAAAGAACAATATAAATATATTTCGGAACTAAATTTGTATATGATAGGCAGCGATTTTATACTAAACAAACTATATTTATTTGTATAGTAGTGGTACATAGTGCCCCAGTGAAAAAATATTATCAGCCGATGCATTTAACCATTTGTTATACATGTAATGATTTTTACGAGTGTCTTGAATAGCAAGCTTTATAAAAAATGAACAACAAGCTTTCAGAAAAAAACTTTACAATCAAATATTACATCTAAATTAATTAATAGACCAGAAATGTGAAATCTGATAGGGACCATAGTACCATACCATTAATTCATAATAATAGAACTTATTCAAAAATCAAACACTTATATAATTAAGTGATTGAACCTCAGTCATAAACTTTGTATGTCTGTTTTTTCAACTCATTTACGAAAATGTCATAACATGTTGTTTTCGACATCAACAAAATTTCCTCGAAGTCGTAGCTCTTGTTCTACGAAAGTTTTTATTTAATCCATCTTAGATACATAAAATGATAAAATTATTTTATTACTAGCCTCAAACCCTATTTGATTTTAAAGGTTGGTGTTGCTTGTTATGTGTTTTAGGAAACAAAAATTCAAAGTTTCACAAGGTAACTATGAATTAGATTGCTCTATATGTTATATCAAACTATGAAATCATATTTGGTTGAAGTATATAATTCTAATTTTCATTTTACTCATAGTTTAACTAGTTTGTCTTATACTATTGTTCTGTGTAGTGCAGCTGGGAAGGAAGATCAAGAGCTACCGTACCTACTATACTTGCAAGGAGGTCCTGGTTTTGAGTCTCCACGACCAACTGAAGCCAGTGGATGGATAAGTAAAGTTTGCGAACAGTACCGTCTTGTACTTCTGGATCAGGCATGTCATACTATTTGGATTATTTTCTAAATTTTGGAATATCAGTCACTGAATGTCTCTGATCTTTGCTTTGTGATAATTTGTTTCAGCGAGGTACGGGCTTATCCACTCCTCTAACAACATCTTCTATGTTGCAAGTAAAGTCTGCACAGGATTTACTTGACTACATAAAACATTTTCGAGCTGACAATATAGTTAATGATGCCGAATTCATTCGGAAACGTATCGTTCCTGGCGGTGGTCCTTGGTCAATATTAGGGCAGGTAAATATTATTTTTCTACTGCTTTGAGTTTTGTCTATATTATTTCATGCTCATCCTAACCAAAGTTGTTATTGCTTTGTTGGAATATATAATGTCGAAGACTGTTGCAATTTTGACTTGTGATGCTCTCCTACTCCATCATGATTATGATTTTACTTCAAAACCTAATTATTTTCTTGCTGTAGAGCTTCGGTGGGTTCTGTGCAGTTACATATCTAAGTTTTGCACCACATGGCTTGAGTAAAGTCTTTATGACTGGTGGAACTCCTCCGCTTGGTGATGGATGTACAGCAGATGCTAACTATAGAACATGCATCAAACCAGTTCTTCTCCAGAATGAAAAATACTACAAGAGGTTTCCAGAGGATATTAAAATTGTTCAAGATATTGTCCACCACCTCGCAGAGTCTGAAGGAGGCGGGGTGAGAAACTTTCATTGTTTTGTGAATTATGCTATTTTATGTTGTTAATTGTTATTAATCAATAATCACACAACGATTGCTTTGGCTCAGGTGCCTCTCCCATCGGGTGGTGTCTTAACTCCCAGAGGATTACAACTACTTGGTCTTTCGGGTTTAGGAACCAGTACAGGCTTTGAGCGCTTGCATTACATGTAAGTTTTGAACATTACATTTATAGCTATGCAAGTTTCAGTTTAATCATTTAATTTATCATTATGCAGGTTGGAGAGGGCCTGGGACCCTGTGTTAGTTCCAGGAGCACAAAAACGGATCAGTTACTTCTTCTTAAATTCTGTAAGATAAATGCTACTTGCTTCCAACAATATTCTGAAAATTATGGTGACTATTATACAAGGGGAAATACAAATAACAAGCAAAAAACTTGTGATCTCTTGAATAGTTGAATAGATTGCTAATCTTAAGCTAGGCCTATTAGTTAGGTTTAGCTTGTAAAATTGTGGTGATCTGATAGAACCTGATTTTTAAGCAATTAAAATCATGATATTTTTTCTGTATCTACTGTCATCAGTTCCTTCAGTTTATGTTCCACCTGCTTCCGGTAGTGGGCTCTATTTCTGATATGTTTTCTTTATTTTCCCATTTATATGCATAGTGGGACTTATTTCTAGTTAGTGCCATTTTATATACTGATGCTAGAAATTTTAGTTGTGCAATTATATTTGAGTTTCAATAAAATTCTTTTTTAATAGCACAGGTCTTAACATTGTTTTTCATCTTTTATAATTTTTCTACCCTTTATTAACATATATGTTATTATTATTTTTCCTTTTTTAGTTATTTATTACCTTAATATGTTTTATGATTCGTACTCCTCTATTTTGTTAAATCAAATAAATCATATGTTGATTATAAAAAACATATAAATTTAAACCCACGAGTTTGCCCCCCCCCAAACAAAAAAAATAAAATAAAATTCTGGTCTGCCCGTGATTGTTTACTAACGATAATTTAGATGTAAAGTAATCTTAGCTAATAGCAATGTCCTGATCCTAGCCACTCATTCCACTCATGTACCCAGCTCCCAGCATTTCAAATAAGATTGTATAAAAGCCAAGAGTATGTTTATTTCTATCATTAAGTCAATATTTATGTAGGTTGATTCTGAATTGATGCATGTGAGTGCAGTAGGATAGCAAGTTACAAATTTGTTGTTTAATATATGAGCATCCTATCTGGCGCTGTATATTTATGCTTGTTTTCTTTCCTGGCAACTGCAGTTTGAGAAGTTTTTATCTTTTGATACAAATCCCCTATACGCGCTACTACATGAGTCCATATATTGTCAGGTAAGCAGTTTACTAAATACCTTTAGGTTGCACTCATGATTTACATTTGTAAAGTATTGGCACTTTCTAAATACTTATCGCCATCTGAAGGGTTCTTCATCACGGTGGTCTGCTCATAGGATCAGGGCTGAGAATGAGGATAAATTTGACGCAATTAAGGCTGTTAAAGAAGGTCGTCCAGTAATGTTCACTGGAGAGGTATTGTACATTAATTTGTTATTCTGCTTAGTATTATGATACTAAATGCTATTAGACCCACTCTTATGATCTATTTATTGCACTCAAGTATATTGGGAAAGATTTTGCTGCATATTGAATTATTTCGCCAGACATTAAATGTTAGAAATGTAGAAGAGTACACCAGAGAGCTCATTATTGCCTTATTTTAAGGTGCAATGCTTCTGTTAGCATTTATGCTTAGTATTGCACGAGTAAATTAAGTTAGATTGGATCTTAACATGATTTAAAAGATACATTTGTGTTGCCTCTGTAGATGATATACCCTTGGATGTTTGACGAGCTGAACGCCTTGAAGCCGTTTAAAGAGGCTGCTCACTTGCTGGCTGAAAAGGAGGACTGGCCTCCGCTATATGACATCAGCGCTCTGAAAAATAACAAGGTTCGTTTCCTTCAACTCGTGCTTGTAGTGGTTTATTTATTTACACAGCATAACTTTTGAAGCTGGTGGCATATTATAGACAGAGACTATAATTTAGATTATTTCCAGTTATTTTTGAGAAAACTATCATTCCGAAATAATATTACTCACCAAATAGGCCCAAGCTTCCTTTACTATCTGGAAAACATGTATGAAACCGGTAATCGGAAAAGAAAGAGAATCTGGGGGCAGTCCTATTTAGTAAAACTAAGTAATCTATTCTTTGTCAGGTGCCTGTTGCCGCAGCTGCTTATTATGAAGATATGTTTGTCAACTTCCAGTTAGCAATAGAGGCAGAGTCTCAGATCGCGGGGATGAGGTTGTTTGTGACCAATGAGTACATGCATTCTGGGTTAAGAGATGGACCTGTTCATATTTTGGATCAGTTGATGGGAATGTTGAATGGAAAGAAGCCCTTGTTTTGACATGGACCCTAGTTAATCTGTCTTTTCGTCGGTGCCTTTAGTTTGACATGTTTTTTTTTCCAATTGATGTTTTCAGTTTAGCGCTTGAGATAAACTAACCCATGATAGTTGACAATACGTGTCAGGGGGGGAGAAAATGAGGGAGTTTGGTGAGTAGGAAAATGCTTTAGTTCTCTTTGACTATTCTTTCTGAAATGCCAGAATATTTGAAGAGAAACCGGAGAATGTTTTAGTTTGAATTGTATTTATTGAAATTGTAAACCGGTGTATAGGCCACACGTATGGTTTATGCTGGTATGCTGTTTATAGTTTGTAAAATAAGGTTTTCAGTTTAATGAATGAAATCGAAAGTGTGTAATGTGTTTTAGTAGCACAGCTTGAACACGAAACAAACCGGCAGTGGCAATAAGAAAGCCCAGGGGTTGTGTTTTGGCAATTGATACTGTATGAACAAGTAGCTGGTTGTGTACCTGAACAAGTAGCATATGTAGTTACAAATTTCTGAAGTTATAGCTGAAAGTTTCTTAGCATACTTTATATTACACATTTCTTTAGTACAAAATACAGTAAAACTAGCCTAAATTGTTAAATGCAAGCGTTAGAAAAGCAATTCTGTACATTAAACTGAGATGAATTTAAGATTAGACATTTACTAATCACAGTTGTAACCTTAGAAAGATCACATAAAACCATGCTAAACCAGCATCCATTCTCAGACGTTTGTATGGTTGATTCTCAGGACATCGTAAAATGTCAGGATTGTTGGAAAAGGCGAAGGAGTACGTGTCAGAGAAGGTGGCTGAGATGAAGAAACCAGAGGCGACGTTGAGGAGCGTGGGTCTGAAAGAAGTGAGCCGGGAATGTATCACTTACGACGCTAAGGTTTCTGTCAGTAATCCTTATAGTACCTCCATCCCCATCTGTGAGGTTTCTTACACTCTCAAAAGTGCCAACAGGTATTTTCTATACTAGTTCAAGTGCAAAAGAGGAGTAAAGTCATTAGTTTGAGAATGTTTTCAGATCATTTTGTTGGTTTCAGGGAGATTGCTTCGGGAACTATTCAAGATCCAGGATCGCTGAAGGGAAACGAATCAACTGTGCTAGATGTAGGACTGAATGTGCCGCATAGTGTGCTGTGGAGCTTGGCTAGAGACATTGGAGAAGACTGGGACATCGACTATGACTTGGGGATTAACCTTGTTATCGATCTTCCAGTTTTCGGAAATATTAGCATTCCAGCTTCCAGCAAAGGTGAGATCAAGCTCCCTACCTTCACTGACTTGTGGACTACATAATGTGTTCATATGATCTGGATAAAGTATAAAAAGAAGCATCTTATTCCCATGTAGAATCAAGTGTTCCCATTACAAATTATTGCAATAAAATGAAATTTTATCTGATTTTTGATCATCTTGGAAGAGATCAATCTGCTATTATATTGCATATTAATAAGGGTATCATCTGTTAATCCAAATACAAAGTACTAATAAAAATATTTAATCCAAAACCAGGTCTAGGAAAACCATAACTACACAAAATACTTTTCTACATGTTTTGCACTTCTAGTAAGTACTTTTATAAGCAAACTACTTAAGAACCCTAAACCTATTCTACTAATAACTAAGTTCTACTACCTATAAACAACGAAATCGTTCAAGTAGAGGAGTGACCACCAGGAGAACTCGACATGCTTTGAGGAGTGTTTGTCTGAGCATTCTGCAGGACAATAGATTCACTTTGGAAATTGTTGGGTGAAACATATTCATAGGTTTGCCTGAAGTTAGGGAAATCGTCTAAACTATCCACACTGATATCATGGAATTCATCAGGTTCATAGCTTTCAAAATTATATTGCTGGTTTGGAAAAGGCGGTAGATCATACCCATAGCTAAGAGGTTGAGGATTATCGAGAGCTAATGAATTGGTGAAAAGAAAGTTGTTGGATATGGATGTATCTGAAAACTGGAAAAGACTGGCACCTGTTCTCGGAAAGGGCAAATGAGTTCCCATCAAATTACGATGGATGTTAGTAGTAACTGGAGTAGGCAATTGACTTGCAGTAGCAGCTGGAAGTTGTTCATTTGGATCTCTAATGGGTGAATTTTCTTCTGATGCATGATTTTCGACATTATTATGATTTTGCCTAGGAGCTTTCTTGAATTTGTCATCTTTCTTGTATATCCTGCATAAAACCCAATCATCTAACTGCAAAAAAGAAAAAACACATAAACATAGAAGTATAATCAGCTATATCAGTTACATGACAGTTACACAAAGCTCTAACTACATTAGACTGGACAGAAATAGCTTATAAATTTACCCTCATGTCATCATCATGAGTGCGAGTCCTTTTAGTGGCTGATGCTACTCTGAATTCATGCATGATCCAGTTAGTTTTGTCGCCTTTTGGAGCCTTTCCTTGGTAGAACACCAATGCCTTCCTGTATCCAACTAAGACACCTTTGTAATACACCTTCTTATCAGCACCAGTGGCTTTCCAGTAACCATCACCAGCAGCACGATTTGGCCTCTGTCCATTTTTATACTTTCTGTCCCGTGGTGTGAAGAAGTACCACTCCTTCTCCACCAGTCCCTGATCCGTTTCTGTTATCGTAATTACATTAAATATCATTTTATTCGTAAAGGAGACTAGAGGAGGATAATGTGTTAAGTAACCCTACTTAAGAAAACATAAACACAAATCATCAAAAAATGAAAAACAAAAATTGATAGGAATTTAAAACATACTCTGCACTCCTATGTTAAACAATCCTACTTAATAATATTAAAGAGTATAAGATCATGTTCGGGCCTTACTCTACCATAGAATACAATACAAGATCCTGTCCGGGCCTTACTCTACTATAGAATACAATACAAGATCCTGTCCTGGTAAGTCTTTTACGTAAGATTTTGAGGTTTTAGGAGAACGCGTAAAAACTAAGTACAAGAAACGGTAAACAAAAACCGAAAAGGACATTGAAACATACTTGTAATCTCCTCCGGATTATACTTGTAAAGTTCAACTTCCTTGATCTTATTATGAGGTAGATGTTGTTTGTTCACCTTCTTCAACAAGTAATGAACTATAAGCTCATGATCGAACGGATTAAACCGATACCCCGGCAAGCATTCGATGTCATCATTCTCGTTAACAAACACTGCAGCCTGCGGATAATAATCAGCATTATCATTGTCAATGACATTCACATTTTCTTCGATTTCGATGCTAGGCTCATCTCCACCGATCACTCCATTATCATTGTAGTTAGAAGTGGCTTCTTCATCTTCTTTGACATTTTCATAGGTTTGGATTGAGACTAGCTCAAGTTGCGGCTTAATATCAAGTTGCTCCATAGTCAAAACTCTCTTTGAATCAAACTCTTGAAAAAGTTGAAAAATTGTTAGACTTTACACGACTAGATTTGCGGATCCTATTTATATGATAAATATGTTAGTTAGTATTCTGATAGAATTTGAATGCTTTAGTGATAATGTTATAAATATCCATTTAATTTTATCAAACAATAAAATAATGTGATAATTACTAACTTAAAAATCTAGCTCACAAAAAAATAATGTGATAATTACTAACTTAAAATCTAACTTATCTATTATGTAGAATAAGCATTTTGGTTTCCATCTTAGCGAAATTTTTTATGGCGCGTATATTAATTAATACTTTATTTAAGGGAAACACTATTTTCAGAGCACGTTTTTTGTTTTCGGAGCTATCAAATATGAAATGACAGATTTGCTCTCGCATACACAATAAAAATAAAGAAAGAAAAATAATACAGAGATATTTTCATCTTTTCATACATCTTGAGCTTTGGAATTAAAAATTTTGTTCTGGAAATAACAATTCCCTTAATTAATTAGTGAATTTGTAATAGAGTCATTTATTCACTTATACTTTTTGTACTTACTAGTTTAAAAGTCGGGCGATTTTTTACAATTTTTTTTAATTTGATAACAATTATGATTTAACTTAATTACCCAAAAATTGTGAAAAAGGAAAGTTACGAATTTTTGTACAAATAATTCTATTTAATTTATAATTTTATTTATATTTGATTTAAATTATTTTATATTTCAAAAAGACGGTATTTGGTTTGGAATTTTACTATTTAGCAAAAAAATCACTTAATTGTTTTGGACCAAATTTTAGGGCCCAATGTTTGTACATCACAAGAGGCCCAAATGGGTGATTCAACTTGGATCAGACTCCCATGATTTCGGTCCAACTAGTACCCCTCTGTTTCTTCTTACTGTCTTTCTAACGTGTGCACAATAAACACTAACTCTCATGAGTTTGGTACATTTTTATTGTTGGAGTTGTTGTAAATATAGGGTTGCATCAATATTTATGATTAGAGCACCAATCAAAATGCTTCAAACTCATGAGAGTTAGTGTTTATTGTGTGCTCTTGCGCACACATTAGAAAACCCGTTCTTTTTATTAGTATTTTGACTATTTTGCACTCATTTCTAAGTGCTTTGACTGAATAGTTAAAATAATAATTTTTAAAATTTTCTTTTTTTGAATAAAAATATATAACTTAAATTTTTATTTACAAAAAGAAAATTTTAAAAATGATAATTTTTACTATGCGGTCAATGAATCTTGAGATGTGTGCAGAAAAATCAAGCGACGGATAAAATGAAACAGAGGGAGTAGTACACAAAATGTCCGTTAATTCCGATTTTATCTCTTACAATGCTCGGTAGGATTCGAAATGGATATTTTATTTGTATATTAATAATTTGGAAATATATTAAAATTTATATATCTATAAATTTCATCTAGAAAATTGGGCATTTAGGATTTTTAGAGCATCTCTAATCTGTTAATTATAATATCTAATCTGGCAAGAAAAAATTTGAAAATATATTTAATATGTAAAAAAAAGACTACTCCAACACACTAGAACTCTGTTAGGCATAATTATTTAATTTAATTATTAAAATTAAACATTATTCATCAAACTAAAATTAAATTATGAAATAACATTTCATATTATATATAATACAATAATCTTAAAGGTCCAATTTGGACCCCATTGGACCAACGGGATCATTTGCTTTTCCTGCCAATTTCAACTCACGTGGATACAGGTGATTGGGAGAAAAAAATGAGAAACGTCTAACTTTTGTGGGTACTCTAAGTGTCTCTCTAAAAATTTGTTGATAATGATTACTTATATTTGAAAACTTATTTTAATTGTTATTTTCAAATTTCAACACTCATATTTAATGGCTATCTTTTGATAACAAAGATCGTGAATGAATTATTAATAAAAAATTAATTATTTTTATTTAATACATGTGAAAATTAAATATATAATTAATAAAAACATATTTAATGATACTATTCTAATATTTAAACATGAAAAAATTAGTTAACAACTGTTATGTATATATTACAAAATATTTACTAATTTCTATATTTTATTAGTTTATTAGTAATTTTTGTGAAAGTAATTTACAAATCTGGTTAACAATAATAATTTTTTATAAATGTATAGATAAAATATTTTTACACTTAAAATTACATAAAATTAAAATGTAAAACTAAAAAGTAAAACATATATATAATAAAATTATTAAATTATAATACAAATGTATATCTCGGGGTATATAGGGTGTGTAGGGGTACATAGAGTGTTGATTTATAGTCATCAAAATAAAAATATTATCAAAATAAAAATATGTTCCATAATTAAAATACATCATAATATTGTATTATATATAATATTGGAAACTGATATGAAGAATTTTGAGGGTAAAGAAATGGAAATTGAGAATTCTGAAAATGTGGAAATTGATATTGAGAATTTAGAGTTTGAGAATTAGAATTAAAATTTTGTGAGTTTGGAAAATAAGAATTTGGATATGGATATGGATATAGAAATTGAGGGTTTGGATTTTGAGAATTTGTAGGAGGGAGATTGTTTGGGTTCATCTTTTGAGTGAAAAAATAAAATTTGTAGAGAAGTGGAGAATATAAATGAGATTGATATGAATATTAGGTATATATAGAAGTAAAATTATTACCGTTAATAATTCGAACGTTTTGGAATGTATACGTTAGTCATAGGCATGCAGGTGATAAAGTGAAAAACATAACGGATAAAGTAACATTGTTCCACCGTCGTTAATTCAGTTAATAAAAATGAAAAAGCATATCAGGTGGGTAAGATCACCACCCCGGTCACAGCCTATTTTCCCTTATTCAATACAATGATAAAAATGTTGCCCAGGTACTGTCCCATTTGCATAAGAGACTGTCACATTTACCTTGGCAGTTAGAATATTATTTTATCTATCGAGCCATCGAATTTCAAAATGGCCACCATTGGGTGCTCTTAGAAGCGTTCAAACTTTGATTCCATATGTTCTGTTATGTTAAGGCATCCACCGAATTAATCACTGTCAAATTCACTATGAGATGGTTCCTATGCAGGGCGGACCTAGTATAAAACCATGGGTGGCCATGGTTCCGTGTACATTTTATGTATAAAGGGCTTGTAAAATATAAGAATGACCCCCTCCAGCGTAATACAAGTCCAATTTAACTAGTTAAAAGCCAAAAAACAAATCAAAAAGCAAAAAAAAATTGTCATTAAAACAATTATCCTCTCTCTCTCTCTCAGCTATATATCATATATCAAAATTGAATTTTTTTTCTTTGCTTCTGGTCTCCGACTCCGAGCACTAAATCCAAGTTTTCAACTTTTTTAATAATTATTTTCTAATATTGTATCCTGTAATGAAATTATTCATACTATTGTCGAAGATTCAGTTATAGAAGATTTTGTGACTTGAAAGAGCGAAGATCTTTATTTTAATTAATGATAATATAAATTTTTAATCTTTTTTGTGAAATTTTTTTGACCCCAGCGTCCGTCCTGCCCCCACGGTTTCACTGTTGAAACATCAAATAATATGGGTGAGTTCAATCCTCTCCGGCATAATATTTACAGAATAATTGTTTAATGATTCAAAGGGCGCAATAGTACATCATCTTTGACCAGATCTAACTTCACACTTCCAAGCAATATTACATAGTTACTCATCACCGGAGTTCTTAGCAGCCAACTAACTTGTTTGCGACACTTTTTATTGCTTGACCTATTTGTGTTTTTTTCGCAACCATCATAGACTTAGGAGATTGTTTGAATTATGAGATTTCTGCCTGGTTAACGGGAATGATTATAAGATTTCAATACAAAAAGATATATGGAATTTATGCTCTGTTAATCGGAAATTTCAATATAAAAACATATTCGAACTTCAATTCCATTTCCCTTTCCCTTAACTGAATTGAAATCACGTGTTCCAAACGGCCTCTAAATTTCATATTTCCCTTGCAAATGCATGAATGAAGGTGTTTGCCATAAATGCCCATACACCCGCCATCTTTGTTAAAATATATTGTTTCGGTTTCTTCTGTCACAACTCACATGTGCTTGGTTCATAATCCCTCTGTTTCATTTTATTTGTCTTTTAATCTCAAGATGCATTGATGACATAGTAAAAATTATTATTTTTAAAATTTTCTTTTTGTAAATAAAAGTTTAAGTTATATATTTTTATTCAGGAAAAGAAAATTTTAAAAATTATTATTATAACTATGCGATCAAAACACCTATAAATGAGTGTAGAAAAGTGAAACGACTATTAAAATGAAAGAGAGGGAATATAATACAAGTATATTGCATTCTTTTAAAAAATAAACTGAACAAGATCCCGAGGACGAGATTCTTAAAAATTACTTGTAAACTACAAAAAGAGCCAATGCATTTTTATAAGTTTAATCTCTCTTTCAATCTTCCCCTGTAATCTCCTTCTCTTCGACATGATTCGAATCCCTGACATCCTATAAAGAATGCGAGGGAAATACAGTTATATCAAGAAATATTAAGTTACGCCAAGAGGTGCTTTTCAAAGAATTGTAGTATGCTTTCATTTTCTCAAAAACAAATTGATGAATATAAATCTGACATGTGTGAGCATACTATACTAACTTGAAATTTCTAGTCTTTGAAGAAAACGCGTGGGAGAAAAATATGAACTGAAATAAATATAAGCAAGAATTTAAGGTCAACAAGACTGATAAATCACAGACAAATCACACCCCACTTCTGACTTTTGAGATGCACTATAATGCAACCAAATTACTAGGATTCAGAAATGGTTCGAGACCAAAAAGAATTACTCCCTCCATTTCATATTACATGTACACGTTAGACATTAAAATTTATCGGACCTGCAGTATATGCAACGGTCCTGCAACATCTAACATTTATATTCCTATAAATTAACACACTTTAGACAGGTTACAACATAAAACAGAAGTCTTCAACTTTTTTTCTTTAACTTCCCCTCATCAGCTTCCATCTCTTCAAACTCTTTCATTAGTATCAGAAGCCTGCATTTGCAATGGTTGGAGGAGAGCAAATTAGGCCACTAGCCCCAGCATCCGACCGTCATGCAAGCGACGAAGATTATACCGAAACATCTGACCATCTCAAGAAAAAACCTCTCAAAACAAAAACATGGTTTAGAGTCTGTATGTTCATTGCTGCAATTTTTCTCATCATAGGTGCAGTCGTCGTGGTCTTGATATTTACGATTTTTAAAATCAAGAACCCGACTATAAATTTGAACCGAATCTCAGTCAACCAACTTGATCTCAACAATGTCACAGCATTACTAACAAGTCAAAACATATCTCTAGCAGCTGAGGTATCTGTCAAGAATCCAAATTATGCAACATTTAAGTATCCTGGCACGAATACCAGCCTGTTTTATCGCGGCACGTTGATTGGAGAAGCCAGAGGACCACCAGGGCAAGCGAAGGCGAGAAGGACTGTATTTATTAATGAAACAGTGGATGTGATCATTGGGAATTTTTTGAGCAATCCTAGCTTTCAAAGTGATATTAGATCTACATTGCTGCCGATCACTAGCTACACTAGAGTTGGAGGGAGAGTCAAAATGTTGAATTTTATAAGGAGACATATTACAGTGAGCTTGAACTGTAGTGTGATGGTTAATCTAACAAGCCAGGCCATTCAAGAACAGAAATGCAGTAGAAAAGTTAAATTGTAGACAATTATGTAGATATGTGAATGTGCAATTTATTATATGTAATCTTGACAATGTTATTTGCTTTATGTTAGTTGTCATGAAAAATATGTTTAATTGTCATTGATGCATCTCTAGTTAGATATCAGTTGCTAAGAATAGGTGTTAAATACTAATCCTTTTTTAGAAAACAACATTAACCATTAAATAACATGAGGATCATATTAGCAGCCAAATTACAATGTGCAGACTGTGTGATCACTGTCATCCTTTCGATTTTTGATCCAATATAAGAAAAATGAAGTCACCCTTTATAAGACAAAACCAGTTTTTTCCTCTTTGTTGTCCTTGAAGTTTTCCTTTCTCTTTATTTTTTTCCGTTTCCAGGAGGGGCTGGAGATGGAAAAGAAACCTAAAGGACCTCCCCTTGATGTTCACCTTTCTTTGATTTCGTCTTCAATGGCAATCTTCGCGGTTCTTTTCTGTGTCCTTATGGTTGTCCCTTCTGTATCATCTGTTGGTGCACCTGCAAAGTCTGATTCTTTCACCCCTCCTGATAGTTATCTTCTTGATTGTGGTTCATCACAGCAAACAACTCTCTCTGATAAAAGGGTTTTTTTATCAGATCAAAACTCACGCGAATATCTTAATTATGAGGGAAAAGATTTGGTAGTTTCAGTACCAAAGGCAGATGTTCCTCTTCCAATCTATCTTAGTGCCAAAGTATTTTCCTCAGAAGCAACTTATACATTTCGCATGAATAAAGCAGGTTGGCATTGGATTCGTCTGCATTTCTTTCCGGTATCTGGCAATGGTGCTAATCTGCAACAATCTAAATTTAGTGTCATTTCTGATTCATTAGTCCTCCTCCATGAATTCAGTCTTGGAAAAGAATCTGGATGGGTTATGAAGGAGTATCTTGTTAATGTCACGAATCAGCAATTGTCGATAAAATTCAACCCTGCAAAGGATTCAACTGCATTTATTAATGCCATGGAGGTGGTTTCTGCTCCTGATATGTTGATCAGTGATGTTGGCAATTCGTTGGTCCCAGTTGCACAAACATCTGGCTTGTCTCAGAATTCTTACCAAACCGTGTATCGTCTTAATGTAGGCGGTCCAAAGGTTGAGTCTCAAAGTGACACTCTTGGAAGAACATGGGCAGAAGATAGGCAGTACCTTAAACCTGAGAATGCAGGTAGAAATGTGTCTGTGGAACCAAAGGTTATTGTTTATCCTGATGGGAATTCTCCATTGATTGCGCCTCCATCAGTTTATTCTTCTGCAATGGAGATGGGTGATGCAAACACTGTAGGTCCCAATTTTAATGTCACTTGGTCTCTAGACATTGATACATCATACTCATATTTAGTTCGTCTTCATTTTGCTGACATTGTGAGCAAATCCCTCAATGACCTCTACTTTAACGTGTATGTTGGTGGGAAAAAGGCGATTTCTGGGCTAGATTTGTCAACTGTTGCAGGTGATTTGGCATCAGCTTACTACAAAGATTTTATTGTTAATTCTTCTATGGGGGTAAGCAGTCCTCTTAAAGTTCAGATTAGTCCAATGAATGAAGCTGCTGGTACCAAGAATGCACTTCTTAATGGTTTAGAGGTGTTGAAAATTAACAATTCGGTTAATAGTCTGGATGGTGAGTTTGGTGCTGATGGAAAGACTGCTGGCGCAAGTCGTGGCTCAGTGGCTGCAGTTGGATTTGTTATGATGTTTGGAGCGTTTGTCGGTTTGGGTGCTGTGGCTGTGAAATGGCAAAAGAGGCCTCAAGATTGGCAGAAGAGTAAAAGCTTCTCTTCATGGTTGCTTCCTCTTCATGCTGGAGATACAAGCTTTATGTCAAGCAAGTCAAGCAAGACTTCTTTGGGATCTCGAAAGAGTGCATTTTATTCATCAACAATGGGATTAGGTCGGTACTTTTCTTTTGCAGAGTTGCAAGAAGCAACCAAAAACTGGGACGCTAGTGCTATTATTGGTGTTGGAGGATTCGGGAATGTGTACATTGGTGAGATTGATAACGGAACCAAAGTTGCAATTAAACGTGGCAATCCACAATCTGAGCAAGGTATCAATGAATTCCAGACAGAAATCCAGATGCTTTCCAAGCTTCGCCATCGCCATTTGGTGTCACTCATTGGATATTGTGATGAAAACTCTGAGATGATATTGGTGTATGAGTTCATGGCCAATGGGCCTTTCAGAGACCATTTATATGGCAAAAACTTGCCCTTCCTCCCTTGGAAACAAAGGCTTGAGATATGCATTGGTGCAGCTCGCGGTCTTCACTACCTTCACACTGGCTCAGCTCAAGGCATCATTCATCGTGATGTGAAGACCACTAACATTTTGCTTGATGAAAACTTTGTTGCAAAAATGGCTGATTTCGGGCTCTCAAAAGATGGTTCAGACGTCGAGGGGCAAGCATATGTGAGCACTGCAGTTAAAGGCAGTTTCGGTTACTTGGACCCTGAGTACTTCAGAAAACAACAACTAACCGACAAGTCTGATGTCTACTCATTCGGGGTTGTGCTTTTGGAAGTACTTTGTGCACGCGCTGCCATCAATCCAGCATTGCCAAGAGAACAAGTAAACTTGGCAGAATGGGCAATGCAGTGGAAGCGAAAAGGCCTTCTAGAGAAGATCATTGACCCTACTCTTGTTGGCAACATCGACCCCGAGTCTATGAAAAAATTTGCAGAGGCTGCTGAGAAGTGTTTAGCAGAATATGGTGTTGACAGACCTACAATGGGAGACGTCTTGTGGAACCTAGAGTACGCGTTGCAGCTTCAGGAAGCTTCTTTAAAAGGAAAGACTGAAGACGATAATTTGGCAGTGGCAAGTGCAGCTTCCCCTTCTCCTGCTCCTGCTCCTGCACCTTCTACTAACCTGGATAACAAGTCTGTTTCATCATCTGAACAAGCTAAGCAACCATCTGAAGTTCAAGCTATCGATGAGCATTCAGGAACTGCAATGTTTAAGCAATTTGCTGAACTTAATGGCCGGTAAAATCGCAGTATTTTAACCAGTGCTGATCACAAAATTTTAAGTTGGTTAAGGACATCACAACTACAGCCATATCAAGAGCTGGTTTGTAGTGGGAGATTGCTCAAAACAAACTCAGATTATGTTTTTCAACTTGTATTATTTACGGTGTAAATGATCATCACTTGTCATTATTATATAGCACTAACATTTACACTTGTAATCTTTCAATTTTTTTGATTATAGCTTTTTTCTAATGTGGCGGGTGAAAATTTTGTGGAATCAATCGATTTTACTTCGAGCTTTAGATTTCTCGGCTTTATAGTCCGCAAATACACTAATATTTTTCGAATAAGTGGATATACATAGATATCTTAATGGAGTTCGAAAAAAAATTAAGAAGATGACACTTACATCAAAATTCACCTAATTTTCAAAATTATGATTCAATGTAATATATTCCCTCGATCCCGTTTTTCTTTTGCATCAATCTAAACCTACCTTTTATTTAATCAGGTCAAATAAAATGATAATTGTCATAACTCATAATATAAACTAGGACAATAATTTTTACCCTCTATTAATCTTTTACTTACCTTTTATTTATCAAATTTATCAAACTGGATAATTAAACCGGAACGGAGAGAGTAGTTTTTTACATTTTGTTCGAACTTTAAACCCTCAACCGTCAACATCACTAATGTATGTATAAAATTAGGGAAAACAATGGGCCGGTTCGGCTTAATTTTCGGTTAACACCGAAACCGTAATCATTTATTTTAGATTTCTAAAATCAGAAATCGCAACCGCCAGCTCGGATTCGATTTCGATTTTAGTTTAACGGCAAAGTGGTTATAATAAACTTGTTTTGCCAACCCATAACTATCACTATACACACAATAAATGAAATAACAAAACAATGACATAAAATTAAATACACCAACTACTATTTCCACCACTCAACTACCTTCCCTCCTAAAAAATCAAATGAACTTCCCCCACTCTCACCTCTCCTCCAATGTCCTCCTCCACCACCACCCCCACCGCCACCGCCTCCACCGCCGCACAACCGCCATTCTCAGCCACACTATCCAACCTAGACTTCACTTACGCACTCGTAATCACTCTCGGCTTCCTCATAACTCTCTTACTCGCATCCTACATTTGTTTTCGCCTCACGCGCCACACTCAAACCCTAAACCCTAACAATCCTTCCATGAGCTCATCCACCTCATCTTTCAACACTGCGGTGATTTTGCCACGCATATTATTCGATGATAACGAAGACCGCGACGACATGCAACGTGTAGTTGGACTTGATCAACGTGTGATAAATTCGTATCGGAAATATCCGTTTTCGAGAAATTTAAAAAGTGATTCATTGTGTCCGATTTGTTTGTGTGATTATAAGGATGCGGAGATGTTGAGAATGTTGCCGGATTGTAAACATTTTTTTCACCTTTATTGTGTTGATGCTTGGTTGAAGTTAAGTGCTTCTTGTCCGGTTTGTCGAAATTCGCCTTTGCCGACGCCTTTGTCTACGCCGTTGTCTGAGGTTGTGCCTCTGTCGCAGTTCACTGATGGTCGGAATCAGAGGAGGTGATACTATAACAATATGTAACTTCTATATTTGTTCGTTACAATATAAGCTGCCGTAACAAATCAGGCCATTTACGATGAAATTTTTACACCGAAATCGTCGCAATTTGTAGAGTTTGTAAGCTGAAACAGTTTGTGATTTTTATCTTATAATTTGTTTGTTTTTTGTTGTTGTGTAAACGTAAACAATTTATAATAGGTTGGCTGGGAATTGGGGATTAATTGAATTTAGAAAGTTTGGTTCATTTTTGGGATTTCTTTAGTTGTTTGTGGTATTAAAGGTTGAAGACTGGATACTCAGATTAGTTCTTTGCAATATTAATTTCATTTCTATGCCCGCAAGGGGTGGCTCAGTTGGTTAAAAAGAGGATAACTATACTCTTGGTCACAAGTTCGAATCTCATCTTAAATGCAATTTACCTAGCGGTTGCGGATTACCTACAATAAAGAAAAAAAAATTAATTTCATTTCATTTAACATATTCATAACAAGAAGTTTAGCTGCAGGTTACCTACAATAAAAAAAATAACATATTCCTAACAAGAAGTTTAGCTGATGCGAGAGGCTTGTACACGAACTTTTAGACTATAGAGGAACCTGAAACTACTTTCCTTTGGCTTCTTCTGCACATCTGAGAACTAAAAGCATTGGAACTCCTGCAGAGCATCACTTTTTTCCAGCTCAACCTGAAAAAAGGTAACTCTCTCAACTTAATATTGAATAAATGTAGGATTTTATTTGTTGATTGTTATTACATTTCATTAGGTCAACCAATATTACCCGGTTTTCGGTTAATAACAAGTCTGCATAACTTGTGTTAGAGGATACCTTATGCTTCTTATTGAAGTTCAAACTATAATATTATTCCAGCTTTAGTGCCGCTGAAAGTGATCAGGGTCTCTGAGTCGGGCAGACCCTGAGATTCGAGTGGCCCTAGTCGAAATCATTTTATGGGGCCCTAATATACATATATAATGGAAATTCATATATATTTACTTAAAGAAGTTAGAAATTTTTGGGGCCCTTATGTGTCGGGTACCCTAAACGCAAGTCTTGTTCGCCTATAGCCAGAGCCACCCCTGAGATTTAGGCAAAATGTTGCGAATACTTCAAATTGAACTAATGCATGGAGAGTTGACTTCAGATCTTAAACTATTACAGAACTTACAAACTAATTCCTTAAATTAATAGCAATCCCCTGTTTAAGGGTTTTGTAATGCTTGTGAAGTATCTCGATAAGATCCAACTCAGGATTTTAAGAATAAAGAATACCGATCTCAAGAATTCTGATCTCAATTTCATTAACTACATTGATCATTAAATTACTAGCCAGTACAATTGTATCTCAAGTAAATCTCCTTTCTTCTCTTAAGAATGATCTTGTAGCTTCGCAGGTAATTGTTTAAGTTCTTTTCAGTTTTTTGTTCCTATGGTCTTTCATTCACACTTCGTGATCTCGTTATAATTGTAAAATGAATTTGGTTCTTCCGCGGATCCTATGATATATATACTAATCAAAGTGTTTCCATCTGATCTTCAATTTTATTTATGACTATTGATGGATATCACTGAATGTCTAGAGCATTAGAGTAGCTTTACTGCTTTTGTTGCTTCCGTTTGTTTCCATGAAATTTCAAATGTTTAAAGCAATGGACATCATGAAGCTAGGTAAATGCAGAAGAACACCTAGCTTTTTCTTTGTTGTAGGTTCCCTTACTCTCCTTGTCTGTATTGCTACGTTGTCAAAATTCTACTCTCTCAGAACTTTTGTTATTTCTGACACGATCTGCAACTTCAATAGTCCTGTGAGAGATAGCAGTTCTGAAAAGTACATAAAGCAAACTCTTGATACCGTTATTCAGAAAATCAAACAAGAAATCAATTATACTAGAGAACTGCCAGATGAATCCTCACATGGCCCGAGATTTGGTTCTTTTCTTGTTGAAATTTTGAGTCTGATTGAGCTAGTTGAGGAATCCATACCGCAGATTGATACAAGTCAGCTGCAGAATAGTGAGCCTGAAGCGGTGCACCCTTTAGTAAGGCGAAAACAGAATTCTGATGCTGCTGCTGAATACTTCTTGATAGAAGAGATCCGCAAGTATGTGAGGATCAAACCAAACAGGTTACGGAAACAGAACTTCATGGGAGCTAATGGAACCTTTACCAGCATAGGCCATGCTTGTTTTGTTATGAAGAAAGAGCTAGAGGAATACATGGATTACGATATTGGGGATATCTGCCTAGATGATTGGAGACTAGCTCAAAAACTGATGGTTCATGGCTGTGATCCACTACCACGAAGAAGGTGTCTCTCACGAGCTCCTCAACTATATACCAAGCCATTGCCAATAAACGAGTCATTGTGGAACCTTCCTGATAACAGAAACGTCCGATGGAGTCAGTATCAATGCAAGAACTTCACTTGCCTAGCAAACAATGTCACCCGCAAAGGGTTCTTCAAGTGTGCAGATTGTTTCAACCTCACTCATCATGAAATGCCAAGATGGATCATACCCGAATACCAAGATCCAAGCTCAAATCTAACTGCAGACTTTCTTATAACCGAAGTGCTTGATCTAAATCCAGGAGAAATCAGAATTGGCCTAGACTTCAGCATTGGCACAGGTACATTTGCAGCTAGAATGAGGGAGCACAATGTGACCATAGTTTCTGCATCCATCAATCTCGGGGCACCATTCAATGAAATGATTGCTCTTAGAGGCCTAATCCCTCTCTACCTCACCATCAATCAACGACTACCCTTCTTCGATAACACACTAGACTTGATACACACAACAAGATTTCTCGATGGTTGGATAGATTTCGTCCTCTTAGACTTTGTATTGTATGATTGGGACAGAGTTTTGAGGCCAGGAGGTTTGTTATGGATTGATAGCTTCTTCTGTTCAACGCAGGATCTCGATGACTATTTAGAATCATTTAAAATGCTAAGGTATAAGAAGCACAAATGGGTGATTGTTCCCAAAGTTGATAGAGATGACAAGGAAGTGTTCTTCTCTGCTGTATTAGAAAAACCACCAAGACCTTTTTGATACAGAGTGATGATATTATAGCTTTCATGTTGGATGTATGATTTTTTTTTTCCAATTGTTTTCCACTGTTAATATTGCCAATCTGCTACTTGTGTTATATCTTGTGTATATATTGAAAACAAAACCAAGGCACAAGTAAATTCAATTTATGAAGTTCATATTTCTTGTCGTTCCAGGTTTTGGATTCGATTCTCGCTCACCCCGAGATTTGTTAGGACAGATACTCAATTGTAAGAGATATAAGCCAAATTAGTCAAAAAAAATATGAAGTTCTTTACACATTTTACATTCTTTGGAATTTTTAACAAAAAATACATTTATGAAAGTTAAGCTTGATTAAAATTTTCAAATTGAATGTAATGTTAAAAGTACTCCCATCTTTGTAATCTTCAATCCGATAGCATTGAACAAAATGTATAAAATTGTGGTTTTGGCAAAGAGCACAAAATGCAACAATTCTTGTTCTCAAATTTAGAAATGAAAAAGAATGCGTTTGCCGGGAGTCGAACCCGGGTCTATTGCTTGGAAGGCAATTATCCTAACCGTTGGACTACAAACGCCTTGTGTGAAAATTATAATTTAGGACGTATTCAAAAAGGTTAATTTTACATTATGCATATGAATTTGCATCAACTGTTTGCTAGTGTAATAGAAAACGTTGATGTAACAAAATCTACATAACCCGCACCACTCTTACCGAACTGAAAATGCCATTCCCATGCCCGGAAGGATCTAGTAAGTAGTATCGGAGGACACATGTCTCCCATAAAATAAAATTTTACATTTTTTTCATTATTATTTTTAAAAATATATGAATGTGTTCCCTCAAAATTTAAAAATATAAAGAGTTTCTCAAATTTGTCCGGTCCCCCTAATCATATTTTCCTGGATCCGTCCCTGGTGCCCTACACTGATTCTTAGTTTCGATAAAGAACAATCCACCTTTGTAATATTCATAATTTACGGCTGCAAAAGCTTTTCAGGAAATTAGCGAGTAAGCTGTAGAATAACTTGCAAGTTTGAATTGATTTGCAGGGCTCAGCTATAGAATAACTTGCAAGTTTGAAATGATTTGCAGGGCTTTACTGCAAGTATCCTGTATAACATTTTAAGGTGAAAAATGAGGGGTGAAACACATCTGAACCTGTTTGCTTCATCATCTTCATCTCCATCTTCGGTATGAGCTCTCCATCTTCGGTACGAGCTCTCCATCTTCGGTATTATGTAAGGTCTTATGTTATTGCCTAATTGCTTGTAACATAATATAGAAAGGAGCTCATACCGACGATGGAGAGCTCATACAGAGATGGAGAGCTCATGCCGAAAACAGTTTTTACAAAAAAAACTTCACTGCTCTATTTTTTATTTACACAGGTCAAATGTGTCATCCACCTTTTAAAGGGAGATGTTAGTGACCGAATCAGTTTATCTGGAAAATGGAACCAGCATGTAGAGAATGACATAGAAAGTATAATGAACTCAGCAACAGTAAGTAAAACACACAATATTATTAATGTAGTTCCAAAACAAACATGTAAAGTTTTACAGGGTAAACTGCGGCGCATAATATTAATAGAAATCACAACATTTGCCTCTGCAAAGCGTACATCTCCTGTAACATGAGCTTGCATCAAAAGTTGGTACAAGCTTGATGGCTGCAATTCTTTCTCCGCCGAAAGATTCTTCCTTTCCTTTCTAAAATCTTGGAGCTGTGCCAAACAATACCAATATATATTAGACAATAATAAAGGCTGTCAAATATAATGTTTCTTTAACATATAGGGATATATTGCATACCTCCACCCATTGTTGCTTCAGGCAAGCGTTCAATCGAATACTTGTGTTTGGTAATGTACATGATTGGGACACCAGGTATCTGAGTGAGGCAAATCAGGTTATAAATCACATTGCAATTATAAATCGGTATACCAATCTAAATTAAAAATTGCAGTTCGACAAGTAATAATCATGCTCTCAAGCCAATTGCACTTCTTTATACCTTGCGGATTCTTCTCTTCAAATCTCGATCACATGTTGCTACCATATAGCACTTGTGCTGTTCACAAAAATATACATCAGAATGAATCAATTATGAAGATATAAGAAAGACGGTTGAACTATTATGCGAAGTACTATGCGCTGTTAGATTAGATGGAATGAATTAGAGAGGGAGTCAAACAAACGATGTATATTGTCAATATATATTAATAATTTTTATTCTTTCTTGCATACCATTCTATCAATTTAAAGTAGAGCTCAAACCACCCAATTTCAAAATGAAAGCACCATTCTCCTTCACTCATTTTTTTTTCACAACCTCATTAAAAAACATTATTCTAATTTTTTGTCTCCTCTGCCCACTAATTTTGTTTAAAGTTCTCATTCCATTTCTACCTCGTTCAATTCCTTTCAACCAAACAAAGAATTACAGTTCAAAAAAAATCAAAGTTTAACAGCTGGATACACATTTTGAGCCAGAGGGCAGTAGGAGAACTACAAACAAACGTTTGTTATGTAAAAGTATAATTAACCCTTTCTGAAAGCCAAAATGGACACTCCCTCCGTCCCACGCCCACCCAATTGTTAATATGTTGATGGGGCACGGAAATTAAGAAAGGTAAAGAACAAAAGTGGGTAGGTTGGACCTACTAAATTAGTGAAAAAAAATATATATGTTATTTTAGAATGTAAAGTGTTAACCATCTATTAGGAGGGAGGGAGTTTAATAATGGCTTGATGGAAAGGAGATGGCATGCTCACATCGATGGAAATTAAATACCTGAGTAACCCTCTCCACAAGACAATCATCAGCATACGTTCCTTTGTGAGTGCAAGGTAGTCTTTCAAATCGAGGATCTTTCGCAATTCTGGTGGACGAATGAAAATGCCGATGAAGAGATATGACTATTGACTTCTAAGACTAAAAAAAACATTCAAAATAAATATGCCACTGCATACCCTTACTAAAAGAGATCAAAGAAACAAAGTCTCAGATTGTTGGTGATGTAATGATACTTAACTAGTTCTATACACATGTTGAGACTATTAATTGAAGGGAAATGTTAACCACAGCCCTAAGGGCTATGTTTAAGCATTAAATACATGTGTTTTCTCTATCAAAATTTACTCTTGCTTCCATAAATATAACTGGGCCCCCCTGTATACACAATATGAGCACAAATTATAATGTGCCAAGTGTTGAAAATTAAGTTTTTATCCACAGCCCTAAGGGCTGTGGTTAACAGGACCCTTAATTAAATGATAGGCAGTATGTTATCCAGTAATTGAAGGAAAATTTTATATGTCTACACACTCCAATGGAGTTCACAGACATCTTTGGTGTGCATCTAAAATTCTTTGCCAAGTTGCCATGCTTGCATTACTTGCATATGTTAACACTTTAAAGTAAAATATAACAATATTATTACAACTTTTTTTCTTAAAAACAATAAAAAACGCAAGTAAAGAAATATAAGTTGAAATATTCGAAAGTTTGTTTTCAAGAACATAAAAAAACATTACACACTACCTTAGAGCAACTCGATATTTCTGACCTAGCTTTTCGAGTTCTGCCATCACACAATCAGTGATACATGGTGTACCTACATATATAGGTAAGCTTAATGATCAAATAAATCAATATATCCTTATGTAATTCATGAAATAAGTAACAACACGACTTGGCTAGTATATACAGAACAACAATGAGATCGCAGATAGGTTTGTTCAACTTTCAACATTTGGGAGAACAATATATATAAATTTATGTTTAACAAATCCATTAAATATGGTCTTACAGGTACGTAATGCATCAGTGTTTGATTAACCGCATGTAAAACAACTCAATTTTAATATGAGACGAATTACCATGCTTTTAGGCGCTCGATGGTATGTTGATTTAGAAAGACACATATAAAATTTATCAATCATCATTTATGAGACAACAAACCAGCCTTTACACAAAAGAATTAACTGAACGTAATCGATGAAGAAACTATTGGAACTTACATTTAGCATATAAACAGTCCATCATTCCTTTCTCCAAGTCCAACTACACAAAGTAATGTTGATAAAATTGTAAGTAAAATAATTTTGAAAAAAAAAATGCAATTGAAGTTCATGAACTGGAAATTAAAATTTGCAGGCCAAACATGATCCTAAAAGCTATAACATCATAAAAGTAAAGACCACATAATAACAATGTATAAGACCCCTGGTTTGTAGGTTCTTCGAAGTTCGAATTATATATTAACGCAGAAGCACACATAAAAACTCGAGGACAGACCTATACAAGTGGTTGGAGAATTTCATGAAGGACAAATATAGCATAAACAATTAAAAAGGGACAAAGCCTACATAATAAGAACGTGTTTTCTAGGTCATTTCACCATCCTGATTTTCATTTTTATAGGAACAAAATATATTTTATATCTTAACTAATTAAAATTATACCATATAAAATTCAAATGCATTAACCTAACTGTAATGTCATGTCAGCAAGCAACAAGTTGCACAAAAACTTTATAAGTCCTTTGTAGATAACGCACGTCACCAATATCATCAAAGAGAAAAGCTTTATAGAGAATCACATTTTACATGGCTTGAAATTTCACATGAATTTAAGAAAATCAGTTGCACCATATAGACATGCTAATAAATACAGAAAAAATATACAGGTTTGTGCACATGTCGCTGGAACATATTAATAAACTTCTTAATTAATCTAATAAAAATCATTACTCCCCGCATATCATATGATTTTAGGGGCAACAACTTAGCACTTACTTTATTCTGGATTGAAAAGTTAATGAAATTGGTATCAACCAACACTCGGTAAGGAGGCCCCAATGCAGTATTGTACTTGAAGAAGAGCGCAGAGGAAGTACTTGGTCTGCATTAACAAATATTTAGAAACTCCAGTTTTAGTGACAAACATAAGCAACCACAAAGTCCTTAAATTCACAATTAAAATAAGGAACTTACACATTTCTCGGAAGCTTTTCACTCTCTAAGTCCTTCTTGTTAGGATTCAAGACATTTTCTTTATGCCTGAAAGGCAGAAAAAGAAGATGAAAAATGTATAAATGAAGTGCAATAACATAGTATAACTTATGCTTCTAATTTAATATTAAGCGCGCACCTTTCTGAACTAGTTATCTGCTAAATCATTAAAATTTACAATCAACATCAAAATTAGTGTTTCAAATTTCAATCCTCACTACATCTTTCACATTAAGCATCTGAATTCCTATAATTCTATTCACAGGTCAGAAAAGTAGAATTTTATTCTTAGATAAAAGAATATTAAATAATTAGCTTAAGTTGCAATGGATTTAATTATTTAAGGAGGCACTTGAACATCAACGCAGTCTCCTTGTTAGAGTAAGCAACAAACACATACCAAAGAATGACTCGAAAACATAATTTTATAGATGTAAGAAGATATCTCAGGCAACACAGGTATTTGACTCGATATGTATAGCTACAAAATTGTCTCCATGAATAGCCACACTATAAATTCTGTATCAGCTGCAACCGGTAGCTAAATAGTTAAAAATTTTATCAAGGGACAGGTGAACAAATTGTCAACAGAAAGATCAAACTGAAATATAGATAACATCAACTATAGCTAAAACAATGTCTACGCTACTTAAAAATAGAATGACATAGCAAGTAACCTACAATCAGTATAAATGTATTTCACAAGCCAATGGAGGCACATACACATATATAAGATGGGGGTAATGCAGGGAGAGAGAGAGAGAGAGAGGGAGAGAGAGAGAGAGAGCGGAGAGAGAGAGAGGAGGGAGGGAGGGAGGGAGCGAGAGAGAGAGAGAGAGAGAGAGAGAGAGACGTTTTGATAGCTTTGGAGGTGATCATTTTCTTCACAACAGCAAACTTGGGGCCTTTTTTAGATCTACCCATCCTTCTAATTCACACCCAATTGAACCAAAATTCAATTTTAGGGTTTCTGCAACCCTCTCTCTGTATAAACCCTAGAAATACAAATTTGCACTTGCTCTGTTACAACAGCCATCAGCGCCCATTGATTTGTATTATTGGGCCTAGTGGGAACTGGATTGGGTTTAACAAGTCCAGTCTAAGAATATCACATGGCCCAACAAAGTATTCTTTCATAGTATTAAATCATTCTTTATTAAGAAAATTGTAAATCAGATTAACCAAGTTTTATTTTTGTTTTTTTGAACAAGATTAACCAAGTCATTAAAAGTAAGAAAGTTTATTAGGCCTGGCCAGTTAATCAAGTATTCTCGATTTATCTGATAACATTATAGTATAAATAAATACTTTGTGTATTAAATTTTCTCAAATATTTTAAATCATAATAATTTTTTAAATAAATATTTTCATCAAAATAGATTTTAAAATAAGTAATTTAATGTTTAACTAAGTAGTTATATCCATTTTAATTAAAATAAATTGCAAGAGAATTGTGTTCGTTCACAAAAGATCCTTAAAAATATGTATAAAAAGATTTGGACTTGTTCACGTTGAGTATCGAATGTGTGCGTATTAGCCTAAGGGCCTGTTGTGTTCCGGCTTATAAAGTATTTATCTCCCACTGTTTGATAATCCAACTTATAAGTTGAATTTATAACTTATAAGTTGATAAGTTAAATGTTAGTAACGACATACTTTTCTTAACTTATTTTGATTTTTTATTTTTTTATTAATTTTAGTTTTTAAATATTTATTTTTAAATGTTAAGTTAATACTTTTTTATTAATTTTAGTTTTTAAATATTTATTTTTAAATGTTAAGTTAATTTAAAAGTCATGAATTAAGATAATCATATTTAAAAATTATTTATTTTAGTTCATTTAAGTTAAAAAAAAATTAACTTATAAGTAAAATTAACAAAATACTTACATAACTTATAAGTATTTATCTATTTATCAATTTTAAGACACTTATTAATTTTAAGTTATAAATTACTTATTTTAAAATTTCTCAAACGGACATAAAATATCGAAAAAGAACCATACTATCGATTGACCAACATACAAGTTTTCAATATTTTGATTACGATAATCTTGTATAGATATGACATATATTGATAGTAATTTTTATTTTTCAATACTTTTATTATTTAATGGGAAGGGAACACGTACTTAATATTTATTTCGTGGGATGTGAATGAATTTAAGAAATGAATTCTGTAAGAAAATGGTACGAATATGATATATAGATATTTTTTTAACAAGACGGGTTTAAGATCTGCATACGGTCCTTTACCTTTTTTTAACGAGACGGATTTGAGAATTACACGGCCCCTTGACTTGTTAAAATTTGCATATTTTTTTATCAAATTAAAAACAGATTTTATTAATAACTTGAAATAAATTCAATCGGATCAAACCCCGACTGAACATGCAACCAGGTTGAAAAATAAATAAAGATAAATAATTAGCCGTTTTGTTTTCGGATTGTTTAACAAACTGAATACAAATATTTTGAAAATTAAAAATGAAGATAATAGTTTCCCGGACAATCCAATATACATCTCCACCGAATACAGTAACTTCACAATTGACCCTCACATTAATTCAATTAATAGTCCAATGTTCAGATGACTCAGCTGCAACAACTGACTTTAGATGCCTCATATTTTGAACAAATATTTTTTATGAGAGGTAAACACATGTGATTTTCACCGCCGTTTCAATCGTCCCCAACTATCGACATGCTGGACACCAGCTATAAACCTGCCGAAAATGTCGTTCAAAGTTTGTCAAAAGAATTTATCTATGACCAAGAAATTGTATACTGTCTCCAAGATCACAGTCATGAAACATCAGAGGCGGTAGATTTCTCGTCATTTCCCATTCACAAAGATACTCCAAGCCAACCACAAAGATTCACCGCCTCTTTACGAATCTTAATAAAAATTAGCTTTGTATCCGTGCGGTGCGATGACATAATGATTTATAAATTACTTTTTTCTCATCACTTAGTTCTATATTTATTTAAGTATTTTTTTATTTTTCTTCACTCCATCCAATAATATGTTAGTATATTTTATTAATTTTTGCTAGCGCTTATGTTTATTGTATTCACATTATGCTTTATATTTTTGAATTAATGATTAATGTTTAGCCGAATAATTAAATTACTGATCAGGTTAACTCTTTTAAACCAATTATATATATATATATATATATATATATATATAGTATAATAGGATATAATAAGTTAATATTTGGAGTCACGGGAAGTCGAACATGAGATACTATATTTTTGAAAGTATTATTTTACCCTGAAGACCAAACCATGACACATTAACTCTTTTATATCAATTATATATAGGACATAATATAATATAATGTAAAAATTCTTTCATTATCCACTCTCAAGTCTAATATGATGTACCTAAAATTTATGACAATTGTCCGGAATAAACTCGATTTCGTAAACTGTCAAAATTTATCAAAATTCTAGTGTGAAATTATAAAAAGTATAAAATAATTTAATTCAATCCCTCTAAACTATATTTCTGGTTCCTCCTGTGCTAGCCGTCAAAACATTTTAAGTAGTGCATTGTCATGAACACATTGAAAAAAAAAAGTAAAATAAAAATTTGCAATTGTGGTTGAGACACTCCTTTCAGTGTATACAACACTTGGCCAGTTGTTGCCACACCTATTATATGGGATTTCCTTTACTCAATGACTTCAGCTTTGAAATGTACTTGGTGGCTTTTCTGCTACACATTCAAAAACATAACAAGACAAATCAGCTTGCCTGACATTGCAAAGTATTCATAAAACTAGTATTAGTTTTTACAAGTTGAGGCATGAGTCATTGCATTTCAGCCATTTAACTTGGGCTGTAATGGCAGCGAAGTACACTTATAGTGGGCACCGGAGGGGCATGGGGCTACCATGCACTACCAACTCTCCCTTCCATCCGGTTATGTCCATGGATCGGACCTGTATCGGATCGATATTGATTTATATCCTATATCCTCATCCATCTAATTTTATCGGATTCAGATCGAATTTTAGTCGAATTCTTTACAACCCAATTAATATCTGGATTCGTTAGGATCATGGATTTTCGGATCGGAGCTCCGATCTATTTATATTTATATTTTTTATTTCTGATTTATAACTACGCATAATTCTATTCTCGCCAAGTTTAGTCTTTTTCGGTAGATATCTGTCCATAAATATTGTAGATAGAACGAATTAATGAAGTAATTAGATGATGATGATGATGATGATAATAATAATAATAATAATAATAATTGATTAGCTACCTTAGTTTCGCCAAAACTTGTTGGACCTCGGTTAGGCTGAGTGATGTTAAAAACTGATGTGTTGTGAGAAAAAGTGCCGGTGGAAAAAGCGTTGTCAGGAAAATTAGATGACTGTTTGGTATTTTTTTTAATTTATGCATATTTTGAGATATAATATATAAAAATAATGTTTTTGAGAAAGTTTTATTGTGAAACTAATAGATACTTCTTGCAAAGGCGGAAAACAGTTTTTTTCAAAAGCATGTGGATAAGTTTTTGCTCACCGCAGCTTTTAGACCAAAAGCGTTTTACCAGACAGCAGCTTTTAGAATTTATCAAACACCTTTCTGACAGCAAAAAACTGCTATAGCTGTCTGTAACAACAATACCAAACGGGGACTTAAGCGTATATACCCCGGGTTCTTGTGTTTGTTTTATTCGGTGATGACATGATTTAATATTAATATTCATATTCCAATTTAATTGCAATTAATCATATTTAAAATTTCGCTGTTTGACATTATATGATCACGTTGTCTTGATGCGTTTGTTTCTGCACTTTACACCTGATTAAACAAAAAGAAACTCAATAAAATGGAATGAAAAATGAAAATCTGAATGCGTATACATAAGATCTCCTTCTAAATATACAATTAGATTAATGTACGTGTAATTAACTTTTTTTAATAATGTACCGGGTCATCTTACTAATCATCTTTTTATTTAGAGACATTGTACGGTTAATGGATTATCTCTTGTCGTCTCAAGTTCTGGGTTCGATTCTCGCTCACCTCCGAGATTTGTTAGAATAGATACTCAATTGTAAGACATTTAAGCCAAATTATTAAAAAAAAAGAGGATTATTAAAACATTGGATGGGTTTGTCTGTATTTTTCATTTATTATTTAGATTTTAAATATTTCCATAAATTATTTAAGAATATACTAAATACTACCATTATTATATTAATTGTGAAAAATAATAGCCAGAGTTCTTCCCATGATTTTTCATGGTTTTTGACAAGCTTGGACTTGGCTGTTAATTGGCTTTTTTTCAAGAAGAGCTACAAATTTTGAAAATATTCCAATTTTTTAAAATAAAAAAATGATTTGTTGAACTTTTCTTCCCGATTATACGCGGTCTTACGGGCACAGTGTACATATGTTCGACAAATTTCGAATCCTCGACTTCTTGTAAAAATAGCGAGAGAGATATCACTGTACCAAGAATGTGAATTACATTTTGATTTGTGCAAGTATACGCTGACATGTCGAATATTATTTTATTAACGAATTTACCAATTTTGTAACAATTTTAAATTTTCATCATCTTTTAAGTTTTTCCTTATCAATAAAATAATCATGTTTGTATACATGCTGGATACCACTTATTATTATTGCATAATTCAGAAATTTTAGATTCATTTTAAGATATCCTATAAAATTTGATATTCGGATTTTTATTAGTTAGTATAATTCAGGATTTTAGATTCATTTTAAAATACTCTACGAAATTTGATATTCGAATTTTCATTCTCTATATCTTCAATTATAGTTTAATTCTTTAGATATATGAGGTGTATAATATTTTATAAAAATCTTCATTTTTTCTTGTTTAATGTACACTAACACACATATATAAATTAAAAAATAAACTACCACTATTATATAATAGAATATAAAAACAAATTTTGCAAAATACAATTAAACCTCGTTAAAGTAATCGGGTTGGAATCGAGAAAAAAATATAATTTTAGCGAGTTTATTACTTTATTATAAGTAAAATATACTGTGTCCATTATGTTGAGACCGAAAAAATATTATTTTAACAAAATTATTACTTTAACGATTATTACTTAATCGAGGCGTACTAGAGCACAAAATTTAGAAATTTCTCATGCTCATTCATTTGCAACAAAAAAAGTCCACAAAAGGGAAAAAAGAAAAAGAAGAAAGTAATAAAAACAAAAATATACTCCAAGAAAGCAAAAAACAGTAACAAATGTGAAAAATGTTGGTGAGTAAGACAGCACTTATTACAATTCAATTGTGTCCAAAAATTGAAATATTTTCTTTTTTATTTTTCCTTTTTTGCCCTTATTTTCTCTTCCTTTATAAACACTTCTCAGTTTTCTCCTTAACTTGTGTTCTGTCTTAAAAGCTTCCCCTTTTCTTGGTTTCAAGGCCTGTCATTTTGTTCATTTTCACAAATTACAAAGGGTAAGAAACAAACAATCTTGTTCTCATTCCTTTCTTTGGTATGTTTATATGCTAAATCTATACACACACATTTTGTATCTCACTTTTTGCTAATTCTTGAAATTATTTCAATGAAATTATTTCAATTTGCAATTTTAGGTAATTGTGTTGATGTTTCAGGGAAATTGAGCATGCCCCTTTATTCAGAGAGATCTTTTTGTGCTTAAAGGTACAATCTTGATTTGTTTTGTGCTCTTTAATTGTTAAAGATTCAATCTTTGTGGAAAATGATTTATGGGTTTTTTTAAAGTTTTGATTTTGGGTTTGTTTTTGATGTTTTAGATGTGTTTTCTTGGATGGTTTAATCTTTTTTTTACTAAGCATTTTCTTGTGAATTATTTAATTTTTGTGCAAAAGGGTTGGGGCCCTGGAGTTTTAAGGATTGGAATTTATGATTGAAACCCTAGGTTGTTTGTTAGGGCAGTGTCTGTTTTATGAGGATAATATGGTGCTTTTTTTTCCCTGTCAACCGAAAAATCATTGTTGTCGAATGAATGTGGAAAGGAGGTGTTGTTTTCTTATTGTGACATTTCTCTGTTGTCCTCTTCGGGTTGCTACCCAATAATGAACAAGTGGTTGTATTGCTTTGTTCACTTGTTCTTTAAGGTACTTTAGTGTGATTTGCATTCGATAGAAGCAGTCTATATGTGACGATTAGTGGTAGTTTTGTCTACTTCTAGTATCTTTCTTATTCCATAGAGTCCCGGTCTTGATTTCCGTTAACTCATATAGTGTATATATCTATATTGGTTAGAAACATATATTATGTGTTTGTTTAGCTATCTTGATGAATGTGGAGAGATATTAGCTTTTCTTTCTCGGTTGGTGCGTATAAGTTGTAAAATTTAATACAGTAATTTGTACTTAATCTGCAAATTTATGTATAAGTAGAGAGGCTTATGTAAGGACTATTTTATTCAGAAGAAATTGTTCAAGTTTGGGGATAAACTGGATTGCGGTTTTCATTTGTTTTTAAGTTGTATATGAACATATTTCTCTCTCTGGTCTGTAACTTCTGTAAGTGTATTTTTAAGCTGAACACATATTTTTCTTGCACAGAGTTTTGTTATAACTAAACTTAATATCATGCAGGTGGCAGACTTGGATTTGCTTGTCCCTAGATCTTATTATGCTCCATGATTCAGTAAAACTTCTGGTAAGGCAATATCTAGTCTTAGTTCTTGAGGAAGTGCTTTGTACAATTTCCTTTCTAATTTAATAGATTTTAATATTTAATGTTTTAATTCAGATTAGTTTCATTCCTTCACTATGGAAGGGGAAACATCATGGGTCAGTCATTCCGTAGACAGCATTGTAAGAAACGTCCGTGTTTTTGATTCGTATTCAGAGCTAAGTGATGAGGGGAACAATGAAAATACAACCGTTTCTGTGGATTCAATCTTGCCTGATGACTTGTTAGAATTAATTCTGGCTTATCTTCCCGTTGCAAGCATTATTAGAGCGGGTTGTGTGTGCAAAAGATGGAATGAAATTGTTGGTTCAAGGAGGTTTTTGTGGAACCTCACGCATGCTCTGCCCCAGAAACCTTGGTATTTTATGTTCACAAGCTCTGATGAGCCAATTGGTTATGCCTTCGACCCCCTTCTTCGAAAGTGGTATAGCATAACACTTCCCTGTGTTGAGACATCAAGTTGGTCCGTTGCTTCTTCATATGGATTGGTTTGCTTCATGGATGATGATAGTAGAAGTGAGCTATATGTATGCAACCCAGTTTCTAGTTACTACCGGAGGCTTGAGGAGCCTCCAGGTTTGAAATTTCCTGATTACAGTGCACTGGCAATCTCGGTTAAAAAGGAATCTCACTGTTACAATGTGTCAGTTGTGAAATCTACACAAGTCCAGGGAGATTTTTTTCAGTGGGAATTATCGATTCACATTTATGAATCTGAAACAATGACATGGGAAACCCCTTTGGTAGAGGTTTTAACTGGTTGGAGAGGTGGTGATGAGGGTGTGATTTGCAACGGGGTCTTGTACTTCCTGATATACTCGACTGGTGGTGGCATGCCAGAGGACCGTCACGGATTAGTAACTTATAATATATCTGGCCGGTTGTCCCAGGGCCCGTTGTTGAGGGGTTTTGTTCCAATGCCATGTCCTCTTACTTGTGGCCGTCTGATGAACCTAAAGGAGAAGTTGGTAATGGTGGGAGGTATTGGGAAACAAGACCGACCTGGCATAATCAAGGGCATTGGTATTTGGCTTCTGAATGGTAAAGTGTGGCAGGAAATTTCTCGAATGCCCCACAAGTTCTTTCAAGGATTTGGAGAGTTTGATGATGTTTTTGCTAGCAGTGGTACAGGGGATCTCATTTACATTCAGAGCTATGGATCTCCTGCTCTCCTTGTCTTCGACTTTAACCAGAAGCAGTGGAAGTGGTCATCAAAATGTCCGGTAACAAAGAGATTCCCCCTTCAGCTCTTTACTGGATTTAGCTTTGAGCCTAGACTCGAAATATTCCCATAATTTACTATGCATTTGAGGCGGTGTCATTGGCAAACTTATTGAGAATTTTAGCCTTTTGTCCTGCTCCTCTTTCCTCCCTTTTGGTTTGGCCATTATATTTAGTCTCTATAAATCATCTTAAAGAATTATAGAAATTGTATTGCCAAATGAGGCTTCTCATTAATGAAAAAATGGGATAATTTTTTCTTTCACCAATATTTTGCTAGCAGATGCAACTTTGTCACAGCTTTAGCATAATAGACCGGATTCATATCAAATTGCCTTGTTTTACCGTGTTTTTATTTTCGTTATTCTGTGAGATAAGTTTTCATTGCCACTGCAGTCTCTCGTTATGCTTTTATATTTTCAAGTCCTTACTTTTAATAATATGCATATTCCTGCTCCATTAACCAAATGGTCATTGCTTTTGTTTCATTAGTCTACTGTATTGGAGTTGTGAAGATTGCTACAAGACTTGCATAATAGATGATGTTTGTAGTTGGTTTCAAATTTTTAATTCGTTCCAGTTATATGCAATTCTTCTATCGTTGGCAAGAAGACTAGTCTTGCCCAGAGTGTGATCTTGTAGAAGGTTTTGTTTGTCTGATCCAACTTTTGCACCTCGTAGCATGATAAAAATGAAAAATACCTTGGGTCACCTAGACATTGCGAATTCTTGTTAGTTGTTACTAGATAGGTTTGATCAGACAGGCAGTGTGATGCATTGTCGCATATATTTGCTATTGTTCAATCTGCTTTCCGAAGATTGCAAGACGATGAAAGTGATTTTTTCGGACAGAATTATTCAACCTGTTTGATTCCCCTGTTACATCCTCTGCACCCTTGGTTTTTAAGTTCATTTTACAAGTTTCAAGCTGAATTTCAAATATTTTACAGCAAAATCAGAATCATAGATTGCCTAGATGGCATTTCCAAAACCGCAAATTAGAACCTTTAAGAAACCTTCTTACGGAAAATAATAAATTAACCGCATACACAAGGATCCTTCGTCTAGGAAGGTAGCTTTACATAACTGAGATACCTAATAGTAGCGAAAAATAATAAATTGACCGCATACATAAGGATCCTTCCTAAATGAAGGTAGTTTTACATAACCAATGAAGGTAGTTTTACATTACCGAGATACCCAATAGAAGCTGCCATGGTAAATATAATGCGAATAAATCTCAAGTTTAGGAATCCAAAATTTTCGAATTTCCTTAAATTGATTTCACATGATAAGGTCTTTTAAACTGTTGTCATGGTATAAGTGAACAAATCTCGAGTTTAGGACCCCAAAATTTTCAAATTTCCTTGAAATAATCTTATATGTATGATAAGGTCTTCTAAACTGATTTCGACTAAGGTCTCGTGTCCCGGATGCCTAATAATCTCCTTCAATCCAATCAGCTCTGTGATTAACACAAGAAATGCCCTTTACTGTCCAGTATCCCCAATGATGAAATGGTATACCAAAAACAAATGATTATCCTAAACAGAATTTTTGAAATAATCGTATTAAGATGATTGACAATGACATGATGAATCCTGATTCTGAGAATGACAAGTCCCTTGAAAAAATAATGAGATTCGGTACATTAATTTTGAAAGCAACATCAAGGTGCATGTGTGTTGGGAGATAAATTTAATGGGCCGTTTTCATTTCATTGTCAAAGTCCCTACTTGGGCTTGATTAAAGAATGTTGTTGAACCAATAATTTTAAGTGGTTAACCTAATGTTGTGGAAACTGTGGCTTTGGCCTTGATAGTGATTTTTTTTACATTAATGAGTTGTTTGGTTTGGTACCTTGATATCTAGACATCATGAAGTTGGTGAGGATTTTATATTTAATCCAACTCAAAAGTAAGAACTTATTTTTTGTCGTTCCAGATTTAATTCTGATTATCAGTAACATTTATTAGAACAAATAATTATTTGCAAGACATGTATAAATCAGATTCTTAAAAAAATGAATTTTTAAAACGAATAACTTGAGAGCAAGTCCGGTATCTTTTTTAGACGAGCTCATAAGTTCAATTATAAGGAAGTTACGTAAAATATAATAACAGTTTAATAGTATCTCGTGCTTTCCCAAATTATTAGGACATGTCTTTCATAACTTGTTTTTAAATAATTAGGAATTACTAGCCATTTCCTAAATAATTTTTGTCAATAAAATATTTATTTATTTATCCTCTTTTTACTTATTTATTTCTCTTCCTCCCATTTCTAGTCTATACCTTTTCAAAATTATTATTATTATTATTGTTGTTGTTGCAAGTAATGAGTACAGAGAACATTGTTGTGGTTGAAATACAAGATAATATCCTAAATCACTAGAATTTCACATTTTATAATATTTAAAAGGAACCTACTACGAAACAGTTGGAATTGACGTAACATAATGTATTACTACCTCCGTCCAATGGGGTTCTATACGTTTACTATTTGCACGTATTTCGAGACTTCTATAAAATATGGTTTCATAATGTTTTTTTTTGAATAAAAGTTTAAACATTAAACTTTTATTCAGAATTTTTTTTTTAAAAAAATATTGCTGAATTATGTTTTAAAGCAGCATTGAAAAGCGTGCCGAAAAGTAATATATAAAATTCAATGAGACGGATGGAGCAGAACTTTAGAAGACACTCTTCATTAATATAAACAGATGATTTATAAAAATGAGTTACATTTCAAATAAAAAATTCACTTATATTTCATTTATAATATAATGTCCGAGTCTTGGGCTGATCAGATCACTATGTAATGAGCTTGTACTTGTTAAGAATTGGGCTTTTAAAATGCTTGGCCACTTGGGTCAAAATGGGTTGTTGAAATGCACAAAACATCCTAAAAGCTGCAAAATTTTCAGCAATATTGTATGCACTTCTCGTTGGGCTTAGTTGCAGTATTAGCTAAAATGTTCGTCTAAAATAATATAAAATAATGATTATATAAAATTTGTTGAATCTGTAAGGTGATGTGCTCCAATGGAGATTGACGTTAAATTTGTGTTTATAGCTTTGTTACAGTTCCTTGATACGTGCGACAAATTTAGCCAATATAAACAAATTGACTATAATTTTACTTAAGGGTCTTGTATGATTGAAGTTCTCGTGCGACAAATTTAGCCAATATAAACAAATTGACTATAATTTTAGTTAAGGGTCTTGTATGATTGAAGTTCTCGAAATTATACAAATTATGTGTAATTTGTGCCATGTAGGATATTTTTGCTAGGGGCTTTTCCCATCGGAGATGCTCTTATGATCCCTCAAACCCGCCCTTTTGTTCTCCTTAAAGCCCAAGATCCTTCTTAAACGTTACCTCACTTTCAGTGACCCATTATGTATATAGCTTCTCTTAACGTAAGTACGCATCTGGTTCTATGGTCTAGCGGTTAGGACATTGGACTCTGAATCCAGTAACCCGAGTTCAATTCTCGGTAGAACCTTTCTTTTTTATTTCTCATAATTTTACTATCTTGCAACTCCGGGCTTTTCCTAATTGTAAAATTTGTTTAATTTTTTTTCTTGTCATAGTGGGGGAAGTAGCTTAATTGGTACTCCTTCCGTCCCGTTATACGTTTCTATTTTGACTTCTGACATTATTCATGATAGGCGATTGAATATTAATTTACGTCTAATCTATAAGATTAAATTAGTTATGAATTATCTTGTTAAATTCGTATTTATAAGTGTTTTAATAAAATAAAATTTTTATATTTAATACTAATACGAAATTAAAGATATTAACAATCAAAAGTGTGCATTGACAAACGTGTCCAATACAAATTAGAAAACGTTTTTAGGGACAGAGGGAGTAGATCATTTGTTTACTAGATGTATCATAGTGAACTCATACGGTATTTGCTAAAACAAGATTCGAGATTCAAATCTTAACTTCCTACATTTTTTCTTTTCGTAAGTGTTTCAAATTTTGATCCTCCCTATAGATCAAGGAATCATATTATTCGCAAGCAGCTATCACCTTTCTTTTCGTAAGTGTTTCACATTTCGATCCTCACGAATCATATTATTCACTTAATGGTGATAGCGCTTGCAATTGTGATAGCTCTCATTCACAGGTCTGTAAAGAATCTTACTTTGTTCTTGCCCACAAAATTTTCCACTTAAGCACTGTGCACCAAAACATCTCATCACTACTTCACAAATCTCTCCAAAAATAACAACCTGACTCACTTGCCTGAAGATTGAACTGGACCGAAACAGATAACTCCTCATAAACTGAATATCAAAGTTGTAAGAACACATTCCAGACAATATTCATTAACTGACTCTTAACTTGCAGTGAAATTTATATATGTAAGAAGGCACTTTGAACATCAATGCAGTCTCTTCGTTAGAGTAAGCAACAAACACATACTAAAGCATGACTCGAAAACAGATTTTTATAGAAGTAAGAAGATATCTCAGGCAACACGGGTATTTGACTCGATATGTATCAGCTGATAGCAAGAGGATAGTAAGAAGATAGCTACACACAACTGACTCCGTGAACAGCCACACTACAAATCTGTATTAGCTGCTACCATTAGCTATATAGTTAAAATTAAAATTGTCCTCGCAGGACAAGTGTTGATTGTCGACAGAAAGATCAAACTGAAACTTAGATAACATCAGCAGTAGCTAAAACTATTCTAAGCTACTTAAAAAATAATGATTATCAAGTACGCAACCAACAATCAGTATAATTATATTTCACAAGCCAATGGAATCGAATATTAGCACAAACAATTGGTGACTCCCAGCTTTTTACTCAAAATCTAATTACATATGAAATGTGAAACCATCAGAGATGCTATACAAACCAAGCCAGACCAACAGTTCAATGAATCGTAAACAACAAAAAGTAAAATAAAATCAAATAAAGCATAAAAGACTATTTAATGCTAAAACCGATTCTAAGCATAACAATTCCTTGATTAAACCAGTTCTGTTAATCCCATTGTTAAAGTAAGCGACAATCATATACCAATTACCTGTGTTTTATATTCACCAAACCAAAACACAACTCAAAAACACAAGTTAATAGATGTAAGAAGAAATTCTGTGATTCCGGACAACACAATCAAACTCTATATCAGCTGCTACAAATAGCTATAACCACTTTACGCTCAAAAAATTGTAAAAACACAAGAGGCCAACAATATTAAGAATTGTATTGTCAGCACAAACATCAAACTGAAACATAGATAACAATATAACATCAATCGAAGCTAAAAAGCATTTCAAAGCTACTCGGAGAAATATGCAGCAATTAACCGCCAACCAACAAAATTATCAATTTATCATCCACACGCCAAAAATGCTAATACTCAGCAAATCCACACAGACCTAACATGAATGAAAATTAAATATATCCACTAAAAACCTCATTACCCGTCAATCAAAAATAAATTTCACCTTATAGCTACAGTCATAAACTACATGTACCAACGGATCATCCATCAATATACTTTACTAGTATAAATCAAAATCAAATATATTTCCCTAAAAACTTCATAATTCTCCAATCAGAAATAAATATCAACCTATTGTAGCTAAAGTCACAAACTATATAAACCAAACCGGTCATCATCGATCAACATATTCATATGTAAATAAAACCACCAATTTATTGCCTCCCATCATCATAATCACCTAATTATATAACGATTAATATACCGAAAACACAATAGAACATATCGAAAAACTAAAACTAAAACTATAAAGTTGTCTTCCACAAGCTAAAACTGCTAAAAAGTGCCACACCAAATCACACATACCGATCTAGAAATTGTAAGATGCACATACACCTAACATGAATCAAACTTAAATAAATTGCACAAAAAACCTCATAATTCGCCATTCAGAATTAAATTATAACCTGTTGTAGCTAAATTCACAAGTACATAAACCAATCAAACATATTCACATTCATATATAAATAAAACCTCCAATTTATAGCATCCATCATCATAAGCATCACATATGTAACCATTAAAGAACCATCAATATATCAAAAACACAATAAAATAGAACATATCAACAACACGAAACACCTAAATCTTATCAAATATCCAAAAATCTATAAAATTGTCTTCCACAAGCCAAAAATGCTAACACGAGGCACACCAAATTACACATACCGATCTAGAAATTGTTAGATTCACATAGACCTAACATGAATCAAAATTAAATAAATCACAAAAAAATGCCAATCAAAACTACATTATAACCTGTTGTAGCTAAATTCACAACTACACAAACCAACCAAAACATATTCAACAATCAATAAAGTTGTCTTCCACAAGCCAAAAATGCTAATACGAACCACACCAAATCACATATACCAATCTTAGAAACTGTGAGATGCACATAGACCTAACATGAATCAAAATTAAATAAATTGCACAAAAACCTCATAATTCGCCAATCTAAACTAAATTACAACCTATTCTAGCTAAATTCACAACTACATAAATCAATCAAAACATATTCATATTCATATATTAATAAAACCTTCACTTTATTGCATCCCTCATCATAACCATCACATACATAAACATAAGTGAACATAACACAATCACACGATCACGATCATCAATAAATCTCAATCACGAGACTTCTAAATTATAAACAAATTGCACAACAAAAGTTAAAAACTACATAACACAACTGATCATCAATTGTCACTAAACACAACACATTCACATTCATATATAAAAAAAACTCCAGTTTACTGCATCCATCATCAAAACCATCACATACACAAACAAAGGTAATCATTATTCGACTTTATCATTACATAACCATCTATATTCCTCAAACACGAGACTTCTAAATTTTATGTTTGTACAAAAACCTCATAATTCACCATTCAAAACTAAATAACAACCTGTTGTAGCTAAATTCACAGCTACATAAACCAAGCGAAACATATTCATATATAAATAAAACCTCCAATTTATTGCATCCCTCATCATAACCATCACATACATAAACATAAGTAAACATTACACAACATCAATATATCAAAAACACGAGACTTTACGAGACTTCTAAATTTTATCGATATCCTCATCCTCAAACTCAATATAATCATCGCCAGCATTCTCATCCTCCTCATCCATCCCACCAGCAATCCCCTCATTCAACCTCGTATTCTCCGGTAACTCGCCATACGCCTTCAACAACCTCGCCTCATCAGGCATATATTTCAGTATCACATCCGCCTTATCATCCTGATAATCACGAAGCCCGACGAGAATAATATCGCCAGCTGCAATCCACACCTTCTTGTGCATTTTGCCGCGGATATGACAGAGCCGTTTGGTTCCGTCAATACACATGGCTTCGCATCGTCCGTTTCCCAGCATGCGCATCACCTGCGCGTATTCTTGGCCGTCTTCTTTGAAGACTAACTCGCGCTTCTCGTCATCGGCCTCGTTTTTGCCTCGCTTGCGGTTCTTGCCTCCCTTTCCTTTGTTCTTCGGCATGGTTAGAGATTGAGAAACCCTAGATCGGACGGTTGAGATTTGGTTTGAGTTTGGGGCTGATGATATTGAGATGAGAATAAAAAAGAGAGGTGAAGTTAAGCGCTGTGTTGCGTGGAAGATCCGAAAGTTTTTTGGGTCTTTTGTTGACGGTTTTGCCCCTATGATCTTTATTAATTTGCATGATTGGTAAATGCAGTAAAAAATTCTCCGTACAGTAATTTGTAATTACTATTATGTCCCTCATCTTTTTCTTGCAAAGTTGACAAAAATATGGTCATAAAATAATTTATCAATTCTCAATTTCATATACACGTCCTCCGTGTTTGTAAGTACTTGTTTGATATTATTTTTTATAAGAGATTTTCATTTTTGTACATATATTAATATTTTAATATACTTTGAGTGATTAGTTAAAAAATATAATTTTTATATAATATTTTATAAATTACACGATATACATATTATCTATTTAATTTAAAAAAATACAAATAATATTTTTAATTATTCAATAAAAAAAATTAAAATACGTGCAAAAATCAAAACTTATATAAAAAATATTTTGTTTTTATCTACCCAAAGTAGTTCAATATTTTTTACCTCCTTCATCTTTTTAAGTATATATTTTTACTTTTATAATCAATTTTTTCTATTATTTTATTCTGATTACAAACATAGTTTACTCAATTTTGTGACCTTATTTTTATATGTTCACTTTTTATTTTACAATTATTATTATTATTTGAATTAAGTATAAATATTTTTTAATTCAATAATACTGTTTTCATATTTTTTTCAAATAATTGTATTATATTAAATTAATATTTTATCAAAAATAATAGGCAAAACAATTTCATTAACAAAGTAGTGCAATTTAATTAGTTTTGATTAATAAAAGATTACAAGATTTATAGTAAATCTTAAAAAAAACAAAACTTGTGTCCTACTTACCCGGTTATTCAATGCTTGCAAATTACAAGTTTGTTATTTAATGTTAGAGTTAATTGCACTTTGCAATCCCACCTTTCATTTTAAATCAAAACAGTATACCTATTTTACAAAATACAGTTTGCAACCCTTAATTTTCGATATCAATTATAACATGCATCCCTTCCGGTTATAAAATTGAAATTGAGATGTTGATATTAATAACTAAAATTTTAAATTAATTAAAATATTTATTTTAATACATTTTTTACATGAAAAAATTATAAATATTTTCTATGAGTAATATTCTAAATTAATTATAATGCTAAATACTTAAAATATATTTATTAAGCACAATATATGTTTATATATATAATCATAAAGTTTCTAAATATATCTAAATTTTAAAATTTTAAAAATTATACTGAGTAATAAAATAATTGACATTAAAATTATTTTTATAATTTGAAATTCTAAATTTTAGTTTAATTTAAAATTATTATTTAAATATTTTGTTGAATTTCAATTTTACCCTCCACAATATAAATATTTTTAACAAAATGGTTAAAGTGATGCATATTGTATTTGATGTCAAAGTTAGGGGTTGCAAACTGTATTTTTGAAAGCAAGTATATAGTTTTGTTATTCAATGAAAAGTAGGGGTTGTAAAGTGCAATTAACTCTTAATGTTAACATGCTTATAGGTGAGGGAGATAGTAGTAATTACTAATTACTGCGCGAAATAAATTTTTACTGCATTAATCACCACCCTTAATTTATTGGGTTGGGTTGGGAAGGTGGGCTAATTTTTGGGTTTTATTAGGCCAAATTGGGAAGAATAAGAAATCATGTAAATGAAATGAGTGAGATACCGTTATGTAAAATGTGTTGAGTATTTTATGGATTATGATATTTAATATTTGACTTGTAATGTGACCAAAATGATTATAGACAATATTTATTTTCGTGTTGTATACGAGTATATTTATACACGAGACTAGATTGTGATCATGTTTGTTCATGTGTTTTTGTGTTGTGTATTCAAAATGTAGTGTTTATATTTGTGTTGAGTATTCTATGATATTTAAAATAGATTTATAATGTGATCGTATTTTGTGATATTTAGAATAGACTTATAATTCGATCAAAATAATTATAGAGAATATTTATTTTCTGTTGTATACCTAAACGGTAAATTCATATACGCATTAAATCACGATCATGTTTGTTCATGCATTTTTGTGTTTTGTGTAGTTAAAATGTAAGTTTCAAATATTAAATTTTCGTATTATTTTCATGGCATGTATGAAATTGTTGTTTTACCGAACAACCCAAGTATCATGATTATCCGCCGCACGCGAAATGAATGACGCCTGTATAAGTTAAATTAGTCGGGTTCTAGTTTGATCTCTTGTAAAGTAGAAGTCAAATTATTTTTCTCATCAAGAATCATAGCCTATCCTGTGTTACATATTTCGGAAATCGGAATTATTCGGTTGGGGTACTGATTTACGATTTATCGATAATTGGTCAAATCATATCAATATTTTTGACCGTTTTTTGAGCGATTTATCGGCGATTTTTGAAAAATCGGCCGATTTCTATAACAAAGCCTATCGTGGACAAAATAAAGATAACGTTTGTATTGCTTCATACTTAGTTTTGTTTACAGCATTGGTGCCATGTGTAACTTTTACCATTTGGCAATGTACGTTCGTTAATCCCTCCCCTATATAATGCCAATGGCACTTCACATTCATTAATCAAAAGCCTCTCTTCATCTCCTCTCTCCGTGTGTCTGTGTTGTAGTAGTAATTTATTTAGTTAGATATGAAAAATATGAGTGGTGGTGTGAAATTTACTGTGATGGTGGTGGTACTGATGGCAATGCTGGTGAGTTCCAGTGAATCAAAATGTGAATTTGAGGCCATTTTCAACTTCGGTGACTCGAATTCCGATACTGGTGGGTTTTGGGCAGCGTTTCCGGCACAAGGTCCTCCCTATGGCATGACTTATTTCAAGAAACCTTCTGGCCGGGCTTCTGATGGCAGGCTCATTATTGATTTCTTAGGTATTGCACTTTTTTTTTTACCATTTACAGTTTTACTGTGTTGCCTCACTGCTTCCCTGATTAATTTTAGTGCCTGGTGTTCTTCATCAAGCATCGAGTCAACTAATGTCTAATCGGTTAATCTAAAATTTTAAGGTGTCAGAGGAAGCCCCAAACATGATCATATACTCTTTTACACGTAGTGTAGTTCGAGTGTTAGGCTAAGGATGGTTCGTGCAGTACATTTGTTCACCGATATTTGAAAAAGATTGTAGCTCAAGTGGCTGTATGGTCCATATGTGTATTATGCACTGCAGAAATGCACAAGGGCCAGCTGGAATAATGTTGGTATGTGACATTTTCAGTACCTCATCAAACTTGACTCCTCTATTATTATAGTGGAGAAGGATCAGTTGGCAGTTGCCTGTCAATTGCTTCTCCACAAATTTCCCCAATTTCGTTTCTTATCCTTATCATATGTTGGTCCCTAGGGACCGATAAATTTACCATATTAGCAAAAAACTGAAAATTTGTGAAGACGCTATGATCCAGCAACTGCAAATATAGCTCAGAAGTTCCGGATCCAATGAGGCGAGAGTAGAATAGATAAGATGAGGAAAATCTCCGATGATCAAGTACTGTAACGACAAACTAATAATAAATACTGTATCCTGGTGATTGCAGCTCAAGCTATAGGAGTGCCATTCCTCAGTCCATATCTACAATCAATTGGATCAGATTACAAACATGGAGCTAACTTTGCAACACTTGCATCAACAGTTCTGCAGCCTAATACTTCCTTGTTTGTAAGTGGGCTCAGCCCTTTCTATCTAGCAATTCAGCTCAATCAGCTCAAGCAACTCAATCTCCTGGCCCAGCAGCCTCATTCTCACAGAGGTAACACTTTTAATCATTATGATTGGTTTTAAAAATTGCAGTACTCAAAATGCAATTACTTTTCTTGAATTGACAAATGCTGCATTTTGTGATGCCAGGAGCAACCAAACTTCCTCATCATAGCGTATTTAAGAAATCTCTGTATGTTTTTTATATCGGTCAGAACGATTTTACTGGGAACTTGGCAGCAATAGGCATAAAAGGAGTACAGCAATATCTTCCTGATGTAGTCAATCAAATTGCTTATGCCATCAAGGTCAGTTCAACCGCTAAACATACTTTTTTTTAACTGAGACATTGTTTAGTCTGGTTTGATGTGTTTACTACTTGCAATTAAATCTTACCTTGCACATTAAGGATTATACATCAAAGTTCGTGTAGAGAACATTAGCTACAATGTACTAATCTTGATGATGCGAATTTGAAGGATATAAATGGAATAGGAGGAAGAACGTTTATGGTGCTAAATATTGCACCAATTGGTTGCTACCCTTCATTTTTAGAAGAGCTCCCTCATGATGAATCTGACATTGATCAATTCGGATGCTTGATATCTTACAACAATGCAGTGGTTGAATACAACACAATGCTCAAAGATGCATTGTCCCAAGTCCAGAAACAACTCTCTGATGCTAATGTTATATATGTCGATATCCATTCTGTGATGCTTGAGCTCTTCCGACACCCTACTCTTCATGGTATGTGCTTGTGCAGTGGATGCATTGATTTCTAAATTGTCTCAAATACCCTTAATTTTACATTTGGTACTAAAGTTTCAATTGGATCTTACATAATCTTGTAGGTCTGAGGCACGGTCCAACAGCATGTTGTGGAGTTGAGGGGAACAAACACAAATTCAATCCTCAAGTATATTGTGGAAACACTAAGGTTCTCAATGGAAGAAATGTAACTGCACAAGCTTGTGGTGATCCACACAATTATGTAAGTTGGGATGGGATTCATGCCACAGAAGCTGCAAACAAGATCGTGACAGAAGCCATTCTTAGTGGTTCGTACTTTGATCCTCCTTTCGACTTTCACAAATTTTGTGATATCCAACCTATTGGTTGAGAAAATCAATGTAATAGTTAAGCAGTGATGAATCAACTGCTAAGAAGTTTTTATAAACGAAAATCAAATATTCCGATGCAGCTGAATCTTAAATGTTCATCGAAACTCTGCTAGAATGATCCTACAAGACTGTTCCACAGGTTTATAATCAAAAACAAAACTAAGCAAACAGAAGGTAATCTATAGACAATTTATCCATTAAGAAACTAGTTAAAATGTGTATTTACTCAGAAAAAATGTGATGAACTGAAAGAATATCTAAACTATGTAAGATAAAACATAGAACAAAGGTAGAATCAAGGAACATAATCATTCTCCAGAACTGGTTGAGTTCTAATTCCACCGGCTGAAGGCATCCTACTCTGTCCAATCCAAACAATATCCAACGCCACGCTGTTCTCTGACTCTTTTACCAAACACTCGACTTTCCAGGCCCTGAACATTTTAAACACTAAAACCCCGGAAAAAATTAACAAAACAAACCCTCCACCTCCGATTATCAACCAGAACCATAACTTCTCCCTCCTCTTCCTCTTCTTTGTTGATGGTGGCTGCAACGATGGCACAACTATTGAAAAATGGCCTTGATTACGAGCATTACACGTGTAATCAGGCACGGTCACACTACTAAACTCAATTTCAGTCCCATCAGGTCCAAATGTAACACACTTCATTGTTGCATTGTCATTCTCATCAAGTGAGACACTTGAAAATTGAACCACAATTGGATCTCCCTGGAGACTAATTGTAACCATTTGACTCGCGTTCAAACTTGAAAAATTCGCATCAGCACCATAAATATGAAGACCAAGAACAGGAGCAACAAATGTATAATTAGGTATACTAAAGTAAGAATCTGACAAATTTCCAAAATTCTGAAAAACAATGTCTACTCTGTTAGCATAAGGCAATGCTAAAATTCTTTTCGGAATTTTAAAAAAACTCGAATTTTCCCCTCTACGCCACAAACTTCCACTTTTTAACCTCACATACGAAACTTCAACCCCGGAATAATTAGAGGGCAGAGATATATTATAAAGAGTACCTGTACGAGGTTTTTTCACAGCCTTTTTCGCGTACTCATGAACAAAGTCATCGAAAAGCAGAGGATCATAACGTCGAGTTTCCGCTGCAAAAGTCTTTGTAAGGACTGATAACGGAAGCACTAGTGATAGCCACATGAAAAACATCACAGAGATGATGTTTTTGTGTCCCATAAAGATCATGTATTCATGAAAAAAGAATAAGTGTCTGCAAGAAAACTCTGAGACTAGTGTTTTATGATCAAGACTTGAAATATTAATCAAGCTAACGTAAAATGGAAACTTGTTGAATCAAGTTAAATATGGTTATAAGATCAGGGTTTGGATATTTGATTGATACTAATGAAAAGAGAGTTGGGAAATAAGGAAACGATGATCATTATGTACAGCTGGTATGAATCATACAAGTCAAATAAGTATATTTAAGGGTTGGTAGGTTGTATATAGTGATATTATAAGAGAGATTCCGGTTACAAAACTAAAAATTATCAAATCTAGTCTAGGAAATAAAACTCGGAAATCAGTTATACTCGATTGCATCTTCGAAATATCATCCGTCAATTTACGTTTTAAATCGAGTACTCGTTTAAATTCGAATAGGCTGATTTTTGAATACCCGTCCAAGTACACGTAAAATTCAACTAATTTTTAAAACATTAAATTTAGTATGTTTATATTAGTTCAATTTTTCGTTAATTTACAATTTTGGTTTCGTTGCTTTTTTTTTTACAAATATGATTTATAACCTTATAAATGAGTTCCTCCCAAAATTAAGTTCCTGTTTTCGGGAGTGTACGAGTATCGAACCTGGAACTTAGGATCCTGAAACGACTTTTAAGTGTTTGAGTTATCCAACCGTACTCTTGTTCCGTTCTAATCTGAAACGCCTTTTAAGCGTTTGAGTTATCCAACCGTGCTCTGGTTCCGTCCTGATTAAAACGGAACAAATGGAATATTAGGTTGGTTAAGATGGGTTTTAATGTTTTATATACCTTGCAACTAACTTGTTATAATGTGAACTGCTTTTTGAATTGTTAATGTGGTTTTAAAATGAGAAACTTGTATGCTTGATCAAAGTGTGACAGTTGGATTGATTGGGGTTTATGTACCTACAATCACACTAAAGGGAATATATGTGCATGTATGTATGTATAACTTGTAAGGGAAAAAGACAGTGGAAAATGACAGTCGATGCCAACAAGGTCAAGGCTAATGGTATAAACACGCCGGAGAGGACGGAGCTGTGAACTTAAAGTAGTATTATTATTCACACGATAGAAATATGCTTATTTGTTACGCAACTCCAAAAGGCTCGTAAATCACCTCCTAAGTCAAAATTTAGAGAGAATATATTGAAAATTAACTCCAACAAACTCCTAAATTATCCTCAAATTTTAGGAGCCGCTATTTTCTCCTCAATTTTAGGAGTCTCTCTCCTCTCCTTACTTCATTTTTTATTAGTATATACATCTTTTCTTAATTTTATATCAAAATGATTTTTCTTACTCTATTATTTAAACAGTAGATTGAATTCAATCTACTACCTCTTTAATATTAAGTTGCATTGTTTACACAGTAGATTTAATTCAATCTACTGCATCGTTGATATTAATTAGTAACAGTAGATAGAATTCAATCTACGGCTTCGGTGATGTAAAAAAGTTTCCGTGACAAAAAATACATAACCTTTTATATAATTAAAATTCAATATTTTATACCTTACAAAAAGAGAGATTCAACATTTTATATTATTTTAGAAAAAAAAATGTAACTAAAGTATTTGAATTGGTTGAAAAACATGCAAGAGAAGCATATATAATAGTAGTGTGTAGTAATGTGTAATTATAGATAACGTGTGCACCCTATCTATGTCCAAAATATAGTTTAAAAAATAAATAAAGATAAATTTGAGGAGGATTGTTGGAGTGAAAAGACAAATTTCTATCTTAAGTTAGAAGGAGTCTATTTAATAATATTGTTTTTGAGGATAGGAGTAATGAACTCTTGGAGTTTGCTCTTATTTGATCTTATTTGAGGCAAGTTAGTAAACATATGTATCTCTTGAGATTTTTTGAAGTTTTTAAAAAAAGCATAGATTTGTGATAAAAAATATTGATACTAGCTAATTGGAAAGAACTTTTTTCCTTGTATACATGGACTTTGACTTCATTATAAAATGGAAATTTTATAATTTTTGCTTGCTATTCAACGATGTATTGTAGCTCAGTATATCACTTACTTATCTCGTATAATTAGATAGATTTTCTTTATTTTCAACTTTGAAACCATTTCTTTAAAAGTATATATTATAATTTATAAAAGATGTTAGAATTTTCAAAATATTTTTTTGAATACCTAATATCACTATATTCAAAGACACACAAAATCTCATCGGACTGTCTTTATTTGGGTGTTAAAAAGCCTAACTTTTTAAAAAAAAAAATGAATTTGGTCAGATGTTTTTTGGGATCGGATTTTTCAGGCTCTTTTTTTAGATCGAGTCAAATTTCGAGTTCAGGTGGCAAAGAGGTCAATTTTTACGAATCTTTTTGGGATCAATTTTTTCAAGCTTTTTTCGAGTTTCGAATTTTTTTAACAAAGTGTGTCGGGTTACATGAACTTAATTTAATGGGCCAAACAGGCCAGGATGTGTGGGCCGTGTATAACTTACTGTCTGTGAATGCCCATAGGCTATATTCATATAGCTAATCACCCGATTTTCCCCCAAATCAAAACCATAAAAAATGTCAACCCTAAGAACCCTAAAAACCCTAAACCCCCAAATCAAAACCCTAGCTTCTCAATTCACTCAAAAATGCTTCGTAAGTGGCACAGCCAAAGGCAAAGCCAAGCTCAAAACGGGTCAAATCCTCAAACGCTCCACAGTCTCCACCAAAAAAGGCACCTCCCAACCCGACCCGACCTCCAAAGGCCCGGGTCCGAGAAAATCCGAGTTCGAGCAAATGGTCGACGACTGTCTCCGTGCCACCGCTCCTCTCCGCCGTGTCAAACCCAAAGAACGCGCCCGCGAAGTCATGCGTGAGAAAATGGGGCTTCTTTCGGAATCTCGAAAACTCGAAATTCAACAGCTTAAAAAACAGAGCAAGGAGAAGGTTAACGATGAGCCTGGGATAATTGGAACGCCTGGATTGGATTTGATCACTTTAGGGTTAGTGAATGCCGAGGAGGTTCCCAAATATAAGCTGAATGTGGAGGATGGGAGGAAGTTAGCGAAAGAGTATTCGCGGGTTTTGATGAGGAAACATAGGGCTAGACAGGCTGCGGGGACTAACTTGTTGAAATGTAAGAAGGAAGCGATTGAGGCGTTGCCCGAGGAATTGAAGAGTGCAGCTTTAGTGCCTGATTTAGCTCCGTTCCCGATGAATAGGTTTATGGCGACTTTGACTCCCCCGATTGAGGGGTATATGGATAAGATCAATGAGGCTGCGAAGAGGAAGGTTGGGAAGGAGAAGCTTAGGTGATTTGGTTCGAGGTTAGGGGTTTGGTTTTTTGTGGTATCGTATTTGCTGGCTTAATTGTATTTGCTAGCTTAATTTGTCTTTGATGGATTAGTTGTTTTTGATAAAAAAACGTTGTTAAGCTGGTAATTGTCGGTTCTATAATGTTATGGATTATGTTTCTGGTGGTTTTTACGGATAATTTAAATAAAATGGAAAATCGTTTGCTTTTAGTTTGTGCAATGCTGGTAAATTTGTTTGTTGCTGTTTTACTTATTTTGTTGTTATAGAGTGTTTTGACAGGATTTTTTGATAAGGATTGTTTGGATTAGAAATAATATTTTAATCTTCTATATATACGCATGTATGTAATTTGGAGTATAATGTAATAGTGAGAAGTTAGATCTTAGAGATGTTAGGAATTTGGAAGTTTGGATAGAACTGTATATATTTTAGAAGGCAGCTTGTTGGCTATGTTTAATTGTTTGTCAGTGTCATATATTTAAGCTTACATTACATGAATTTACGAATGTAAGATGATGGAAATGTCATTATTATCAACTAAATGCTGTGAACTCGGGCATCCCATAAAGTGAACTGATTATTATATATGTACTAGTGAAACAGATGAGAAAGGATCAGTAGATGTGTAAAACAAACTACTAACTTAGCGATGTACTAGATTTGGCATTGATTAGTTCCTTGGGGAAAGAACTTTCTTTTTCCGAAATCTAGAAACGTGTCAGATTTCTTGTCCATTGTGTAGTGATCATCATTCTCGCCAGTTTCTTTTCTGTGATTGTAGTAGGACTTGAGCTTTGAGTTGCTGCCTATAGATATTCTTTTATCCTGTATTGTCTGGAGAAGAAGTTTTGTCAACTGTTATCGTAGATTGTGCTGTACTGATGTTTTAGCCTGTGAAAAGATGTTGGTTCATTCAACTCGGTAATAATTGGTTTAGTACTTCCTTGTTATTATCGATCTTCTCTTCTGCATTTCATCCTGGTCTAGAGCTGGTATTTCTGCAGCAGTTTCTAGGGCCTCAATAACATAGCATGTTTTGAATTTAGAACTCAACACAGTCCCTGTTCTGACATATGCTGATAGCTCCCCCCTCTCACATCTTCTAAATCCAAACAATATTTGATGTAATTTACACCTTTGAACTTTTTGTGAAGTTCTTTTAGGGGTATTTAAGCGCTTTCTACTTTGTATTCTTATCTTTTACTCTTAAGTTTTTTCTGATCTCTTCTGATATAGTTTCAGAAGCTATAGTGTATACATCAAACAGCAAAACACATTGCTTTTGGTTGATTAAACTGTCATGTTTTAACACCGTCAGAGCCTGAAGTCTTCCAAAACCTCCCCATTTCTCCGGAAGCCGAATCGAGCTTGAAATCATAATAGCACTAATGCTATAACCTGGGAGTACATTTATTAGGAAGTTCTGTTTAGTTTCTATATATATATTAGACAATATTAGAGGAATAATATTGTAATTTAGTAATGATATAATTTGCTTTCCTTGCAATTCTGGAGCACGCCAATGGAACTACTTGCGTTTCATCAGCACCCTGACAGAAGTCATTTCTTCACTTGTTTTAATTCCATACGCTTTCATATGCCTAGAAAAACTCGGGCATAGGGTAAAATATGAGAAACTGTGGAAGCACGTTTTGAACCCTGTTACGTACTTGCACAAGATGTGGAAATTTTTTTTGGACAGACTAATTATTGTTTTTTCAAAAAGTAGGGATCATGTATATATTACAGACCCCGTAGTAGGATCACTAATCAACCGAATAGTATACATAATACATGTGGATTCACAAGATTTGCTTTTGATATGTGGAATTGTGGATTGTTTTATTTGGTCATCAACTTAGTATTCATTTTGCTGCTTCTGTTCTCTTTTTGCAATAGTGTGGAATGTTTGCTCATTTTTGCAGACCTTCAATTTTTAGTGACATGAGAGATGTGGTCCTTAATCTGCCCCAGTTTGTTGGGTGCCAAGTTGTGACCGTTAAAACGTATAAAATGCTTCATGCTATTAGTATGTATCTTACAGTTCTATGATTCAGTTTCATGACTGAAGCTGTGACATTCATATTGGAGTCGGCACAAAAGAATACACAGATAGATGATACTTTCTATATGAAGCACCGGTTTAAACTTTGGCAAACGAATGTAAACGAGATTATATGTACTGGATTAAAAGGGCCAGTCATTCTATAATTAGGATTCATTTCTTGTTGCAAATTTCACTTGTAGCAATACCATATCTCAATGGATTGACGTAATTTTTCTACTGCTTGTACGTTCCCAGAATGTTGGTTTTTCTCCAAAATGAAACTTTGTTGGTCAGCATCTTGAACTGGCCATCTCTTTGTGGCTTGTTGACATAAAAATCTGCCAGGTCTAATCTTTGCATTTTAACTGCTGGGTTGGGACATGTTGGTGGTGAGGTAATGGTGTCAAAATGGAACAGGACATGTAACTTTAGGCTTGTTCAAAATTTTGTTCCTGTCTGTACCAACTGGAATCCTACTTTTAATTACTCAATGTAAATTTTATACAGATTTTTTACTTGACATCAAATCAAATTAATATAGACTCTGCCATCAAATGATCACAGAGTACAACCCGAGTAGTTAAAGACAACAAGGCCATGCTCGTACTAACTTTTAACCATGAGCCATCAAATGATCATAGAGTACAACCCGAGTAGTTAAAAAAACAAGGCCATGCTCGTACTAACTTTTAACCATGAGCCATCAAATGATCATAGAGTACAACCCGAGTAGTTAAAAAAAACATGGCCATGCTCGTACTAACTTTTAACCATGAGCCATCAAATGATCATAGAGTACAACCCGAGTAGTTAAAGAAAACAAGGCCATGCTCGTAAGCATAATCAAGTAAAGAAGAAAGCAAGAAAGTAAAGAAACAGATTGAACTCTAACCTTGGTCCATTCTTACAGGTCTTGAATTTGCACCTCATTCTGTGGTATGTTGAGTTGAGCACACGGTACAGCCCCATCTGTACGATGTGAATGATACTAACGAGTCGTGTATTCTCTCATATCCGCGAGGCTTAACAAGAGTACACCCTACTATACTGCTACTCGCTTAACTAAGGTAATGCTAAGCTAATCAATTGCTGGTCGAATTATATCTCTTCTTCATCCGACTATTCACATCTTTCTTGTGTTTTGCTTCAGATTGAAAAGACACTTGAAAGTTCAATTGATTTTCTTGTGTTTGCTGCCAGTGTAAAATTCTTCTGTTTACATTCTTCTGTTGTGCCTGGCGAAAAAGGAATAGGATTTGATTAATACCAACCAGCAAAGGAGCTTATACAATCTACTCTATTCTTCGTGAAATAGCCAATGAGACTAAATTCATATGAACCTAATTGTGCGACTAAAACATAAGAAAAGTTGTGTTCATCGGACCTTTCTCGTACCCTACTACAACCGGAGCCTTTTGTACTGGAAACAAACTTAAAACAGAATTAGTGCATGCCATACCTGCAATCTCTTACTTTAGTCTGAACCCTCTGAATTCGCGCTTCACCCAACTTGGGTTCATGTAGCTTCCGTTTCTCTGCCCGTGACCTTAATATGCTCTCCTTTGGTTCTTGGGTTGCAGCAGTTTCTATCTTTTCTGTATCCTCTAAGCTTAAGCATTCATCCTCAGACAGTGATAGATAGGAAACAAGTAAAACAAGATTCAGCCCCGTGAGAAAAGGAACCTCTCGCGTTTCTGATGATGCACTTTCATCATTCTCTTTAATTCCGTCTTCTTGTACATTCATGTGTTCATCCTCTATTATATTGTCCATGTTAGAATCTGCCTTGCTACTGTACTACAAGTCTACAACCCTGTAAAAAAATACATCAAACACAAAGAGCAAATCTTGCACATTCTTGAGATAATCAAGAATGTTGATGGAAGAAAATATCCGAAAACAAATACCAGTATGCTAGACTTAAAATTATTTTCCGCAGCCATTACATTGCAATTTATGTACAAATTTCAGCCGTATGAATCCAATTAACAAGTTCTTCTCTTAAAACTTTACAACTTCTGAGGAAACATATACTAATTAGCATGATTGCCATGGCAAACAAATTCAAGGGTCAATTGGGAATCCATTTTTCTTCTAATGCATATAAATGGTAATGGCACGAGCCACTTGCCTTCATACTCACGTACACAACCACCTAACCTTAAAAAGAGGTATCGGCTAGGCTACGATGCTAGGACGATACAAAATGGTACGAGCTAGGCTAGCTAGGCTACCGAACCTTTGCCTTCGTACTCACGTACACAACCACCTACCTAACCTTAAAAAGAGGTATCGGCTAGGCTACATGCTAGGACGATACAAAATGGTACGAGGTAGGCTAGCTAGGCTACGATGCTAAGGACGATACAAAATGGTACGAGGTAGGCTAGCTAGGCTACCGAACCTTTGCCTTCATACTCACTTACACAACCACCTACCTAACCTTAAAAAGAGGTATCGGCTAGGCTACGATGCTAGGACGATACAAAATGGCACGAGCTAGGCTCCCGAACCTCGAAAAGAGGTATCAGCTAGGCTATGATGCTAAGATGATGGCATGAGCTAGATGATGGCATGAGCTAGGCTACGATGCTAGATAAACATATAAACATGAATATCGGTTATAATTAACTAAAAATTACCATCAGAAAATCAAGAATCAAAGAAGTCAAAATCTACCAAAAAGGAAACGCAAGATTTAAAAAGATAAAAAAAACCCACAAAATGAATCGAGAAAAACAAAGGAGAATTGCTGACCTTTTAGTAAGTTGCCAAGAAACAAACAATTAATTCGATGATCAAGAAACCAAAGAGATATAAGAGTCAGAAAGTAAATATAAATTTAATCAAATAATTTTAGATATGATAGATACATATATATATATAGAGCGGAATGATTGATCCGCACGTATGGAAGACAATTATTATTTTATGGGCGTCTGAAGTTTGACAATTCTTGGCCCTCGTTCCGCTCGTCTTAATTTATGCGGGTTATTTGATATTTCACGTAATTTAAGATGCATATTTAAATTTTAAATTTTTATTTATAGAAAAAAATTGAAAATTAGTCCGAAACTATGCGGTCAATGCATAAAAATCGAACTGGAAAAATAAATTGGGATTGTGGGAGTATTATTTTAAAATTTTCAAAAAAATAAAAATAATTATTTAATATGTAAGCTTTTGCGTCTTCTACAAGCAAACAATTATGTACAGGGTGCACATGCATTATTAATTAATTAATTAATTAATACTTGATTTATAGTACATGAGATCATGTGAGTTGCTTCTGGGTTTAAGCTTTGGGATCAAGCTAATGCTATAAGGTACTCCTATTTTTTTCTCTTTCTAAAATATTACTCGTATAATAATTCTTATTGAATGTAAATTGAGTAATTGTGTCTAGTGTAATACTTTTATTAGTTGTTAAGATTCTTCATTCTAGTATTGTTTTGTGTTTTTTTTAATTAAAAAAAGTGTAAATCATGCTGTCTGAAAGCCTGATAATTGTTTTGCTTCTATGTTCTTTTGCAACTGTAAGCCTGACATTGCCATTCGGATAATGAATTTTGAACCCGGTTAATCGGAATGAGAATGAGATAGTACAAGAAAATGTATTAGATTTTTATTCCGATTCTCGGGTTCGAATCTCATAAATCCTAAATTCCTAATGCCCCTTTAGTGATTATAACGTTTGTAAATATATTGAGGATTCAGAGACAAATGCTAACATTTATTGTGGCCTGAAGGATGCAGAATTGCGAAAAATTCCTAAAATTGCAAGCTGAATTTCCAGTTTTGAGTTTGCTTATATGTCCATTACTTCATCTATTCACCATGTTGTATTTGTATCTCAGCTTACCTTCTTAAGTTTCTAATTCTGTTACCTCTTGTGTCTTCTCAGAAATGTATGAAACCACTGTTTTTGCGCTTTACTCTTTCCTAGATATGATCCACGGGCACTCGATCATTCACGGATCATTTAACTAGGTAAACTACTATATAACCTACCTTACATTCTATTTGCCTGCTTAAATTATTACTAAGATCTCTTTGCTAAGTTTTGTTTAGCGTTTACATTCACAAATTTGGATGGAGAATCAATTCTCACTGGCGAGCTATCTATTCTTGAATTTGGCGTCATCTTCTTCAAGACACAATGAAGTGAGCTCCCCTATCACTTTTGCTTGAGTTAATGAAATAATAATTTAGGATGTTATTACATAACTTTGCTCTGACCTATGTTTGAGTTTCTGCAACCTTGACTCATGAGAAATACACATACCAGAAGTAAATGTGTTTGTTTACTTAAGTGGTTCTAGTTATGCTTTTACATTTCTCATTAAAAATTTGTTAAGTGTTTGGATTATATTTAGATTAGATTAGTTAGAGATCAAGTTTGTTATTGCCCTACATCTTAATATAAATGATACAAGCTAAGAACATTAGAGAAACAGGAGAGAAAATATCTTCAGTCAATTAAGATTCGAAAGACCTAATTGAACAAAAATAACATTGGAAAAGAAACAACTTTAACTTGCTTCGAATTTTAATTTTACTTACACCTAGGATATAATCGATAACTCCATCTCCAGCCAAAACTGGTGAAACTTAATCTTACGGATGCATACTTCACTTGGAAGTTGGAAAATGTTGTGATCATTGGTGTATGCTTGGTAGGTCAATCAAAAATTCTTAAAACAAATTACATGGTGTACATTGAATGGTCTTTCATCCATACTGCATCATTGCTATTAAGAGCAGTAAGTCAGTAACCTGAGTCTCTGTAGTCTTTTTGGGTGGCCTGAAAAACTGTGATACTTTTGGGACTTTGAATACCTTTGCAAAATAGCTCTAAAATCAGATGAAGTGTCAGCCGCTCCAGTTTTGGATATGAGATATACATAGGAAGAGTATTGTCCGATATATGGCATATGGCATAAGCCAATTGCTCAATCAGGAAGGTCTCTTGTCAGGAAATGACTATATGAAATCGAGCCTAGGAGAGCTCAGAATCTGAGACATGTCCAGATGTTCTACGCGGTCTTGGACTCCTCACCATTAGCTGGCTTTCAGAACTCATCCTCTGAGCACGTCCTGTTAATGTTGTTTTTGGAGGTCTCACTGACCGCGATCTGGGCGTTCCTGTGAATACAGCCAACAATGGCGATGATGTTAGTGCATTTTAATGATTGTATTGATGTTGAAGTGCAAAAGGGAAAGGAGAGCAAGAAAAAAAGGTAAACTAAATGCATTCATTTGTAATACCTATGCAAAAGTATTCTCTTAAAACCTAGCCTTACACCCTTACTCCTTTCTTTCAACTGTCTGTTTGTTCAAGGAGCAATTTAGCCAGCATTATAAGTTAAAGTACAATTGTTCTTTAAGCTCAATATGAACTTATAGCTACAATCATCATATCTTGAATTTATGACTAATTCTCCCTGTATTATGTTTAGCGGCTTATAAAAAAAAATCAATGATTTTTTGCCAATGATTCAGCACACTGCAGCTTTATAGGTGTGGCAAAGTTCTGTTCGTGGGACATCCTTCTTACGAGATTTTCATTGATTGTAGATAAGTAGGACAGAGCGTAGGGCTTAAAGACACTCCCGCATTTCGTTCAAAATGCTGGCAATAAGACAAACTGGACATAACCACTCCAGTCGTTGGGGCCAGTTCCAACCCTATTCTTAAAATTTATAGACGCTTTCTCTTTAATTCTCACTGTTGGAAGAGTATTGAAGACGACCTGGTAAGGGAGGTTCACAATATCTTTGTCAAAGGCACCATTAAGCCCCAAGTTTTTTTCCAATTCCAAGACTTAATTCTGAAGTTAGGAAGTCCTTGACAGTTTCCAGCAAGTTGGAGCTAAAGGAGAGCTTTGCCACTCTTCATAAATAATTATCTTTACCTTAGAGAATGAGTTAATTTCTCCTAATTATTTTAAGGAATAGAGGGGCTTTTCTTTAAGAAATAATGTAGAGTTTCAATATTGAAATTTCCTCTTTTGGTAGTTGTTAGGCAACTGATACCGTAAGCTAGAACAAGTAATAAATCTTTCATAATAGGCTTTGTTTATATATATTTTCGCATGTTTAAGCTAATAGACGTAGTTTAGCAGTACTGAGATGATATGAATAATGCTGTTTTCAGTTTTATCAGGCAATAATTTCCAAACATGTACTTCATGCTTGTTCAGTAATTTTTTTTTGTTCAAGTATGAGAAAATATTTACACATTTATCCGACACGTGAATTGCTTGGTTCTCTATATATTGATTGCTACTGAACACACATGTTTATATTTGGATGTTTACAGGAAAAAGTGATACCTGGACTATTGCTGGTTTTAGAGTCTGGGATCTTCTTTAGTGATGAAAGTCTCTTAGGCCTACGCGAAAGGGGATCAGGAGAAATCACGGTCTTTCTCTCGATTGCAGGTGAAAATGTTTCATCCAACATCAAGTTGTCATCTCCACATGCTGAAGTCACATCGCTTCCTGATTCAGAAGTTTCTCTTTGACTTGATATTGATTTCTCCTTCTCAGCTATTCTGTAACTGAATATTTGAAATGGTAGATCTGATACTGGCAATAGATCCGAACTTTCCCAGTAAGCATAGTCTTTTCTGAGCTTTGCATCTATTTCAGTGTAATCTACCACTGGCATTGGTGCTTCTGGCTGGCTGTGATCAGGATTCATCAATAAAAATCGCTTGATGTAGCGTAGAATCCTACAAATTGATGAGAAACTTGGTCGTTGAGTGGGATCAGAGTGCCAACACCTTTTAGTCAAGCTCATTACATATTTTGGTGATTGAAATGGAAACAATGGTCGCTCTCCTGTCCTTATGTTGTGACTCACTTTTTCTCCTTGTAGATGGCTATCCTCAAAAGGTACCTTTCCAGTTAAAAGTTGAAAGCATATCATTCCAAAGCTGTACACATCAGACTTTTCAGTGTGTTTGGATTTCATATCACCTGCCTGATCTTGTTCAGCCAGGACTTCCGGAGCATACCAGATAGAAGGATGTGATTCGTCTTGGACTGGAGACGATTTTTGCACGAGACTAATAGAAGACGATAAGCCAAATCCTGAAACTTTTGCGTGCAAGTAACCATCCACCGAAGGGTTCCTTGCTTTCACAAGAATGTTTGAAGGATTAAGATTTCCGTGGTAAATTTGCTTTGAATGTAGATACTCCATTCCTCTTGCAATCTGAAGCATAAGATCAACTGCAGCTGGAAGAGAGAACGGAACTCGTTTTTTAGGACCACTAATCTCTTTGATGTAGCCAGAGAGATCACGAGTCATGAGTTCCATTACCAGAAAACACTCTTTTTTTTCCTCATCACTGAAGCCACAAAATGTGTGCATTATATGAGGGTGTGAAAGAGTTAATTCTTGGGAAATCTCAGGAATCATTGGCTCAATGTCTCCGAAAAAATGCCTTAAACAAAAGCTTTCTCCCAACCACTGGATCTCCTTGTATTGGCTTCCGCTGCCTATTCGTCTCCTCACCTGGTAATCCTTTGAACCAACTAAGATAGAGCTTGGTAAGAGCTTACCATCCAATGCTTCAACCCCATCATTCAAATTCTTCAAAATAAGTTCCTTAAGTCTTTGTGTTCGATTTGTTGAATTCTCTGAATTCAAATTTCTTTTCTCCAGGATTTTTCTGAGGAGAATCCATCTGTCCTCATCCCAGACTGTCTCTAACCGACTGCAGAAATCCTTCGAAACCAGGTTTTGTTTCCCGAATTTCCATTGAAAAATGTTAGGATCTTTATTTTGTTTTTGATACTTCATTGAGTATAAAACTCTCTTCTTTTGCTTCTCATCTTGGTCACAACCAGATATATCTCCAGCAACTTCAATCGCTTCAATGACAACAGGAATGCAACATAGCAAGTTGTGCACATGAAATTCTACACAATCCTTGTTCTGATAAAGGGCAATTGTTTTAGCCCACCAATTTCTAGTATCCAAACATTGTTTGATATAGACTTCTCCTTCTCTAAACACCCTGTGAAGCTCTTTTAATGGTTGTTCAAGAACCTTCCATTTCGTATTCTTCTCCTCATATCTAAGGTGTTGTTTCATCTCTTCTGCAATTGTTTCATACGCAAAGCAAAACATATCAAGTAACAAACAGCATTGCCTCTGATTAATCTGAATTTCCTCTCGGAACACCATCATTGCTTTTAAACTTCCCACCACCTCTCCTACCTGCCTGAATTGCTCCATATCTCCAAAGATTTAAAAATTCTCTATTATATTCAAGGACCTCGAATACAAAAATGTTCAACAAACTCGCCAAGAGATGATCAAATGCTTACAGAGATGCTCCGAGAATCCTGGAGACCTTATTTCACAACAAAACAGCAAAACAGGGAATTTATATCGAATATTACAGGTTCTTGGATTGTTGTGAAATTTCTGATATTCTTCTGATTGTCCTGTGAGCCTCTTCCTAAATGTACAAACAATGCCGGCTTCTTTTAATTGTTTTTTTTATAAATATTCGACTTTTGATCTTATTGAACTTGTCAAGAATTTGCAGGCTACTATTAGATTTATTAGGAAAGAATGCTGACTCTTCTTAAAAATGTAGTTAAAGAATCCAAATAAACAGAATCAGCAAATGTTCTTCAATCTGTCATGCATATAATATGAATATTATATGTACCAGATAAACACCAAGTTGATCATCTGGGGATGATGAGATTGAAGTATTGACCTGGGCAGATTAGTCTGCAGGTAGAAATGTTGATAGATTTTTGATTATTTGAATGAATGCACACTGTATGTTCATTGCCCAACACTTGGCAGCTTGTCTTTAGGCCTTTCCCTGTTAATTTTAGTTTGTTTTTCCTCCTGTTTTTGTTTTTTTTTGTCAGGCCCTGTTTTTTGTTACTATTTAACTAAACTATTAAACTAAGCTAAAGCAGGAAAGAATGTGTTCCGTCTAAAAAGAAAACATGCGCTTACATTTGTTTTAAATGAAATTAATTACCCCTACCCCGTGTTTGTTTCCAGGGAATCGGAATAATAATTCGAGCGAAATTAGTCATATGGATTAAATAATCATACCTTATATTTGTTCGGAAGAATTAAGTATGTTTGTTTGGAGGATTTAAGTGTATAATTGAACTATAATTCTTTAAAATTTTATTCTATATTTACTTTGAGAGATAGTTCTTAGATTGAAATATAATTCTTTAAATTTTTCAATCATACGTTTGTTTTACATGGGATTATAAAAAGAGGATTGCAATACTTTAAAAAATGATTTGTTAGAGGGGATAAAACAATACTTTCTCCGAGGGTCGTTCCCTAACTTGGAGGGGCCGGGGCGAAATCGGAATAATAGCCCCCAATTTTCTTTCTTTCTTTATATAATATAATACGATAGAGTTGTATAATATGTAAGTCACTTAAATCTTAAAACTTATAACACTTATATTGTCCATAACTATATTATGCAATATTATAAATCAAAAATATATTTGTAATGCGCTATATACTGTAATGATCTAAAAGGGTATAAGATTTAAATGATTTACAAAGAATATTTGCCTAATATGATAATGCCAAATATAATTATTAGTAAATATGAACTAATTAATATTTAGTAAAGTAGAAAAGTGAAAAATAGGTCCTATTACTCGTATTTGAATAATTCAAAAAAAACAATGCTCGTGTTTAGAAGTTAGTTTTTTGGCACAAAAATAGATTTTCAAATTAAATTAGAGGTTTGATCAAGTTAAACCTCTAATATTAGTATTTGGCAGTTAACTTTTTGAAATAGTTTTAAGATCCCAAAAAGCTAATTTTGAAAAATCTACTAGGAGGGTAATTTTCAAGTATAAAAAGCTAATTGAAATATCTATTTACCAAACAGTTTTATTCGAAATAGCTAAATTCAATCAGTTGGTCAAAACAACTAACTAAATCAGTTAGTCAAGACAACTATTTCAAATCGCTAAAAACTCACATCTAAAAACTAATTGCCAAATAGTGTCATACTATATATAAATCTTGAACCTAACCTATAAAATTAAAAAACGGGTCACTTGAAAATGAAATAACTCAATTTTGTAAAATTTTGAAATAATAAATACTTTAACTTATGACTAAACAGAAACACATTTATAATAATTATATATTTTTATACAAATATATGTGTATATACTAGTATTAAAATATTTAGAATTTTGACCCCCTTTAAAGATATGGGTCAGGGCGGTCACCATGGGCCGACCCTGCCTCCTTCGACCAAATATTGGAGCAGATTATAATCATATCATCTATTTCAACAAAACAAACATGAAATTTAAAAGATTATAATTTTTGGATGACCGCTCACTAAATATTTACAAAACAAACATGGTATTGGAAAATTTGAAGGATTATAATATAACCCATACTTGATAACATGAAACAAACACGACCCAAGAACTTAACTTCCGAATAGATTATCAAACTACATATCTAAGAAAAATAAAAAAACCATTCACGACTAAAATGAAAATTTAAAGTTGTATTTAGGGAATTTAGCAAAAATATTCAAGTGTTTAATTATTTATTTTTGCAAAAATACGAACAAAGTTAAGGTTGCACAATAGGTTGAAAAGAGTTACATATAATTTTACAAAATTACATTTATGTCTGCATGAAGCTTTTACCGTATTTTTGCAAATATATTACAATTTGAATATTTTTGAAAAATTCACTATTGGAAACGAAAATTTAATTTTAAATAATCAAATTTTTAACTCAAATTCTATTACGATTAACATTCTAATTCAATTAATCAAACTCTTTAACTATGATTCAAACGTTTCTTAAAAATACACGTAAGTAACTTATTCATAAGATCATTCAATTACAATATCCCGAAAAAATATAAAATAACAAAGTATCTTTTCTTTTTATTCGTGAGATCTATGTTAATGGACATGCGGCCATTTCATGATAGAGTAACTAATACTACAATGATAACTCAGCATTTAAGAACCGTTTCATAAATGTTCACGATAACTTTGACATTTCTCTTTTTCCATTCTTCCTTTAACAACCCAACTAATAAAATTTCTCAAGATAATACTTATTTAAATCTAAACTCCATTAAAATCCGATAAAATTTTACGACTTCTCAAAATTCTATAACTAACACCCTTCCCATAAGTAAGAATACCTGCCGGAGGAAAACAACAAAAACAAATGACCGACAGTGAGCGAAAAACTCATATACGGATATAAAACAGCGCAATACTGAACAAAGACTAAAAATGATGAGGGTAAAAACACAACTGGATATCCGAATGAAGATCAAAAGAAATAATGAATGAGGCAATTAGAGAATGGATACTCAACTCACAAATCAAAGCAATTATTTTTAATCAACTTAATCTTACCACTCACGCATGATATAATCATGAATAATATAATCGAAGGTATAACCGATAAATTGTAATCATACTCGTACACATACTATTGCACATATTCTCACACTTAAAAAATAATATACAAAATAGCTTACATACGAACATGGGAGACAATCTTACACTTACAGGATGTCCTACATTTTTGGTAATCCAGAAATATGTAGTCATCAAAACTTACATGGGCTTGCACAGCACAAAACAAATGTTACTCAATATCTTACAGGGGCTTGCACGACAATAAGCACATGCTACCCAAAAGGCCAAATCATAAACTTACTAGCCATGGCTATACATGTCTCACAACATCGGCGTCACGCCCATACAATTTAAGTACAACATTAAATATTTACAAAACAAATATGATATTGGAAAATTTGAATGATTATAATCTTAACCATACTTAATAACGTGAAACAAACACGACCCTAGAACTTAGCTTCCGAATGGATTATAAAACTACATATCTAAGAAAAATTAAAAAACCATTCACGACTAAAATGAAAATTTAAAGTTGTATTTAGGGAATTTAGCAAAAATATTCAAGTGTTTAATTATTTATTTTTGCAAAAATACGAACAAAGTTAAGGTTGCACAATAGGTTGAAAAGAGTTACATATAATTCTACAAAATTACATTTCTGTTTGCATGAAGCTTTTACCGTATTTTTGCAAATATATTACAATTTGAATATTTTTGAAAAATTCACTATTGGAAACGAAAATTTTATTTTAAATAATCAAATTTTTAACTCAAATACTATTACGATTAACATTCTAATTCAATTAATCAAACTCTTTAACTATGATTCAAACGTTTCTTAAAAGTACACGTAAGTAACTTATTCACAAGATCATTCAATTCTAATATCCCGAAAAAATATAATATAACAAAGTATCTTTTCTTTTTATTCGTGAGATCTATGTTAATGGACAAGCGGCCATTTCATGATAGAGTAACTAATACTACAATCATAACTCAGCATTTAAGAACGGTTTCAGAAATGTTCACGATAACTTTGACATTTCTCTTTTTCAGAAAAAAAGCCCGATTAGAGCCGCCTCAAGTGCCCAAACGAGTTTTGACATTTTCGGAAAATATGGTCCGGCCCGGCCCGGTCAAATTCAAAACCCAAAAAGCCCGACCTGATCAAAATCCAGGCTTTTTAAGACCCGATCAAAATCCGGTCCGGTGGACCTTTTATGCATCTCTATTACTAAGTAATTAGAATTAATTTTTTCGTCTTAAATTTGAGCAAGGGTCATCCCAATCTCCCATTCATAAATTTGCCGTGATTAAAAGGCAATCGTTCAAAATAAAAATAAGAAAAAAAGACCGAATATTAAGTGATTTATGTAGAGTAGAAATGTAGTTAGCTCGATTTATTGTTCTAACGCTATACCCTCAATTATTTTGATGAATTATTAGAAGAATAAATATCTTTAACCCATACAGTAATTCCCTTGCAACTCGGGCACATAGATATTGCAGGTAGTTGAACACTTAACTACAATAGTGACAGCTGTCGTAAGTCGTAACTAATCTACGCTTCTAAAATCTAAATACTAGATGTGTCGTCTCCGTCCCGAAATACAAGTTTTTTTTACTTTTTACACATATTTTAAGATATATAAAAAACATACTTCCTCCGTCCCGTTGAATATTATACGTTCACTATTTGCACGTATTTCTAGAATTTTATAAAGTATAGTTTCATAATGTTTTTTTTTGTTTTTTTTTTGAATAAAAGTTTCAGGTTAAAAATTTTAAAAAAAATATTATGAAGTTATGTTTTAAATGAGCATTGAAAAGCGTGCCAAAAAATAATATATACAATTGAATGGAACAGAGGGAGTAGTTCCACGTACTACCTCTGTTTTTATATGTTTGTCGTTTGTCGTTTGTGCACGTAGTTTAAAGTGAATTGATCGTGTAGTTAAAATAATTATTTTAAAAAAATTCTTTTTGTGAATTTTAGTATAAGTTATATATTTTTATTTAGAAAAATAAAATTTCAAAAATAATTATTTTTACTAGCAGTCAAAGCACCTTGAGATGTGTGCAGAAAAGTCAAATAACAATTATATAAAAAAACAGAGGGAGTATTTTTCTATTTTTTTTTGAATTAAATTTTAATATGTACACTTTTATTTAGAAAAGAAACTGAAATGATATACGGAGATATCCTTTGTATTCACTTTCAAATACGCGTTAAAAGAGACTTGTATTTTGAGACGGAGGAAGTATTACGTATGTGGCCGATATTTGTATGCGTAATTTTGTAGGTTGAGCGCGGGAACAACTATCTTAAATAATCGATAGCTACCGGAATCTATATGAATTTGTGTACACATATTCGTGTTGTGTTCATTTATGAGGTTGCGAAAAAGTTAGTGGCCTGAATAGAGTTGGGGACTCTTCTACGTATCTTGTTGCCTTAATTGTACGTTCGTGTATCTACTTCTCTCTAGGTTGTGTTGCTTCGTTAGTAACCCATTGTTCAATACAACCGCCGTCCCGATCAATTTTTTACATTTGGTTTGAATACGGAGATTAAGAAATGTGTACAAAATAGTGAAAACGAGAAAGAAAAGTGGATAAAATAGTGGTTAATTTTTAATATATAAAAAAGAGATAGTGAATTAAAAGTAGTATGAAAAAGGAGAAAAGTGGGAAAGTGGTGGGACCCGTCGACTATTTTTGGAAGTTTTGAAATGTAAAGAATTGGATGAGACATACCAAAAAGAAAAGTGTAATGGTTGGAACACAGGGAGTACTTTCCGTCCCATTTTATGTGAGTCGTTCTCCTTCTTTGAATGTCGTAAAATGAATGAATCTTCCATTTATATTATTCATTCAATATTATCTCAATCACACATTAATATAATATACTTATTTTAATATCCACTAACTCATTTTTGTGGTTTGAATTGAGTCAAGTACTAATTTCTTAAAAACAGTGCAAGCCATTCCTGCTCAAACAAAATGGGACGGAGGGAGTAACTAGGAAATGACATAAGATGGCGGAACCAGGAATTTCATACAGACCGAATAATATTTGGTAAGAATCAATTAAATAATTTTGGCCAATTGACGGGAACCGGTTTACTCTTGGTATTTCTCTGTTCCGTCCGTCTATACAAATTCATATTTATTAAGCTAAGAAAATAAGATCGAGAATGAAAAATTATCATATTTACCAAGTTACAAAAGTAAGACCGAGAATGAATAATTATCAAAGCAACAATCTTTGCTTGCGATGGAACCATATGATTTAAGTGATTCGGGGCTTAAAACCTTTAAAAATTCGAAATGATAGTCCACATCGAATATTTTTTATTTCTAAGATGTTGAAAGTTCTTCGAAATTTTAACAATGAAAACTGGAGCGTGAGTCAGTTACGAGCTAATTTTGTCTTACACTTATTGGTACAAATTGGTTGTGCCCATAACAGAATGTGATTAATTAGGAGTGCACGTCATATGCATTCTGTTTGCATGAATGAAGTCGGCTACGCTAAATAAAGAATCAAGTTCAATCATCAGTATTATGTGGGGTGATGGCCAAAAATATTTTTTTTTTTAAAAATTGTAACAAGAATACTATTTTTTGAAAGTTATGGCAAAAAATACCCTTCTAATACGTATTTTAGAAATGGGTAAATCTATTACGTATTTGAAAAATGGGTACGTAAAAAAATATAAATAATAATAAAAAAAGAAGCAGACAAGTGATACGCATGTCACTAATGCGTATCACCAGAATCAAATGTGTGATACGTATTATGCGAATGCGTATCTGACTTTTATTTTTTTTTAATTTTTTTTCAACTTTTCTTTTACACAAATTACCTAGGGGTGGTAATTTCGGGTTCTGGGTCGGATTCGTGTCGGGTTGGATGTATCTGATTTTTCTTAGTCTGACTCGAACCCAACCTTACCCGAAACGGGTTCAAAAATTGTGACACGAACCCGACCTGGTAGGTACGCGAGTAACCCGAAATTGACATGTTTGACACGAAATAACCCAAAATTTAGAAAAAAATAATAAATTAAAATTAAAAAAATTAATTTACATCATTACAAAACTAAAATATTATGCCAAATTAATATAAAAAATAGAAATATAATAAAACACAATATTACAAATGATTTATAAAATATAACCTACCATTTATATACATATATAATATATATATTAATTATTTAAATTAACAGGTCAGGTTCGGATATTTCGGGTCAACCCGAAAATGACCCGATTTTTTCGGGTAAATTTTTATCCAACCCGAACCCGACCCGAAAGTCAAAATCCTCAACCCTAATTCGTATTTTTGCGGGTTGGATTCGTGTCGGGTTTCGGGTCGTGTCTGATTTTTCCACCCCTAAAATTACCCGTTTTTAAAATGCGTATTACTAATACCCAACTTAAAAATGACAAGATATTTTTGGTCAAAATTTTCAAAATTAGTATTTTTGTCACAAACTTTAAAAAAGATGTATTTTTGTCATTTTTTCTATTACTTTCACAAGACCACAGAATAAAAGCATTACATTCCCTCAATTTCACCGTGAAAAAACATAGTATTCACCTGCATAAATAACCACCCAGACACCTGGTTAGTTAGCTGGACAATGCCACTTCCAGCTGTCCATCTCCCCTAGTATAAATTCAGAGCAATACTTTGTTAGATACTGCAAAAATAACAAACCAAATACATTTATTTGAACATGGAGTCCATGGCACGTCCAGCAAACAGCCATGCCCATGATCATCAAGGCATGATCAAGGGGAAGGTGAACCAGGGCTGCGGAGGACACTTCGAGATGCCATTGCACTACCCGAGGTACAATCGATCCGATTACGAGACGATGCCGGAGTGGAGGATCGATTGCTTGTTGGCTCAGTATGGTTTGCCTGTTTCTGGTGATGTTAATCACAAGAGGAAGTTTGCTATGGGTGCTTTTCTCTGGTCCTCTAACTTTTAATCAGTTTTTTTTTGTTTAATCGAAATGTTAATTAGCTTTTACTTACTACTCTACGTCCTACTTGTAATTCTCACGTTTCGGTGATGTTTAAGTAACCTTCTCAGTTTTCTTGTTCTTCAGTTTACGCATTCTCAGTTTGCATGTATGTGTTTGTATATATAAAAGCTCTACGTTATTTTCCCGTCTCGTACATTTGTGGTTGAGTAGTGTTACATGTACAAAATTTGGTATACAAAAAGTTATTGTGACACCTAGGGTGTGATGTTTGAATTGGATTGTTAACATGTTGGAGTCAGAATTGAGTTGCTCTGATTATACCATGTTAAGCTCTGATATATGTAAAATTATAGTTTTCCCAGTTTTGTCAAGAAACAAAAAATTCATCAACTTGTAGAAAAACAGTTTTTACAAGTTTTAAATGGAGTTTTTAGACATCTTCTAAATGAATTATAAAATTCATTATAAATGGAGTTTCCTAATTAATGGTGAACTAGCCTAAAACCCGTGCGATGTACGGTTGTTTAAAATAACTGTCATTTTATTTATTTTTATTTTTATATTTTATTTAATTATAATTTCTAAAGAGTAAGTACATCTAAATAAGCAAGTCGAATATATTTTTCTTTATATTATAAAATAGCTATTTATAATAATTAGGTTTTAAAATAAATAAGTTTATACTATAATTTTATATTATATATATTTTATATATATCTTAAAATTTAATCATAATTTTAAATTTGTAATTATATTTATACACTCTTAGAATCTACATATCATCTTACGTTAATTATATTTTAGATTTTATAATTTTTTTGTAAAATTTTAATACAATTTATTTTTTTAAAAAAAATCAATCTATTCTGTCCAAAATCGGACCAAACCGAATTATTTTCGTTCGGCACAATTCATCCTGGTCCATGATATAATTTCGGTCCGGTCCGGTCTAAGAAAAAATGATAATTCGGTTTTTCGGTGTATTCGCCCCAAATACTCGGCCCTGCCACATCCACTATCTTTTAAATCCACAAGATCCATCTCGCGTGAAAATCTCAATCCTACTTAATCACTTCTATAAACACCGTTGTAATCCGGAAACTGTAGAATAAAAACATGTCTAATAATAAAAAATAAATTTTAATATTTTGTCTATTATAAAGAGTATAAATTAATTCAATATTTTATTCATTAATAATGGTAATTACGTAGTATGGTAGCTTAAAACCCGTGTGATGCACGGATTGCACGTATATTTTTTAGTATTATATATAATTTTAAAAAAAATATTTTGAATTGATTATTAAATATACTCATTTTAAATGATATGACTTCATGATAATTAGATTAGTACACGTATAAGAAATACAAGGTCTCCATTATGTTTGGGACATTAGAAAAATACTACTTTAGCAAAATTATTACTTAATCGATTAACTATAAGATCTATTTAAAAAAAGAGAAAATTAATTTGATTTATTCCGGGTTGGTGGTTCACAATATTTTATTTTAGCTTCATTCCCGTTACTCCGACTAAATCCAACTAATTACTTTTTTGTTTAATTTTAAATTTTTAAGTGCGGATCAATAAGATAATTTTGTTTTAACTCAAATTAGTATTATGGTTTTGTTCATGTTGGACAAATTATATTTTGATTTTAATTTTTAATTTTGTGTTAGTTCGGATGAGTTGTGTAATAAACTTTTTATCATGGATGAGTAATATATATTAATTTGTTTATCCTAATTCAATTGAATAATTTTTTTAGCCTCAATAATATTTATTATTTTGTCTTAACCCGAGGCGCATTATATCAATAAAATTCAACTTATTATGTTTAGTTCGCTTAAATTTATTTCGGCCCAAAATATCAATTAGAATAATGTAGATATCAATATGAATAAGAATATAAATTGGTAAAAGAAGTTGACTTTTATATCAATTATAATGATATAGAGTTCGATATGAAGTAGAATTTAAACTGTTAGAGAAAGTTGACTTTAATTTTAATTAGAATTAGAATTGACCTAGCTAACAATTAAAATTAGAATAATAAAATAAGGGCGCATAATATCAACAAAATTCAACTTATTATATTTAGTTCGCTTAAATTTATTTCGGCCCGAAATTATAATTAGAATAATGTAGAACTCAATATGAATAAGAATATAAATTGGTAAAAGAAGTTGATTTTAATATCAATTATAATGATATATAGTTCGATATGAAGTATAATTTAAATTGTTAGAGAAATTGATTTTAATTTTAATTTGAATTAGAATTGACATATCTACCAATTAGAATAATAAAATAAGGGTAATTATGTAAATTGAGCAAGTACCGACCGACCGACTACCAAATTTTTAATATTTCGTTATTATAATATAGTATAGATAGATAGATAATATAGATGTGGAGCAAAAATAGAACCATTTCACATCCTCTCACAAAATCCAATAATAATTAAATTGTGAAAGTAAATCAAGAGTGCGGATTATGGTTAGAAAGAGACAATATTATCACTTATAAGATTATTATTCTAAAAATGCGCTATCAATTGGAATAACCGATTGATCGATAGATGATGACCGATCAACAAGATTATATAAACTTTGGGTCAAAAGTCATTTTAGGTAATACTCGGCCAAAAACTTTGAGTAAAAAGTTGGGTGAAATACAAATTTAGCCTATTTTTATACAAAATTGACAAAAATAACCAATTTTTGAAAAGTTGACCAACTTTGGCCGATGGGATACCCAACTGGCAGTGGATTATCCACTTTATATAAGATACCCAACTGACAGTGGAGTATCCCATATATGAAATACCCAACTATCAGTTGAGTATCTTATACAAGTTGGGATACCCAACTGACGGTGGAGTATTTAATCGGCCAAAATTGGCCACTTTTTTCAGAATGACTATTTCTGTTAAATTTTTTCAAAAATAGATTATTTTTGTCATTTTTTCTAAAAAGTTGGACTAATTGGTAAAACTAGTGAAAAATATTACAAATAATTATAAATAAAAAGATAGAAATTTAAATAATGTATTAGAAAATATACGACTTTCCTCAGCACAATTATTATTTAAACTACCAGTTTATAAACTCACATAATTTTAATAATATATCTCGTTTAAACTTTATATGCTATATAATTTAATTAAATACCAAATTACAAGCTGGTAAACTGTTATTCATAAAAAATATTTTAAGTGTAATATTACGATTTTTATAAAATTATTAAAAATGTAATAATTAATTCAAATTTACTTGATATATTTTTTCATCATACACTTCCCAAAATGTTTTGATAAAAATAAATTAAAACACTTTACACAAATTTATTATGAAAACAAAAAATGATGGGTTATGTCCTCTGTTATTTTTCAAAAATCGCTGACAGATTCCTCAAAAATATTTTTTCGATTTGGCCGATTTTCGATAAAATACTGATAAATTATCCCTTTTAAAAAAAAATTATACAATAAATAGCAAATCGGCACGTCAACCGAATAATTTCAGTTTACAAAATATGTGACACTGGTTGTGTCTGGCATCTAAACAATTATTAAGATATACATTCTGTAATTACGCCTTTTTTAAAACAAAGCGTGTGGAATTATGTCATTTTTTAATATTAGTGTACTCCAATGTCTTAACGTCTAAATAGTAAACGAAATAAATTAATTTTCACATGCTAATTTGTAAAAACCTGATTATATCATTATATAAACATATAAATTATTTAAAAATACTACATGCATACCTGATTATATCATTATATAAACATATAAATCATTTAGAAATACTACATGCATGCCACACATAACATGAGTGATTCTCTATTAACTCTAATTTCATGAAGAATTTACTAATAATTTAAACGAAATGATTTTTTTTTTCTATTAATGCATGAGTTATCCCATCTTGGGTAATTATATATCTTGCCACTCAAATCTTATAAAGGAATTTTGAAAATAAATAGATAAAATAGTTACTTGAAAGTGTCAAACTTTAAAGTTAAAAACTAAAATACTTGCTTAAATATGTAAATTTTTTTGTTAAACATCTCAGTTAGAATTGACAAATAAATGGTAATTAAGATTTTAAATTGTATATTGAGTCAAATTCTATAAATACCACGTCTTTGTTGGAGACCACCGAGATCACTTATGTTCTGCAACTAAAATCTTGCATAAAAATATTGCAAAACGTATTATTATGCAAATAATGTCCTACAAAAATCATTATTTTATTCAAAATCTTCAACTATAATACATGTACTACATGTAAAACATTTCAAAATGTTTTATTTTACGAAACATATTTAGTTTGCAGAACATTTGTTCAAATTGCAGAACATACAAATTATACTTATTAAACTTAAATGATTTTTAACAATTTTAATGAATTATTCATATTCATAAAACATACTTCACAGAATAATATATTTAATAGTATTTTGATTGCAGAATATAATAGTGTCCGAGATTTTCGATAAAAATATGACCTGTATAAAACTTTTTTCTAACTTCCCTCATATTTTTTCTTACAAATTCATGGTGATTGCTTAATTAAGAGGCATGACTTCTGATATCATAAAGAATTATAAACATCATGTGTTGATTTGCTTAAATAACAAGAGTTAAATTCATTCAATTCCCATATCTCATCACCAATCACCGAGGTAGAATTCAGCCTCATTTACATCGTCATTTCTAACGCGAGAAATTTCAAATATTTTCCTTAAAGTTGTAGCTTCTTTGAATTGCATAACAGCATGTTTATGACCGAGTTATGGCGATTGTTTGCCATGGGTTTTCCTATGACCCTAAAACTTGAATTAGCCTTTTTTTGGTTTTCCAAAAATTAAATTGCTTTTGGTTGCTACGTCTTGTATTCTTTCAAGTTTTAGGAAGCTTTTATGAGTTTTTTCCTTTAAATTGAAGTTTATAGTTTGTAGGTTTACTCGTTCTCAGTTTATCATCTTCCGGTTTGTATATTCGAGATGTGGGTTTTAATGTTAGTTTCAATGGAGTTAAGTTCTATCACTACAAGAAAGACGAACATTTTCTACTAGCGAATCGGTAGGAAATGCCTCAAAATCGGTAGAAAATGAGACCGATAAGAAACGGTAGGAAATTTCTAAGTGTGAAATGATATTGGTGGAAAATGAGCATAATTATAGTCAACATGGGCCCCACATGTTGATGTGGAAAGCCGCATGTCGAGGACCCACATGCCAAGTAAGATGACATGTGAAAATATAAATTTCCTACCACTAGTTGTAGGAAATAACAGTGTTAGAAAATTAGGCCACTTGGTAGAAATTATATCAGAATGTCATGTAAACACCATTTCCTACCATCCTTATTAGGAAATATTCGGTAGAAAAAACTCGTTTTTCTTGTAGTTTATGTAGTACAATATTTCATGTTATTGGAGTACATATATATTCATCAATTAAAATATAATTTAAAATATTACAAAGTATATATTTTTTCGAACGTACAAACATTACTATTTAATTAAAAATCTTGCAGATTGCATACAGTTTACAAATAAAATATTGAAAAATGTATTATTTTATTTTATAAAAAAATAAATACCGTAACTAGAACAACTTCCCTTATCAAAAGAAAAACTCGTAAGTTTTAAATCAGGATCTTGACTAGCTAATATCATAAATTACTTATAAATTAATTTGCCCGTAGGGACAAATTAATATTTACTTAATACTTTTTTAATTTTAACGCAAAGGTCCTTACTTTTTGTACTTTCTTTTTGAAATCTAAAACCTTTACAAATTAAACAGAATCAAAATTTATCAACACATTATAAAATCCATTCATCATATTCAAAAATTTCCTCCTTATCACTACGAAAATATTAATGTATGGCTAAATATCCCAAACATGGGAAGTTAAAACATTTAAATAACTTCTGTAAGTACTTTAATTAAATGTGTTTTTGAAATATTTGATAATTCCCCAGTAAAACAATTCTGTATGAATATATTGATGAATTAATATTAGCATCGCGAAACTCCGTATATTTTTGTTTTGATAAGTTTCCACCAATATGCTAGGAACAATTTTCAGTACTATAAACCAATATTCCAATACAATGAGGCATTAGAAATCATTTTTTAAAAAAAACTTCAGAGATTATATATTTATGTGAATCATCAAAACAATGTTTTGGTATACATGTTACGCGAGGCATGATTTTCTAGTTAGAGATTTAATTTCGTGAAAAAAAACTATTCATTTCTTTAAAGAAGTCGGCCGTATTTAAAATTCTCATAATATTCGCTTAAGGAAAATAATTTACATTTATATTAAATGAATTATTGATAAAACTTTCACATCTTATAATAGGCCTGATATAATTTAAGAAAATTGAAGTAACCAAGTAAATACCCCTGAATGTGAAAATTTTATTTTTTACAAAATATTTTGAGGTCTATGCATAATAGTATTTAATTACATTTTGATACATAATCAGACTTAAGTACCTAAATAGGTATATAACTTAAATATTTTATAAACACAAATTCATTGTAAATTATGAAAATATCAAGATTTATTAACTCAATTCGAGTGGATCTGAATGCACACGAAATTTAATTTACTTAACATGTTTCTAAATTCGAAAGGACCTCAAAATTTGTATAATTATTATATGCTTAAGCACAAAATAATATATCCAATGCACATTAGTGTTTTGTCTAATATTTTGTCATTGATATGTAGTTTTGTCATTAATTAATTTTGAAGTTTTTGTTGTGATTCATTCTAACAAAATTCAATAGTATTGTTAAGATTGACAGTTTTATTTAAGAAAGGAAAATGCTAGAGTCACAGATTTGAGTATAAATATTTTCACAAAATCATATGTGGTAAGTTTTTATTGAAAGAGATCAATATATTCACACAAATAGCATAAATTAAATTATTCAATCTTATTCATCACGTCATTTTGTAATTTTTTCAGAGCTAATTTTATACATACAACACTAAACTTTAAACAAAATGGTGGCTCAAATTTGAAAATCTTAGCTACTATTATAAAATTTCTTCACACTAGATGTCTCTTCTATTAATCAATTTTTCAATAAAATTGAGATAAAAATTTTTGGATGAAATTTTGTTCATTATCTTGTTATCAAGGTTGAATAGTTATTCAAGGCAATATCTTTGAAATATTGATGTGTTCTGTTTTGATATTTTTGTGAGTCATGTTACATGATTTCGGTAATTTTTTTGAAAATGATTTATATGATATTTTGGGAGATATATAAGCCTTGCATAAAATCTCGCACAATGATGAAAATCATAAGAGCTCAGTTTTTACAACAAAAAATTGTTTATATGTTGGGGGTATTTGTTACTACAATTTACTGAGGGCTGAGAATGTAATGTTGTAGTTTTCATGAAAATTGCAAGGCCAAGTTTTGGTTATTGACATGTGGGGAAAGTTCATCCTCTAAGTAGTTTCAAAAGTTCTAGATATATTAGTTCAGAATTCAGATAAACTTGCACTCTGTCCCCCCTATCAACACACAAAGTTATAGCACAAGCGAGATCTATACACTAAAATAGGCAATCTGGCATATTGCGTTTTAATTGGAGACCTATAGACTAAACCAGGTAATCTGACATATCGCGTTTTTATTGGGTTACTTATCCTTTAAGTTATGACCTATACAGTTATATTATATATACTGAAGACAAACTATTATATAAAGATCCGACTAGCTTTCCGTAAAAAACTCAAGGTGTTAAAGAAAACTGTCAAACGAATGTTATGCAAAGAACAGAAACACAGTTACCCAGTTCCGCTAGACAGCAACATATTCCAACTTTGGTCCACTGCATCCTATGTATTTACACCCATGTTTAATCGTAATTTACTAAAGTTTAGTTGGGCAAAGTGAGAATCATCGTAGTACAAAGTCTTAATAAAATGTCTAAACCGAACTGAACCAACCCAACCTGTAATAAGACAAATTGGGTTGGGTTACAAATTAATTTTAATGGGTTGGGTTCAAAAATTATCAAACCATTTTTAATGGGTTGGGTTGATAAATCCTTCAAACCGGATCAACCCGACCCGACCCGTGTACACCCCTATTTCAAACCTGAAACAAATAATTGCCTATGCATCGCAGGACCGAGGGAAACTGTATATTTAATCACTTGTTATCATTGAATAAAAATATAATATACAACAAGTTATTTATAATAATTTAAATTAATTATACAAAAATTTATCACAATATTTATTAATAAACAAAACTCAATTTAAATCACATAATATATTTCCATGCAAATTGTGTTAAATTTATGATACCTAAAATTAGCTCATATGAGCGGTGTACTATAATGCCGCATGTTATTTTTAGCATTCTCCAATCTATACTATATTATAATAGACGAAACATTAAAAGTTTGTTAATTGGTTGGTCAATACTTGATGAAATTACTTAATTACCCTTATTTAATTATTTAATTCTAAATATTGGGTCGATAAACTTCAATTCTAATTGATATTGCATTCAATTTCCTCTATTACTTTACCAATTTCAATTCTATTTTGTATCGAACTCGATATCATTATAATTTATATTAAATTCAACTTTTTCTACCAATTTAAATTTTAATTCATATCGAGTTTTATATTATTCTAATTTATTACTTCGCACTAAATTAAATTTAAGCATCCTACATATAATTTTTAAGATTTAGTTGACATATAATATGACTCCGGTTAAGATAAAATAATAATACTATCAAGCCCTCTAAAAAATTATACTAATGAACTTGGATAAACAAAATGATATTTTTTACTTATACATGATAAAAAAATATATTATACAATTGATTCAGACTAACAGAAAATTTAAATAAAAATACAATTCGACCAACAAAAAATAAAATCATATATACTAATTATTCAATCTAAAACAAAATTATCTTATTGATCTAGACTTTAAGTAAAATTAAAAATAAACTAAAAATAATTAGTTTGATTTGGTCAGTGTATTGAGCATTGAGTTAAATAATGTAAACCACTGATACGAGATAAACCAAATTAATATTACACTAAGTATAATTCGTATCCTATTGATATGAACTAAAAAATCAAATTTTAATTAGAACATAATTATTATTTCTTTTAAAATACACATAGAATTATCAATAAAATTATATCGTTCAATCAGTAATATTGTATTTTTCAAATATCTTTTATAGAGTTATAGTTAATCGATTAAGTAATTGCTAAAATAATATTTTTTAAGGTCCCAATAAACATAATGGAGACATTATATTTTTATCCTCAATAAAATAATAATTTCGTTATAATAATATTTTTCCACTTAACAATCCTATCACTTTAAATAAGTTTAAATGTTCTAAAAAGTTATGAACATATACGTCAACTAATATAATTATCAAGAAATCATATCATTTAAAGTTTTAAATGAACAAAATTAAGAATTGAATTCAATATATATTTTTTAATAAATATATAATATTAAAAAAAATATGTGCGATCCGTGCATCGCACGGGTTTTAAGCTAGTATCAATTAATGCATAAAATAGTAGCTTTTCAAAAAAATATTATGAATAAAATAGTAAACTATTTTTTTGAAATACATAAATAGTAAACTACTATTTATACAGAAACACTTACAAACCTTATAAAATGATACATATTATATAAATTAAAATAAGAATATTTAAAATAATGTTTCACAATATGTATGTACTAAATTATCACACTATGCATGTTTTTATTCCAACTCTGTTTTATGAAGGATATTTAAATTGCAGTGTTCTATTTTAATACTATTTTAGCTTTACTTCGAAATTATCGAATCAATGCATTATTAGTGTTCTCTTGATGGAATTATCAACATGGAATCAAGGGTTGCAGGGGGAACAAATATTACTAGTACAAACGAAAATCGAGTCAAGTCTTGATACGACAAAGAGCAGATATATTGTACCGAAATCAATATTTATCTCGCAATATCCCTAAAACATGTTTAAAAAATTATAGAGACTTTTGAATAATTGATGATAATGGAAATAATGCATGAAAATTAGGGAAAGCGGGAACGAGAATTGGAATCACATGAGATAAGAACTATTTGGCATAACATAATGGTATTCATAATCTTTTAAAAGTTGTTTTAAATTTCTCTTAAGGTCAAACGTAGTAAATTTAAACTAATTTTTTGGACTATCGACTACTTGTATTTCTCACCTTTGGGTTATGTTCATCATTAATTTTTTGAACTTCTAGTTTTTTTGTTTATTTATATCATTTTCCCGTTGGGTTAAATATCAAAATTATAGCTTAATTTAACTGAGAGTCGTGTATCAAAAAATTCGTAACAGATATCGGGTACCAGTTGGTTAAGTAATCACTTTGATATATGTCTTTCGGTTTGCATATAAGATGTATTTATTTTCTTCCTCTCTCGGAGACTCTGTAGTAGATCTTGAATAATTAGGAGGTTCCTTTTTTTCTTCGTCTGTACCACCAACGAGTCGAAGAAGTTGTTTTTAGGTTCTTTGAGGTTAAAAGTTCGAATAAACGTGCTCATAAATTTTTTAGAATTTTTTATCGGGATCTTGAAATTTTATTTTACAGAGTTTGTCAAAAAGAAACAAAAAACCAGCAACAAATTCTTTTTCTAAAGAAAAACTTTAGTAAATTTCAAATCGGGGTAACATATGAGACTAAGATTTTGACTTGTAAAGTGGTCGAAATACCATCAACAAAACACCCCTTATATTAGTTTGAAGCTTATGTGCATTAGCCATATGCGCAACAAGTGCATGATCGTAATTCGTAAAAATCTGATCTCTCCTGACTTAATAAAAACAATCAAAATCTTAAATTTTGTATACCTCTTAGTAGATCTATTCCAGTATTAACTATCAAGCAGGAGTTCTGTCCCACAGTGGGAAAAAACATGCAGACTAATTTTTACAAAGAAAGATAGGACTGAATCACAAGGAAACGCCCTAGGAGTCTAGGACGCATCAGCTTACCCCATGGCATACTTCTGGGTCCAGCTCCTTGCAGTAGCCTCGTACTTGGTGCGGTCGTTCTTGTACATATTAGCAATTTCTGGCACCAAAGGGTCATCAGGGTTGGGATCCGTCAAAAGTGAACAAATGGAAAGTAACACCTGATGATGAGATGGAGATCAATTAATTTATAATTGATACGAAGGCTTTTGAAAGCAAAACATGTTCTTAGACACTGTTTCAAGAGGCACGTAATTGATGAATTCATTTTAAATGGTTTAATCAGCACAAATACCCATTTAACAAAGCTGAAAATTTATCGTCCTTGGTGTCATTAGTCATTATCAAACATCACAAGTGACGTTTTCTTTTTCAATAATTATCGTCTTTTGATACATATTCCTTTTTTTTAATTCCTTGACCTGCGCCATTCCCAAACCCTACTAAACTTTTTTAATGCAACCGGATAATAAAATGTGCATATTTCATGCTGACAATAAACCTTGTTTACACTATAGGAGGAATAAAACCAAGGCATATATTTAGAGATGGTTATTGGCTAGCAACATTGTAACACTAAAAAACAATCACCTTGGATATGGTTAGTGCAGGACTCCACTGCTCCTTCAAAATGTCAAGACAAATACTGCCATTGTTGTTGATATTTGGATGGAATACTTTAGTCCGGAACGCAACCTATGAAATGCCATTGCAGGTTAATTGCAAAAATATTAGGATAATGTCAATCATCAACCCATTTCGAGTTACATGGTAACACAAAAATAAAGTTAATCTTACAAGACCAGTACAAGCCAACAAGTTATACAGTTTCTAGTAAATAGTTAGTGCACTTTTCTTGACCAAATAATCCCACTTGCAAAACACAAACACCAAACTGAACAACATAATTAACCTCAAAACCGGCTACAAAGATAAATAATTAACCCAGTGTGGATTCCATATTATTATCGTTAATACTAAAATGTAAGTTCTTTGCCGAATAAAAGTTAAATAATTAACCCAGTGTGGATTCCATTTTATTATAGTTAACTAAAATGTAACTCACTTTGCTGAACAAAAGTTTCTACTCAATTTTAAGACTCAATGTATATTGTGAATTTATTTCTACTTCTATGACCTCAAAAAAAAATGTTAAAGTAAATTTTAAGTTTTGATAGGTAACCATAAGTTCATACCATTAATATATCATTATGCCATCCTGAACCAGCAACAAGTGGAAATATATATCCCTCTTATGTCAGGAAACAAATCTTAAAGCCATACAACATTCATATTTAAGAGCATATATACCTTGATTTGGGAGCAATAACATTGAGAGCTAGTGACATCCCTAAGCAGCATTAGAAGCTTAAAAACAATTTTTATAACAAAAGATACCTTTGGAGGCTTGAATGGATAATCTGGTGGAAAATGAATATTGATTAGAAAAACTCCTCCTGCATATGGACTGTCTGGAGGTCCCATTATCGTGGCTTGCCAATGAAACATGTCTTCAGCGGCGGGGCCTGTTTGTACAAAAAAACAATGGAACGCCATCATTGTTCCCCGGAAAATTGATGCATTCACCCAGTACTTAATCACTTTACCCAACAATAGATAAGATAATATATATGAAAAATTCCGAAACAAATTTATAGAACTTGATTTGCCAACATAAATATTAAAATTCGGGAGATTGAGGGGAGAGGGTGGTAATCTGGTAGAGGCATGGAAAAAATAGTCTAAAAATAGTGAAACTAAATTGCACATAAATGAGTGCCCAAGTAGAGCAATTGGTTTCGTACAGATATAGGAAACAGAGAACAGAAAGCCAAACTTGCAAGGTAATCAAACGAACTGATATATCCTTATACACTAATGATCTGTTTTAAAAATGTCTTTGAATCATAAAACTTTAAAGAGAAGATGCTGAACTTAAAAGGCAAACAGAAGAAACTTATAAATGGAAGAGAGGCAAAAACCGGAGTGCATCTCTTTTTCCCTTTTCTCTTCATTTCTCATTACTTGGATAAAGTAACATGGATAAATGAAGGGAAGCAGGCAGTGAAGCTGAAAAAGTACGAAAATACATATTAACAGCAACCAAAAATCTCATAATTAGGGAACTGGAAAGGAACCAAAAAACCAAATTAAGGCATACAAGGCTAAACTCCACCATAAAAAAATGAACATACTCGAACGAACCTTGCAATAATGTATTCTACTGTACTAATTATATCAAAAGGCGATGACAACACTTATTTAATTTAATGTTATCATTCTTCAGACAACAGGAGATCCAATAACATATGATATTAGCATAACTTTCTCAAGTCTGACTAACAATTTGATATTAGTAACTGAGTAAGAAGGCGAGGATAAGAAATCTGGAAAACAATGCACAACTTTTTAGTCCGGAATAACCTTATAAATCACGGTCTTTGGGCCATTACATGAAACTCTTTCAAGACTCAAGAATTAAATCCAGCAAGTAATGATTGTTTCTCCAAATAACGGGTGTAGACTGTAGTGCCCTGAGGTACATCCGAGGAAAACTCAACACTGCCAATCTGCATCTCAAGATTTCTGTATGTTTCAAATTGAGCCTTTCATTTCTCTCCTAAAAAATTTCTTTTGCACCCGTGCTCCTGAGATAGCGAGTTAACTTTGCGCGGAAATACCAAGTATTCCTCAAGTATGCATAAAACGTAATTACTCTAATTGCATTAGAGGTATATTAATCGTAGTCATCGACAGTGTAAACTCAACTCGTGAGAACCGCTCTTTAGGTCTGCCTCAAACTTCACGAAGTTTCTCTCACTCCTCAGCATTATCACTCCTCAGCATTATCTATTTTTAATTACTACTCCCTCTGTTTTTTTATATGTCGTTGACTTTCTTGCACACAATTTTAAGTCCTTTGACCGCATAGATAAAATAATATTTTTTAAAATTTTCTTTTTGTAAATTAAAGTTTTAGTTATATATTTTTATTCAAAAAAAGAAAAAATTAACAATTATTATTCTAACTATGCGGTCAAAGCACTTAGAAGTGTGTGCACAAAAATCAAACGTCATGTAAAAAAACATAGGGAGTAGTAATTAGTTAGATATCCAGCTTTCACTAATTTTAATATTTTGCAAGTCTAATGCTTTTCTCACTAAACTCGAAAATATGACTACTGTTCAACAGTCCAGGAAACCGAGTAACCAAACCTACGCAAATAAATCACTCTATTACTTTTCATTATCGAAATTTCAGTTCTTCCACGCAAATTCACTATACAGTATATATGATCAGACAATTATATAAATGTCGAAAAATCGAGAAGCGTGAACAACGCAAAGCTGAAAGAAAGCAAAAAAACAAACAGATTCTCTAGATACATACACACACACACAGAGACATGTATGAGAATAGATTGTCTATACCAGCGCTACAAGAGACAGGTGGATCCCTTTGGAGATCCTTAAGCTCCTTTAAAATACGTTTAGAAGCCATTAATAGTATCAATTGTTGAAATCAGCGAGAGCGAAACTGTAATAATAACAACAGATTAAAAGATTAATAAAAAATGAGTAAGTTAAATAACCAAAAGAGTGAAACTGTAGGCGAAGGGAGGGTTTGGGAGAGACCTGAGAGAGAGGGAGAGAGACTGAGAGAGAGAGCGAGGGAGAGAGACGCTGATTTTTTCTGAATAAATTTGGGAATCTAGGATTTTGTTTTTTTCCTATTATTAATAAGTTTTCTGGGATACTAATATATTAAAAAATATTTACTTTTAATTTACGGGTTTTTTGAAAAATATCAAGGTCAAAAATATTTTTGCAAAAATACTGTGATTTTTAAAAAAGTTTGTAAAAATAACTTTTATTGGAAATAATAATAATTTTTAAAATTATATTATAAGAATACGGTTTTCTGCAACTCGATTCAAGTAGATGCAATTTTAGACGAGATTCTTCAATTTCATGCAACCTCGCACAATTTCAACTGTAACAGAGAAAAACTCGATTCAAATTCAAATAGTTGTATGTGTGCCTGATTTTGGTTAATTCTGTATTTTTGTAAAAAAAAATATTAGAAAATAGGATAATAGCAAGAAAATTAAAAAAAGTTAGTATTTTTGATAATTTCTCTGAATTTTATTTTTCCCTAAGATTGGAAGATCAATATCGAACTTAATTATTTATCACATTTCGTTTTTTTTTACAAATTCGTCTTTTGAATATTTACTTTGAAATTTTCTTGACGTGTATAAGATTTTTTTAATGCTAATTGACATGTGAATTTATGAAGGCAAGTGATATCAGAAAATAATTTTAAAATATTTAAGAAAATGTAAACACAACTCTTGCATTTATAAAAATACCCATATTATAAGGTTGTTTTTTTTAAACTCAGACATGTCTGTTTTTTTTAACCTCAGACATGTCTCCTGAGATTATTTTTAGGCCCAGCCATCCTTTCGAGGATTTACGTCTTTTTTATTGGTTTCACCGTGCCTAATTATTCCACTACAAAATACAAGGAGATCACCTTTGTTAAACAGCAAAATGAGTTGGTAATAACCAGATATAAGATCCGAATCACAGAAATAATAGTGAATATCAAATTTGTTTCCTATTGTCTGAGGAGTCATAAGTGTACAAGTAACTGCATATGCTCATGAAAAAATTAATCTGATCAAGTCAAATTTTATTCTCGCACAAGCTCGATTTTCTAAACAATTCTATTGCATTTGTACTAGCAAACTTGAAAGACTAAAACGGAGATCGGAGAGTCATATTCTTAATTTTCTTAGCTAGCTCAGGTCAGTATGCACATTCCTCTCCGGTCCAAACTCTCTACCGAGTTGAAGCGACATTCTCTCTTTTCTTGGGCTCCGTTTTAGCGTAAACACCCTGCAGAAAAAATGCAGTATTATGATACAAGTATGAAACTTCATTCGACCTTGTAAGATTACACTACAGGCACTTGAGTTATAACTTGTAAGACGCAGTATAGCAGGGGGAGAACATTAAGTCTTCACAAAAATCTAAAATAACATTTGCCTGGGACTGGTAGGAGACCCAGTCAGAACTTTATGGTATAAATTTTTTGATGAGAAATCTTGAGGACTATATGCGGCGAGTCATGAGTGTACTTAAAAGAAATTACTTAATTTACCAATTAAACGATCAAACTAAAATGGGGACCCAAGAATATTGGTAACCAATTAAGCTACACTCACCACAGAGATCTTCAACTCTTTTAACAAATATTTCAAAACAGTGTTATTAAAAGCGCGCATATGCGAGCATATGCGCTCTCGCATATGCGAGCATATGCGCTCTCGCATATGCGAGATGCGATGCGAGGCTAAAGCGTTTCGCTTTGGTTATGCGATGCAACTTCACTCAAGCGCGCGTTTCTGTTGTTGGAAGCGTATATGGGCTTGGGCTTAATATAGATCAAATTGATATGACTCAAACACACACTGTATATCTTTGATATTGAAACAAACACCAAATTTATTTTAAATCTCACAACCACAAAGCTACAGCTTGACACAAGGCTACGGCCTTATTTCTTTCTCTCTGTTGCTTTACAAACTCACTTCTGTGTATACTATTACATTCAGAGAGGACCAGCCTATTTATAGGCTTCATATATGCATGCATTACATCAGGGCTTACATCACTACTATTTATTACTACATAGACTTTTACCAGCCTACAATACTGACTAACTTAACATGCAGCCTACCATATTTTACGTATCTATAATTATTGCCAGCCTTCAGACCTTATCTTGACAACCCAGCCTTCTAATCTTGAACAACTGTTATATGCTACGCATTTCAAGGGAGACTTCATCACATCTCTTGTATGAATTCTTGACCATGCATGCAGGTTGCCTACCATAATATATGCTTCTCTGTTGCTGGATATATAGCTGGTGCCTGGTGTAGTGTCAACCTTGAATACTATCACCATAATTTATTACACACGCCACCTTGCATGTATTGGTAATCTAGTGCCCACCATATTTTTAGGAATTAACTTCTGGTTGCTGCTCTTATTTTCTTTCCTTCATATTACTACATCTATAACCCAGCTGTATGTTATTTATTTCAAATTATGGAAGAGTTTGAATTCTAACACTCCCCCTCAAACTCGACTTTGCATTCCGAGCTTCATCTTCATTTTGTGAAATACTTCCGGCTTCAATGGCTTCGTAAATATATCCGCTAAATTTTCTTCAGTCCTGCAGTGCACCAATTCCACAATTTTGTCGTTCACCTGTTCTCGAATAAAATGATATTTAATATTGATGTGCTTGCTTCGACTGTGTGACACTGGATTTTTCGCTAGAGAAATAGCAGATTTATTATCCACGTAAATAGTAACCGGATCTTCCTTGCCAAGTTTTAACTCTCCCAATATGTAGCCTAGCCACATAGCTTGACACGCGCATGCTGCTGCTGCGATGTATTCCGCCTCACATGTTGAGAGAGCAACTGTTTGCTGCTTCTTTGATGACCACGAAAATATCGCCGAACCGATATGAAAAGCATATCCAGAAGTGCTTTTCCCGTCATCCAAATCACCACCATAATCACTATCTGAGTAACCAACTAATTTTGAATCCTGAGAGTGTGTATAAAATAGACCATGATCGAGTGTTCCTTTTATGTACCTCAAAATTCTTTTGGCTGCCATGAAGTGATCTTGTTTCGGCTTCTCCATGTACCTACTAACTAGTCCAACCCCATACATGATATCTGGACGAGTAAAAGTTAGGTACCTCAGACTTCCAACCAGACTTTTGAACAACGTCGGATTTACCGACTTCCTTGTTGAATCAATTCTGAGCTTTATGCTTGCTTCTGCTGGTGTGCTCACCGGCTTGCATTCCTCCATTCTGAATTTCTTTAAAATCTGCTCAGCATACTTTTTCTGCGACATAAAGATCCCATCTTTGCTTTGCTTGACTTCGACTCCAAGAAAGTAAGACATTTGACCAATATCTGTCATCTCAAATTCGTTAGTCATAACTTTCTTAAAATCATCAAACATACCAAGGTTGTTTCCAGTAAAAATCATGTCATCCACGTATAAGCACACGATCATAATATCTCCCCCTGAATTTGTTTTCGTGTAAAGTGCATGCTCGTAGGGACTCTTCACAAAACCATTTTTTCTGGAAATATTCATCAACCCTTGTGTTCCATGCTCGCGGAGCTTGCTTCAAACCATACAGTGCTTTCTTTAGTCGGTAGACTTTATCTTCCTTGCCTTTCTGAACATATCCCGGTGGTTGCTCGATATAGACTTCTTCTTCAAGATAACCATTCAAGAATGCTGACTTCACATCCATCTGATATATCTTCCACTGATTCTGAGCTGCGATTGCTGTAAGAAGTCTTATGGTATCAACTCTTGCAACCGGAGCAAATACCTCATCATAGTCAATCCCATATCTCTGCTTGTAGCCTTTAGCCACCAACCTTGCCTTGTGCTTTTCCACTTCACCGTCTTGGTTGGTCTTTGTCTTGTAGACCCATTTGACACCAATTGCTTTGTGTTCTTCTGGAAGAGTTGTGAGCTCCCAAGTATCATTCTTCTTGATTGCACCAATTTCTTCATCCATTGCTTTATTCCATTTGCTTTCTTCAGAAGCTTCTTCAAATGTAACGGGATCACACTCAGCCATTAAGCAAAACAATGAATAATCAAAGGTAGTTTGTACCGGACTTGTTGCATCATAGATATCATTTAGACTCCGCATTTTTCTTGGTGCTCCCCCTGAACTGTTGCTATTGCTGCTTCCTGAACTCGATGGTGTCGAGGCAGGAGTTTGTTGGTTTGGACTTTGTGAAGGAGTTGGATCATTATTTCCATCATCTTGAACATTGGTGTCATCACCGTCATCATCTTCATCCTGAAAAAACAAACCAGCAACTTTTCTTTCTTCCTCGCTCCATCTCCAGTAATCTGATTCGTCAAACTCAACATCTCGAGAAATGATTAATTTCTTCGTGAGGGGATTGTAGAGTCTGTACGCCTTGCTTCTTTTGTCATATCCGGTAAAGATGCACTTCTCGCCTTTATCATCCAGCTTCTTCCTTTTCTGATCTGGAACATGTGCATATGCAATGCACCCAAAAATTCTGAGATGTCCAACAGATGGTTTGCTACCACTCCATGCTTCATTTGGAGTTTTGTTTCTGACACTTTTAGTTGGACAACGATTCAACAAATAAACTGCACATAGAACGGCTTCAGCCCAGAAAGTTCTCGGCATATGCTTTGCTTTGACCATGCTCCTTGCCATGTCAAGAATAGTGCGATTCTTTCTTTCTGCAACACCATTTTGTTGAGGAGTGTATGCCGTTGTTAGCTGATGATTAATTCCATGTGCTCGACAGAAACTTCTAAAGAGATTTGAGGTATACTCTCCTCCTCTGTCTGATCGAAGTGTCTTCAAATAATGACCACTTTGTTTCTCCGCCAACGCTTTGAACTCCTTGAATTTATCAAGAGCTTCTGACTTTTCTTTCAGGATATACACCCAACTTTTTCTGCTAAAATCATCAATAAATGTTAGGTAATACCTGTTACCTCCAAGTGACGGAATATCAAATGGACCAGCAATATCTGTATGAACAATCTCCAGTGGCCTCCTGGCTCTCCATGATTTTCCAACGGGAAAACTTTGTCTGTGTTGCTTCCCCTTAACACATGCTTCACACAAATTTTCTGGTTCATTTATTTCTGGCAAACCGTCCACCATCTTTGTTTTTGACAATAATTTCAAGCCAGAAAATCCAAGATGACCGAATCTTAAATGCCACAACCACGAGTCATTTTTAATGACCGACTTTAAACACTTCTGCGCCTTCGTCTGCATATCAAGTGTAAACAAACGATTCTTTGACATCTCCACATCTGCAATTAATTCTCGATCCTGATTCCTGATGACGAGAGAATTATCCTGCATCTGTATATAATATCCTTTCTCCACAAGTTGGCCAAGACTGATGATGTTACTTTTCAAAGCAGGTATATGGTAAACATCATTAATAAACTTTTTCTCACCAGTCTTCAATACAATCGTAATTGTACCTTTGCCTTTGACTGGAATCTTCGATGAATCACCAAACGTAACTTCTCCGCGGATGGTCTCGTCTATCTCCGTAAATAAATCCTTGTGGCCTGTCATGTGGTTGCTCGCACCAGAGTCAAGATACCAAACATTTTTCTTGCTCTCCTCGTCTCCTTTATAAGTGAGGAACATAGCAGTGCCAACATCTTTATCTTCTTTTGCTGCTGCAAAATGACTTCTTTCTTCCACTTTCGGTGATCTACATTCATAACTGAAATGGCCAAATTTATTGCAATTATAGCACTGAAATTGAGACTTGTCACCTCGTTGAAATCCTCCTCGTCCTCGACCTCTAAAATTCTGACCACGTCCAGATGGACGATAACCTTCAGTGTTCTGGCTTCTGTTGAAGGACTGTCTTCCACGTCCTCTTCCACCACGGTAGCCACCTCTAAAGCCACCTCTTCCACGACCAGAACTGCTACTGCTTGAACTTTCACCAATGGACACCTTACTTTGCAATGCCTTTTCTAAATGGCTTGTATCATCATACTGGTTCATCCGCTGCTCATGGGCTTGAAGTGAACCAACTAGCTCATCAATAGAAATTATGGACAAATCTTTTGACTCCTCGATAGAAGTAACGACATAGTCAAATTTTCTTGTCAATGAGCGGAGTAATTTTTCCATGACCCGAACATCATCGAGACTTTCTCCGTTTCTCTTCATCTCATTTGTCATCATTTTCAAACGCGTAACATATTCACCAATATTTTCTGAGGTCTTCATTTTTATATTTTCGAACTCCCCGCGTAGAACTTGGAGCCGCACCTTTTTTACTTTCTCCACGCCTTGGAATGATTTCTGCAAAATCTCCCACGCATCTTTTGCTGTTTTTGCTTCTGAAATTTTTTCAAAGGTAGATTCATCAACACCTTGAAAAATTGTGTACAACGCCTTTTTGTCCTTTTTACGGGACTCCTTTAACGCCATCTTCTCGGCATTTGGAAGTGCTGCTTCAGCGGTTGCATCTGCGGGCTCGTTAAACCCTTTTTCGACAATATCCCAATTGTCGTAGGAACCGAGTAACACCTTCATTTGGATACTCCAATTCCCGTAATTTGTGGACGTCAATTTTGGAATATTTGGTTGCACCATATTCGCCATTTTCTTGAACGGAACGCTGGCTCGGATACCACTTGTTGGAAGCGTATATGGGCTTGGGCTTAATATAGATCAAATTGATATGACTCAAACACACACTGTATATCTTTGATATTGAAACAAACACCAAGTTTATTTTAAATCTCACAACCACAAAGTTACAGCTTGACACAAGGCTACAGCCTTATTTCTTTCTCTCTGTTGCTTTACAAACTCACTTCTGTGTATACTATTACATTCAGAGAGGACCAGCCTATTTATAGGCTTCATATATGCATGCATTACATCAGGGCTTACATCACTACTATTTATTACTACATAGACTTTTACCAGCCTACAATACTGACTAACTTAACATGCAGCCTACCATATTTTACGTATCTATAATTATTGCCAGCCTTCAGACCTTATCTTGACAACCCAGCCTTCTAATCTTGAACAACTGTTATATGCTACGCATTTCAAGGGAGACTTCATCACATCTCTTGTATGAATTCTTGACCATGCATGCAGGTTGCCTACCATAATATATGCTTCTCTGTTGCTGGATATATAGCTGGTGCCTGGTGTAGTGTCAACCTTGAATACTATCACCATAATTTATTACACACGCCACCTTGCATGTATTGGTAATCTAGTGCCCACCATATTTTTAGGAATTAACTTCTGGTTGCTGCTCTTATTTTCTTTCCTTCATATTACTACATCTATAACCCAGCTGTATGTTATTTATTTCAAATTATGGAAGAGTTTGAATTCTAACATCTGTGCGCTTTGAGCGCTTAAGCGATGTGCAAGAAGCACAGAAAAACCGCGCTTTTTCATTTTTTGTTGACTGTGCGGTTGGCTGGAATGTTGCCCAGGTAATTTTTAAGGAAACAAGTCATAACAAAGCCCTAAAACCTAAGTTAGTCAACAGATACACAAACGATACGAAACATACATACATACAAACAGATATATAAACACTCGAAATATACAAGGCAGGCAATTGAACGAGAACGATGTTAGAATAGTCCAGATGAAGATTTCGAAAATCTTCAAAAAGAGCCTGGAGATGATTTTCAGTTATGTCAAGTTGTCAACTCCTGAGAAGACCAGAACCATTCAGGGCTTGTAGTTGATTCTCTATCTATATTTTGCTGCTATGAATTCATATTTGTGCCTTAAATTTGAATCTGGTGATCACTAACATGATTTATGACCATTTAGTTGGCCTATAACATGTTAAATTTATTTTAATGCATTTTTTTAAACTGTTGCGCTCTTTTTAAAAAAGCGCGCTTATCGCGTTGCGCTTATGCTCTAGGAGGCCTTTGCGCTTCAGTGCACATATCGCGTTTAATAACACTGTTTCAAAATGAGGGTCAATTATGTGAATGTATAATGTATTCACAACATACGTTACATTGCTAAATTAAAAGGTCAGGTAAATTTCTAATAACTAGGTTGAGAATTGTTGTTCAACCCCAGTAAACAATGAGGCACCAAGAACACTAAAAACAAAAATGATACGAAAAGGCCAAAATTTACTGGTTAAGATTGTTATTTAAATCACCTTGAATACTCCTGCTGTTCACTCGACAATCAGACAATGAATGCTTCAATTTAGGCCTAAAACATGGGTTCTTTTAATATCGAGTCCAATGCTTGGACACGTCTTGACCACCTCCTACCGAGTTGTTATAGGATTATAATATAAGGTAGGAGCAGAAAGACAAATAAAAAGCTTAGTAACTGACTAGAAAATAAAGGCATATAGAGCTCTTGGGCTGCAAAATCTTGTATCCGAACATGATCAGGCAGATAAACCTCATAGTTACGAAGCCAATCACATTAAGAAAAACCAGTTCTATGATTCATAATCAGGGAACCAATCCACAATTGAACTCTCTTTCCTGTCCATCCATTACAATATTTCTTATTTTGATCCGCTGAACTCAAATACAAAACACATCACAGAAGCAGAACATCTTCTGTGGCAACTTAGAATCAAACCTCTTAAAAAAGAGTTTTAGAAACAGAAAGTCAAAGCAAGGGCCGAGTTTATTGTATATCATTTCTTATCCATTACGACATTCCTCGAGTTTAGTTATCATTATCCATTACGACATTCCTCCAGCTTAGTTATCATTAACCAGAAGTCTACGTATCATTAACTACTTGACTCTTAACTCTGGCATATCAATAAATATAAATACGCAACATTCCTCATAAACTTTATAAATTTCGGCATCAATATAACAATTCATCCTCTATCACGAACAATTACACTGCACATCAAATCCGAAAAATATACCTAGCACATAGGGGACAATTAAATTGTAAAAACCAATCAACTGAATGAAATTGTCCTAATGAATTTCAAATTGTAAAAAACCTATCAACCAAATGAAATTGTTTTAATTATATATTTTTTATTTTTTGAATTTAATGAAATTGTTTAACTCCAACATAACTAACAACTATATGCATTAAAAACATGCAAACTGTATCAATTGTGTAAATTCAAATACCTAGACATAAAAAAATCAAACAATTATATAACAAACTCATACTCCCTCCGTCCCGGTCTGATTTTTTACAGAGTCAAATTGATATAGCGTTGACAAAAAATTTCACATAATATCATATCGAAAATACTTATAAAATTTATATCATTCGAAAGTATGTTTAATCTTTTATATGTATATTTTAATTTTTCAAAATAATGAAAAAATGAGTTTTTATTTACGGTTAAAATTAAGTCAATTTGACTATCAAAAATCAAATAACACAGATAAATTGGGACGAGGGACTATTTGCTTAAAATTAAATGATTAAAAACACGTACAGATCGAAAGAAAAGGAGATCGGCGACAATGATAGAGACGGCGGCTCCACCGGTAAAAGCCATCGTTCCGGTTAACAAACTCCATTTCCGGTATATCATCCTTACTTTTTGTTTGCCACAATTTTAATAGTATCGATATTTACTGCTGTAATTTTTAAAGTTAGGTACGTACAAATTTTGTATTCAGTATTTTAATGACTGGGCCTGCTGTAACTCGCTGGTTGGGCTTATTTAAAATTGAGATAAGCCTTTGCCAAAAATTTTAATATAGGGTCTGTTCGGCAATATACTTATAAGTCATTTATGCCTTATAAGCCCGTAATAGTTTATCGACGAGTATTTGTCGACCCAACTTATAACCCAACTTATAAGCTGAATTTACAACTTATAAGGTGGTAAGTTGAAAGTTGGCCGTGACGTACTTTTTTTTAACTTATTTTCAATTTTTCACTTTTTTCTAAAGTTTTGATTTTAAAATATAAATTTTTAAATATTTTCTAATTTAAGATTCATGAACTAAGATAATTGTATTTAATAATTATTTGTTTTAATTCATTTAAGTAAAAAAACTTCTGACTTATAAGTAAATTTATCCAAACACTTATAGAACTTATAAGTATTTATCAACTTATCACTTATTTCGCACTTAATCATTTTAAGTCATAAGTTACTTATTTTAAGATTTTCCAAACGGACACATAAAATTTCCAATCACTAGTAAAAAAAGCTGAGGATATTTTATAAAGATTATTGCTAGATTTTCCGATTTCTTTTCCAAAAATTTACGTGTCATGTCATAAATAGCAATTTTCCTAATAAAAATATGGGACCTGTGGGCATAGAGCAAACAACCACAAATCAAAACTCTCCCCGCATTATTTGAGAATTTTTTTGGAGAACCTGGTACTAGTCTTTTATAAATTTCCAAAATTTTCCTTGATATTATTCTTTATTTCTTTAGATACTATTTTGATGACTATTGTGAAGACATAATTGTAACAAATTTTAAACACGAAATTACTATTTTGCTGGAGGAAAAGCTTTTTCCGGAATTAATGTTTAACCGTTGTGTTTGCAATTTAGAGTTGTCATCCTACATTTTTGAATGGCAGCAATTCTGTGTATTTGTATAATTTCCCACACAAACCTAACAGATGTTGCAGAGGTTCTTTAATGCAATACCATCATTCTGTTTCACTTTCAAGTTCCACTAATCGCCTGATCTCTACATGCAAACAGCATTAATGGTAATTAAGCCTTGTTTTTTCGGTTTTTATTTACATGAAACAAAAATATGCTTTGTTATGATATGATCATGTGGAACATTGTTGTTGTTAAATATTTGAAAAATGTGTTGATCTGCATGTTTTAGAAATTTAGTGAGAAGGAATAACTAGCTTTCTAGTAACAGGACAATGCGTTTGTCGCAGTTTCATGGCTATTAATTAGTTAATTAGTTGTCATACAGGCTTTGAAATTTTAGTATTGTGATAATAAGGATAGTTGCGATCCTGTTCTCCAGCACCAGACATTGCTGGAGACAAATGGAGGGGCTTATGACAAATGGCTATGGTAGTAAAAGGTTGAGGGATCGGTCAAGGGAGACTTGTGATAAAAAATTTGTGCAATTGAGTATTTTCTCGGGGAAAAAGTGGTAGCAAAATGGAAGCTTGTTTATCTTTAGTTTGTTCCAGAAAATCATAAGAGTCAAATAGTATTCATTACCTGGACTGATAAGTTGTTTGCTTTCTGGTTGGCATAGTATCGTTGTCAATCCTTAAAGGACTTGGTTTCAAAAAAGTGTAAACATGATCAGGGCCCTGTTCAGTTGGATATTACTATAGAAGGAAATGTTCGTCAATCTTAGTTGCTTCCAATTATTTTCCTACAGAAATTTGATTTATATTAGCGGAGAAGGCCTTATGTGAGCGTAGCTGCGTAGGGGGCTTCTTTAGTTTATGCGATACAGGGGTAATCTGTACGATTACAGGGGTAATTTGAAGTATCAATGAACATGGTCTCAGTTAGATTAGAAAAAAAATCAAAAAAAAAAAATCTGTCACTTTATGACAAGAGATATAGTAATTTGTAATATCTGGCTAAACTGATTAATTGAGCAGTCTTTGAGTTTTGTGGAACTAGTAAACATCAACTCAGTAATGCCATTTTTCGATAAGAATGATGTCTAAATTGACTATATGACATAATTTTACCTAGTATCATGTAAGTTGATGAGGTTAGTGGCCTAATTAAGCTTTCTTATCTTGAAATTTTCATGAGGGTGTTGATTGTTACTTGTATGGAGTTTGTGTTATGAGAATGATAGCGAAGATTTTTTTGGAAAAGAAAATGACATCTATAGTAGACTTGAACACTTATTTGGAAAGAGTGGTAGATATGCATATAAATGGATTACAATTTATTTCTCAACTAATACAGATAAGTGGGCAATTGTGGTGGTAGTTGGGTGACCAGGATATGTATGGCACATGATATTGCTAGATTAAGAATTTATTAGCACCTCTTTCTACTTTTCTGGGTAAGATCAATTACAGTAAGATTAGATACCCACGCACGCATGCCTCCACTGCCGTTAATGCTTGAACCTCGATCTCTTCTTACCAAGAGAAGAACGGTTCACTAGGCTAGAATGCTAGGGATAGCACCAGATGTACGAACACCAAAATTTGAGAACGAACCATTAGCCTTGTTAAGTTGTTATAGATAGTTTCTCAGCAGAACCAGAAGGTTTATGCTAATTCTGGCCGTTCAACAACTGTATGTGGATTCTTAAACTTGTTTATGAAGATCAACCACATATCTGTGACCTGTTATAAGGTGTTACTATCGAGTTGCAATATACTATTTAGCCAAATGTTGTTTGAGGAAAACTAAAAAAAAAATTGTATGGAATCTGGCCTGCCGTACTGGTTGTTTCTAATGACTGGAGACTAGTGTTTGCCTAATCTTTTGTATGAATTTTATTCCCCATGGCTGTAGCCTTCTAAAGTTTTCAATTTTAAATAGCTGAATTGTAGAACATACAGTTGCCTTAACAGTTAATTTCAAGAACTAATATCTTTTTCGAGATGCAGTAAAAGACGTTCTCCTATAAATTTTTCCAAGAGACAATGTTCTGATCATCCTCAAGAAGTTGGAAGCTTCCACAGCGACAACAGTACTTCCGTAAGCTTAATTTATCAATACATTCTTTCTCCTTATGCATGCAAGTAGTTTATTTTACATAAAAATAACTTTTATAGATGTCACTGTTTTAAGGTATACTTCTAAGTTTCTAACTAAACTAAATTTCAATCTGCGTGTTCTCAGCACTGTTTGTTAGTGCAATATGTAGATGCCTGAAAGCACTGAAATAAGAGAAGCGTGAGATGGTGGAACTAAAAATCCTAAGATAATGAAAAAAACCCTTAGGTGGCTAATAATCCAGCAATCCACTATAGTTTGACGCTTTGATGGGTGACATCAGTCATTAGAAGTACAACAATGGTGTCTTTTTATGTAAATAAAATGTCAAACAAGAACAATAATAGATAAGCAAGTAGTTGAGTGCTTAAGGGTTGTGAATTGTGATGCCTTGAACCATTGTATGCATGTCTCTTCTAATGGAGGGTTACTAAATGCTAATAGTTCAAGGTAGTTGGGAAAACAACAGATTTCTGGCAAACCAGTAGACCTCATAATTTCACTTCAGTCATTTTTTCTAACTATCGAAATTCATTCCCCTCTGCTACATCTTTCCCCTGGTATCGCCCCATGTCATGTACATAGTAGCATCTGTACATTTAGTTAGATTTTAGATTTGTTCTAGTTGTTGTATCCTCGCGACTCTTTCTAAAAGTTAATTCGAACTTGTGATCTAATAGATAAAAAGTAAGGGTGCCGCACAATATGTAGTAGCTACTTGCTGAATCCTTATTGTTATGCACCGAGAATGTATGTGGAGTCGTTGGGATCATGTGTTTTTTACTCTGGAGGGAGCTTGAAATGCAAGAAACATTACAGAGCAAGTAATAGTCATTAGAGAATCATGACATAAGGCTTATGTTTGTTTTGACATCACTTCACAAAGTGTAGAGATTACTGTGCTGGAATGATCTCTCATTTATTATCCATACATCAGCACCAACTGTGCATTTTTCGCATTTCTAGAAATCTCCCCATCCGTTTCATCTCCAACCCCCCTCTCATTATTTATAAATATATCAACATATTTTTCATCTGTGCACAAACATAAAGCCTCAGTTTTGTTAATTCATCTAACTCTACTCTTTTTTCATACTCAGTTTTGCTCCTATGGAAAGCACACCTCATATAGCTATTTTCCCAACTCCTGGAATGGGTCATCTCATTCCACTAGTTCAGTTTGCTAAAAGGCTCATTAGTCTTCACAAATTTACCGCAACTTTTATCATTCCTAATGAAGAACCTCTTTCCAAAGCTCAAAAGATTTTTCTTGATACACTTCCTGATGGTTTAGACTATGCTGTTCTACCTCAAGTGAGCTTGGATGATTTATCAGATGATGTTATGATCGAAACACGTATGTCTATATTGATATCAAGATCCTTGCCTTCTCTTCGTGACATGATTAAGTCGATAATTACTACAAAGAAGCTGGTTACTTTGGTTGTTGATCTTTTTGCCACGGATGCACTTGATGTAGCTATAGAATTTAAGGTGTCACCTTATCTTTTTTACCCCTCAACAGCTATGGCTTTGTCATTGTTTCTCTACTTGCCTAAGCTCCATGAGGAAACATCTTGCGAGTATAGGGACTTGCCTGGCCCGGTTCAGATTCCTGGTTGTATACCAGTTCATGGGAAGGATCTACTTGACCCGGTTCAAGATAGAAAAAATGATGCATATAAGTGGGTACTTCATCATGCAAAGAGGTACAGACTGGCTGAAGGTATAATGGTAAACACCTTCAAGGACTTGGAGGAAGGAGCTATTAAAGCTCTACAAGACTTGGGTAGCCCTCCTATTTACCCCGTCGGGCCTCTCGTGCAAATGGATCATTCTAGTACTCCTGCTGATGGGTTGGATTGTTTGAGATGGTTGGATGATCAGCCGCGTGGTTCTGTCTTGTTCATCTCTTTCGGGAGTGGAGGAACCCTCTCATCCAATCAGATCACTGAGTTGGCTATGGGACTGGAAATGAGTGAGCAAAGATTTTTATGGGTGCTTAGAAGTCCAGATGATGAAAGTGCCAATGCATCTTTCTTCAGTATCCAGACTAAAAAAGACCCTATTGATTTTTTACCACAAGGGTTCATTGACAGGACCAAAGGCCAAGGTTTAGTGGTGCCTAATTGGGCACCTCAAGCTCAAATTCTTAGCCATGGCTCGACTGGTGGCTTTTTGACTCACTGTGGTTGGAACTCAATTCTTGAGACTGTAGTGAACGGTGTTCCAGTGATCGCTTGGCCACTCTATGCAGAGCAGAAGATGAATGCTGTAATGCTAACTGAAGGTCTTAAAGTTGCATTGAGGCCACAAGTTAGTGAAAATGGTCTGGTGGGGCGTGTTGAAATTGCGACACTAGTTAAGCATCTAATGGAAGGCGAAGAAGGTAAGCGTCTTCGAACTCGAATGAGAGACCTAAAAGATGCAGCTTCCAAGGTCCTCAGTGATGATGGATCATCAACAAAAGCAATAGCTCAGGTGGCTAGCAAATGGAGCAGTTAAACACATAGCTAGATTAGTGTTCAAGTCCTATTTTATCTATTGTCATTATTTTCAACTTTTTAGTATGTTTTACTTCTGTTATATAACACAGTTCTACATGAAATGTTTGTATTGCACTGTTGCTAATTGATATAAGTGGATTTCTAAGTTTTGGTGTACAGCAACTGCATAATTCTCAACTTCTTACCTAGTTTTTATGGTTGAATATTATCTCGGGTCCGCGACAATCGATAACTATAACCATCTATCAGCTATAAATTTTTGCGAAATTTTTTCACACTTGGAACTGATGCAACTAGTTTTTTCTTCTTAGTATTACTCGTCTGCGAAAATCTTTCTCGAACAAATAATTTGTCAACCATCGCATATTAAAAACCGAGGCCTATTTACTTCATTCATATATGATAAGATAGTCTCCCCTCTCCACTAGATTGTAGGATAGAAATGAAGGGATATGAATTGGAAATGAGGGCACTCAAGACTCAACTACCATAGAGTTTTGTTTGATCACAAGAAAATGGTTGCCCACCAAAGACTTGTTGGAGTTGGTGACTTGCACTACCACCCCTTCACCTTTTGAAAGCATCAAGTGTGCTAAATTCTTTGGAGTTGTGATTTGTATGACTAAAAAAAGAGGGAGGGTAGCACATTCTTTTTGTATTAGATCTACCTGGTTTAAGCAATTTTGTGAACTTCGTATTTGTGCGAAAGTGTTGGTGCAGTTGTTAAATTCTTATAACTAGGATGGATGTATATATTCGGTTTGGTTCGGTTTCAACTGAAAACCAAACCATAATTATATTATTTCGGTTTAAAAAAATTAAAATCAAAATCAAACCGAACACCATTGGTTCGGTTTGGTTTTCGCAATTGCGATTTCGTTTAGACGTGATACGGTTTCGGTTTAAAAATCAATTTAAGCTAAATATAGTTAAATACTAATGATTAGGGGTATTTTTTAAAAAGTAAATGAAATTGTTTCAGAAAAAAGTAAATGAAATTAAGGGCAGTTGTAATGATTTTCTTTTTGAACAGTCCATGCATCTGTGTATCTATATTCTATGACTAATGTTAATCAAGAGGCTGAGAGCTATTTGAATGTATCACACAAGCTGAAGGCAGGGGACCAGGAGCTTGCAATTTGAAGTTGGAGCTGTATTATTAATACTTAAAACAACTTACAAATATTTATAATAATAAAAATTATTATTTGTATATCTATATTAATATATACATATATATATATTATAAAAGTTATATAATTAATTTTATTCGGTTCGGTTCAGATCGGGTTGTATTCAGTTTATAATTTATCAAAACCAAATCACGACCATATTATCGATTCGGTTTTTATTCAGTTTGATTATTAGTTGGTGCGGTTTTTCGTGGTTCGGTTGTTTGTTCGATTTTATTCATCCCTACTTGTACGTTACTTGTAAGTTGTATCCGGAGGTTAGGAGTTCCCTTTTTGAGTGTGCCGTGTGCGTATGTAATGGATTAGCAAAAACAACTTCATATCTGTCAAATCTAATTTATTTGTGTACATGATTTTTTTCCAAGAAGCACCACAAATTATTTTACATATATTCAAAATATAAAATATCTTTTGTACCTAATTGGGCCTGTTTGGCCGAATAAAATAAGTAATTTATTTGCTTATAAGGCCGTAAGTACTTATCTATAAGTATTTGTCTACCCAACTTATAAGTTGAATTTAGAACTTTTAAGCTGATAAGTTGAATATTAGCAACGACGTACTTTTTCTTAACTTATTTTGATTTTTTTGTTTTTTATTAACTTTTGTTTTAAAATTTATATTTTTACATGTCTTTCTAATTAAAAATTTACGAATTAAGATAATTGTATTTAAAATTTATTTATTTTAGCTCAGTTAAGTAAAAAAAATTCTGATATTTAACTAAACAATTATTTTACTTATAAATATCCATCTATTTATCACTTATAAGTCCCTTATTCATTTTAAGTCATAAATTACTTATTTTAAGATTTCCCAAAACGGGCACAATATAAATAAAACAAAATTCTTTTGCTTAACAAAAAAATTTCATCTTTTTTAATTATGAAAATCCTTTGCACAACCTTTTGTACAAAGGTTTTGTGAAAGAGGAGCAATCAGCATGATATGATTACTTTGTTGAATTATTATTATAATAAAAAATGGTACTCAAGAGGACTTGTCATCAAGAAATTAAAGCTCAATCTTTCTTTTCGAGTATCATTATTGTTTTTTGTACCAATAAAATTTATTATCTGCTGGCAGAAGGCTTACCAAAGCATGGCGTCATCTTTTATGTAAGACACTCTCCCTTACCCCACTATTATATAATATAAATAAAATATTACTCCCTCCGTCCCTGAAAATGTTTCTTATTTGTGTTGGACACGTTTGTCAATGCACACTTTTGATCGTTAATATCTTTAATTTTGTATTAGTATTAAATATAAAAATTTTATTGTATTACAGTATTCATAAATACGAATCTAACGATATCACTCATGACTATATTTGATCTTATAAATTAGACGTAAATTAATAATCAATCGTTTAGCATAAACAGTGTCCGAAATCAATATAGGAAATGTATTAATGTATTACGGGATGGAGGGAGTAATAAAATATGCGTTTACCTTTTTATTCACACAAATTTAGTCTTTCTTTGACGTGTGTTGGATGCCATTGATGATGTGTCTTTCTTGCAATTAATTTAATGTTAATTTAAAATATTTTATTTAGACTTTTCAACAATCTGTATTGTCCTGGTCCTCTAGATAAAACCTGATGATAGATATTTTCACAAAATATTTTTCTATATAGTGAATTGATACATACTGTTATTCATTTTTATTTAAATTTATTGGATTCATTTACCTAGAGACCTTTTAATGTAATATATACTATATCTAAATTACATTTTTAAAATTATATTTTAATAATTGGTCTATCGAGAGATAAAAGAAACTAATGTTACAAGTAAGGGTGAACGCGGGTCGGGTTGAGCGGTTTAGAGATAATAAATCGAACCAATCCAATTAATTCGGTTTTTAAAAAATGAACCCGTTAACCGAAAAAATTATTTTCAACTCAACCCTACCCTTTATATATTGGGTCGGGTTGATTCGGGTTTGTTTGGGTTAAAACTGGAATAAAACTATTTAAATATTTTTAAGAGTCAAAATTACAAATAATTTTAATCAAAAGTTGAAGTGTACCCCATAATTTAACTGAAAATAAAAATTATTAAATATTATATGTACCGTGTACTTTTCTAGTTTAAAATCAATAATTTACGGCGTGTTACCCGTAAAATAATTATTTTATTTCAAATATATTATTTATTACAATAAATACATAAATTAAAATTTCTAATAATAATACTATAATAAAAAAAAATCGGGTTGGGTTGGGTTATAAGGGTTTAAATTTTTTGAAACTTGACCCAACTTATTATATTCGGGTTGACAAAAAATTAAATTAATTAAAATTCAGGTTTTGGATAGTTAGGTTCCGTCAGCCGAAATAAGGGGCGGGTTGGGACGATTTTGCGGTTTAATCGGTTTTTTGTTCACCCATGATTACAAGGTCACGTCAAATGATAGATATGGAATTCATAATTGATACAGCTGATGGCAGGGTGCTTTGTTGGGTTTGGCTCGATTTTTATCAAAAATTGATATCAAATCGTGCATATCAGTTTAGTTTGATTTTTACCTATTAATCGTAATCGAATTATTTGGAATAATTATCCATGATTCGGTTAATTGTATTTCGGTTTAGATTTTTTCCGGTTTTTATTTTTAAAAATTACATTTTAATACAATGATAAGAAAGATTTATATATAGCCTAGTAACTTAATAGTCAAAAATTGAAAATAAAATAAAAATTAATAATATGACAACAACGGACAGAGCGGGGTAATGAAAACTTCATGAATACATGAACATGAACGTGAACAATAATTAGGAGACTACGAGTCAGCAAGCAGTACTAGGCCCCGTATGGTAAATAATTTGTGATGCAGAATTTATCAAAATTATAATTTTTTATTAAATTATTTGTGATTTTAATGACTCTGAAAAAATTTGTGAAAATATTATTTTAATTTAAAATATTTACAAAAACACGATGTTGCATGATATGGTACAATATTTGAATTGTTAAACTGTTTTAGGTTGCATTTCGGGTTGTATGTTTGTATGTTGCATTTTCGATTAGAATTATGTCGCAAATATGGTTATATAACGTATTTTCGCAATTTTATTTTAAAAAAATTCAAGTTACAGACGTGGTTGCAAAATGGTTACAAAGTTGCAGAACGTATTTTTGCAAATATTTTTAAAAAATGATAGTATTTTTGTAAAAAATATTTGTAAAAAAATGGGTATTTATGAAAAACCCCCTTTAATACTTATACATATGTATATAAATATATTAATTTAGCGATTTTGAGACTAAAACCGTAATCATAAACTAACTGTTATATCAGTTCGATTCGATTACGATATTTTTTAATTTTTATCGGTTACAATTTTTTTCAATTTGATTTTTTGATTTTTCGCTTCATTTTCGATTTTATTACGCTAACCCTTACCCCTGCCTTGCACTCTTGCACAACTGATGCAACTGTTCGGAAATCCTGAAAAAAAAAAGAAGAACTGTTCGGAAATATAAAATGGGCTACAAGGTTTGGGCTTGTAAACTTGCACGTAAACTGTAGATGGGCCTAACTCCTAAGAGTCCAAGAACCCTCGAGCTCTATATTTAAAAAAATCTTTGAACCACCGCATAAATTCTTGAGTAATGCCATAGTCACAAAAAATGATACAAAAAATTGTTATAAAATGATGTGTCATGGGTGATGCGGCATTTTGAAATGATTTAATTGGTGCTTTTGATATACTCGCTCGAATCGCAATATTTTTGTCCCAAAACAAGCGCACGTTATTTTCTGAACTAATATGCCATGTATACAATTTTGATCAATAAGATGAACACCTGACTTCTAAAGTCTTTGTAAGCTAGTGAAAATACTCAGCAACATCAAAAGGAAAATCAGGATCAAATTTAACTTGATCAAGTGAAATGTCAAGACCCTCAGTAGCAGAATTGGTCACTGATGTTGGGGCTGACAGCATTTCGATGTTTTCCGATTCGGAGTTTTGCAAGTACTGGGAAGTCTCGAATTCGTTCATGTGACATGGTGACAATGACAAGTAATCGGATTCTGATGCATCATTTTCCCACAAAAATAAGATATTTTCCAAACTCGAGTTGTCGGTTGAGGTGGAAGGGAAGGAAAATGATGGAAGATTTTTAAGCATAGCTTCCAGTTTCGCAGTTTTAAGGCTTGTGGGTTCACAGTTGAACAACATGTCAGTTGTTTCATTCTGAGTTCGAGCTTCTTTTGTGCAGTCTTCTTTCTTTTGTTTTTTCGATTCTCTTCCAAGCGTGTTAGGTGATTGAGTTGCTTGGCTGCAAGTGTGTCTTCCTTTGCAGGTTATGTGAAAGATGGACTGATCTTCATCTGATTGTTGGACTTGTTTGGTTGCTAGACATCCTTGTGTATGACGATGAGTGCATCGATAATAAGCTCTGCAAAACGTAACACATTTTGTTAGCGGAGAAGATCATACATGTATAGGTAATGCAGGTGGAATATCAAAATTCTGAAGAGAACATTTTCTTGGTTTTACAACTTATAAGCATTAGTGTCAATTGTTCGTAAACTAAGGCATTGCTGAGATTGACTTCGTGCTCAGGGGCGAATGTACATTATTAGCAGAGGGGCTTAATGACCTTTTGACCCTTAAAATATGAGCCGGTATACCTATCCGCCTCAGGAGTCATACATTTTAACCCCCATAATATTAGTATTAGATATCGTTCCTTTTAGCCATTTTCGGCAATAAAATGACATATCGGCTATTAGCCCCAAACGATTTTACCCTCCGATATTGTCTGACATGTCGTTTTATTGCCGAAAAGGGCTAAAAGGAACGATAATAATACTTTAGGGGTTAGAAGGTACAATTTCATACTTTTGGGGCTGATAAATATAACGACTCATACTTTAAGGGCCGAAAGGTCATTAAACTGTGGCCTTCGACCTCCAAGAAACTTAAAATTCTAAAAAAGACGTTGGATCATGCAATTGTGAATCATAAAGACCAAAGACTCTTAGTGCCCATTTGAGAAATCTTAAAATAAGTAATTTATGACTTAAAATGAATAAGGAACTTATAAGTGATAATTAGATAAATCCTTATCACTTAAATAAATGTTTAGTTAAATGTCATGATATTTTTTACTTAACTGAGCTAAAGTAAATAAATTTCAAATATAATTATCTTAATTCATAAATTTTAAATTAGAAAGACATGTAAAAACATAAATTTTAAAACAAAAATTAATAAAAAAGCGAAAAATCATGAGAAAAAGTACGTCGTTGCTAACATTCAACTTATCCGCTTATAAGTTGTAAATTCAACTTATAAGTTGGGTCGACAAACACTGGTCGATAAGTACTTACTGGCTTATAAGCCAATAAGTCACTTACACAGGCCCTTAGTTAGCTCCCCGTCCTAGCCTAGCAACCCGATTACCCGAGTAATTGTGAATCTTAAAGACCAAAAACCCTTAGTTAGCTCCCCGCCATAGCCTAGCAACCCGATTACCCGAGTAACATCATTCTACGTCCACCTCTGTTCCCGCGAGGTTGGTCCCTAACGTTATCAATAAGGATCAAGGATCAACATCTAATTGGTTCATTTATCGATAGTTCACTCCCTCAGAATACTCTGTATCTTTGTCTTGTGGTGCCACAATCACTAGCAAAGCTTCCCCTTGCAACAGGGAACAAACATGCTAACAACCTTTTGTGATGTAAAATATGTACGGATACACTAGTGGCCTTAAAAGAGGACAAACATTTAGCAACATGGCTTGACATTGAATAGCAAAAGATGTTTTATAAATTGCTAGCATGTGTCAACTTGATGGCACTTTTTCAAGTTGCTGAAATATGCAAGTTTAAAATTGCATAATGATATGTTTGTTTGTTGGGGGAGGGCCTTTTAAAATTGCATAATGATATGTTTGTTGGGGGAGGGTCTCGGTAATGGTTTGCCGGGGACCCTTATACAACAAACGGCTTTTTGTCGGTTAGATTAACTTTCCGACGGTTGTGATTAAAAAAAAATATTTTTAGGGACTGTGGAAATTGTCGGTGGTCCGGAGAGACGGACCGCGTACATTGTCTGTCCGCGGTCCGTGAGAAGAGGGCAAAAAGATAATTTCTCAGCGGTCCCTATAGCTATTTTTTTTAATTACAGTCATTGGATGGTTCATCCAACAACCAGAAAATCGTTTATTACGTAACTCGTCTTCACGATTGTCAATGACCGAAATCCATGTTTGTTGTGGGTGGATTAATTTTAATTTCAAAAAGTACAAAACACTTACATAAATAAACACTTTCGGATAAAGTATAAGCTAAAGCATACGAATATTCATGAATCTAAAGCAAGTAGGTCTTCTCCAATCTCCTCACTTGCACATTTACACCAACCTTTACACTCTGTCTTTATTGATACCTCATAAATATCGTTACGTACATTTGTACTATCAGGAATTGGTCGTAGGCAGAGAATTTCGAATTAAACCAGATCAAACACAGCTTAGTATATCCCTAATTATGAACGCAGACCTTAACTCTACTGTAACCAAAAGAAACGACCAAAGTTGTATCCGTAAAGACTGACATAAACAAAATGTATATTGCGGATGTTACAAAAATGTGCAATTAAAGCCTCGGAATTTTCCAAAATGAAAAGAGAGTATCAAAGAAGATGAGAAAGTATATACTGCAGTAGAACATTTCACTCACCTAGGAAAAGCAGCTCCTAATATATCTTTCTGCCCATATTTTCTCCAACTATAGCCATCATCAAGCCCTGCCCTTGTTGAAACTTGAGCTATTTTACTCCACTGAGGCATTGCCTTTCTGCAAATCAAATTTTTCTCAGGCATTATGATCAAGTCTCAGTGTCACATTCAGAACAAATGCTTCCCAGATACATCGAAAAATTGTGACAAATGTCTATGTTACTCGGACTCGGATAGAAGTGTCCGACATGGACACGTGTCCAAGTATCAGACTCAACAACTTTTTGAAAAATATACATATTTTTTGCTTGAAATAAGTGTCTAAGTCTGAGTGTTCATGTCCGAGTGTTGAGTGTCCGACACGGATACTCGAATGTAAATTGAAGAGTCCGAGTAACATACACAAATGTAACTATTTTACTGAAGTTAGACAAAAACTCACCTCTTTCTTTGAGTTTTCAACTGGGATTGATCAGAAATGTTACTTCTTGGACTGTCACTGCTGAAGCATTGAGGAGTCTCTTCTGGCTCTTGCAATTTTGCAGCACTAGACTTGAGCATTGCAAGTGATTTTTCATAAGAAGATAAAATCTTTTCCAAAAGAATCTCGCAAATGTCTCCTGTTTTGTCTGTATCATGATCAACTAAGTAGCTTTTGAGCTGATTAGCTAGCTCTTTACCTTGTGTTAGCTCAATGTTGATCAAGGTCTTTTGCTTACTATAGTCTAAAGCCATCTTAATGTTTTGAAGGTGAGGCTAATGAATAAAGATCAGCTCAACAAACAAAAGACCATGCAATGAGTGGAAAGTATTAGATAAGAACTGGTTTAAATGGAGGAGTGTTAGAAAGGGACTGAAGTGTGGTGGCTATAAAAGAGAGAACTTGAATTTTAGTGATGGAACTATGGAAGTTGGGAGGAAAGAAAGGAGTTAAATAAGAAAGTTGCTAGGAAAAGTTAGTGGAATTTCCCCAAAGAAATAAAGTTTAGCAGTTTTGTGGATTGAGCATTGAACACGAGGGTGTCCAGGGGAACTTGCTATATTTACATATTATATTATTCTAAAAAATTCAGCTTTTACTATTTTTTTGGGTGTTCTAAAAATTCTCGATTCAACCGATTAATCTACTATTAATTCCCTGCAAAATACCTGGCCGATTTGATTTTTGAAACCCGATTAATCCTTACGAATTTTCCTTTATTGGAGTATATATAATTATTTATTAAAATTAAAATTTTATATTAATTTAAATATGATTAATCATAGAAATTATTATATAATAAATATATATTTGTTAATAAATAACTAATATAATCATAATAATATATTAAATATAATTTAATATTATAATACATCCGATTTTTAATCCGATTAATCCCCGATTCTCAATTAATCTCAAATCGGTAACTCGACTGATCTTTCTCGGTTCCCGATTTTTACAACATTGTTTTTTTTAATTTCCCATCACTAATATTATTTTGTAAGGGTTACTAACGTATTCATGTAGTAATTGGGACGATTATTCTCACGTTGAAACGTGTTTTTCATTAAATATGTTGATGGTAAAAACTTTAAAACTCCTCTGGCAAGAAAATTTATAAAAAGATTTATTGATGATGGTTCACGTATACTTTTTTCTAATTTTTCTTTTGGTGAATTAAAATTTAATATGTATACTTTTATTCAGAAAAAGAAAATTTGAAAAATAATTTATGTAACTATCTTTTTTATTCAACTTAAAATACGCGTATAAAGTCAAAAAGACTTGTATTTTGGGATGTAGGGATTATCACATACTTATTTGGATTTTCGAATATGTCGGGAGAAATCAGGTATTCAGAATTCTCAACACTACAACATATCGTCAATTTGTGTTTTAAAAAAGGCATGGTATCTCAGCGATGTAATATGTGTTCGACGATGTAATGTTAACGCATAAAATCTTGATTTGAATTTTCTCATGTGTTCGTTTAATTTTGATTATGTTTGTAGATGATCATATGGCTTATTATAAATGAATTATTTTACCTTAAAAAAACTTTAAAACTTCTCTGGTAAGGCAATTTATTTGAGATCTGCAACCAAAACTACTAAATGTGATGCGATGTTTGGATGTTAAGATATTGGAAGTATATTCTGGTAATGAAATATTTCTATTAGCATTGGATCTCAAGCAAATTACCTATGTATGTCACTCTTCCTCCAACATGTATTACAACATGTGTTCAGTTGGCCTGCAAGGGTTGGCTCAGCTGGTTAAAGAGGGGATAACTATCATCTTGGCCATATGTTCGAATCCCACGGATGGAGAATTTATGATTATGCCCTTTGAGTCGGCGTCTGTCACTTAAATGCGGTTTACCTTGGTTTACGTGATTTGCAGGCTATTGCGTGAGCCCGTAGGGTTTACCTAGTGTGCAACCGAAGTGGTAGCGGTTTTGGGTTACCTACGATTAAAAAAGTGTTCAATTGAAACAAAAAATTAGCGAAACGTATTTAGGATAGAGTAAAATGCAATGAGTGTACTTATAGTTTCAGGGTTATGCAATGTGTGTACCTCAGGTTTGAAGAATGTAAAATGTGTACCCAATATTTTCAAAATTGTGCAAAATGTGTATTGTCGTTAGTGGGGTGTTGACTCCGTAAGGACCAAAACGTAAATTACAGAAACTTAATTGTAATTTGTCAAATATGAATACAAGTAACCGGGTTATATCTCCCTCAACCCGATTTGTATAAATCCTAAATTATAAATCTTAGTGTCTTTTACTCCTGTATCCAATTGATGGCTGAAAAATGTGATTGTGGTGAATTAGGAGCTCAACACACTGCCAGGACTGAAAATAATGCAGAAAGAAGATTCATTGGTTGTGTTCATGGGAGAAATGGGTGTAATTGCTTTCGATGGATTGACCGCCATTGTGCAGTCGTAATGTAGCTGACACGGGTGGTTTGTTAAGGCGAATTGAAGCTAACGAAGATGAAATAGAGAAATTGTGTTTGGTTCAAGGAGAGCAGATGATGAAGTCGAAGAAGAACAGGAGTTGCTTTAAATTTAGCTTCATTGTAGTTGTAATTTGCTTAGTGTTTTTATACTTATGTGCTAGTGATGTAGGAGATGAAATGTAGTTGTATTTAGTTATGTTTATGAACACTGGTTAATGTAGTATTTGATTGAGTAATGAATGAATGAGCCTTGTTGTTTGTAATTTCTTAATCTTGGCATTTTGTTGATCATCCTAACAGTTGATAGATAAATAGCCGTTGATTAATAGCAGTTGATAGATAAAGCAGTGATGAAATCACTGGTGAAAGCACAAAGAATACAATGACATTTTCTAAAAACTTAAAAACAACATGATTTGCAAAGAAACAAAAGAAACACATAGAAGAACACAAAAAGCATGAACATAATTATCCCTCCATCTCCTCTTCCACAATGGCCCTCACTGCACCTGGTGGTTGTTTGAAAATTTGTATGCCCCTTTCACCAGCCTGGTAGTAACTAACCAATAATAGGACTGCCTGATTTGCTCCTTCACTGATATCCTCCAATTGGACATCATCTCAGTCTTCTTGCTTGAGATTGTTGATGAGTTCAAGCAAATAAGTCATTGGGTAATTGGGATCATTCTCCAAAACTAAAGCAACAGCCTCAGCAGAATCACATTCAAGAGTCACATGGGTGATGTTATGCTCCCAAGCATGCTTAAGACCATAGTAAATCCCCCACAGTTGTGCATGCAGAGGCACAATAAGGCCTATCACCCCCCCCCCCCACAACCAGAGACCCATTCACCACTACTATCCCTTAACACACAACCTACAGATGCTTTCATTGCAGACCAGTTGAAGATGTCCTTGACATTGATCTTGCAGTACTCATCAATTGGTTTGCTCCAATTTTCCATAACTTCTGTGTAGTGTATTTGTGTATTCATATTTGGTGTGTTTAGCACAAGAAGATGGTGTAATTTATTTCCTATTGCACTGTTGTTAGATATAAATGTACCATTGTTGTAACCACGTATTTTTAAAGCAAAACAGGTTACAAGGTTTGATTTTTTTGACCAAGACCAGATCCAACCAATGCATGTCAATGTTGTAAACACCAACGATTCCCACTATCAAGGTTGAAGCTATCAGAATTAAATGTAATTTGAGTACAGTTAAAAAAATTGTTAATACAATTGCAAAAGTAATGACTTCTCATATATAATCAAAAGTGAAGTACATAAATTTTTCCTTGTATTGAAACTGCCCCAAAATGAAATATTCAAAATTGCTTGAATTTTGAATCCAAAAAACAGTGCCTAAATCAAGGATAACTTAATAGTTTCACAGCTTCTAAATATCAAGCATAATTACTTAAAATAACAAAATTTACCTAATAAAATACTTCATAACTTCCATCCTTATCCTCATCCTCATCATCAGTGCTATTAGCAACCCACCTTTCAACATCACTATCATCGCAATCACTTAAGTCAGACATCACTTGATCATTATCATCTCCCTAATTTATCCAATCCGTCCAGCCAGCAACACCGTTCCAAAATTTCTCCCCACCAACATCAGTTATTTTCTCCTTGGCTAACCTTCTTCTCTCTTTTAGAGCACGAACTTCCTCATCAGTGCTATCTAAATTTGAATTATCATCATAGAAGCTCCATATTTCACTATGTTCATTCTCTTCATTAACATTATTTCCTGCCTCATCATCATTTCCTGCCTCATCGTCAGCCTTTACAGCCACTAGGTCTTCAGTATGCTCCACATTGATTCCATCAAACTCTAATAATTTTTTTAGTTCTTTTTCTTCAAATTCTACACTTTTAGGATCCAAGAAATTAAAATTGAACCAGTTTGAATTGGGAACATAGTCAACACTCTCTTGGCTCTCCGCGGGCTTACTGTCACAATACACATACATAATCCTAATATTATCAATATGGCCACACATTGCCACTACATCAGAATCATACACAATAGGGGATAAAGCTACATTTATCTCAGAATAGGGCCTTTTGTAGAATATCTGACCTAGACTAAGTTCTCCAGTCTCATTAAGCATGCAACAAAGCTCTATTATGCTCACATGATCTACATCACGGTTATCAACATATCTTACTTGTCCATCCACATAAGCTTTATGATTTGTTTCAAAGTGCCCATTAATATGTAGTTTAATGATAAAATTATCAAGGGCACCTGCATAATCATTGCCATTTAATGTGACTTGCATGTAAACAAACCTATCTCATGCATACTAACATAATCCAACATAAAAATAGAACATAATTATAATTTTAGGTGAAGAAACATGGAATCAATTGGAAAAAATATTGTAAAATACAAACATATACCAAGAATATACACCTTTAACATCTAAACACAACCAACAATATTCATAATTGGACACTAAGTCACATGAATAATGAAGAACAACTCACGATTATAATCTGGACATTCATTCGGTAAATATTCAAGTTGATCTGCAAAATTTCTCAACAACCAAGGCAACCTTTTAAAATAAGATCAAGATCAGTTAAGTATGTTAATTTTAAGACATTGCAATGAGTAGTATGTGAGTGAGAGAAGAGATGACACCTATGTTAAGATACTAAATGAATTGGCAGGCAGTTGGGGCGTTAATGGCGCCTGATTTGCAACCGTTAAAACGACAAGAAAGCCCCTACCGTTAGCTCCGTTAATAGTAACCAAACAGATGTACACATCTTGCATTATGGAGAACCCTCAAACTACATGTACACACTTTACATTTCACTCTTTAAGATATTGTGATGCGAATAAAATTTAAATTTAAATAAAAGTTTCTATTATTTATCAGAAAATATGAGAATTTCTCAAAACATACTAAAACAATGCTAAAATTGCACGATACAATTTAAATTTATTCGTATTCTACGTCAGATTTGGTTCCTCCAATTTTTTTTTATGAATAGTGCTATGTAATTCAAAACTTATACCGAAATAGTTACAAAATAACTTAACATGATACGTATCGAAATTTAGTTCATAATCCGATATGAATGCATGCTGAGTTTAATATTATTATGAGTAAAATTATCATGTTTATAAAATATTTTGATACCTCTGGCAATTTTTTTTATCTCTTTCGCCTGTTTCTAATAAAGAACATTAATTTAATCAATCATTTAAAATAACAAACCTCTACAATATTCAACCTAAAATTGCACTTGAGACTTGGTACCATTTCTTCATTTGCATAAATGTAATTGACCGAGTAAGATGAAGTTTTCATATCGCGCTTCGTTGTATCTATTTTCGATGTTTTACTTTTTGAGACATATATATCTTTCGTGATAGCTATGTGCATGATACTACAAACGTGTGATCTGGATTACAAAAACATATGCTACTGTTAAAAAAGTTAATGACCGGTTCAAACAGGTTAAAGAAATTAGCGGCAAGGAAAGTCAGTCGGAAATACTCCCTCCGTCCCTCCCAAATATTTACATTTGGCTGGCGTGGAGTTTAAAAAAAATAATAAAGTAATGGAGAAAAATTGAAAAAATGAGTAAAGTAGTGCGACCGATTAATATTATATGTATAAGTGAGTATAGTGGAGGAAACTAGTGCATGTAGTTAATTTAAAAATTATAAAAACTTTAGTATTTTTGGAAAATTTTGAAATGTAAACAATTGAAACGACATCCCAAAAAGGAAAGTGTAAACAAATAAAAGGGACAGACGGTATTTAGCAAAAAAAAAAAAAAAAAAAAAAGGGACAGACGGAGTAAGTGCTTACCGAATATGAATCTTCAAAGGTTTTTTCCGCGTTATATCTGTCTACTAGTAAGCGAAACTAGATTCGATATATAGCACATGTACAAATCAATATAATATTTGTATGGCCCACCATAACCTCGATATACAGTAGTACACGGGCAGATACCGGCTATATTATAAATATTTTTTAAAAAATTATTTTAAAATAGTTTAATTTGAATATAGAATAATATAATATTTTTAATACATAATAATGAGAATAGAATAAAATTATAAATTTAAAAATTTAAAAAATAATATTACCCAAATTATAAATATTGATTATCAATTTTTTATTAAATATAAAAATTTTAAAATGAATATTTTTGTAAATAAAATTAATTTTGAATAAGCTAAAATTAGTAAAGGAAAGAGAATTAGTTAAGAATATAAAAATAAGGAAAAAGGGAATGATAAATGAGGAGAATAGAGAATTAGTGGAAGTAATAAATGAAAACATAAGGAGAAAGAGATATTTGAATGAAAGTAAATTAATGAGAAGATGACGTCATCAAAATTGATAACAACTTGATATATAAGATTTGATGATGTCAATTATTAAAGGAGATCTTCACACATAAATTATGATGATGTCAGCCTGTAATTTATTTTAATATAATGTAGATTAGAAGGATGTATTTGTAATTCAATAATATAATTTGGAAAATGTTAAATTCAGAGCTCATTTTTAACATGCTAGAGCAAATAAGATATGAAAAGATTAAACTGCCCTCCCTGAATGTATATCAATAATTCCTGAACATTTTAATGTGAGGGTAATATTGTCTTTTCACAGTATATTTGCTCTGAAAATTAAAAAAGAGCTCTGAATTTAACATTTACCTATAATTTTGGATCTTTATCTAAAATATAGTGCAGCTTAATTGTCTAAAATACGGTTTCCCCTCATTGCTAATCTCTACTTAAGAGTTAAATATACAGTTTTGATCTAAATAGTGACGTAGATATTTGCCCCGTACCAATGTATAAAATCATCACATATTATTGAAATTATGGGTAAATTGAATTAGAAAGAAGTGTGCATAATAACGTGACTCGTTCAAAAAGAAGCAATTAATTAATTGTGTATATAAAAATGTCACATTTGAAATTTTAAAACGCGTCACTTGTGGTCCCATACTGGACTCAGAATGCATGAAGTAAGCTGCGGGTTTCTAATCTCAACTTCAGGTTTTTTCTTACATCACATTTGGGGAATTTTGGATAAAATTATGAGCAATACAACAACATCCAAAAAAATAATTCTCATAGAAGACAGTAGTTATACTTGCTAAGACACCTAGCTAGTATTAACAACAAGGGTAACAAGCAAGAAAATATTTTTAAAATAACACGTGTTATCTTTTAATTCATGGGATATCGTATTAATACATGAGAGACCCATTTTATTTATGAGTAAATATTGAATAATACATTAACAATTCATTATTCAAAAACGGTTTTGAAAACTGTTTTTAAGACTCTAGCATTTCTCTAAAATTATACCCCTTTTTAGAACCCAAAAAAATTAAAAACTTTTCAATACAAAATTTAAATTGTTTGATATTTATATGTTAGAATTTCAAAAAGTTGTTTAAATAAGATTTTAAACGGTTTGTCTAATGTGTGCTCACATGCTAAGAAAGTGTGATAGATGAGTTATAAAAATTTGATTGGTGAGGATTTTTGTGCATGCAGGGGGTCATCATTATTAATAAGCTCTCTACCAATCAAATTTTTACAACTAATCCATCATACTTTCTTAGCATGTGCTCATTAGCACACACTAGAAAAATCAGATTTTAAAACCATGGCATTTAATGCTAGACAAATCTGAAAGTTAAACAACAGGGTTGTTACTAACATGATTGATAATACCGGATCATCCGGGGTCCTCTCCTTCTACCCAGATTTGGACAGAAATAAAGGTGACATGTGGTGTATCTGTAAGTTGGTCACCTGCAAAACAGAATCGGAGGGAGGTGGCGTTCTCGCGACACCTCCGGTGTGAGAATGAGAAAGGGTTTTGGAGGAGAAAGGGGTAAAATAGGAATTACACGGATATATTCGGTGTGTGTATATATGTGTATATATTAAAATTGAAGTAAACCCTAATATACCTTTTGTTTAGCCTATTATAGGCTTTTTCTTAGAATTTAGGGGTTGGTATCTTTGATCAGGGTCATAGGTGAGTCTTTGGACTGAAGGACGCGTGACGTCCGTGATGAGTTAGTGTTGAAAGGTTCTGGATCCGGAATACCTGGACGGTAGTGATATTGTCACGTGTCCTGAGTTCTTCCAGGATTATTGCTAAACAGATCGTGTGCTTTTTTTATTGGGCCCTGGGCTCTTATTATTGGGTCTGTGTTATTATGAGCTATCAATGATAATAGAACAAAGTTTTACAAAAGACCAAATGAAACCTGCACCATTTCGGGAGACCATATAATCGACAGTTAACACCATACATGCAACTTGAAGGATATCTGAGAGCATCTCCCACCGTATTATTAAAACTGTTAACTAAAATAATTTAAAATAAAGATTTTTCTAAAAATTTACTGGACCTGTAAGATTATTTATTCCGATGAAGTTTGTTATAATGATTGACTATATTTTAAAAATAGTATGTTATTATTATTCAGGTTGTTATAAATAGTATATGTATTATTTAAATATGATAACAGATTATGTAAAATTTAATTACAGATTGTCAGACGTTCGACAAATGTAGCCAACGCACTAAATTTTTAGCTAAGAGAATGCACCATTGGAGCGAATAATTTTTTACATAATATCTAAAATATATATATATATAATAATTTGACACATTTTAAGCTAAAAACTCCTCCCATTAGATATGTTCCAGGTACTTAGGCCCCTTTTGGTATTGCTGTTACAGACAGTTACGACAGTTTTTTGCTGAAAAATTATGAGAAATGTGTTTGGTAAATTATAAAAGCTGTTGTCTGGAACAACACTTTTGGTCTAAAAGCTACTTTAAGCAAAAACATGCGCCCCCATACTTTTAGAAAAAAGTGTTTTCAGTTTTTACAGGAAGTAACTATCAGTTTCACCGTCAAAACTTCTCAAAAATTTATTTTGATATATTATATCTTAAAATATACATAAATTAAAAAAAATATCAAACAGTCATGTAATTTTCATAACACACTTTTTCCACCAACACTTTTTCTCACAGTACAACAATTTTCAACAGCACTACGAGCCGGAGTTTCAATAACTAGTCATAAGCTAAGAAATACATGACACTTGGAAATCCAACTGTTGGGCCTCTAACTGGGCCTTTTCTATGACGCTGCTACTACACTTTATGCGAACCTCTAAAAACTCGAGCCCATAATATTACTAAATTTCTGAGCTTAGGACATCCTTTTAGCAGCCCCGGAAGCAAGAGTTAATAAATAAAAATTTTTAGTCCTCATTCTAATTTAAAAATAATTCAATAATAATTATTATATGACGTTCGCAATCAAAATTGATAGACATAAAAGAATTTGAAAAATAAAATAAAAAATTTTGTAAGCATGGATAATAATTATAATTATTTTGTAATTTCACACATTTCACAGAAAATAATAGAATAGAGAATAATCATAAATTGAAGTTGGAGAGAATAAAGTGGAATAAATTAATTTTGTTTTCCTTGTGACATTAGATGCTGTGGAGACTTAGAGCAAGTTTATTGGTACCTAGAACATTGTTCTGAGTTAAAATTTAAGGTATATTGAATAAATAAGAGCAACTCCAAGAGCATCTCTACTTAAATTCCTAACCTAAATTTTGATGAAAAATCATGAAAGTTAAATTCCAAAAACTCCTAACTTTTTTTCAAATTATTAGGAGTTCTTTTATGCTCCTCAATATTAGCGGTCTCTTTGCTCTCCTCTTTCTATCCTTTACTAATATAAATAACTTTCTTCCAACTTTTTTATTATATCACTTTTCTTTCTTTATTTATTTAAATAACATGAGTATATTAGCTAATTAAAAAATGTTAGGAAGTAATTTAATAGGCTAATTAGATTCATTGTTAAAGATGACAATTATGTGAAACTCTTAAATATTTAAGAGTTAATATTTTGATTTTATTTTTAAGAAGGGGCTAAGTTAAGTTTTGGAGATGCTCTAAGTGCTCCAATAACAGTTAGTGGACAAACAAAAGGTTGTTCAAAATTAGAATGTAAGAAATGTAGGACAAACAAATGCTCTAATAATATTCTAGTAGTGTCTTGTCTTAAAGCCTCATTTTAAATGCACCTATAATATGCCCTATCTCATTTTTTTAATAAAAAATTATTTTCCGTCCTTTCTATACATCACTATAAGAAAATACGATTAAACACAGCTGATTTAAATTCGACTTGGTTAAATTTGATCGCAGGCGGTCGAATCCTTTGGACACGGCTAAATTCGACCGGTCTCGGTCGAATTCAAACGATCGTATTTAAACGGTCATATTTTCGACCAATTTTAACCGAAAACAGTTGAAATTAAAACGGTCGAAATTAAATCAGTCGAATTTAGCCCCTAAATTCGACCAATTTTTTTTCTGGTCGAATTCATCTTGCTGTTTGTTGTGATCTTTACACTCTTTGTACTTCAAGAGCTTGCTCTGAAACCAATTGTTAATCCCTGACAATGCAACAAAAATTACAGAAGGGGGGTTGAATGTAATTCTAGTAACCTTTTTCGAATTACAAACTGTTCTAACTCAAACTATATATATATATATAAGTGTTTTGATTTGTAAGGTGCGGAATCATAAATTAAATGAATCAAAAACAAAAAGTAATAAAAACACAAGTCTTTAAAACTTTCTGGTGAATTTGAAAGTATCCACCAAATATATATATATATATATATATATATATATATATATATATATATATATATATATATATATATATATATATATATATATATCGAGTAAGAACTCTGTGAAGAACAAATTGTCTCACAGCTGCTTTACAAGTGAACAAACAAACTACAGAGAAATTCTTAACAGTTACAGCTTTATCTATTTCTCTTCTAAAAGTGTTTGCTTAGTTTGTTGTTTGTTTCACTAGCTACACTTGGTTTATATATCACCAAGTTTACATGGTAATAAAACAGGATAATAAAACAAAACTATCAAGTCAAACTCCATGCTACTTCACTACTCTATTCCAGCATATTTGAAAATCTTCTTAACTTGCATGGAAATGGTAATTTAGTTTTCTTCTTTCTTGTGTAAGTTTGTGGTGAACTTGTGTCCCTACCCCTTTTGTTCTGTGCTCCTGGTTGAGAGCTTGTTTCAAAAGTTACATCCTTTTGGGAGGATGAAACTAGAATTGAGCTTTTGTCCTTATTAACAACCACAGTTTGTTGAGAAACTGTGGTGTGGCTTGGTTTGGGTACACTCTGCTCACCATCCTTATCCTTAGAGCTTCTTTGATTTTCACCCTGTCCCTCACCTGTCTTTCCCACCTTCACACTCCCCTCTTTGTGTTTAGTGGATTTTACAACTGGCTTTTTTGAGAGATACTAGAGGGGGCTTTCTTTGTCTTTGGTTTTGAAACTTTGATTTTGGCAGCTTGGGTATGCATCTGTCTGGTCATTGATACAGATGCCATTGCTACACTCGAAGGCAAATAAATGTTTGAGGTTGGAAGAGTAAAGACAATAGAAATTACCTCACTTACCTGAGGTGCCTCCATTAATGGAAAGTAGAAGAGTGGCACCTATTTGTGATGATCTGCTCTATTAAGATCAGCAATAATTTTTCTTTTTTGAACCCAACAATTTAACTTGTTTGTTGGGTTCTCAATCACAATGTCCTCAGAGAGGTGGTTAGCAAGAATCATGAAAAATCTAGCATAATAAACACTTTTACTCCTCTTATTAAGCTCCCCTAACTTAAACCCCAATTCAAACAAGACAAGATCACTAAAATTGAAGTACTTATCAGTTACTAGCATGTATAGCATGGAGATATTAACAGAATCAAAATTGCTAATCTTACCAGAAAATATTTAGTAACTACATCACACAGGTAACTCCATTCTTTCCTAAGACCCAATCTCCTAATTTCACTTAATTTGGAGATGGTGAGTGCATAGCCCATGGAGTTTAACATGTTAACAATATCAGTGTCTGTCTGTGGAGAAGTAATAGTATTATCAGGAATCCTATAGCATGCTTTAACAATGTCACTATTAACACAGAATTCCTTACCTTTAATAGTGAAAGTGATGGTCTTGTCAGTTGAGTTGTACACTGCAGTTGTCCATATCTCCTCTACAACCTCACAGTAGATGGTGGGAGACTCGAGCATAGCATAATTGAGTTTATAGCCTTGCATAAAATCCATCATTTTGTGGTAGTCACCAGACTGTTGAATCCCCTTGTTCACCAAAGCTGTGAAGTTGTTCTTCCCATAGATAAATCCAGTTTGAGACATGATTTTGACGATCGGTGGCATTGTTAGAGATTGAAAATTGCAAAGATAGAGAGGGTAATTGCTTTTGAGAAAGAAAAAAGTTAGAACATATGATTTGAGAAAGGTAAAAGAAAAGTATTGAAAATGAATTTTGCTTTTATACTTTCTCAAAAATAGACTGACAAAAGAAATAAAGAACCAATCATATTTGCCCAAAATAGCCATTTAAATTAAATAAACTGTCAAAATTCCATCAACCATCAGTCGAAATATGAAAGGAATATGTCCTAAGTCCAATCATGTATTAGGATTTAGGAATAACTTTTATGTAATCTGTTTTGATTTCATTGATATTAATAAAGACTTGTTTTGTTTTTATTACGGGCTTTATCTATTTAAGTGTTTAAATAAGATATACCATATTTTAGAGTAAAGCTTTTTATGGATTATGATGAGATCATAATAGTGAGACCTAAAAAGATGATAACTCGAAACTTAAATAGTTCCTGGTCATAGGATTACTAACTGGTAATTAATAATCCGCAAAGATCGGTACATACTATGCTTGCTTCATTATGAAGGATGTCTGTTCTCATAGACATTTGTGTGGTGACACTATAGCTAGTATGTAGGTGCTTATTATAGAATAAGTTCACTGAACATGACTCGCACAGCTGAACAACTGATGGAGTTCACTCACGTGTCAGCAGTTGTTCACATAGTGATAGTTGTACAAGTATCCTTAGACTTGAGGTCATCATAGTCATCTTGTGTACACTGAACTATGCTTTGGTTTAGTTCTTAGTCTCCAGGGACAATTATTAGGGCTCTTCTGGGTATAGAAATTTGTACACGAAGATAGTGTATGATCAATAAAGGATCTACCCCTTCCAGTGAAGGAAGCGAATGTTCAAGGCTGATCCATTTATGCTAGTTCAGGAATCTCTGGCCAGAGTGAATGAAATTAGAAAGGAGTTTCTAATTTGCATAGAACTACGCATAGTAAATGGTAAGCAAGTGATTAAATTAGATAGGCTTGACACGAGATCCATGCCTTGTATTTAATCGGGACATTGTAGGGTAGAAGGAGTTTATTGTACGGTAACTATTCACTGACAGGTTCTTGGTATTCTAAGCAGTGAATTCATATTATCCGGATAGTCGCGATATGTTGAGAAGCATCACTCACGATGTAGAATAAATGTGATTAATTAATTAATCATATTTAATAAATTAGAGAATTTATATAAATAATGATAAAATAGTTTTATTATTATTTATTTCTACTACCGGCTTAATATTGAACCTACAGGGTCACACCATAAAAAGAGAATAATTTTATGGTGGAGGAATTAATTAATAATGGCTAAATAATTATTTATTTGTGAAATAAATAATTAATTGGCAAATTTAATAATTGATTAAATGAGATTTAATTGATTATAAATTAATTAAGAAAAGTTCTTAATATTATTAATTAAATGATTTAATTTTTGAAAATTAAATCAAGAGAGAGAATTATTTCTAAAGTGTTTAGAAAAAGGATTAATGATTAAAAGGTGTTTTAATTATTAATGAGAATAATAAATGGGATAATAATAATAATATTTATGGGAAAATTTCAGCTGAAAATTTTGCCTATAAATACACTATTATAGACCCTATTTTATTCCAACCCACATCGAACCCGAAAACCCAAAAAGTTTGGAAAACCCAATTCTCTCCACCTCCTTCCTCCTCCTTAACATCGTTTTCTTGGTGGATACCGGTGGAGTGCTTCACACTTGAGGAGCAACTGCTAAAGATCTCTGATCGTTGTCTCCGAATTATTTTAAAAGGTTAGATTCGATCCCTCGAATTTTTATTCACGATTTATATGCTTTTATTTGGATTTTGTATGTGTAAAAGTGTTTTGCCTTGCCCCGCTGCGTTAAAAATCCAACAATGGTATCAGAGCATAGGTTGTATGCATATAGATCTGTGGTAAAAATTTCAGAATTTTATATGCTTGTATGAATTAATTATGATTTTTACAAGTTATATTATGGATTAATTTTGTCTGATGAGAAATCGTTTCTCAGAATAATTTTGAATGTTGATCCGGGTTCTACAAGTGTTGTAGATCGTCTGCGTATTTTTTTTCATAATTTTAGGATGTATAGATTTTTTATTATGAATTTTTGAAGTTCTTACAATTAAATTCGTAATTAAATAAGTAAATATATGTATATATAGTATATATATGTTTATATATACATCTGTTGTGTTTGTATTATCTGACTGCTGGTGCACGGAGAAAACAAACAAGACAGACATGTCAGGCGGCTGTCAGGAGATGTCACGCACGTTAATCGAGAAGAATGGCGGCTGCTGAAAAAAACAAAAAAAAATAGGGGTGTAACGCATTCCCCGGAATGCGTTATACACCTGTGGCGCATTCACGGAATGCGTTACACCCTTTAATGGCTTAAAAGGGGTGTAACGCATCACCGGAATGCGTTACAGGGCTTGTAACGCGTTCCTGTAATGCGTAACAGCCCGACTGTCCATATTAAAATTGATTTTCTGGGAGTTTCGTAACTCCGTTTTAGGCGTGCAATATACCGTTGGATTCGTTTTTTCGAGACGGATATAATGGAGTGATCAATTTTAGTTTATATAAAAGTTTTGAACTGTTTGTATTTCCATGAAGTGTTTTAAAGCTGTTTTTGACTGTTTTAATTGCTTTTAAATGCTTCATGTGATACATAGAGATGTATAATGCTTAGACTAATGTGCTAGATGATGTAACATGCCTACCTTGATGTTTATTCATGTTGATATATGTGATATATGCTTAGTTTATCATGCGATGATAGATTTAGGTGAACTTAAATGAACATAAGGCGTTTGTTAGACAACCTAGTATAGTGAACTTGTTTCATAACCTTAAGAATAATATTATGAATACAATCATGAGATTCTTGTGTTTGTGAAACACGTAATTGAATATGAATTTTCGATATAAGAGAAAGGATGATTCTGTCAACAACAGATTTCTATCTGTAAGAAAGGGTTATTAAGTGACGCCTCTTGACAATGCTCCACCCGATCTGGGAATCATCTGATTATTGATTATTGATTTGAAATATTTAATTTAAAAGGAAGAATCTCTTTATAATATGATTATGATTGTAACGTAATATAATCCCTCTAAAATTAAATAATATCAAGTAGTAATTGGCCAATGACACAACGGGCTTGTGTCGGTCATAGCCTTCCAACATGATCGAAAGTAGTTCTTATTTTTGAATCATTGTCGTTTCGTGCCACAGCCGAGGGCTTTGATTTTGAAATAAGAAATACTTGTCTATTACATAGAGTTGTGTACATTGAATAAGAATCTAAAGGTCGTTACGTGCCACAGCCGTGGGCCTTTGGGGACTGATTCAATAGTACGGAATGTTGGGTTAGACTTGACTTAGAATATTGAGTTTGTCGTGCCACAGCCGTGACTCAATAATTTAAGAGGCTAAAGTTTGATTAGGGAATAACATTAGATGTAATTGACAAGAGTTGTCTGCCTATTGAACATTACATGGCGTTTCGTGCCACAGCCGGGGTTGTGTAATGGAATGTAGGATCCCTATTTCCACTAGCATTATGAACGCTTAATTTTTCACGTAGGGGGTTGAATAAATTAGGAAAACTAGTGGGAGCCACTTATGAATAAAGACCCGATTCATATAGTGTTATGAAATGAAATCGAATATTTGCTAAGTGTTGTTATGTGTTTATAATTTACAGATTTACTTTGTACGTTATGTCTTCTGCACTATCACTCAGGAGCATACTAGATGCTCACAAATTGACTGGTCCTAATTATGCTGACTGGCTTCGAAACTTGAGAATTGTTCTCAGGATTGAAAAGCTGGAATACGTGATTGACTCACCTAAGCCTACTGAACCTGCTATTGATGGATATAATGATGAACATGTTGTGTATCGTAAATGGGTAGATGATGCAAATGTTGCTCAATGCATCATGCTAGCTTCCATGAACATTGAGCTACAGAAGCAACATGAGCATATGGATGCTCACACTATCCTCATACATCTACAAGAGTTGTATGATGTGGCGGGGAGGACAGCTCGATATGAGATATCGAAGGAGTTGTTCAGTTGTAGGATGTTTGAGGGATCATCTGTGAATGACCATGTACTTAAGATGATCAATTTGATTGAACGTCTTGGACAACTTGGTTTTGCCATGGATGGGGAGCTGAGCCAAGATTTGGTCTTGCAATCGCTTCCGAGTTCGTTCTCGCAGTTTGTTGTGAACTTTCACATGAATAAGTTGGATATCAGCCTGCCTGAACTCCACAACATGTTGAAGACTGCGGAATCGAATTTTCCCCTAAGAAGAGTTCTGTTCTTCTAATTGGTGAAGGTTCCAATCCTAAGAAAAGGAAGAGGAATTCTTCCAAGAAGAAGAAAGTAGGTGAGAAAACGCCGGTTCCACCAAAAGCTGAAGACCCCAAGAGCAAAATTGTTTGCTTTCACCGTAACAAGGTGGGGCACTGGAAGAGTAACTGCAAGGTTTACCTTGCAGAATTGAAGAAGAAGAAGGGTAGTGAGACTACCGCTTCTGATTCAGGTATGTTCATGATAGAAGTGAATATGTCATTAAATCAAATTTCTACTTGGGTATTAGATACCGCATATGGTTCTCATATCTGCAATTTGTTGCAGGGACCAAGGAGAAGTATGACTCTTGAGGAAGAGGAGGTTATTCTACTGATGGGAAATGGAGCAAGAGTTGCTGCTGAAGATGTAGAATCATTTCATTTATATATGCCTACGGGAAAGACTATTGTTTTAAATAATTGTTATTTTGTTCCCTCGATTGTGAGGAATATTATTCCCATGTTAGACTTGGCTGGATTTTCATTTATTATTTAGAATAATGAATGTTCTATTCTTAGAGATAATATTCTTTATGGACGTGGTGCTTTAAATAATGGTCTGTATGAATGTGACATAATTTGCTTCAGATTGAACAAACTAATAAAAGAAAAGGGATGATGAAAATCTCACTTTATAGTGGCACTGTAGTCTCCATTTAGTAGACATGGAGAGATGACTGCAAATTTGCTAGGAATGGTACACACAGATGTATGTGGACCAATGTCTACGCAAGCCATGGGTGGATTTTCATACTTCATTACTTTCATAGATGATAGATCTGGATTCAGATATGTGTTTGATGAAACACAAGTCTGAGGCCTTTGAAAAAGTTCAAAGAGTATAAGTATGAAGTGGAGAAACAACCAAACATAGTATTATAACTCTTCGATCAGATCGAGGTAGTGAATACTTTAATGGAGTTTTTCTGGATTATCTCAAAGTAAATGGTATAGTCTCCCAGTGGACTCCTCCAGGTTGGTATCTGAAAGGAGAAATCGAACTTTGTTAGACATAGTTCGGTCCATGATGAGCTATGCAAATCTTCCAGTATTCCTATGGGGTTATGCATTGGAAACCTCAGCATATTTACTGAATATGGTGCCTTCCAAAATCTGTTCCTCAAACTTCGTATGAGATATGGAAAGAAAGGAAACCGAGTCTTAAACACGTTAAGATTTGGGGATGTCCAGCTTATGTCAAGAAAGTTGACCCAGATAAGCTAGAATATCGATCCGTAAAATGTAGTTTTGTGGGATATCCTAAAGAGACTTTAGGGTATTACTTTTACACCGATCATCGGATGTTTGTCTCCAGACATGCTACCTTCTTGGAAAAGGAGTTTATCCTTGAAGGAAACAGTGGGAGCAATGTTGAACTTGATGAAGTTCAAGAAGCACAAACTGCTACGGATCAAGTGGAAACACCTGTTCTGACTGAACAACCTTTTATGGAACAACCCATTCATAGATCAGGGAGAGTGTCTCGCCAACCTGAGAGGTAATATGGCCTTGTCATTGAGAATGACAATGAGTTGTCGATCATTGATGATGACGACTCTGTGACCTATAATGAGGCTATGAGTAGTGTTGACTCAGAGAAATGACATAGTGCCATGAAATCCGGAATGAAATCTATGTATACGGGATACAAAAATTGATTAGAGCAGATGGCCAGGTGGAGACCTTTAAGGCCAGACTTGTGGCAAAAGAATTCAAACAAAGGCAATGGATTGACTTTGATGAAACCTTTTACCTGTACCCTGTTATAATCAGTTCGGATTTTGCTTACGATTGCTGCTTACTACGACTATGAGATCTGGAAAATAGCCAGATGGTTTTCTTTCCAAGAGAAATGAAAACCTAGTGTGTAAGATACTACGAACCATATATGGTTTAAAGCAAGCTTCTCGAAAGATGGAACATTCGTTTTGATGAGACAATCAAAGAGTTTGATTTTATCAAAAACGAAGATGAACCATGCGTCTACAAAAGGGTTAGTGGGAGCGCGGTAACATTTCTTGTATTGTATTGAATTAGAATTGACACACATAACAACATAGCAGACCCACTCATAAAGCTACTTTATGAAAGTCACTTTGATCGTCATAAAGATAAGATGGGTATTAGATACCAGAGTGATTGGCTTTAGTACAAGTGGGAGATTGAAAGGAATATGTCCTAAGTCCAATCATGTATTAGGATTTAGGAATAACTTTTATGTAATCTGTTTTGATTTCATTGATATTAATAAAGACTTGTTTTGTTTTTATTACGGGCTTTATCTATTTAAGTGTTTAAATAAGATATAACATAGTTTAGAGTAAAGCTTTTTATGGATTATGATGAGATCATAATAGTGATACCTAAAAAGATGATAACTCTAAACTTAAATAGTTCCTGGTCATAGGATTACTAACTGGTAATTAATAATCCGCAAAGATCGGTACATACTATGCTTGCTTCATTATGAAGGATGTCTGTTCTCATAGACATTTGTGTGGTGACACTATAGCTAGTATGTAGGTGCTTATTATAGAATAAGTTCACTGAACATGACTCGCACAGCTGAACAACTGATGGAGTTCACTCACGTGTCAGCAGTTGTTCACATAGTGATAGTTGTACAAGTATCCTTAGACTTGAGGTCATCATAGTCATCTTGTGTACACTGAACTATGCTTTGGTTTAGTTCTTAGTCTCCAGGGACAATTATTAGGGCTCTTCTGGGTATAGAAATTTGTACACGAAGATAGTGTATGATCAATAAAGGATCTACCCCTTCCAGTGAAGGAAGCGAATGTTCAAGGCTGATCCACTTATGCTAGTTCAGGAATCTCTGGCCAGAGTGAATGAAATTAGAAAGGAGTTTCTAATTTGCATAGAACTACGCATAGTAAATGGTAAGCAAGTGATTAAATTAGATAGGCTTGACACGAGATCCATGCCTTGTATTTAATCGGGACATTGTAGGGTAGAAGGAGTTTATTGTACGATAACTATTCACTGACAGGTTCTTGGTATTCTAAGCAGTGAATTCATATTATCCGGATAGTCGCGATATGTTGAGAAGCATCACTCACGATGTAGAATAAATATGATTAATTAATTAATTATATTTAATAAATTAGAGAATTTATATAAATAATGATAAAATAGTTTTATTATTATTTATTTCTACTACCGGCTTAATATTGAACCTACAGGGTCACACCATAAAAAGAGAATAATTTTATGGTGGAGGAATTAATTAATAATGGCTAAATAATTATTTATTTGTGAAATAAATAATTAATTGGCAAATTTAATAATTGATTAAATGAGATTTAATTGATTATAAATTAATTAAGAAAAGTTCTTAATATTATTAATTAAATGATTTAATTTTTGAAAATTAAATCAAGAGAGAGAATTATTTCTAAAGTGTTTAGAAAAAGGATTAATGATTAAAAGGTGTTTTAATTATTAATGAGAATAATAAATGGGATAATAATAATAATATTTATGGGAAAATTTCAGCTGAAAATTTTGCCTATAAATACACTATTATAGACCCTATTTTATTCCAACCCACATCGAACCCGAAAACCCAAAAAGTTTGGAAAACCCAATTCTCTCCACCTCCTTCCTCCTCCTTAACATCGTTTTCTTGGTGGATACCGGTGGAGTGCTTCACACTTAAGGAGCAACTGCTAAGGATCTCTGATCGTTGTCTCCGAATTATTTTAAAAGGTTAGATTCGATCCCTCGAATTTTTATTCACGATTTATATGCTTTTATTTGGATTTTGTATGTGTAAAAGTGTTTTGCCTTGCCCCGCTGCGTTAAAAATCCAACAATGGTATCAGAGCATAGGTTGTATGCATATAGATCTGTGGTAAAAATTTCAGAATTTTATATGCTTGTATGAATTAATTATGATTTTTACAAGTTATATTATGGATTAATTTTGTCTGATGAGAAATCGTTTCTCAGAATAATTTTAAATATTGATCCGGGTTCTACAAGTGTTGTAGATCGTCTGGGTATTTTTTTCATAATTTTAGGATGTATAGATTTTTTATTATGAATTTTTGAAGTTCTTACAATTAAATTCGTAATTAAATAAGTAAATATATGTATATATAGTATATATATATATATATATGTTTATATACATCTGCTGTGTTTGTATTATCTGACTGCTGGTGCACGGAGAAAACAAACAAGACAGACATGTCAGGCGGCTGTCAGGAGATGTCACGCACGTTAATCAAGAAGAATGGCGGCTGCTGAAAAAAATAGAAAAAAAATAGGGGTGTAACGCATTTCGGGAATGCGTTACACCCTTTAATGGCTTAAAAGGGGTGTAACGCATCACCGGAATGCGTTACAGGGCTTGTAACGCGTTCCTGTAATGCGTAACAGCCCGACTGTCCATATTAAAATTGATTTTCTGGGAGTTTCGTAACTCCGTTTTAGGCGTGCAATATACCGTTGGATTCGTTTTTTCGAGACGGATATAATGGAGTGATCAATTTTAGTTTATATAAAAGTTTTGAACTGTTTGTATTTCCATGAAGTGTTTTAAAGCTGTTTTTGACTGTTTTAATTGCTTTTAAATGCTTCATGTGATACATAGAGATGTATAATGCTTAGACTAATGTGCTAGATGATGTAACATGCCTACCTTGATATTTATTCATGTTGATATATGTGATATATGCTTAGTTTATCATGCGATGATAGATTTAGGTGAACTTAAATGAACATAAGGCGTTTGTTAGACAACCTAGTATAGTGAAATTGTTTCATAACCTTAAGAATAATATTATGAATACAATCATGAGATTCTTGTGTTTGTGAAACACGTAATTGAATATGAATTTTCGATATGAGAGAAAGGATGATTCTGTCAACAACAGATTTCTATCTGTAAGAAAGGGTTATTAAGTGACGCCTCTTGACAATGCTCCACCCGATCTGGGAATCATCTGATTATTGATTATTGATTTGAAATATTTAATTTAAAAGGAAGAATCTCTTTATAATATGATTATGATTGTAACGTAATATAATCCCTCTAAAATTAAATAATATCAAGTAGTAATTGGCCAATGACACAACGGGCTTGTGTCGGTCATAGCCTTCCAACATGATCGAAAGTAGTTCTTATTTTTGAATCATTGTCGTTTCTTGCCACAGCCGAGGGATTTGATTTCGAAATAAGAAATACTTGTCTATTACATAGAGATGTGTACATTGAATAAGAATCTAAAGGTCGTTACGTGCCACAACCGTGGGCCTTTGGGGACTGATTCAATAGTACGGAATGTTGGGTTAGACTTGAATTAGAATATTGAGTTTGTCGTGCCACAGCCGTGACTCAATTATTTAAGAGGCTAAAGTTTGATTAGGGAATAACATTAGATGTAATTGACAAGAGTTGTCTGCCTATTGAACATTACATTAGTACCTCTAGTGAAGTGATTCTCTAAAAGAAACTTTGACAAAGTGTCATACCAAGCTCTAGGTGCTTGCTTCAATCCATAGAGTGCTTTCAAAAGATAGTATTAGGTCACACAACACTATAGAAGGGGGTTGAATACATTATAGAATACAATCAAATCGATTTAAAGCACAAGTAACAGAAAACAGATGTATTCGATATAACAAACTCTATTACAATGGAACTGTTCTCTCTCAGTGATAAATAAATATCACGAGAGCTGCTAGGTTACAATATATGATCTTCTCGATGATCATAACTCTTATAGAGTAAACCTATGTCTGTGTTTATATAGACACACAGTTACAAGATAACTTCTAGTTGATATGGAATATAATCCTGTCTCCTAAAATATATCAACCAGATATCTTATATAATTCTTCTAGTCCTCGAACTCTTTCCATGCATATCTTCTTCTTGTATTAGTCTCGATCTTCTTTCCTGTGAATCAGCTTCATTCCTTAACTGTTAGTCCTTCAGTACTTAAGTTCTGATATCCATCTTCTGATATTATCTTCTGATAATCTAAGTACTGATATCCTTAAGTCTTGACTTCCAGTAAGTCCTGATTCCAGTAAGTACTGATATTTCCTGTTAGTTAAGATCTGAAAACTAAACATGAAACATATTAGACATGACATCTCAAATATATCCAACAATCTCCCCCAACTTGTAATTATGCAAGAATATACAAGTTAATGGATTTGATGATGTCAAAAACACTTAAGTTCAAATGCAATAAGAGTTTAATAAGACTATAAATTACAACTTACAAAATATCCAGCTTTACCAACATTACTGAATCAATCTGAATTCATAATGATTCTTAACAAAATCATTTATCAGATTATCTTCAGCTTTCTTCAGAACTTCAGCTAACTGTGCTTTGACCTGCATTAGTTCTTCTTCATTACTATCACCAATTTGATAAATGGCTGTTCTGAGAGCTTGAATGGATGTTCTTTCAAGTCCATCACCAAGTCTGATAACCTTAGGATGTGAAGAGTTTTCATTATAACATAAGCATCTTCCTTTCAGAATAACTTCCACCTTAGCAGAATTCTTCAGCATAGGAATTTCTCTTCCATCACCTTCAGTAATCATTGGACTGTAATGAAAAGTGTTTGTACCAGAGATTCTGAATAGATCTCTTTTAGCCTTCAAAATATATTATGACCATCTTCTTGTAACATCAGATTTTACTTCCAGAAGATAATGAATATGTTGAAGTTCTCTGATAGACTTCTTTAATATATCAGAATCAGTTAATCTATAAGTCCTTCCATCATTGAGAAATAAGATTAATTTCTCTTTTAGGTTCTCCTTATCATGAGCACCTATCACAACTTGAGCAGACAACACCTTGTCAAGGTGCCTTTGTTTGATTTGTTCATATGGTTTGTCTGTTAATATGAAAGGATCTCTTAGAGTAACCTTTAATCCTGTTTGAATCTTCTCTTCGTCAAAACCTAATCCAGCTCTATCTCTAGGTTGCTTGGCTTTCAACCCAAATGTAGCAAGTTGATTAATCATGAGATTGGATTTTGGTTCAACTGGAGTAGCTTTCTTCCACAACAGCTTCTTCTTATCAGCAATTGTCAATTTATTCAAATCAACTTGAGCATTGTCAGGAGTTGATGTCTTGATAACTTGATCAGAATTTGCTTTTTCTTCTGTACCTTCCTATCCTTTATTCTGAACAATAACTTGAGCAGTGTCAGAGGTTGTTTTAGAATCTTCACTTATCTTTCTTCTTTTCAGAATTTAAACAGTTTCATCTTCAATAAGATTATCATCAGATACTTGAACCATTTTACACACTGGTTTCATCAGATCTTGAGAAGTTTTCAAGTCCAGTGACTTGGTTGGTTCATCAATTTTTCATTTCCCTTTGTCTTTGGGATTACTCTCAGTCTGTGATCTAGTCTTGAACTTTGAAGTTTTAGAATTTGACTTTTCCTTGATCACAATTCCCTTTTCCTTTGGCCTTGGAGGTTTCTTTGCATCGGAAGCTTTAGACTTAGGATTTGTCTTCTTAGCAGCAAATCTAGCTTCTTCCTCCTTGAGAGTTTCTAAATCCATTCCTGGATTGTGTTTCAGAAATAATCATCTTTCTATCTCCTCATCAAGTGTCTGGATTTTAGGATCTTTGTAATAAACTGTAGTCTGCTTCCCCTTTAACTTCAGAGTTTGCAAAAACTTCTAAGAGTCTTCAGATCCTGACTGAATCAGAATATCAGAACTTGACATCAGACTTTGCTTATCACCACTTGACTTCAGTCTTTGAGCATTCACAGCATCAGAACTTGACTTGTTCTGAATAGAAGATTTTCCTTGAACTTTTCTTTGACCTCTACTCTTTTCAGAATTTCCCTGGTCATCACCTTTATCATCCTTTCTCTTCAGTTCTTGAGTTGGTGAGCATTTGGACTTAACTACCTTCTCCCCCTTTTTGGCATCATCAGGAAGTAAGAGAGAAAGAAGAAGTTCAACTGAAGATTGGATTTCATCCAATTGAGCTTTCTGAGAAGCTTGATTAACCAGAACCTCAGCAATTTGGGCCTGTTGCTTTTCTTGAGTTTTCTAAATGGCTGCAACTTTTTCAGAAATAGGTCTGATATACCTATTTTTGTCAAGCTTGAGCACTTGATCGAGCTTATCAGCTTGTTCTCTGAGTGTATCAACCTTTTCATGAGTAGCAGTATGTAGACCTTGAAGATGTTTTGTAGACAGAGCTGTGATCTTGAGTTGTGTCTTGAAATCAGCATTTGTAAGCAACTCATCAGCTTTTACAATATGCTATGTCAGAACTTTAGAACATGGAATAAAATCTGATTCATTCCACTTCTTGGTCCACTCAACACCTCTGTGAGTATCCTCCCAAAGAATAGGTGCTTCCCTTTTAACAAATTTCTTCACCAATTCTTCCTTGCCCAGAGTAGGTACTGGAGTCTCAACAGAAACACTGTCATCAGAACTTGAGGAAGACTCATTCTGTTCTGATAGCTCAACAATGTGTGAAGAAACTGGAGATTCAGGAATAACATCATCTAAATTCTGATCAGCAGAATTTATCTCCAGAGCTGGTGTCTTTGATGTAGATGGAGCTTCCAGATAAAGAACTTCAGGTATATTCAAATTATGAATATCTATTTCAGAATTATCATTTTGTTCTTTAGCATCATCTGTAGCTTTAATAGGAGAGACAGGAGGGGTAAGAACTGTGTCATTAGCAGTGTCTTTGGCTTGAGCTGGAAGGGCTTCAATGATAATTGGTTCTTGTGAGATCAGAGATTCCTGATCCCCTTCCTCAGCTTCTTCAGTATCTTCTGATATAGCCTTAGCCAAATACCTCATTGCCTTCATTTTCTTCAATCTCCTTGCCAATGAAGGAGTTGCTTCAGCAGCATCAGAATTTACAAATTTCCTTTTCAAAGTATCATAACTTTGAGCTGCTGTTTCTTTCTGAGAAGTAACATTCTCAGCTTCAATTATCACAGGTTCAGATACATGAACTCGTGCTTCAATTATTTCTTCTTCACTCTCAGACTCATCTCCGAGAATCATCTTCCTTCTCTTTTGTGGAGGTTGAGGAACAGACTTTGTCATCTTAGAAGTTTTGGAAGATGAAGGTCTGGTTGTTTGTGCTGATGGTTGAGAAGTCTGAGGTGCTTGTGTAGAGGTGGTAGGTGCTGATGGTTGAGGTTCTGATGGTTTGACATCAGGATATAGTGCAGTGTATTTAACTAGATCATAGATTATTAAGGCTTGTTTGACAGATAAAGGAACTCGGAGGGGTCTTAACACAGCCTTCGATAATAAGTCATTAAAAGCTCTTTTAGCTAGTTTGAATGATGGAATTAATTCACTTGCTGATTGGGGCTTATTATCACAACAAAAACTATAAATAAGCTGACAGAATCTAGCAAAATAAACAGTATTTCTGTCTTCTGTCATCCTATCCCCAATGAAACCTAAGACAACACTTGCATAATCAAAATCAGTTTGATTAATGAGAGCATACCCGATTTGTTGACTAAATATGGGGATTGCATCAAAGTTAGAACATTTGTTTGCAAAAGCCTTGGTACTGCAGTCAAAGAAGAAACTTCTCCTTATGTAAGGTCTCTTCAATTGACCCAGCTTGGCCAATGTCCTTTCATACCCTAGACTGGCCATCATATTTTGAAGAACTGGCTCCTCAACAGTGGAATAGACACAGTTCTCAGGTAGCTGCAGTGCTTGGCGTACTGTAGCCAAAGTTACGACATGCTCGTCCTCCCCTGATGAAAATATTATACTTGGGGACCCTTGAGCACCACCATCATCATATACTCCACTTCTCCAGAACTCCAGCACTTGAGTTCCAGAGACTGCATCAGGTTGGGTTAGAGCATACCCAATATCAGAATTAGCGAGAAAATCCTGAATAAAGTGAAGTTCCGATGGAGCTTTAGCCTTGCTAAGAATGGCAGAGTAGTTGTTAGGAACAAACTTAGTACCATTAAAAATTACGTCTTTTGGTGCCATCTCTGTAGGAAATTAAGTGAGAAGGAGAATGTTTGCAAAGTGTTTGTTAAAAGTCCTGAAAGAAAACGCTTCAGAGAATATTAGAAAGAGAGAGAGAATAAGAGAGATGAAAAATAGAATAGTAAGTAAAATATTATAAAATATGTTAACTCCCATATATATACTCTCTCCATTCAACAGTTATATTTTTGAAGCATAATATACACTTTACACCTGACACCGTGTGAACAGTAAAAAACGGCTAGAGAGGAGTTAATGGGCACGTAAAATAAGCAATAATTACCGTGCACATGCAGGTTTTCAGGATATACACGTTAACCACTAACCCATAATGACTATGACTATTTTTATCTCACCCCAATTTTATTCTGATTTAAATATGACTGTTTCATATTTTACCACAAATAAGTCAAGTAAAGAAAAATGCCACGTACGCATCAAGGATTCCATCAAGATTTAATATCAGAACTTAACTTATATCAGATTTTAACAGTCATCAGAACATGGCTTTTGTACTCAAATAGTGAATATCTTTTTATGTGATTCTTCATACAAATACTGACTTATTTTCTTTAGAGTTTAATCATAAGAACTTCCATCAGAACTTGTCCTCAGAATTTATGCAAATGACACTTAATTGTTTGTCAAAAACAACTTAATCACCACAATAATTTTCATTATTCAAATGGAGTGAAAGTGTGTGCATTCAGCAAAATATCAGATAAAGATTAAAGTCTGATCAACTTCAGTACATCTTAGAAATAAGGCATAACTAAGAAAAATGCTTAAAATCTGTCATCAGTCATGATGTCTACTATAGAACAAATTTATGCATGAGTTTACCTCAACTGTTTGTGCTCATTTTATGCATCTTTTGAAATTCCTTTTTACAGTAACTTCTCAGTGTAAGTGAGTCACGACTGCTTATCAGAATTTATGCTGTTATCAGAGTGTTTCTCCAGTAATCATAGAGTGTGAAAAGTCACCAAGAAAAAATATTTGCTTTTCTAATGCATATTACTTAATACCAGCAATGCTTCCCTTCCACATTTTACTCTAGATCTCAAAGAAGTACCTGACTTTATTCTTTTCTTTTCTTTTCTTTTGAAAAGTGAGGCTAATCAGCACTTAGTTCATTCTTAAGATTTACTGACATCAGAATTTGACAGATAAGAAACAAAAATCTAGTTTGTGACTTAGTAATAAGATACACAAAGTAAACTTGACTAAGCTCAATATCAGAATCTGCTTGTGTTAATGAGATTCCACATAAATAACTAATTCAAACATGGGATTTCTAGTATGTTAAAGACTACTAGGTCAGCATCTAGCACAGTTATCCTCATTAGATTGAATAGTCACAGAATATTCAAAACACTTATCAGAGTATATAAATCCACATCAGATAACAATCATCATTTAATGAATTTTCAAATTAAGCACAAAATACATATAGATAATACAATCTGTAAACACTGATCATAAAGTCTGATGCATGAGAACAAAAACTAAGCAGATTTAGAGAAAGAACCTGAAACCATTCCAAGTTCATTTACCAATCTTATAAAAGTAGCTTCACATAGTGGTTTTGTGATGATATCTGCTAGCTGTTGATCAGTTGGAACAAAATGCAATTCCACTATACCTTCATCCACATGTTCCCTTATGAAATGGTACCTAATGCTGATGTGCTTTGTCATTGAGTGTTGAACTGGATTACCTGTCATAGCAATAGCACTTTGATTATCACAGTAAATAGGGATTTTAGAAAATTCTAACCCATAATCCAGTAACTGATTCTTCATCCAAAGAATCTGTGCACAACAGTTTCCTGCATCTATATATTCTGCTTCTGCAGTTGATGTGGAAATTGACTTTTGTTTCTTGCTAAACCAAGAAACCAATCTGCCTCCAAGAAATTGGCAGCTTCCACTAGTGCTTTTCCTGTCAATTTTGCATTATGCAAAATCTGCATCTGAGTAACCAATTAGCTTAAAGTCTGATTCCCTAGGATACCACAATCCTAGATCAGTTGTACCCTTAAGGTACTTGCAAATTCTTTTCACATCTAATAAGTGAGGTTCTCTTGGATCAGCCTGAAATCTTGCACAAAGACAGGTAGCATACATGATATAAGGTCTACTTGCAGTTAGATAGAGTAATGAGCCAATCATACCTCTGTAGTTAGTAATATCTACTGATTTAACAGTATTCTTATCTAACTTGGTTGCAGTGGCCATGAGAGTGGATGCAGTTGAACAATATTGCATTCCAAATTTCTTTAGTAAATTTCTGGTATACTTGGATTGACAGATAAAAGTGCCTTCTTCAGTTTGCTTGATTTAAGGCCCAGAAAATAGTTGAGTTCTCCCATCATACTCATTTGATATCTTGACTGCATTAGCTTTGCAAACTTTTCACACAGTTTGGAATTAGTACAACCAAATATGATATCATCAACATATATCTGTACCAAAAGTAAGTCCTTTCCATGATTGAGGTAGAATAAAGTCTTGTCAATTGTGCCTCTCTGAAATCCACTTTCCAGAAGGAATTGAGCTAAAGTCTCATACCATGCTCTTGGAGCTTGCTTAAGGCCATAAAGTGCTTTGTCAAGCCTGTAGACATGATTGGGAAATTTAGGATCTACAAAGCCTGGACCCTGGAGGTTGTTCAACATATACCTCTTCTTCCAATTCTCCATTGAGAAAAGCACTTTTCACATCCATTTGAAAGACTTTAAACTTCTTGTGAGCAGCATAAGCCAAAAAGATCCTTATGGATTCTAATCTAGCAACTGGTGCAAATGTTTCATCATAATCAATACCCTCCTGCTGAGAGTAACCTTTAGTAACCGGTCTTGCTTTATTCCTTATAATTATGCCATCACTGTCATTTTTGTTTCTGAACATCCATTTTGTACCAACAACTGATCTATTCTTTGGTCTTGGCACTAGGGTCCAGACTCTATTTCTTTCAAATTCATTTAACTCTTCCTGCATTGCTTGCACCCAATCAGCATCTTGAAGAGCTTCTTCCACTTTCTTTGGTTCAGTCTGAGATAGAAAAGAATGATAGAGACATTCATTTGAAGTTGCAGTTCTAGTTCTGACATCTGCTTCAGGATCTCCAACGATTAAATCAGGTGTATGTGCTTTAGTCCACTTCCTTGCAGATGGAAGTTGATCTCTAGAACTGGATCCTCGCTCATGATCCATGTTGTCTCCATCAGCATTTTCTGATGCTCCCCCCGTAGTTATGCTCTCTGAGACTTCAGAATTTGAATTTGATTTTTCAGGAGTTGAAGAATCAGAGCTTCCATAATTATCAGAGTTTGGCTCATCAGAACTAGATGAATCAAAACTTGAAGAGCCAGTGACAGGTTCTGATGCTTCTCGAGAGTCTTGGGATGTGGTAGGATCTTTAGCTTGCTCCCCCCGGACAGGTTCATTTTCCTTTGGAGTTGTTACCACAGTTTCAATGACATCAGAAGTTACAGTATCAGAATTTTCAGGATCAGATCTTAAATCTTCATTCTCAAATCTCAACTGATCATGATCATCAAAATCTTCAAGTCCAGTAATCTTCTTATCATCAAAAGAGACATTGATAGATTCCATGACAACTCTTGTTCTCAAATTGTAGACTCTGAAGGCTTTTGTGGAAAGTGGATATCCAACAAAAATTCCTTCATCAGCTTTTAGATCAAATTTTGACAGCTGCTCAGGATGAGTCTTAAGAACAAAACACTTGCAACCAAATACATGAAAGTATTTCAGATTTGGCTTCTTCTTCTTCACCATCTCATATGGTATTTTTCCATGCTTGTTTATAAGTTTAGCATTTTGTGTAAAATAAGCAGTCTGCACAGCTTCAGCCCAAAAATAGGTTGGTAGCTTTGCTTCATCAAGCATTGTTCGTGCAGCTTCAATGAGATCATGTTCTTTCGTTCTATAACTCCATTTTGCTGTGGAGTTCCAGGTACAGAAAATTCCTGTTTGATTCCATGATCTTTGCAGAACTCTTCCATGATTGAATTCTTGAACTCAGTGCCATTATCACTCCTTATGATTTTAACAGAATCTTTGATCAATTTATCCAGCTGTCTGACATGATCAATTAGGGTAGATGCAGTTTTAGTCTTCTTGTACAAGAAGTACACCCATGTGTACCTTGTGAACTCATCCACTATAACCATAGCATATTTCTTCTTTGCAATATACATGACATTGACTGGACCAAATAGATCAACATGCAGTAGGTGATAAGGCTCAAGAATTGATGACTCAGTTTTGCTCTTGAAAGAAGATTTTCTTTGTTTTGCCTTCTGACATGAATCACAAAGGCCATCAGGAGCAAATATTGTTTTTGGTAGTCCTCTCACAAGATCTTTCTTTACAAGCTCATTTATATTGTTGAAATTTAAATGAGAGAGTTTCTTGTGCCAATTCCAGCTTTCTTCAATTGATGCTCTACTCAACAGACAAATTGCAGAACCATCAGTACTTGTTGAAAGTCTGGCTTCATAAATGTTACCATGTCTGTATCCTTTCAGAACCACTTTGCCTGTTGAATTACTTATTACTACACAGTGTTCTTCAAAAAAATCCACATGATAACCTCTATCACAGATTTGACTTATACTCAATAGATTGTGTTTAAGTCCTGAGACAAGAGCTACTGTTTCAATGATGACATTCCCAAGGTTGATCTTGCCATATCCCAGAGTTTTCCCAATGTTGCCATCTTCATAAGAAACTTCTGGGCCAGCTTTCTCCATAAAGTCTGATAGCAGGGCTTTATTTCCAGTCATATGTTGCCCTGCAATTACAAAGACCACTAAAGGTTAGTTTTAAGGACCCATACTTGCTTGGATCCTTTATCCTTTTTAAGTTTGTTAACATTTGCAGCGGATTTAATATCAGAGTTTATGCTAACATTTTTCTTATCAGTATTGACAGTATCAGACTTTGCATCATACTTTACACTAGAAGGAATTAAAGTAACTTTCTTCAAAGAAGGTTTTATCTGATAATAATTATAGTACAAACTATGATATTCCTTACAAGTATAAATGGAATGCCACACACTACCACAATGAAAACAAGGATTTTTTGGCTTAAACCTAACAGACTGACTCTTAACTCCTGACTTAGAAGGTAAGGAGTTTATATTCTTATTCTTCCTGCAAAAAGAAGCCAAATGGTTAGAGTTTCCACAGTTATAGCATTTCTTTCTAGGAGCATTAGGAACAGGCATATAATTGTTGCTTTTATTCACACCTTCCTTTCCATTCCTATTTTTTCTAGTTTCCTTTACCTTGTTTATACTGGTAATCTCTTTCAGCTTATGTTTAAGCTGCTTCTTTGTCATTAAGCTTATGTTAACTTCAGTTGGTTAATCCTGTTCTAATTTGTCAGAAGTTGACTCTGCTATCACTTCTGTCTCAATATCTTTCATTTTTTCAGAATCAGACTTTACAGTTTTAGTTACAAATTTAACAGGATTTACCTTTGGCTTAGTATTCTGTTTAACAATAATTGGATTAACTTGTTCAGTTCCTTTTTCACTTTTCTCATCTCCATAACCTAAGCCCTCTTTCCAGTTTCCACTACTTAGTATATCCTGAGTTGTTCAACCAGAGTTAGTCCAAGTCCTGATAATCTCTCTCTCCTTTTCTAACTCAGTTTTTAGATATTTATTCATTTTTAGCACTTCAACTCTCACATAGAAAGCATCATCTCTATCCTTCTGAGTTTGATGGAACATAACTAATTCTTTTTCTAAATAATCATTCCTCTTTTTAAAAGCAAGATTTTCAGAAGCTAATCTTTCATATGTTAAAGTTTGATCTCTATAGCTAATAAACACGGTTTTAAGATATAATCTCAACTCAGTAATATCGTCAGTATGAAAGGCATAAGTTGTTTGAGGTACCTTTAACTCAGCAGCATCAGAACTGCTATCAACATTTTCCATTAAGGCATAGTTCTCCTCATCCTCAGAATCTGAGGTGTCTATCCAGTTTTTCTTCTTTGTGACAAGTGCCTTGCCTTTGTCACTCTTTCCTTTCTTACAGTCAGGAGATATGTGGCCTTTCTCACCACAGTTGTAGCATTTGACATTTGAGTAATCTCCTCTGTCAGACTTTCCTCCTTTTCCTTCAGATTTTCTGAATCCCTTCTTATCAGAAGTTCTACCTTTCCTGGAAAACTTCTTTCCTCTTCTGAATTTCCTGTATGCTATCTTTGTGATACCCTTCACCATAAGAGCACACAGCTTCATCATCTCTTCATCAGCATCTACTTCAGGTAGACTTTCAGTTTCTGAATCATCATCATCAGAACTTGATGATTCTGGATCAGACTTTATGATGAGAGCCTTTCCTTTTCCTTTCTTTGAGACAACCACTTTGGGGGATTCCTCCTCAGCATTAAGAGCAACTGTTCTTGACTTTCTTCCATGTCTCTTGCTTCTTTGATCCATCTCAAGCTCATAAGTCTTGAGCATTCCATAAATTTCATCAAGAGTAGTTTCATCAAGAGCATATTCATCTCTTATAATAATAGCTTTCAAATCCCAACTTTCAGGAAGAGCTAAAAGAAATTTTAGATTTGAATCTTCAATGTCATATTCCTTGTCCACCAGTGACAGATCATTCAAGAGTTTGACAAACCTGTCATATAAGTCAGTCAATGACTCATCACTTTTTGAGTCAAAGTGCTCGTACTCTTGAGTGAGTATAGTCCTCATGTTTTTCTTGATTGCATCAGTTCCCTGACACCTTGTCTCCAAAGCATCCCATATCTCCTTTGTAGTCTTGCAGTGAATTACCCTATTTGACATGACATTATCAATGGCACTATGCAACAAATGCCTTACCTTTGCATCCTTGGCAATAGATGAGATATCTTCAGCTGTGTATTCACTTTTCTCCTTTGGTATGGTCTTTGCTGGCTGATCTGCAACTACAACAGAGAGCTTGGTTGGCTTATGCGGTCCTTCATTAATTCTGTCGAGGTATTCTGGATCTGTAGCTTCCAGAAACATAGTCATCTTCACTTTCCATATGGGATATTCAGACGGTCTCAGCATGGGAACCCTGATAGTCTCATATCGACTATGGGTTTGAATCTTTGGGGTTTCTTCAGTTTTAGCGGGCTTGGTTGGATTATCTGCTTCTTCAGACATGATTGTTTTGGATCTTTACTGTATGTGTGTTAACATATAGGCTCTGATACCACTTGTTAGGTCACACAACACTATAGAAGGGGGTTGAATACAGTGTAGAATACAATCAAATTGATTTAAAGCACAAGTAACAGAAAACAAATGTATTAGATATAACAAACTCTGTTATAATGGAACTGTTCTCTCTCAGTGATGAACAAATATCACGAGAGCTGCTAGGTTACAATATATGATCTTCTCGATGATCGTAACTCTTATAGAGTAAACCTATGTCTGTGTTTACATAGACACACAGTTACAAGATAACTTCTAGTTGATATGGAATATAATTTTGTCTCCTAAAATATATCAACCAGATATCTTATATAATTCTTCTAGTCCTCGAACTCTTTTCATGCATATCTTCTTCTTGTAATAGTCTCGATCTTCTTTCCTGTGAATCAGCTTCCTTCCTTAACTGTTAGTCCTCCAGTATTTAAGTTCTGATATCCATCTTCTGATATTATCTTTTGATAATCTAAGTACCGATATCCTTAAGTCCTGACTTCCAGTAAGTCCTGATTCTAGTAAGTACTGATATTTCCTGTTAGTTAAGATCTGAAAACTAAACATGAAACATATTAGACATGATATCTCAAATATTGTTAGACATGACATCTCATATTAGGCAAAGTGGTTCTGAAAGGAAGTGGACTAAAGTCTCAACCACTTTGCCACTTCCTTTAATCCACTTCCTTGCAGAACCACTTTGCCTAATATGAGATGTCATGTCTAACAATATTTGAGATGTCATGTCTAATATGTTTTATGTTTAGTTTTCAGATCTTAACTAACAGGAAATATCAGTACTTACTGGAATCAGGACTTACTGGAAGTCAGGACTTAAGTATATCAGTACTTAGATTATCAGAAGATGGATATCAGAACTTAAGTACTGGAGGACTAACAGTTAAGGAAGGAAGCTGATTCACAGGAAAGAAGATCGAGACTAATACAAGAAGAAGATATGCATGGAAAGAGTTCGAGGACTAGAAGAATTATATAAGATATCTGGTTGATATATTTTAGGAGACAGAATTATATTCCATATCAACTAGAAGTTATCCTGTAACTGTGTGTCTATATAAACACAGACATAGGTTTACTCTATAAGAGTTACGATCATCGAGAAGATCATATATTGTAACCTAGCAGCTCTCGTGATATTTGTTCATCACTGAGAGATAACAGTTCCATTGTAAAAAATTTTGTTATCTCGAATACATCTGTTTTCTATTACTTGTGCTTTAAATCGATTTGATTGTATACTACACTGTATTCAACCCCCTTCTACAGTGTTGTGTGACCTAACAAATATATCCAACAGATAGTATACATGATCAGGTAGATTTGGATCTTCAAAACCAGGAGGCTGACTGACATAGACTTCCTCCTCCAAATCTCCATTTAGAAAGGCACTCTTGACATCCATTTGATAGACTTTGAAATTGGCATGAGCTGCATAGGATAGGAAGATTCTGATGGTTTTAGTCTTGCAACAGGAGCAAAGGTCTCATCATAATCAATTCCTTCTTGTTGACAATAGCCCTTGACAACCAATCTAACTTTGTTCCTTATAACTATGCCATTTTCATCCATCTTGTTTCTGAATACCCACTTAGTGTCAATTGAATTCTTTCCTTTAGGCTTGGGTACCAGCTTCCAAACATTGTTCCTTTCAAATTGGTTTAGCTCTTCCTGCATAGCTAAAATCCAATCAGGATCCAACAGAGTTTCTTCTACCTTCTTTGGTTCTTCCTTAGAAAGGAAGCTGATGTACATACATTCATCTTGAGTTGTTTTTCTTGTCTGAACTCTAGGAGATGCATCACCAATAATTAGCTCATATGGGTGATCTCTTGTCCATTTTCTCTGTTGATTTGCTCTAGATGAAGAGGCCTCATTGTTGTCTTGATGTGTGACTGAGTTTTGATTATTAGAAACTCCCCCTGAGTTTGTGAATCTTTGATTTGAGAAATGGGAACTTTCCGTGAGTGATCTACCTTGACTTTCAGCTTCTCTCAATGACCCGATGGATGATGTACTTTGAGTTCCGACGGATGAGGCTGATTGTCTCCCAATGGATGATGTAGATTGTCTCCCGATGGATGAAGCATTTTGTAACTCGACATATGTTGAATTATGAGCTTCATCAGTAGTAGATTTTTCTGCATTATCCTTAGTTGTAGTTTCTTGATCACTTTCATCATCACTGTCATCACTAACCATCTCCACATTATCAAATTTGAGGCTCTCATGGAAATCTCCATCTTGCAGTCCTTCAATCTTTTTGTCATCAAACACAACATGTATTGATTCCACAACAATATTGGTTCTCAGATTGTAGACTTTATATGCTTTTCCCACAGCATATCCAACAAAAATTCCCTCATCTGCTTTAGCATCAAACTTCCCATGTTGATCAGTTTGATTCTTCAAGATATAACATTTGCAGCCAAAGACATGAAGAAAATTTAGAGTTGGTTTTCTAGTTCTTGAACAATTGGTAGGGAGTCATGCACTTTGCTTGATTCACCAAAGAGATATTTTGAGTGTAGCAGGCAGTGTTCACAATTTCAACCCAAAAATATGTTGGTAACTTTGATTCTTCAAGCATTGTCCTTGCAATTTCAATAAGAGATCTATTCTTTCTTTCCACTACTCCATTTTGTTGTGGAGTTCTTGCTGCATAAAATTCATGCATTATCCCAGTTTTTTCACAAAATGATCTCATCACATAATTCTTGAACTCAGTTCCATTGTCACTCATGATTCTTCTTACTTTAAAATCAGGATGATTATTTACTTGCCTTCTGTGATTGATGATGATTTCACTAGCTTCATCTTTAGACTTTTGGAAATATGTCCAAGAGAACTTTGAGAAATCATCCACAATTACTAGGCAAAATATTTTCCTTGGGATGGACAACACATTGACTGGTCCAAATAAATCCATGTGTAGCAATTGCAAAGGTTCTTCAATTTTTGAATCAAACTTCTTTCTGAATGATGCTTTGACTTGCTTTCCCTTTTGGCAAGCATCACATAGTCCATCTTTTGTAAACTCCACTTGAGGAATACCTCTAACCAGTTCTTTCTTGACTCATGGTCTTGAAGTTTATATGGGACGGCTTCTTGTGCCATAGCCAACTTTCATCTTGACTTGCTTTACTGAGAAGACAAGTGACAGATTCTGCATTTGATGAGTTGAAGTCAGCTAGATACACATATTCTTTTCTCACTCCAGTGAGAACCACATTGTTGCTTCTTTTGTTTGTCACAACACATGCTACTGAATTGAATGTTACTGTGTTGCCCTTATCACAAAGCTGGCTGATACTCAATAGATTGTTCTTGAGACCATCCACTAGGGCAACATCTTCAATGATGACATTGTCTTTAGAAATCAAGCCATATCCCACAGTAAAACCCTTGTTATCATCTCCAAAAGTAATACTTGGGCCAGCTCTTTCCTTGAATCCAGTGAGCAGGGTAGAATCTCCAGTCATGTGCCTTGAGCACCCACTATCCAGATACCACATATTCTTTCTGTTTCCCTGCATACACAAAAATCAAATCAAGTTGATTTTGGTACCCAAGTTTCCTTGGGTCCTGCCTTGTTAGCTTTTTTCTTTGGTTTCTTAGGTTTAATCTCATTATACTTGAGAATTTTTGATTCATCCTTAGTCATATGAGATGGACCTTTGAAACCAGTCATTTGAACAGAATTATCATGCATATTTTGACTAACAGGAAAAGACATGCTATTTGCAAACATGTTATTCCAGTAAGGCATGCTAAATGGCATTTGAGGCATACTAAATGCAGCATAATAAGGATTAGGTACAAATGGCATATTAGCAAATTGTGCAATCATATTCTGGGCAGACATATCATTCATAGGCATGATAGACATGACATTCATGTTGGGAAAAGAGGGAGGAACAGTCATGGAAGCAGGCATGTCAATTTTGCAATTAACAGATAGATGATTAACACTACCACACTTAACACATATTTTTCTAGGTGCAAACTTATCAGGTGTGTAGTTGTTATGCTTGTTAATTCCTACTTTCCCATTTCTATTATTTTTCCTTTTAGCATCTGTTTTAACCTCAATCTTCTCCAATTTATCATTCAATTGCTTGATGGAAAGATGACCAACATTGACCTTTTTATCCTTCTTGACTTGACTTGATTCTCCTGGGACAAAATTCTTGGTGACAGATCCATATTTCTCATTTAACTTGGCTAGCTTGACTTTGCTCACTGGTTTACTCACAGCCGATGGATGTGGCTCTCTTCCACTTGATGGATAATCATTTTGATTACCCGACGGATGATCTTCATCATCCGTCGAGTCCACATCTGTAGACCGTCCTTCAACCAAATTGGATTCCATCTTCTCTTTGCTTTTCTTCCAGGCTGCATCACAAAAGGACTCAATTCCTTGAACTTTAGTGATTTGAGCATGGACATCTCTTGATGATTTCCATGCCTTGATCACTTCTTGTTCACGATCAAGCTGCGTCTTCAAAATTTCTTCTTTCTTCAAGGACTCGGTTAATTCCTCCTTAGCAATCTTACACTCAATTCTTAATTTCTCAAATTCAATGAACTGAGAATCTAGCACATTGTTCCTCTCACTTAAAAACAAATTGTTTTCTTTAATTTTAACATTTTCTTTGGTGAGAGACCTAAGAGTAACACATAAGTGATATAATTCTGTGGACATATCATTAATTGCATCATTACACTCATCTTTAGTTAAATGTGCTAGGTTTGTGGTGATTACCTGATTACTTGAAGAACTTGTTTATGTCTCATCAGACTTGGCCATCAGGGTTAGGTTTCTGCATTCATTTGCAAAATGACCAGTTAAGCCACATTTAAAACATTTGAACTTTGATTTATCCACCATGTTTCTATTTGGCTTAGCAGCTCTAAAGTTCCTTTTGAACTTGAGCTTGGCAAACCTCCTGGATAAGAATGCTAAGTGTTCATCAATATCATCAATATCAAAGGGTTTTTAGCACATAAACGCAGCGAAAACATAAATTTAATCTTAAAAAAAAATCGAAACCCTCCACATGATCCATGCGAAAAATAATATTTAATTCGTAGTTCAGTGTGTTTACCTTAAGAAGCTTTACGTTAATGGAAAGATGGAGGTCTTTAATAGCGATCTAAGAACGATGAACGGAGATCCTTAGCAGCTGCTCCTCAAGTGTGAAGCACTCCACCGGTATCTACCAAGAAAACGATGTAATGAAGGAGGAGGAGGAGGAGATGGAGAGAATTAGGGTTTTGTAAATCTTTTTTGTTGAGGCAAAAATAGGGTTTATAATAGTATATTTATAGGCAAATTTTTCAGCTGAAATTTTTTTCGTAAAATATTATTATTATTAACCCTTTATTATTCTCACTAATAATTAAAATACCTTTTAATTATTAATTCTTTTTCTTAACTCTTTAGAAATAATTCTCTCACTTGATTTAATTTCCAAAAATTAAATTCTTAATTAATAATATTAAGAACCTTATCTTAATTAATTTATAATCAATTAAATCTCATTTAATTAATTATTAAATTTGCCAATTAATTATTTATTTCATAAATAAATAATTATCAGCCATTATTAATTAATTCCTCCACCATTAAATTATTCTCTTTTATGGTGTGACCCTGTAGGTTCAATATTAAGCCGGTAGTAGAAATAAATAATAATAAAACTATTTTATCATTATTTATATAAATTCTCTAATTCATTAAATTATATGATTAATTAATTAATCATATTTATTCTACATCGTGAGGGATACTTCTCAGCATATCGCGACTATCCGGATAATACGAATTCACTGCTTAGAATACCAAGAACCTATTCAGTGAGTAGTTACCGTACAATTAATTCATTCTACCCTGCAATATCACGATTAAATACAAGGCATGAAACTTGTGTCAAGCCTATCTTATTTAATCACTTGATTTCCCATTCACTATGCTTAGTTCTATTTAATGTAAATTAGAAACTAGTTTCTAATTTCATTCACTCTGGCCAGAGATTCCTGAACTAACATAAGTGGATCAGCATTGAACATTCTTTTCCTACACTGGAAGGGGTAGATCCTTTATTGATCATACACTATCTTCGTGTACAAATTCTTATACCCAGTAGAGCCCTTATAATTGTCCCTTGAGACTAAGAACTAAACCAAAGCATAGTTCAGTGTACACAAGATGACTATGATGACCTCAAGTCTAAGGATACTTGTACAACTATCACTATGTGAACAATTGCTGACACGTGAGTGAACTCCATCAGTTGTTCAGCTGTGTGAGTCATGTTCAGTGAACTTATTCTATAATAAGCACCTACATACTAGCTATAGTGTCACCACACAAATGTCTATGAGAACAGACATCCTTCATAATGAAGCAAGCATAGTATGTACCGATCTTTGCGGATTATTAATTACCAGTTAGTAATCCTATGACCAGGAACTATTTAAGTTTAGAGTTATCATCTTTTAGGTCTCATTATTATGATCTCATCACAATCCATAAAAAGCTTTACTCTAAACTGTGGTATATCTTATTTAAACATTTAAATAGATAGAACCCGCAATAAAAACAAAACAAGTCTTTTATTAATATCAATGAAATCAAAACACCGGGACTTAGGACATATCTCTTTCAATCTCCCACTTGTACTTAAGCCAATCACTCTGGTATCTAATACCAATCTTGTCTTTATGACGATCAAAGTGACTCTGAGAAAGTGGCTTTGTGAGTGGGTCTGCTACGTTGTTATGTGTGTCAACTCTCTCGACGTTGACATCTCCTCTTTCAACAATCTGAATTGCACCACCATTCAGAGTAAACACGTACCCTGACATGGATTTGCTATCACTTTCTGATTGAAAACTAGAGTCAGTATAACCCTCTATTTTTAACTCAAATTCACCACCAAAAACAAGAAAAATGTCCTGAGTCCTTCGCAAGTACTTAAGGATGTTTTTCACTGCTTTCCAGTGGTCTTCACCTGGATTGGACTGATATCTGCTCGTCACACTAATTGAATAAGCAACATCAGGCCTTGTACACAACATCGCGTACATGATAGATCCTATTACTGAAGCATAAGGAATCTTACTCATACGCTCTCTTTCCTCAGGTGTCTTAGGAGACATTTTTTCGGAAAGGGACACTCCATGGCTCATCGGTATGAGACCTCTTTTGGAGTTTTCCATGCTAAACCTTTTAAGCACTTTCTGGATGTATGTACCCTGGGTAAGACCTATCATTCTTCTAGATCTATCTCTATAGATCTTCATACCGAGAATGTAGGATGCTTCTCCCAAGTCCTTGATAGCCATACTTTGACTGATTGTAGCATCGGTATATCATTTCCTATAAGAAGTATGTCATCCACATACAATACAAGAAATGTTACCGCGCTCCCACTAACCTTCTTGTAGACACATGGTTCATCTATGTTTTTGATAAAACCAAACTCTTTGATTGTCTCATCATAACGGATGTTCCATCTACGAAAAGCTTGCCTTAAACCATATATGGTTCGCAGCAGCTTACACACTAGGTGTTCATTTCCCTTGGAAAGAAAACCCTCTGGCTGTGTCATATACACTTCCTCCTCAAGTTCCCCATTGAGGAAGGCCGGTTTCACGTCCATTTGCCAGATCTCATAGTCGTAGTAAGCAGCAATCACAAGCAAAATCCGAATTGATTTTAACAGGGCTACAGGCGAAAAAGTTTCATTAAAGTCAATCCCTTGCCTTTGTTTGAATCCTTTTACCACGTGCCTGGCCTTATAGGTCTCCACATGGCCATCTGCTCCAATCTTTCTTTTGTATACCCACTTGCAGCCAATAGGCTTAACACCTTCATGCGCCTCAACCAGAGTCCATACTTGGTTGGTATACATAGATTCCATTTCAGATTTCATGGCACTATGCCATTTCTCTGAGTCAACACTACTCATAGCCTCATTATAGGTCACAGGGTTGTCATCATCAATGATTGACAACTCATTGTCATTCTCAATGACAAGGCCATAATACCTCTCCGGTTGGCGAGACACTCTCCCTGTCCTATGAATGGGATATTCTACAGAAGGTTGTTTAGTCTGAACAGGTGTTTCCACTTGATCCGTAGTAGTTTGTGCTTCTTGAACTTCATCAAGTTCAATTTTTCTCCCACTGTTTTCTTAAGGATAAACTCCTTTTCCAAGAAGGTAGCATGTCTGGAGACAAACACCCGATGATCGGTGTAAAAGTAATACCCCAAAGTCTCTTTAGGATATCCCACAAAATTACATTTTACGGATCGAGATTCTAGCTTATCTGGGTCAACTTTCTTGACATAAGCTGGACATCCCCAAATCTTAACATGTTTAAGACTCGGTTTCCTTTCTTTCCATATCTCATATGGTGTTTGAGGAACAGATTTTGAAGGCACCTTATTCAGTAAATATGCTGAGGTTTCCAATGCATAACCCCATAGGAATACTGGAAGATTCGCATAGCTCATCATGGACCGAACCATGTCTAACAAAGTTCGATTTCTCCTTTCAGATACCCCATTTAACTGTGGAGTATATGGAGGAGTCCACTGGGAGACTATACCATTTTCTTTGAGATAATCTAGAAACTCTCCATTCAAGTATTCACCACCTCGATCTGATCGAAGAGTTATAATACTGTGTTTGGTTTGTTTCTCCACTTCATGTTTATATTCTTTGAACTTTTCAAAGGCTTCAGACTTGTGTTTCATCAAATACACATATCCGAATCTAAATCTATCATCTATGAAAGTAATAAAGTACGAAAATCCACCCATGGCTTGCATAGACATTGGTCCACATACATCTGTGTGTACCAATCCTAGCAAATCTGCAGCCCTCTCTTCATGTCCACTAAATGGAGATTTGGTCATTTTACCCAATAAACAAGACTCACATGTAGGATATGATTCAAAATCAAAGGGGTCAAGTAACCCTTCCTTATGCAATGTCCGCAGTCTATTTTCACCAATATGACCTAGCCTACAGTGCCATAAATAGGTCAGATTTTCATCATCTCGTTTTCTTTTATTAGTTTGTTCAATCTGAAATAATCATGCTCTACGTCACATACATACAAACCATTATTTAAAATGCCACGTCCAAAAAGAACATTATCTCTAAGGATAGAACATTCATTATTCTTAATAATAAATGAAAAACCATCCACATCCAACATAGGAATAGAAACAATATTCCTCATAATAGAGGGAACGTAATAACAATTATTCAAAATAATAGTCTTGCCCGTATGCATATGTAAACTAAATGATCCTACAGATATGGCCGCAACCCTTGCTCCATTGTCCATGCGTAGAATCACCTCATCTTTTTCAAGAGTCCTACTTCCCTTTAGTCCTTGCAACGAATTGCAAATATGAGAACCACAGGCGGTATCTAATACCCAAGTAGAAATTTGACCTAGTGACATATTAACTTCGATCATGAACATGCCTGAATCAGAAGCGGTAGTCTTACTACCCTTCTTCTTCTTCAATTCTGCAAGGTAAACCTTGCAGTTCCTCTTCCAGTGCCCCAACTTGTTACAGTGAAAACAAACAGATAAATTAGGACCAGTCAACTTGTGAGAATTTAGTATGCTCCGGAGTGATAGTGCAGAAGACATGACGAATATAGTAAATCTGTAAATGATAAACACATAACAACAATTAGCAAATATTCAATTTCATTTCAAAACACTATATGAATCGGGTCTTTATTCATAACTGTCTCCCACTAGTTTATCTAATTTTTTCAACCCCTAAGTGAAAATTAAGCATTCATAATGCTAGTGGGAATAGGGATCCTACATTCCATCACACAACCTCGGCTGTGGCACGAAATGTCATGTGATGTTCAATAGGCAGACAACTCTTGTCAATTACATCTTATGTTATTCCCTAATATAAGTTTAGCCTCTTAAATAATTGAGTCACGGCTGTGGCACGACAAACTCAATATTCTAAGTCAAGTCTAACCAACATTTCGTACAATTGAATCAGTCTCCAGCGGCCCACGGCTGTAGCACGTACCGACCTTTAGATTCTAATTCAATGTACACATCTCTATGTAATAGACAAGTATTTCTTATTTCGAAATCAAAGCCCTCGGTTGTAGCACGAAACGACAATGATTTAAAAATAAGAACCACTTTCTACCATGTTGGAAGGCTATGACCGACACAAGCCCGTTATGTCATTGGCCAATTACTACTTGATATTATTTAATTTTAGAGGGATTATATTACGTTACAATCATAATAATATTATAAAGAGATTCTTCCTTTTAAATTAAATATTTCAAATCAATAATCAATAATCAAATGATTCCCAGATCGGGTGGAGCATTGTCAAGAGGCGTCACTTAATAACCCTTTCTTACAGATAGAAATCTGTTGTTGACAGAATCATCATTTCTCTCAATATTGAAAATTCATATTCAATTACGTGTTTCATAAACACAAGAATCTCATGATCGTATTCATAATATTTATTGTTCAGGCAAGAAACGATTCCTATTCTAGATTTTCTAGAGCACGCCTTATATTGATTTAAGTTCACCTAAATCTATCCTCGCATGGTAAACATAGGCATATATCTCATATATAAAATTAAATAACCAAGTAAATGTAAAGTGCAATAAAGTAAATGTGTTTGGTTATGGCCCCATCCTATGTGATCTTTATCAAGCTCATGATAAAGATCAAGGTCAATCTAATATGGTGATGGAAATAAATACAACTACTTATTACATAAGTCTTCTTCTTTGTTTAGACTTCTTGTATGCCTCGTCTTCTTCTTTGTATCACCTCCATTGGATAACCTTCTTGAGTCTTCAATTACATTACATGATTGAAAGTAAAACTAATCTAATGAACTTACAAGAATAACTCGAGTTACATTCGAGATTTATGATTACAAAGATTGACGACATGCAAGTCGTATTTAAACCAAAACCAAAACCAAAACCATTACACTAAGGTCGAAAGGCCATAACCATCCACCATGCTCATACAACACATAAAAGCATGTTAAAACATATAATCTGATCTTAATATATCATATTATCCATGATCTAATCATAAAAAGAAAATATGACAAAAATCAGAAAAATCAGAATTAAATCAAAAAAACAAGAATCACTGTTTACGGGCAGTAAACGACGTCAAACGCCTTACAGACGAGTCATTGATAGCATTAGCTATCAGTTTTGTTCAGACGCTCGTTTACCTATGGAATAGGGTATTCGTTTGTGTAAATCAGAAACCAGACCCAGATTTCAGCAAATCTGCAGCAGCCAATTCAGAATCCGTATCTAATATAATTCTCATAATTAGAACAAACATAAATCATGTATATATCAGTATATATACAGATTACATAATCATCTTATGATTATACAACTCACATGAATATCATATATTCAAAACCATACATATATAAGCATATTATATCAACATCAAATCATGGCGAATCACGTACATGCTCATATATCGAAAACAGTTAAACACATAAACGAATTAAAAAAAATTCGCAAGTAGCTCTGATGCCATTGAAGGGTTTTTAGCACATAAATGCAACAAAAACGTAAATTTAAATCTTAAAAAAAACCGAAACCCTCCGCAGGATCCATGCGAAAAATAATATTTAATTCGTAGTTCAGTATGTTTACCTTAAGAAGTTTTACGTTAATGGAAAGATGAAGGTCTTTAATGGCGATCCAAAAATGATGAACGGAGATCCTTAGCAGCTGCTCCTCAAGTGTGAAACACTCCACCGGTATCCACCAAGAAAACGATGTAATGAAGGAGGAGGAGATGGAGAGAATTAGGGTTTTGTAAATCTTTTTGGTTAAGGCAAAAATAGGGTTTATAATAGTATATTTATATGCAAAATTTTCAGCTGAAAATTTTCCCTTAAAATATTATTATTATTAACCCTTTATTATTCTCACTAATAATTAAAACACCTTTTAATTATTAATCCTTTTTCTAAACTCTTTAGAAATAATTCTCTCACTTGATTTAATTTCCAAAAATTAAATTCTTAATTAATAATATTAAGAACCTTTTCTTAATTAATTTATAATCAATTAAATCTCACTTAATCAATTATTAAATTTTCCAATTAATTATTTATTTCATAAATAAATAATTATCAGCCATTATTAATTAATTCCTCCACCATTAAATCATTCTCTTTTATGTTGTGACCTTGTAGGTTCAATATTAAGCCGGTAGTAGAAATAAATAATAATAAAACTATTTTATCATTATTTATATAAATTCTCTAATTCATTAAATATGATTAATTAATTAATCATATTTATTCTACATCGTGAGGGATACTTCTCAGCATATCGCGACTATCCGGATAATACGAATTCACTGCTTAGAATACCAAGAACCTATTCAGTGAGTAGTTACCGTACAATTAATTCCTTCTACCCTGCAATGTCACGATTAAATACAAGGCATGGAACTTGTGTCAAGCCTATCTTATTTAATCACTTGCTTTCCCATTCACTATGCTTAGTTCTATTTAATGTAAATTAGAAACTCCTTTCTAATTTCATTCACTCTGGCCAGAGATTTCTGAACTAACATAAGTGGATCAGCATTGAACATTCTCTTCCTACACTGGAAGGGGTAGATCCTTTATTGATCATACACTATCTTCGTGTACAAATTCCTATACCCAGTAGAGCCCTTATAATTGTCCCTTGAGACTAAGAACTAAACCAAAGCATAGTTCAGTGTACACAAGATGACTATGCTGACCTCAAGTCTAAGGATACTTGTACAACTATCACTATGTGAACAACTGCTGACACGTGAGTGAACTTCATCAGTTGTTCAGCTGTGTGAGTCATGTTCAGTGAACTTATTCTATAATAAGCACCTACATACTAGCTATAGTGTCACCACACAAATGTCTATGAGAACATACATCCTTCATAATGAAGCAAGCATAATATGTACCGATCTTTGCGAATTATTAATTACCAGTTAGTAATCCTACGACCAGGAACTATTTAAGTTTAGAGTTATCATCTTTTAGGTCTCATTTTTATGATCCCATCACAATCCATAAAAAGCTTTACTCTAAACTGTGGTATATCTTATTTAAATATTTAAATAGATAGAACCCGCAATAAAAACAAAACAAGTCTTTTATTAATATCAATGAAATCAAAACAAATTACATAAAAGTTATTCCTAAATCCTCATACATGATTGGACTTAGGACATATCTCTTTCACTCATATTGATGAATTAGTAACTGCTTCTTGTTTTCTCTTACTTGTTCGGTGCCATCACATATTATTTGAATGATGTCCCAAACTTCCTTGGCTGTCTTGCAGTTAATGATGTTGTCAAACATATCACCATCAACTCCATTGAACTAAATATTCATGGCCTTCTTGTCTTTCCTGACTTGTTCAATATCAGGATCTGACCATTCATGCCTTGGTTTGGGAACTGATGGCTCATTTCCAGTTGCAGCTCTTATTGGTACATGAGGGTCTCTCTCTATGCAATCCACATAGGCCTCAACTTGAGAAAATAAATGAAGATGCATCTTTACCTTCCAGTGGTGGTAATTATCTTTGTCCAGAAAAGGAATCTTGACTCTAACATCCTTCTTGTTCATCTTGCTGTTTGTTGTGATCTTTAAACTCTTTGTTGTAACAACCCAAATCCGGGGTCAAGATTTGGTGTCACTAAACAATCATTACATAAAATAAATTATAAATAAATAAAAATTAAAATTAGTTTGTGAAATAAATTTCGAAACGAAATGAAAAATGAAATATGAACAACAGTACATAATAATTTAATTCATATCGGTGGTTGGGATTGTTTATTGGATTATGGATTGTGTTGTGATTGTGATTTGACGTCGAGGTGATTCGACGGGTAGGCCGATAAATAGAGGAAACGCTGCCCGATTTTCGGGAAAATTAATTCCGAAAATACGGAAACGTAACCTGTAATTATCGGAAATGTTGAACGAGGATATAATTGAACTTTATGGAAGTTAATTACGTAACGTGATAAGATATTTTGTGAATAATCGATTTCCCTAATTTTCAAAACGACAAATATACGTAATTTCTTAAATTAAATACCGAACCGAGTTTCGAAGATGTGAACCATAATTGTTATATGTATTTCGATAATGCATATAAATATGGATTCGGTTATGAAATCGTATGGGTAGAATAGGATGACGATTTGATGTTAAGCTTAAGCGGTTATCTGAACTAGGATATTTCAACCCTGTAGGTGTTAGACGGAAAACCCGAGATTTGACATCGGGCTAGGAACGATCTAGTGATTAGACGTCGAGATCAACGAAGTTCCAACAGAAGGATCTAAATGTTGGGATCGTATCCAGAATAGGATAATAGTTTGACGATAAGCCGAACGATCAAAGTCGAACCAAAGTCAATAGCGGTTAAAGCTTATTGAGGCAAGTATTCTGGATTTTTCTTTTAAATACTGCAAGTATTCCTGATTTTCTGTAATTATTTCTTCGATCCTATTCTAAGTTCAGAATAGTTAACTATTTTATATTTCGCTGCAATTACTTAGATTATGCATGTTCTTTTATTCTTGTTCCTATAATTCGATTGCTATCTTGAGCAAATACCCATTCTTTCGGGTTATTTGCGAACCCTGAATTGGGATGTTTTGAATTCAAAATGCTTTGATATCAAAACACTCTACGGGCTGGATAATGATATTTTGGGGATTGAGTTTTACTTAATCCTGAGGACCGGGATGACTGGTGCCTCGAGATGGGCCGTAGTGCCTGGAGACCCGACTGGATCTATATATGAGATATAGATCTGTATTATATTCTGACTGATCAGCAGAATATAGATGCGAACTAGTGTCCAGTCTAATTTGTTGTTGATCGCCATTAACGACATTCTCTCTCGAATGGTTATATGATTCCAAAACCGGACAAAACTCTGATTCAAGAGATGAACCGGGGAATCGCTTGTCATTTTTGGATTTTAGTTAAAGGCTGGTGACAGCCAACGTTTATTCGCTCACTCACTCAAAATAAATAGAATGATTTAAAATTATTTTAAGATTTTGTCCGGAAGTTTTTCTTTTGATATTAATGCTTGAAACTCAAATTATATACTTGCTGGGCATTTTTGGCTCACTTTTGCTTTGTAAATTCTTTTTTCTGCCAGAAACAGATAAGGGTAAAAGTGATTAGCTTTGATAAACAGTAGGAGTTAGAGAAATTTCCGCTGCGAGATGTTGAAGATGTTAGAAGAATGTGACAAGAGCATTAGTTCAAAGGTATTTATAATTGTATGCTAGTTACTGTGAGTTGTAAAGGGCTAGATTCTTGTTTCATACCATAACCTATAAACGATTCGGATTCAAGGGGTTATTTATTTATTTCTTTATTTTATGTAATGATTGTTTAGTGACACCAAATCTTGACCCCGGATTTGGGTTGTTATATTTGTACTTCAAGAGCCTGCTCTGATACCAATTTTTAGTCCCTGATAATGCAACAAGAATTACAGAAGGGGGGTTGAATGTAATTCTAGTAAACTTTTTCGAATTACAAACTGTTCTAACTCAAACTATATATATACGTGTTTTGATTTGCAAGGTGCGGAATCACAAGTTAAATGAATCAAAAACACAAAGTAATAAAAACACAAGTCTTTAAAAATTTCTGGTGGATTTCAAAGTATCCACAAGATATATATATATCGAGTAAGAACTCTGTGAAGAACAAATTGTCTCACAGTTGCTTTACAAGTGAACAAACAAACTACAGAGAAATTCTTAACAGTTACAGCTTTATCTATTTCTCTTCTAAAAGTGTTTGCTTAGTTTGTTGTTCGTTTCACTAGCTACACTTGGTTTATATATCACCAAGTTTACATGGTAATAAGACAGGATAATAAAATAAAACTATCAAGTCAAACTCCATGCTACTTCAGTACTCTATTCCAGCATCTTTGAAAATCTTCTTAACTTGCATGGAAATGTTAATGTTTCTTTGTTCTTCATTTCCTGTTAAACAGACTCCCACATTCTTTTTGTAAACATCCGACGCATGTGACTGTCTTGTCACTGTCAACAGATATTTGAGTCATCCGTCGGGTAGCTTTGTTGATCATCCGTCGGGTTGCTTTGTTGATCATCCGTCGGGTAGCTATTTGACACTTGACTTCATTTCACTTATGCAGAATTACAAGACATCTCATATTTACAATTAATCAGCCTATTCTGCATATCTAACAATTGTCAACATGACTCATATGCTACTGCAGGATCTATACAAAGTTGTTCACAGAAATGTGTTACAATACATATTGTTACATAAGCTACTCACTCGATGGATGCCAAATCATCATCCGTCGGGACTATATTGAGTCATCCGTCGGGACTATATTTGATCATCCGTCGAGTGCTACATTTTTCACTAAGTTAAATCTACTTAGGTGTTTTGATAATGTAATCATCAAGTTCACGACATATTCCCAACAAATATATTTAAAAAAAATCGAAACACCAATTCAGGATTAAACACTAGTTAGCTTCTAGTCAAATTGATGTCTGACTGTTAAAATGGCAAACCAATTAAAAATATTTTGATCTGAAATTTTGGTTATATTACTAATATGTTTATCTATTGACATCTATACATTGGATCAGGGGTGAACAAAAAATGACCAAACCGTAAAACCGACCCAACCCGCCCCTTATTTCGGTTGACGGAGCAAAACTATCCAAAACCGAATTTTAATTTGGTCTAATTTTTTGTCAACCAGAATATAATGGGTTGGGTCAAAATTCAAAAATTTTAAACCCTTACTAACCCAATCTAACCCGATTTTATAATTATGGTATTATTATTTAAAATTTTAACTTATGTATTTATTATAATAAATAATATATTCAAAATAAAATAATTAATTTACGGGTAACATATCATAGATTATTGACTTTAAACTAAAAGAGTACACGGTACATATAGTATCCAATAATATTTATCTTCTGTTAAATTATGGGGTACACTTCAACTTTTGATTAAATTTATTTGTAATTTTGACTCAAACCAACTCGAACCAACCAGACCCTATATATAAAGGGTAGTGTTGGGTTGAAAATAATTTTTTAAGTTAACAGGTTCATTTTTCTAAAATCCGAAGTAATTGAGTTGGTTCGATTTATTACCTCTAAACCGCCCAATCCGACCCGCGTTCACCCCGGTGGATCAATGAAAAATATTTTTAAAAAAATTGAAACACCTATTTAGGACTAAACACTAGGTAGTTGTACTAGTATAACTGATGTTTGACTTTTCAAATGACAAACCAAATAAAATTTATTTTGATATGACACTTTAGTTATATCGCTAATATATATATATATATTGACATCCATACATTTTGATCGATAAAACATATTTTAAAAAAATCGAAGCACAAATTCATAACTAAACGCTAGTTAGTTGTACTAGTCAACTGATACTTGACTTTTAAAATGAGAAACCAAATAAAATTATTTTGATCTCAAATTTTGGTTATATCACTAATAAAAATATCTTTATTTTTTTCAATTTAATTAATATTTTAAGTTATATTTTAATTTTTTGAATTTATATTTATTTTGATATTTATATCTTATCTAAATTATAGCACCTGTTTATATACTATTATATTTACTTAGTTTATTTTTTAATACTATATGTTGTATGAGAATCTTCAAATTTCTTCAATTTGTTGCATTTATTTATGGATAATTTATTTTGTATAATAAAATTGTTCTTAGTCGCTATATTAAAGAAGATTATATGGTTGAATATATAATTTAGGAATTATAAATTTAATGTTTAGGATATGGATATAGGATTATAGTTTATAATTCTCTTAAAGTAATCCAATCGTATAGATATTTATAATTTTGATTATTCTTGTTGTGTGGGATTTTAAAATTTCAAATGGAAATTTAAATTCGACCGCCTTTGGTTGAATTTTGCCGGTCGAATTTAAGGAGTTGTATTTATCCAATTGTAATTAGTCGGTTGAATTTAGTTAAATACTACTGAACCTCTAAATTCGACTCCCTTTATTACAACCGATTCAAAATCGGTCGAAATTAAGTAAATTCGACTGCACGCAGTCGAATTAAGCTAAATTCGACCGATTTTTTTCGGTTGAATTTAGCCTTTTTTTTGTAGTGCATTTCTCTTCTCTCATCATTTTATTTTCCTTTTGTATAATTCAAATATATTATTATTTTAATAATAAGACATAAATATAAAGAATGTTGTTGGAATTGATCAGTCACAAAATTATCTTAAATCACTAAAATATTATATTTTATTTGTAAAATATTTATTAGAATGTTGTTGGACTTAAAATCTAATATATTACCAGTGTTTACTGTTAATTCCACTTAAACCAGCCGGATATATTTCTTGAAAATGTATAAAATAAGTTTCCATAGGAAAATGTTATTTTCGGAATTTGTTTTTTATTTGTAGAGCTAAAAAGTATGGAATATTATTTTTTTTATTGAAATGTTTGTTTATGTGATTTAGGGGCAGTTTGATCTTTTCACCCTCAGCTACTTCTTCCCCACAGCAACTAACATCAAAATGGCTTCGGACAGGAAATTAGCCAACCCCATGAGAGAGCTTAAGGTACGAAACCTTGTTCTCAATATATCTGTCCGAGAGAGCGTTGAATGACTCACCAGGCCTCTAAGGTATTGGAACAACTCAGTGGCCATGTTTTCTCCAAAGCAAGGTACAGTGTGAGGTCTTTTGGAATCAGACGTAATGAGAAGATTGCGTGTTATGTAACTGTGAGATTTGAAGTTTGTATCAGTCGTGTATTGTCTAGTTTGTAGGATTCGTGTAGGCCATGAAGGTTGAACACCAATATAACAAGGAAAAAAGTGGAACTCTGCAGGATATAGAATGACAATAAGAGTGCTCTTAGAAACATAAAGAGGTATTATCAAAATATATTATATATAGAGTTAAGTTCTACGTAGTCCTGGAGTCCACATACGTTCTGCAATATTATTACAAATACAAAGTTTTGTTTGCTCGAGTAAAAGACAACAACTGAGAAAGGAAACTGATACAAACTATGTGAGTTGAAAAGGAACTCCAGCATTCGGCACTGGTACGTATGCAAAACGGCGTGGCACCGACACGTCAGAAATTTTGCGATACGGTATTGTTGGCAAAAGGAATGGCACGTGAGAAATTTTGTACATATCTACACCATCTACTCCATCCATCCCCCGTATCCTGTCCTTGAATGCAACAGGCATAGCAATTATGGTGAGGGAAGACAATGCAACCAGGTATCTCAATCCTTCTGGAAGCATCTCCAACTCTCTGCAGTCGGAAATCGTCAAGGAAAAGAGATTTGGCATGGCTCCTTCTTCCACCCTCCATTGCTTTAAACCTACAAACCATTAAGCGTTAAATGTTCTAGTTTGGGGAAGCCCTTGGCTGAACACACCATCTCCGTTCCCAGATATGCATGTGGATCCAGACAAAGTTCGCGTAGGTTGGGAAGTTTCTCCAATAGTATCATTGGGTCTTCTTCCATCTCACAACTGATTAACGTCAATTTACCAAGACAAGAAGAAGAGAAGCGAGTGTGGTCATACTCATACTCCTCTGGTGATCTGCATATTGGACCCCATATATGTAAGACATTGATGAAACAACACTCTAACCATGATACCCAATTGAGTCTATCTTCCATGAAAATTCTGAGATCAGATTGGCGCAATTCCCTGGAATTGATAAAATCAAGAAAAGCTTTGCATGAAACATCACTCTCCGTATTGAGCATTCCACTTACAATTTTGAGTTTTTGTAATCCAATCAGCTCATACATATCAGAATGGAATGAGTCGAAATTGTGTATCGATTCCAGCTCATCCAGCCCTTTAAATCCCAACTTCTCAACTACTTCTAACTTACTGGGAAGGTATAAGTACTTTAACTGCTTTAGCTTCCACAGAACATTTGGCACCTTAAGCGTTGAAACAACCCTAAGATCAAGGATTTCCAAATTTCTTAGGTCACCTATTGAAGATGGCAACTCCTCGACGATACACTCATGTAAATTCAAACACTTTAGATACACTAGCCCTGATATGATTTCCATCTCCTGCTTAGTAAATTTAAAATGCTGCGCTCTGAAAATTCGGAGCAACTTCAAATTTTCAAGACTAAGGATTTTATTTGGCCACATGCACTCAGCTTTCCTTAAACCTGGACTAGGTGTAGCAACAAAAAGGGACCGAAAATGTGAAACCGTATCATCATCATAAAGTTTTAACAAAGATTCATTAAATGAATTGATGCATAACCTGCGTGCTCTATATTCATTCTCACGTTCGGGTTTGGAATGAATAACCTTGATGAAGTTTTCCTCCTCAGCTTTAGACAGACATAAGTCTCGAACAAGATCATGAACACTACATGTTTTGTACTTCGACCATGAATTCCCTTTATCTTCATTTTTTTTAACTTGAACAAGACTTCGATGTGTTAGTTCATCCAAAAAACTTTCAGCTACATCCAACAACATCATTCCTTCTGCTTTATCTTCTACAGATAACAAACCTTCTGCCATCCAAAGGAGGTAAAGTTCCAAGGTGTCGATCACTTGATCCTCCTCAAATTTAGCAAAACAGAGAAAGCATTGCCTAAGACAAGGAGATAAGCTATCATAACTCAACCCTAAAACCTGTCTCACTGTGTGGTCTTCATCAGCCTCGGTTAGTACTCCTGCTCGTAAGTAAAAAGAAATATCTTTGTCTATGATCTTCCACTCTCTCAGCAATTTGCCATTAAGAATTCCTCCAATGGATGAAATAGCTAGTGGTAAACCTTTGCATTTTTTAACCATGCTCTTTCCTATTCCTTCCATCTGAGAGGCCACTATTACGTCCGCTAAGATGTAATACATACATGCACAACGTGTACGATAATCAGATAAGAAAAACCACTCACTTGATTAGTGATTATGCAACTAAAATTGGAACCTTGAAAAAATGTGTTTTCTATCTTTCTCAAGTAAACAACACATGTTTTTTTGTCAAAGAGCAATTTTAATGAACTGTAGTCGAACACAATACATGAGCAAATGAGTTTTTTTGGGTAAAAGAAAGTAATTTATATCGATCGGGAACATTTGCACAAAAGATGTTTTATGTGAACGAAGAGATAAAATTAGGGGTTAAATATTAAAGTGTTTACTTAATCGTCATATATCAATTTAATTATCAAATTTAAGGGTCTTATTTGAATTATTAAATTAATAATAAATATCAAACAAATACATTAAAAGACGTGTTCGAAAATTAAAAATTATTTTATGGAGTTTTATATTTTTTTTGAATTCATTACAACCAAATAAAAATTTATGAATTCTAGTATTTTAGTTAATATAGTAAGATTCTTAAAAATTTATCTACTATTTATTTTTAATTTTGTAGAAATTTTCTTTATTTAAATAAAAATAATTAGTAGATAATTTTTTTAAAATCTCACTATGTAATCTGAAATATTATGAATTTGTGTCTTTTCGATTGGTTGTGATAGAATTTAAGAAAAATGTTGAGAATTCAATAAATTATTTTTAATTCTCGAGCACATATTTTGAGGTATTCTTTTGATATTTATTATTACTTTGATGATCTCAATGATATGAGATTAATTTTGATGATTAAACTGATATAAGTAAACACTTTGATATTTAAGCCATAAAAGTAAATAACACTTTCAATCCCATTATTTTCCGGTAAACTTTTCACTTTAATCTCAAATCTTTTTTTAAAATTACTTTTATTCAACCTTTAATTTTGTTTCATATTTCACCCAATATTTATCAAAATAATTATTATCATATATAAAAATTCGAATAAGAGACACTTAATCGGTATATTATTATTAGCCTGTGATAAGAACTAGGTGTACTTTATATTTAAATATAATGAAATATACTTCAAATTTAATTTATGTACAGTACTAATGGGTATTTTGGACGGAAAATGAACAAAGGGGTGCAAAACGGAGAAAAATCTAAAGTTCATAAATTTATTCCACATAATTAGAAGTTTAAAACTATATTGAAAAGAAAGTTTTTCTTTTAGGGGAAAAATATCAAGTGAATCACTCGTTTCTCCAAATATATATCAAGTATGTCATTACAGTACTTTCCAGTTTAATTCATTTTGATTATTAATTTGAAAATTCTTATCAAATAAATTATCTTCCGATGATTAAATCGATACAAAATTTTAATTTTTTAATAACTAAATTAATATAAAATTTTAAATTAGTAACCAAATTGAGTCAAACTGGAAGAAAATATATAACCTATTTGATACATTTGAATGAAATGAATGATCAATTTGATATTTTCCCCTTTCTTTTAAAAGAAGAGTTACATTTTATAACTGAAACTTAATTATATATAAAAATTTGTCAAAGTACCGGATGTTGGGATTTAATCTAAAACTTATTTTAGATAATAATTTTTGTATTTTGTTTATTCATTTAGAGTTGAATAAATAAGTGTAAGAATACTTCTAGAGATTTAGTTTTATTAAAGATAGAAGTGGAGATAAATCATGTAGTGGTTCCTATTTTTAGAGGTGATAAGTTTGTGTAAATATTATGTAGTTTTTAAACTTTCAATTTATGTATTCATTTGAGTACATAAACAAAAGATTCTGATGTAGTATTCTGATGTTTGTAAGTATTTTATTTTACAACCTTCCTAGTAAAAAAAATAAAGAAATTTTACTAACCTGATAAGATGTCATCAGTTATTCCTGCTTTTTTACAAAGAAGTTGCCAGCCCTCCTCAATTGTCAGGCCCTCGATCTTTTGCACATGTCCTATATCAGCTACTCTTTTCTCACGAGTTGTGACTAAAATTTTGCTACCACTAGCAGTCTCTCCAACCGGAAATGCATCCTTGAGTTGTCCCCAAGAATCTAATTTCCAGATGTCATCAAGAACAACTAGACAATTGTTTTCTTTTTGAACATTGTAAAGTTCTCCGACCAATTCTCCATCGTCCATAGTGGCAACATCTTTCTTTCTTGTTTCATGGATGAGTTGTTTCAGGACTTCCTTAAGAACTTTTTCCCGGTCAAATTGTTGAGTGATACAAACCCAAGCAAATTTCTCGAAAGATTCTTTAACTTCGGGATGATTCTAAAGTTTTTGAGCAAGAGTAGTTTTCCCTTGTCCACCCATTCCCCAGATTGAAACAACTTCACAAACCTGGTCCTCCTTCAGAGCAGAGATCAATTGCTCGAATTCCTTCTGCATCCCCACAAAATCTTTTTCAACAATATGAGAATAGAATATCCTCTTACTTCTAGGGTTAACAGATGAAATGGAGGTTTGTCCTTCTTCCAAACCTTTAATACCATAAGTTTGTAGACTTGTAGTGAGCACGGTGATCTCTTTTTTTATAGCATCGATCTCTGAGGAAATGTTGTGGATACTTATTGCTCTTCTCGGCAAGCAAGGAGAACTGCAAAGGGTAATTATTCCGTCAATCGGCAAGCAAGCACGTAACGTGTTCATCAAGCATGATTCGTGGTTCTTTGTTGGATCTTCCATTGCAAAAGTCTCGATAACATCTTCTATTGTAAAAGCAAGCTCCCTTATTTTCGCAACCCGATCTTTCACTCTTTCATCTTTGTTTTGTTTCTTATCAGCTTCCTTCAAGAAACTTTCCATCTGCTCCAGCTCACGTTGAATTTCCGTGACTTTGGCTCTCACTCCATCTAAATGTTTGATTTCAGAATTTAACAACTCTCCCAGTTTTTTGGCAGTGAAAGAGACCACTGCCGCAGCCATGTTATCTAGGACAAAAGAGAATAGACAAATTAGAGAGTATGAGAAAAGGAAATTTGTTACGGGGATGTTTTCTGTGTACAGGTTTCTCTTCTTGTTAAGTAGAAGGTGGTGTACATAATCACACACCGGACGATATATATAGGAGGGATATTATAATATGTTCTTAACAAATTGAAAATTATGAACAGATATGAACAAAAAAGTTGACTTTATGACGTTACGTTAATAGATGAGAGCAACATTTAATGCTACCACCGGACGATATATATATAGGACGGCAGTTTTACCGGACCCGACGGATACCCGACCCATTCCGATCCGATTGGGTCTATCCGAACCCGATTTTTTGGATCTGGATCTGGATTTGAATCTTATTTTTAGACCCGAAAAAGTTTGGATCTGGATCTTAGGTGTTCCGAACTGAGACCCGGCCCGAAACTCGAAGCCCGATTCAGACCCAATCCAAACCCGAGACCCGATATAATATATATAAATGAAGTATGTATATATATACATATTATATATATAATATATTATATAAATATATATGTTATATTGTATTGTATATTATATATATAACATATCCAAATGCTGACATTTGGTTACCTAGTTACTCATTTAAAATAGTTACCATTTGATAGAGCGGGCAATTGGGTCGTGTCGTGTACTTTCGTGTCGTGTAATTTCGTGTTTCGTGTACGTAAACATGAAACTCATATCCGACCCGAAATGATTTCGTGTACCCATATGTGAAACCCATATCCGATTCGAATCGTATCGTGTACTTTCCGTGTACGTTTCGTGTATATTAAATAAAAAATTAATAATATATATATACATATAATATATGAAAATTTATTTTAATGTATAATTTAATTAAATATGGAGAGTGTATATATAAATATATATATATTTTTACATAGTATTTTATAAAAACTTGTAAATATTTATATTATATTTATATTATATACATAAATATATGCATGTGTTATATATATTAATTTATAAATATATTTATCTCGTGTAATTTCGTGTACTTTCGTGTACCAAAATTGAAACTCATATCCGACACTAAATCTATCGGGTAGTTTCGTGTTCGTGTACATTCGTGTTTCGTGTACCAAAAATTAAAACCCATATTCGTATTTTTCGTGTCGTTTCGTGTCGTGTTCACGTGTCGTGTACCAAATTGTCCGCTCTACCATTTGATCCATATATATATATATATATATATATATATATATATATATATATATATAATATATATTAAAATATTTTAAATTATTAAATATGTATATTAACATTTTACTTAATTTTTTATATATGCGATACATAATTTACATTCATGTTATCGATATTGTATTTTTCTTAAATATTGCACATTAAATAATTAAAACGAGTGATTGTAAACAATTAAATTAGGAATGTTTCACACGTTTATTGTGCTAAATAAAACATATGAAGCCCTTTTACATTCCTAAAATTAAAAAAAAATATTCATGTTTTTTATAGGAAGATAATTTTTATTTTTATTTAATTTTTTATTTTTTAAGTACCCGAAATAGATCCGAACCCGAACCGAAACCCGAAAAAACCCGACGGATCGGATCTGGATCTTCATTTTAGATATCCAGACCCAAACCCGAACCCGAACCGAATCCGAATATAATGGATCAGATCTGGATCTTTAGAAACCTGACCCGTTGTCATCCTTATATATATATATCTATAGGTTGGGTTCTATAGAGTCCCTGTTTCATTGGAGTCCTTGGAGTTTATATATGTTCTACAACTAAAATATAGCTTAAATTATGGCAGAACGTATTATTTTTCGAATAATATTCTACACATATCACAATTTTATTAAAAATCTTGCAGATTTCATAGATTTTACAAGTAAAACATTGCAAAATATATTATTTTACAAAACATACTTAGTTTGTTGAACATAAAAGTTCATGTTGCAGAACATACATATTGTACTCGTAAATATATGAGATTTGCATGATTTTATTGAAGTAATGATATTTGTAAAACATGTTTTGCAAGATAACACATTTTAGAAGATACTAGTTGGTAACCCGTGCTTGATATTATTATTTGTATAAAACTGAAACTCATAAATACAGATTTAAATATAATATATAAAATACTGTTAAAATATGTATTTAAAAAATTGAAATTAAGTGTAATTCTAAAATTTCAACGTATAGTTCTAGTTATGCATGCACCTAATTATTTACTTATATAAATCTGACATTTTAACTTACTAATACGGTTATTTTAAAATAAACCGACGCTTGAATGTTCAGCAACAAATAAAAATTGAAGGGAAATAAAATTTACAGAGAGTAGAAGTTAATTTTTGCCGGTTGAGATTTTATTACATAAAATTTTAAAAATAGTTGTACAATTTTTTAGTGAGTACCAATATTTAGGACCTAAACATGGTTTTCTTATTAGTATAAATAGTTGATAACTCGTGCTAGACACGGGCCCGAGATTAAAAAATCAAATTAATATTTGTATAGAATTATTCATAATCCGTGCGAAACACGAATTAAAATTAATATATTCATATCAATATTAAATTGGTACTTGCAAAAAATAGTTATGTGGTAAAAAGAATCGAATCAGTTACGAAATTTTCCATTATAATTCTAGTTTTGCATTGTTTTACTTGATATAGAAATCTAACATATTAGTTTTATTTTGTGAAACGAATTGTATCTCTATCTTATGAACAAAATATATGTTCTTTGGATAATTTAATATTAATTAATATAGTTTGATAATTATCTTATAATTAGTCTCCTCAATATAGTTTATTTAATATTATTTAATTATCGATAAAAATTAATTTACAAATTAAAAGTAAATAGATGTTATTAAACTTAATTTAATATTACTTAATATAATCTAAATACAACACATAAATTTGTTAGTGTTAAAATATATTTTTTAATTCAAAGTAAATAAACGTTGTGATGGACAGTAACAAATACAATCGTTAAATCAATAATTTACAGTTTAAAAGTTAATAAATGTTATTAAAATCATTTGCTATTACTTAATTATTTTTAAAATTATACTATAGAAAATAAAACCAAGAATAGAAGTCAATTCGTGTTAATAGTTTACTTTGTAGTTCATAGTTTTTCAAAATAAAAACAAATAAATGTATTTTACTTAATTTAACGTAACTTAATAAATTTTTAATACAATTTATAAATAAATAAAGTTTACAGAGAATATAAGTCAATTCGTGTTAGTTGTTTACATAGTAGTTTATAGTCTTTCTAAAATTAAAAATAAATATAAGTTACTTTTTTAATTTAATTTAACATAACTTAATAAATTTTTAATATAATTTACAAAGCGTTTAAAAAATATTTTTATTTATGCAGTAAATAGACAATTGGATGAACAATGACTAAAAAGAAAATAAAAATTACAAAAAAAAAAGAAGTCGATTTATGTTAAAAACAAAGTTTATTAAGAATAGAAGTCAACTTATGTCATGTAAGTACCAAAATTTGGTACTTTGTTACTTTTAACATCAAATTATATATGGTTTCGCTTATTAAAAAAAGTATAGATAACTGATAACCCGTGCGATACACGGGCCCGAAACTAAAAATATCGAATTAATATTTGTAGAGAATTATTCATAATCCGTGCAAAACACGAATTAAAATTAATATATTAATATCAATATTAAATTGGTACTTGAAAAAAATAATTATGTGGTTAAAAAGAATCGAACAGTTATGAAATTTTCCACTTTAATTCTAGTTTTGCATTGTTTACTATATATCTCTATCTTATGAACCAAGTATATGTTCTTTAAATAATTTAATATTAATTAATATAATTTGATAATTATCTTATAATTAGCCTTTTCAATCTTTGAAAAAAAAAATTACAAAGAATATAAGTTAATTTGTGTTAAAAACAAAGTTTATTTGTTATATCAGGTCGATTTGTGTTAAATACAAAGTTTATAGAGAATAGAAGTCAACTTATATCACGTAAATACCAAATTTGGTACTTTGGTATTTTGATACTTTTCGCACCAAATTATACATTGTTTCGCTTATTAATAAAGAGTATAGATTTTATTTGCAGAAAATAGATGGACTTCGAGAACTCCAATTAAAAGGTGGACTTCATAGAACTTTACTCATAGAGACCGAACGTAATGTAGTCATTAATTAAGAATTAGCGACCGCGCCCCGTCGCTAAACGGTTGGGAAAATTATTTTTGCCCAAAAAAAGCCGGGGAAATGTTGGCGCCAAAGTATTTGCTACTAAATTTTATCAGCGACCAATAGTGGTAGCTAAAAGTTCCACATCGGTACTAAAATCAGCAACCGTATCCCGTCACTAAACCAGCGACTGAAAATAACCCGGCGACTAAAGGGTGGTCGCAGATATGATTGTTTTAATTTTAAATCAAATTTGAAACTTTGGCGCTCTTTTGTTAGCGACCAAAGAGTATCTGCGACCGACGACGTCACAAATACTAAGTTTTAAAAAATACCATTTTTAAATTAAGTTATAAATTGTCAACAAAATTCTCAAAATAAATTGTTTCAATAGAATGTTCTATTAATATTCATTTCCTTAATTAGTTAAGAAATTTTGGTAATCATTTAAGAACGACCAAATTATAGCAGTAATGGCCGAATCAGTTACAAATGTTATATTTCAAAATTATTAACTTTTTATACAATACATTTTTTTATTTTAATATAATATTTTTTAATAAATTATTATCATTAATTATTTCATAAAATTTATTTATCTACTACGTATAATGAATGTCGTCACATATACTATGTATTAAAAACATAAATTTTTAATTAAAAGTAGTTTATTTTGAAAATTAATTTTTTAAATTAAATGTGTGTGAAAATAATTTTTAATTTTTTTAAGTATTATATTTTATTATTATTAATTTCCTTTAAAATTTGTTATGAAATAATAGCAATTTTTTGGAGCTACCGGTATCATTAGCTGCTGAATGCAGTTATAGATATCAAGTATTAATAATATTAAAAACATTAATTTTTTATTTAAATTTAATTTTTAAAATTAAATTATTATCTATTTGTTTTTTTAAAATTTGTTCTAGATAAAAATATCATTATTGAATTCCTTTAAAAATATTATGAAATTTTGGTGTTCATTTTGGAGCTACTAAATAATATTTGCCATTACAGAAAATTAAAATATTAGTTTTTTATTATAAATATTTTTTATTTGAATAATATTTATAAATTAAAATTTTATCATTATTTCTTGGAATTTTTTGATCTTGAATCCGATATGAAATTTTGGCGCACTTTTTGTAGCGACCAAAGAACAATTGCTACATAATGGCGTCACATATAATCATTATTAAAAATTTTAATTTTTCATTATTGTTATGGATTAAAAACTAATATATATAATTGTTGTATTTAATACTAAGGAACGTGAGCTTCGAGACTCGATTTGACTGCTCTTGTGTTTCGTGACTCAATCTGCCTTAACAAGATGCCTACGTACCTTGCTGATTGCCAAGGATCAAGTCAAAAAACGTAGTTCTGATCTGTGGGGTGAGACCCCTTATATAGATGTTGGTGGTCCTTGAATTGGACTTGGTATAGGAGACTTGGTGGGCAAGTCTCATAATTAGAATGGACTTTGGAGTCCTAGATAGTAGGAAACTGATTCCTTATCCTTTTAGGTCCCCTTGAGGCTTATCTATAAGGATTTATATCCTTATCAGGACTCTTCTCAACAGCTGATTTTTCCCTTATTAATTAATTACGAAATTAATTAATAATCAGGGCTTTTGGACCTTTTTTATTCCACCAGGCCTGATCTGGTCCATCAGGCTTAACCTTTCTGGTCTGAATATTATATATCTTATTATTGGGCCTATCAGCCCATTAATTATAAAATCAGGACTTATTTATCCCTATCATTTGCCCCCCAACTTTTGGGAAACATTGATTAGGTTTCGCAGAAGTTATTCGTTCCCTTTCAGGGTTTCGTTTTTGCGTAAAGTGTGGAGCGACCTACACATTTACAATGAATATTCCTTTTATTCAGAAATTATCTTAATTTCCAGGAATTTTTCCCTAATTTTCTGGGATTTTCCCTAATTTCTGGATTTTTCCCTTAATTTCTGGGATTTATCCTAATTTTCTGGGATTTTTCCCTAATTTCTGGATTTTTCCCTAATCTTCTAGGATTTATCCTTAATTTTCTGGGATTTATCCTTAATTTTTTGGGATTTATCTTTAATTTCTGGATTTTTTCCCTAATTTCTGGGATTTATCCTTAATTTCTGGATTTTTCCCCTAATTTCTGGGATTTTTCCCTAATTTTCTGGGATTTATCCTTAATTTCTGGATTTTTTCCCTAATTTCTGGGATTTTTCCCTAATTTTCTGGGATTTATCCTTAATTTTCTGGATTTTCCCCCTAATTTTTGGGATTTATCCTTAATTTCTGGATTTTTTCCCTAATTTCTGGGATTTTTCCCTAATTTTCTGGGATTTATCCTTAATTTCTGGATTTATTCCTTATTTCTGAAAATATTAACATTTTTCAGAAATTATTTTAAGGAATTTCCTTATTTTTTTGTAATTTTCCAGGATTTTTTCTTCCTTCTTTTTTTTTTTTTTTTTTTTATACAATTTTCGACCAGGAATCCATTCGACCAGGATCCTGGTCGAATTAACCTCCATATTGCCCTGGTCGACAGCCTTTCGAGCAGGAGTATTTCGAGCAGAAGTCCTGGTCGAATTTCGGCCAGGATTTTTCCCTTTTTTTTTTTTTTTTTTTTTTTTTTTTTGTCGACTAGGAAGTTTTCAACCAGGATTTTCGTCCCTTTCGGTCAGGATCTTCGTTTTTGACCGAATTAGCCATCTTTTGTTGCCCAGGTCGACAGAATTTTGACCTCAATGATTTCGACCAGGAATCTTTCATGTTTCTTGGTCGAATGGGTCTCATTTCTAGTCGAATTAAGCCTCTTTTTCAACCCTGATCGACTTGATTTCGAGCTCAAGCCATTCGACCTGGACTTCTTTTTGTTTTCTGGTCGAATAGGTCAAGATCATTTGCATAAATTTTTGTACATACTTGGATTTAGGCCCCTAATGCTGGGCTAAAACTTGGGTTTTGTTTTTTAAAATATAGTGGGCCTTATCCTGGGCCTCCCACTTTTAATTATATAGGCCCTTTTCTGGGCTCGCTTCTTATTGACCATCTTTTCCACAGGCCTTTTAATTGGGCTCCCAACTCTGGGCTTTCAATTTGGGCCAAAAATTTAGCTGGGCTTCTTTTTTATTGGGCTTGAGAGGCCTTTCAATTGGGCTCCCAACTCTGGGCTTTCAATTTGGGCCAAAAATTTAGCTAGGCTTCTTTTCACCCTTTTTTCCTAAAAATCAAGTGGGATTCATACAAGGCTTTTCAAACACTTGGGTTGTCAACTGGGCATGATTATTTCCTCAGGAACATTTTGGTCTTGATAAATATTTTTGACCGAATTAACCTCCTTTTTTAGCCTTGGTCGAAGCCTTTTCGATCTCAACTAATTCGACGATGAATACAACATGAAACCTGATCGAATTGGGTCTGGGATTTGGGATATATTACTTTCTGTGACTCCATATATTTGATTTGGGCCCTAAGTCTGGGCTGGATTTTTTCCAATCTCAAATTTGAGCCTAAGATTTGGGCCTGAATTCTTTTATGGGTACTTTATTTTTGACCCTGGGCCTTTTCCAAACCAGGCCTTTACCTTGGGTCTTCCCCTTTTTTGACTGGCTTTTTGTATTAGGCCCCTTACTTTTAACTGGGCTTCTTTGGTCCACCCTAAATTGGTCTTTAATTTGGGGCCATTTAATTTTCAGCTAATTGGGCCCTTTTCTGGGCTTACCTCTTATTGGGTTGATCTTTGCCCTAAACCTGGGCTAGATTTATGAAACCTTGTATTGGGTTTCAACTTGGGCCCTTCTGGGCTTTGATCTTTAATTGGGCACTTAGTATTGACCCTGGGCTTGATTTATTGATCCCTATACTGGGTTTTTTTTTCTAATTCAAGTAGGATTAGGCCTTATTTTTGGGCCTTCATTTATCCAAATCCTTTTTGGATTTGGGACTTATTTCTGGTTTTTGAAGATAATACTCATATATATTTTCTTCCAGTTTTTGGACCCCGGGTGCTGGGTTTTGAATATTTGGGGCCCTTAGCTGGGCTTGACATACTTCCAGGCCCAACAAGTTTTAACCTTTTTTTTTTTTTTGAATTGGGCCTTTTTATAGGGCTTTCATATCATGCATCTAATTTAATTGCCATGCCATAGAGATTCAAACATATTTCGAAAAATTCTCTGAGCTTCAAAAATTGTTTGGGATTCATCCCTTACACAAGTCTTAATAAACTTCATAATAAGACATATAAATCCTAAGCAAAGCTTCAAGGTGCTTTTCAACCTACTCTCCATCATGACAAGTGAGAATCGTATCCAACTGCCCTACACATAGTAAACCTTCAGGTTTTGTGCATGCCAAGTTCTCGGGACTTCAAAACCATCCATAGTCTCCAGCTTGTAGGTTCCTCTACCCTGAACACTCTTGACTCTGTACGGCCCTTCCCAATTCGGGGCAAGCTTCCCTTTTTGTCCTACACCAGATGCTTCTATCTTCCTCAAGATTAGATCGCCTTGTTTAAAAAACCTTTCTTTAACCCTTAGGTTGTAGTAGAATGAAGCTTTTTTCTGATATTCTACTATCTTTGCATGTGCTTTATCTCGCACTTCATCAATTAAATCCAGGGCTAATCTCTGCCCTTCCTCATTTTCTTTCTCATCGAAAGCCTGAATCCTTGGAGAGGAATGTGATATCTCCACGGGAACTACTGCTTCCGCCCCATATGCCAACATGAAAGGAGTTGCATCTGTCGTGACTCTACAAGTAGTCCTGTAGGCCCATAATATTGGAAGTATCTCATCTACCCAATTATTTCTTGACTTCTCGATCCTCTTCTTTAGTCCATCCAGGATTATCCGATTTGCTACCTCTGCTTGTCCATTGGCTTGCGGGTGAGCCACAGAGGTGAACCGTAACTCAATTTCATTTTCTTCGCAATACTTCTTGAATTCCTCGTTGTTGAATTGTGTTCCATTGTCAGTGACGAGGATACGGGGAATTCCATATCGGCACATAATGTTTTCCCACAGGAATTGTGCAACCTGCTTAGTTGTGATTTTGGCCAAAGGTTTGGCTTCGATCCACTTGGTGAAATAATCAATGGCTACAATCAGAAACTTCCTTTGTGCTGTGGCCATAGGAAAAGGCCCTAGAATATCCATCCCCCACATAGCAAAGGGAATAGGTGAGTTGATAGAGGTCAGCATCTCGGGGGGTTGTCTGGCGACTGGTGCATGCTTCTGACAACGATCACACTTCTTTACATATTCTTTGGCATCAGCCATCATTTCTGGCCAATAGAAGCCTAAACGAGTTATCTTATGAGCCAAGGCCCTGCCCCCCAAGTGTTGCCCACAAATACCTCCATGCACTTCCTCAAGAGCTAAGCGTGCCTCATCGGGCCTGAGACACCTCAAGTAAGGAACCACGAAAGATCTTTTATATAGAATCCCATCTATCAAAGAGTACTTTAGTGCTCGAACAGTTAACTTCCGTGCCTCAATTGCATCGCTTGGCAACCAACCGGTCTGAATGTGAGCCTTGATGGGATCAATCCATGACGTCCCCAAGCCTACGGGAGCCACAAGCTTAACATCTATGCTTCGTGTCTTCAAAACACGGAAGTACACACTTCCTGAACTTTCTTCAATCTCAGATGAAGCAAACTTTGATAGCGCATCTGCTTTAGCATTTTCTTCCCTTGGAATGTGTTCAACATGGCATTCATTAAATTGGGTCATCACAGCCCTTACTAGGCGAACATACTTAGCCATCGTATCATCCCTTGCTTCAAATTCTCCCTTTACCTGGGATATGATCAACTTCGAGTCTCCACGGACCTTTAAGTTTTTGACTCTAAGTGTCCCAGCTAGACCAAGGCCAGCAATCAGGGCTTCATACTCTGCCTCATTGTTTGTGGTTGGGAAGTCTAGCTTCATGGCATACTCAATTAAGAATCCATCAGGGCTTTGCAAAACCAACCCTGCTCCACTGGAATTTGTTTTTGATGCTCCATCAAAATAGAGAACCCAATATTCTTTCTCCTTGTCCCCATTGTCGACTCCCTTGTCTTGAGGTATGGTATCTTCCTGCCCCCCGACTTCTTGGTTGGGTATGGTACATTCCACCACGAAGTCAGCTAGTGCCTGGGCTTTTATGGCCATACGTGGCTTATACTTGAGATCGAACTCTCCCAACTCTATTGCCCACTTAATCAGTCTCCCACTTGCCTTGGGACTGTGAATGATATTTCTCAGTGGCTGATTTGTTAGCACTTCAATTTGGTGAGCTTGAAAATAAGGACGCAGCTTTCTTGAAGCCATTACCAAGGCTAAAGCGAATTTCTCAATGGCTGAATAATTCAACTCAGCACCATGCAAAATTTTGCTGACATAGTATACGGGTTTCTGGACTTTCAGTTCCTCCTTAACCAACACCGCGCTCAAGGCGCTTTCTGAAACAGCCAAGTACAAGAATAAAACTTCACCCAGAACTGGATTGGCCAACAACGGGGCCTGGCCCATATACTTCTTTAATTCTTCAAATTCATTCTGATTTTCCTCACTCCATACAAAGTCTTTAATGTTCTTTAATGACTTGAAGAATGACAAGCACTTGTCTCCTGACTTGGAGATGAATCGTCCTAGCGCAGCAACCCTTCCTGTGAGTTTCTGAACATCCTTGACAGTTTTTGGGGGTTCCATGTCCAGGATTGCCTTTATTTTATCGGGGTTAGCCTCAATTCCCCTCTTTGAGACCATCAATCCCAAGAATTTTCTAGATCCTACTCCGAAAGCACACTTCGTGGGATTCAACATCATCTTGTGGTACCTCAGGACCTCAAAAGCTTCCCTCAAATGGGTTATATGATCAGTCTTTACTAGACTCTTGACTAGCATGTCATCAACATAGACTTCCATAGTCTTCCCAATAAGATCCTTAAAAATTTTATTCACCAACCTTTGATAGGTGGCTCCTGCATTCTTGAGACCAAACGCCATAACAAGATAACAATAAACACCAAAGTCAGTGATAAATGATACCTTTGGAATGTCATCCTTATGCATTTTGATCTGGTTGTATCCGCTAAACCCATCCATGAAACTCAGCATCTCATGTCCAGTGGTGGCATCAATCAAAGTATCAATTCTAGGCAGTGGAAAACAGTCTTTGGGGCATGCATCATTCAGATCGGTGAAGTCTATACACATCCTCCACTTTCCATTAGCCTTCTTCACCATTACAGGGTTTGCTAACCACTCCGGAAATTGAATCTCCTCAATGAAACCAGCCTCTAAGAGCTTTTCCACTTCCTGCTTTATAGCCTCTTGTCTTTCCGGGGCAAAATTTCTTTTCTTTTGTTTCACTGTCTTCCGGCTTGGATCCACGTTTAACTTGTGAGTAATTAACTCCGGGTCTATGCCTGGCATATCAGCTGCTGACCATGCAAACACATCACTATTTTCTTGCAAAAATTTCACTAACTTCCCTCTAAGGGGCTCCTCTAATGTAGCTCCAATGAAAGTCATCCTCTCAGGATTCTTGGGATCTAAAGGAACCGAAACCAATTCTTCTGCTGGCCTTCCTCTATTCTCATCATTTTCTCGAACATCCATATCTTCAATAGGAAGAACCTGCCCCCCCCCCCCCCCCGACTCCATCTGCCCTTAAAGAGGCCACATAACAGCTTCTAGCCATTTTTTGATCTCCTCTCTCTTCTCCAATCCCGTTTCGGGTGGGAAACTTCATGACTGAATGGTAGGAAGAGGGGACTGCCTTGAAGGCATGTATCCCTGTTCTCCCCATGATAGCATTATAAGTTGAACTAGCCTTTACCACCACAAAATCCAGCATCTGCGTTACTTGCCTTGGCTCCGTACCTATGGTGGTTGGCAATTTAATTATCCCTTCCACAGGACATTCTACTCCAGCAAATCCATATATCGGCATGTCAGTTGGTGTCAACTGGGAGTCGTTATACCCCATCCTTAGAAAGGTGTCGTGGAGCAAGATATCCACAGAAGCACCATTATCCACAAGGACCCTCTTAACCGGGCTATTTCCTATTATCGGCGTTATGACCAGCGGGTCGTCATGGGGAAACTTCACACCCTCTAGGTCGGAATCATCAAAAGCCAATGTTACTTCTGTCCTGGCCCTCTTCGGGGCTTCTCCAACAATATGCATAACCTCTCTAGTATATGCCTTTCTGGAATTTTTGGACAATCCAGCAGCAGTTGGACCTCCAAAGATCGTGTTTATCACAGGCCCTCGAGGTCTCGGCCCTCCATAAATGGTGTTTATAACTGGTCCTCTAGGTTGGGGATTCCGCCCCTGATCATCTTGGTCCCTCCTACGATCTTCAAAGTTCTTCCTTCCATTATTATTTCTATCTCCTCCATCTCCAGTATACTTGTTCAATCTTCCTTTTCGAATCAAAAACTCAATTTCATCTTTCAACTGTCTACACTCATCGGTGTCATGGCCAACATCTTTGTGAAACCTGCAATACTTGCTCTTATCTAGCTTGGCTGGATCGGCCTTCAAGGGCTTAGGCCAACGAACATCTCGATCTTTCTCGATCTCCATCAAGATCTGGCTTCTGGGAGCATTCAGCTTAGCGTATTCGGTGAACTTTTGCCCAGGTCCTCCCTTCTTGGGGGTTGAATCAGGGTTTTGTTCGGTTTTAGGATACTTATCCTTAGCGATATACTCCAGATCAGTTTTCCGCTTCTTGCCTCCAGTGGGCTCATTACTTACTACGGTCTTCCTCATGCTTTCTTCAACCTTGATATACTTCCCTGCCCTCTCTTGGAGCTGCAACATATTTTCAGGGGGACGTTTGGCCAAGGACATCTTGAAAAACTCATCCCTAGTTCCTTGTTGCAGTGCTATCATAGCTACCTTATCATCAAGGTCTGGGACTTTTAAAGCCTCCTTTGTAAAACGATTCAGGTAATCTCTCAAGGATTCCTTAGCTTCTTGCACAATACTCATAAGAGATGCTGAACTTTTCTCATGGACTTTTCCACTGATGAACTGCTTAATAAAAGCCTGACTTAACTCTCTGAACGATCCAATAAAGTTTGGGGGCAAGCGACTGTACCATCTTTGAGCCATACCTGACAGGGTTTGAGGGAAGGCCCGACACTTTATAGCATCATTCACGGGTTGCAGCAACAGTGCATTAGAGAATGTCCTAACATGATTAGCGGGGTCTCCCGTGCCATCATAGGCTTTGATAGTGGGCATCTTGAATTTCCTTGAGATATGGGCATTCATTATCTCTTCTGTGAAGGGTGGAGTTGGATCATCAGGATCTCCAAGGGGAAGGAGATTGCTTGGATCAGTTCTTGGGACAACAGCCCTTCTTCTTACCGGACCATCCAGGTCTATGACAGGAGGAGGATTTCTCCCCCTAGGAGATATCTCGGGTCTGGTGGCCTGGTGAGCCTCCAAATCACGCCTCAGCCTTTGGATTTCAGGCTCATGAGCCCTGATCCTTTCCTGCACTTCTTGGGGATTCGCCCTTGGGGTGCTTTGGGGGCGTTGCCTTCCATCGGTCATTGGCTCTTTTCCAGGACGCCTCCTTCTCGGGGCCACTTCATCATCCGAAGATTCGGAGTCTCTCTCAGTATAAGGACCAGAAAATTCCCGATCCTCAGGAATAGGACCCAAACCTCGTATATAGGGGGGTGACTGCCCTCGTGCTTCGCCTCGCCTAGCATATCCGCTTCCTCCAACCTCAGGGCGAAGGGGCATCCCATAAGGGGGGTTAGTAGTAACAATAGTTGAATATTCATACCCGACGGGTCGAGAATTCACAGGTATATGTATTTGTTGAACTTGAGGATTCGTACCTTGAATAGTCGGGGGAGTTGTCCCTTGTGGCTGAGGATGAGTTGCCCCTGTCTGGGCTTCCCCCTGAGTAGATGCATAAGTTGAATGGGGAGGAACCTCCACGGTTGATGAAATCACCTGGGTTGTCTCTGATGGTGTTCCTTCCTCTAGAGCTCCAATTGTTCTCCGTGTTCTCGCCATGGTTGTTGTTGCTTTCCCACAGACGGCGCCAAATGTTATGGATTAAAAACTAATATATATAATTGCTGTATTTAATACTAAGGAACGTGAGCTTCGAGGCTCGATTTGACTGCTCTTGTGTTTCGTGACTCAATCTGCCTTAACAAGATGCCTACGTACCTTGCTGATTGCCAAGGATCAAGTCAAAAAACGTAGTTCTGATCTGTGGGGTGAGACCCCTTATATAGATGTTGGTGGTCCTTGAATTGGACTTGGTATAGGAGACTTGGTGGGCAAGTCTCATAATTAGAATGGACTTTGGAGTCCTAGATAGTAGGAAACTGATTCCTTATCCTTTTAGGTCCCCTTGAGGCTTATCTATAAGGATTTATATCCTTATCAGGACTCTTCTCAACAGCTGATTTTTCCCTTATTAATTAATTACGAAATTAATTAATAATCAGGGCTTTTGGACCTTTTTTATTCCACCAGGCCTGATCTGGTCCATCAGGCTTAACCTTTCTGGTCTGAATATTATATATCTTATTATTGGGCCTATCAGCCCATTAATTATAAAATCAGGACTTATTTATCCCTATCAATTATTAAATATTTTTAAATATTTAAATAACTATAAAATTGTTTCTAAAAAAATTGTTTTTACTTTAAAATTTTAGTATTCTTTTCTTTTAAATTTTTTATAAGAGTAATATATATATATATATTAAGAAATTGTTAATTATTAATTACAAATAGATAATGATTTTAGAATTAAAAAATCAAAAGATACTATAATTAATTTTAGTTAATTAGCAACCAACAGTACAAGAACTGTAATATCCCGTAATTTTTAGATATCGATTAATAATAGAATAATAGAAAAAAGTATTAAAATTGGATAAGGACTAGGATTTAAAATTTGAATTAGACTAATGGGCCTAAAATTTGGATCAGATTCTAATATGGATAACTTGTAGGTTAAGAAAGAGGGTTTTGTATCCTTATAAATATATTTTATTCGCCTTTCTTGTTTTAATCATTAAAATTCATAGACCTTTAGTCATAAAATTCAGCAGTCTTGTAAAATTCATAGAAAATTCATCGTAAGTCAGAATTTGTTGATCCTGGACTTTTCGGAAAGGTCTTTTCGTTCTCTACAACTTTTGTGTTTTGTGTTTTCCAAGAAAACGTCGTTTAGAGGGTTAGAAAGGCTATATTTAGATCTGGTCAGGCTTTGGGGTAAGTACTTTTTGACTTAATTTTGTTTTCGAAAAAGTTTTGATACTCTGATTTTCGAATTTCGTATAAGATATAAGAATTCTGTTTCGAACTGTATAAGAAATAAGTTACGAGAATCTTTTGAAACCCAGTCTCTACATTTTTGAACTCGTTCGTAATTTACGCTATAGTTCCAGAACTAGCCTTAGATATCCTTAGTAGGCGCACAAGTGTGCAACTTTAGATACCTATCAAGGGCAAGTAATTATTGAACTTTAGATGCCGACCACTGGCAAAATGTGGTATATAAGAATAAGAATAAGAATTAGATACCGGCTACTGGCAAAGTGTGGCCGTAGATCAAGACTATGGTATTTATAAGAATTATCATTTCGTTCTGTTTTACTCTGTTCTGATCTGTTATAAAATCTGCTCTGTTCGGTTAAAAATTCTGAATTTTAAAATATAAAACTTTGGGTTGGATCTATTTTTAGAAATTGTTTTTATAAAATCATTATTGTTTTGAGAAAAAAAAATGTTTTATTAAAACCCCATTGTTTTTCCGTTAAAGAGTTAGTCAATTTGTACTTGCTGAGCTTTGTAGCTCATCCCTTTCAATATTTTAGGTTTCGTCTAAGATTTCGAGTTGGATAATATTGGAGTTTCGAGGACTTAGAATGACTTTTGGACTTCCGTTAGCTGCGCGTTTGTAATAGTGATCTTTGTAATATAATTTTGGATTAGTAAATTGTATTTTGTATTAGTTTCCGATTTAGAATTATTAGTCCGGAAGTGCGGGCTGTTACAAGAATAGTAGGTCAGAATATTAACCGCCTAATTGTAAAGCGACTCCGGATCATCCATCTTCTTTCCCCCATCGTGCCATCGAATCATCCATCTTCTTTCCCCCACCGTGCCATCTTCTTACCCCGATCGTCATTAAGGTAATCAATCTCTTAATCGCGTGTTAGTTATCAGTTTACTCTTTCTCTGGCTCTATATGTAATCTATATTTATATTTGTAATCAATCTGTATAGGTCGATTTGATTATGAAATACAACCTCCTCCATGTCTGTAATGTGTGTATAGATTATATTTTACTTGTTATATTTGTAATATCCTTGTGTCAATTTCAAAATATTTATGATATACTTTGTTTTTAATGAGCTTCTGATTAGGTTGTTTCTCAAAAGTAAGTTTATTAATTATTTTTCTCTGTTAATGTAAGAGATGTTTTTGTGATTCCCGTTTTTAATGTATAACACCATTTAGTACATTCTTTTTTCGTATATTTATATGTGACTATATTCACATTGTTATATTGAAGAGTACATACACTCAATACACTCAGTGTTCATTTTATATTGTAGCATTAAACCTCCTTGGGTAAGTTGCAGGTCAGGTATTTTTTGGGCATAAATAATGGGTTTGGTGTCAAATAGTTTTATGACTAAGATGGTTCATGGTTGTTTAGTCTATATTTAAGATATATATATATATATATATATATATATATATATAGGGCTGAGTTCTATGGAGTCCACCTTTTTATCGGAGTCCTCGGAGTCCATCTACGTTCTGCAAATAAAATATATTGTAAAACGTGTTATTTTGCAAAACATGTTACACAAATAGCATAACTTCAACAAAATCATGCAAATCTCATATATTTACGGTACAATATGTATGTTCTGCAATATGTTCTGCAACATGAACATTTATGTTCTGCAAACTAAACATGTTTTGTAGAATATATATTTTTGCAATGTTCTGCTTGTAAAATGTATGCAATCTACAAGATTTTTGATAGAATAGTGATGTTTGTCGAAAAATAATATGTTTTGCAATATTTTAAGCTATATTTTACTTGCAGAACATATATGGACTCCTAGGACTCCAATTAAAGGTGGACTCCATAGAACTTTACTCTATATATATATATGTATGTGTGTGTGTTTTCGAGAATATGGTGTTTTTTCGAGAATATGGTGAAATATAATACTTTTAATCATAGGTAATTATATTAATCACATAATTAACTGAAAAGTTTCTTCTCCAACTATATACATAATTAGATGAATAAAATTTACATGGGTAGATTTTAACATGAATAAGTGATACGTATTTAAACTAGTCCTTTTGTACAAGAGCAAGTTCAAAAATTCCCTAAAATATTGTTGTAAGTTAAAATATGAGGTAAATAGGGCTCCAATAATATGTCCCAGTAATACTTTAAAAACTAAACATTCATCACATGTTATATCTAAAGGACATATATAATTATTTATTTCTGTAACTAATAATTTTCATAAAAGGTAAAAGATTATAAGCCCAACCTACCCAATCCATCCTAATAAGATGGGAGGAAATAGATACATAATAGAAATAGTGAACTACAACCGAGGAGAACAATAATTTAAATATATTATTATTTTAATAATAAAGCACAAATATAAAAAATATTAAAGTTAATGTAGTGGTTGGGATACGAATAATGAGTTTCGAATTATTATTATCATGTGATTAACAGTATCGTATGTACAGAAAAAAATATGTCGAAAGTGTTTGTTTTCTATATCGTTATCGTATAAATTATCATATTTGTATACATTTTACTTAGAATCGATTGTTTTCTTAACTGTATAGCTCATTATTTTCATTTTTCAGGTTTCATATAAGATTAAATTTAATAATATTAAAGTTCAAATACTTTAATTTTGTAATAGATTGATTTTGAACTTCGGGTGTTTATAATTGTTATTTTCATCATATAATTTTATTTAGTGAATTATATTTTATTTTAAATTCAATCTCTTCTATATATAATAGCCCAACAAGGGTATAATTTCATGAGATTAAAAAGTCTCATTGAAAAGACTAAATTACCCTTATTTTTAATATTTATATAAAAAATGTGGTTAATGGGAATCGAATTTAGGTTATTTCATTCAACTATACAACATCTTACCACTACACCATATTCTCACATGTGCTTTTTATCATACACATAATATGTAAGTGTGCTAAATGAATATTTTATTTAACTTTAAAGATACTTACTTGAATTACGCAAAAAAAAAGATAGTTAGTTGAATATTTGTACAGTTAATTTTAAAGAATTGAATTCTAGATATAAAATTAAGCATATTACGTAAATGGATTATTATCTTATTTATTAATCATTTTTTAATTTGAAAATATATATCATATATTTTTAACATATTTTTTATTATAAAAAGTAATTAAAATGTACATATATATTTTTTTTTAAAAATATTGAAAATAGAATCGCTTATATATAAATAATTTATATTGGTATTACATATTTAGATAAGCTCGAATTATAATGAGTCAATGCATTTTAGATCTTGGTCCATTGTTCAAAAAATAACCCGGCCGAAAAATATCGTCACATTCTACGTTTAGTAAATTTAAATTACAAGCTCGGCGAGAATATCTTAATAATAATGTGAAATTTTTTAATATCTTGTATTAATATAAATTAATGTGTTGGAGGTCTTTATATGATCAAGTCAATTGATTATTTATATTAAAATTACTAACTTCACTGGTAACGTATTATTATTTTTGGGATTTGTCCCGATTTTAAAAATATTTGAAATTTGAAATGAGATCTCACGGGATTTGTTAAAACTACAATAATATACTAAATCGATTTGTTTTTCATTTTTCATTTAAAAAACTAGTTTTTAAAAATGAATTCTTCTAGATCAGCAATATTCATTGATCAAGATAATATTGTACAAATATTTTGAATTTTTTTAATATTTTGAATTATTCAAATAAAAGTTATATCTATACTATATTGTAGCATTTGATTCAATGCATTTTATATTATTTAAGGAAAAAAACATATATTGTTCAATAATTTGAAGGAATTAACCAGTTCAACTGATATTTATAAAACTTTATCGAACTGAAATTTTTTAATTTTAGGAGAATAGTATAAAATGTTATCAAATTATTATATGAAGAAATATTAGAGTCGTAATGAAAGAAACTTAAAAACAGTTTAAATAACGATATAATTACAATTTTTCTTTCGAATTCTTGAAAAAAATCATGAATATGAATAATAAGTCTTAAAAATTTATAATTCATTTTTATGTTACAACCATGATTGAAACCGATTGCGTAAAAAATAGATATGGATTGTTTGTCAATGATAATGTAAATAACATATATAAATAATAGCAATTTATTTATTACATAATTTTAATTTTTGAATAATTATAAATGCATGTTAGTTAAGTAATCAATTATCTCACTAGATGTTAATAATGATTATACATGTACATAAATCAGATATTTAACATATAAATAATTGAAACCATCATAATTTAATAAGAGATATATCATACAATAATTTATATGATAACACACACACATACATATAACTTAATCTTACTTTCTTAACACTAGTGTAAATAAAAAACTAATATTTTCTCATACATACATGATACATACATACATTGAAATTAACATTTTTCATTAAAATCAACTTTAATATTAACAATAATATAAATTTTACATTATTGTATATTATGATTGCAAGACATTCTAACTTTAATTATGTATTTTTTATCTTTTTAAATTGAGTATGTCAATTGTAACTTAGTAGTGAACTCAGTAATAATATAAAGCAGTACATATAGTTTATTTAAATAAAATTCAAGATTTTGGTCAACTCTATATTCAACATGTATGTTAATTTTTAACTTTTTATTTGTAAACATACTAACGGCATTCTACAGATTAAGTTTAATCGTTTCGTTTTAAACATACTCTTACTACCCTGTTTATATTCATTCATTAAATATAAAATAATGGGTAAGAAAAATATAATATAATAATAGTTTATGGGATATTCACTCCTAAAAGTGAGGAAGCATTCGAAACTTTTAATGTTATAGAGGGGGACATGAAACTTGTTGGAGAGAAATTTTATCTTCATTTCTTCAAATTTTGAGTCAAGAGCCTATATAAGGATATTGTTGGAATTGGTCTAAAAACATTATAATTGTATGGTGTATAAAAAAACTCTAGAAAATGACCTGTGCCTCGCACAGGTTATTATGCTAGTTACAATAATCTTCAGACGCACTTCCAGGCGTGCATTCCATCTTAGTATAGGAACAGCACTTCAGCCCCCCTTGATCTCCCATAACCTCCAGATTACCTGATTACACTCATCACCAAACATTTTAATGTAAAAAATCTCTATCCCAGAGCATTATAGATGCAAAAAAACGCCCTTGTAACAAGATATTTTAGTGTATTTGTTTACACGAATGTACTATATTTCATTATAACTTGTAATTTGCAAGCAAGTACTAAGAATCTGCAGTTAAAACTGATTATAGAAGCAACAAAAATATAGCAAACCAAAGTATTATGATAAGAGTATATACTAGATAAATATGTGATGAATCATATAAACCTGAGAAAAACATAAGAAGAGCGATTAACAACAATGCTGCGATCTGAAACCTGGCCATCAGTATTACTGTACTTTTTTGATAAGAAGAAAATATAATTTTGATGAGGTTGACAAGACAATGCCCATTTGGACTGTTTATATAGAGCCAATAATCATATGCATTTGGTAACAGATGCACGGTCAAGGATTTTTTACAGTTAGATTTTCCTAACTTCAAAATCTTTAAAATCAGATACTTGTTTAACATGTGGAAAATAACAATTTCTTGACCGTTACATACTCAACTTATGAGCGGATAAGGTCGTAATAAGCGCGCTTTTTACCGTTACTTGCTCAATTTATGAGCTGATGAGGTGCTTGACTGATTTTTTTGTCAGGAAACTAATATTAATTTATGTAAGAATATAACTTTTCTTTAGATTTGAATTGAGTACTTCAATTTTTATTACATTTTCCTTCAAAAAAAATAAACTTATTCTTAATATTTGAAGATTTTTTTTCACGATATTTGTCCGGAATCTATAAAACCACACATTCCATGAGAATGCACTCTATTAAAACATGGAAATAGTTGCAAACCTATGCCGGGAAAACTGTCACAACTTAAGTACCACCGGTGTTCCAAAAATCGCTAGGCGTGCCAGGGCGGCGAGTGTACCTATTGACAAGTCGGAGATTAATCGGACCGATTAATCGGAACATTAATCGGAAGAATATAAATATTATTTTTAATTTTTATAATTATATAATAATCAATATGTCATATATTTGTTTGGAAAAAGAAATTAGAATGGTATTAAACAATATCTACACATTTGACATGCGTTATGTACAAATTATTGAGTTTACAATATTAACTATATTTTAATTCACACTTTTAAATTAATTATAATATGTTATTTTTATATTTTAAGTTAAAAAATAAATATATTATACTACTTATTACTTTTTACCAATACTTTATATTAGAAATTGACATGATATTGTGTGAAATTATGAAATTAATGAATTAAATTTAAAAAAACGTAAAAAAAAGAAAATTTTAATTATTTTCTGCCTATACCGCCTAGGACCGATTTTTGACCGCCTAGCCCGCCTAATCCCGATATTGACCCGATATTGACAAAACAATGCCCATTTGGATTTTTTATATAGAGCCGATAATCACATGAATTTGGTAACGGATGCAAGGTTCAGGATTTTTACAGTTATATTTTCCTAACTTCAAAATCTTTAAAATCCAATACTTGTTCAACATCAGGTAAATAACATTTCCTTTAAAAAACTTATTTTTAGTATTTTCAAGATTTCTTTCATGATATTTCTGCAGAATCTATATAATCACATCTTCCACGAGAATGTACTCTATTTAGCAAAATAATTAATGACTTGATATGAAGATTTTCCATATAATTATAATAAGTTAAATTAAACTTTGATTAATATAATTCAGGTAAAATCAAATGGTTTTATTTTTTAATATTTAGAATTTAGCGCTGACAAACTACTTTTTGATATTGAAGACCTTTTTGGTGTTGAAATCGCATACAAGAACAATTTTTTGTTTGGTCAAAACCTGCTTTTTTTGGGATTTATCTATTAACTAATTTCAGAGAAGCCGTTTTTATTTTTAGCTTTAACATAAATCTTACTAGTATTTCTCTTCTATATAACCCAAGTTATTTCATTGACATATACAATCTCATAGCATTACATCATATTGTTACATCATATTGTTACATGTGTAATTAAAATGCACATATATAATCGCTTATATGTAAATAATCTATATTATTATTATATATTTAGATAAATTCGAATTATAATGAGTTAATGCATTTTAGTTTATTTCGAATTTGAAATCAAAACTTGGCTTATTGTTATAAAAATACTTAAAATTTGATTACATGACCCGGCCGAAAAACATCGTCACATTCTACGTTTAGTAAATTTAAATTACAAGCTCGCAGATAATATCTTATCAATAATGTGAAATATTTAAATAGCTTATGTTAATATAAATTAATGTATTTGAGGTCTTGATAGGATCGAGTCAATTGATATTAAAATTACTAAATTCACTGGTAGCGCAATTGTTCTTGGGAGTTGTCCCGGTTTTAAAAAAATCAAAATTTGATATAAGATCTCACGAGATTTGTTAAAACTACGATGATATATTAAATATATTTATTTTTCATTTTTCACTTGAAAAAACTAGCCTTTTAAAAAAAAATCTTTTAGATAAGCAATATTCACTGATCAAAAAAATATTGTACAAATATTTTGAATTATTTTAATATTTTAAATTATACAGATAAAATTTATATTTTTAATATATTGTAGCATTTGATTCAAGGGAATTTACCAAAATACTATTTTTTATGAAAATATTTGTAAAAATACGGACAAAGGTTGCATATGAGATTGAACGGTTGCATATGTGGTTGCATATGAGCTTGATCCGTATTATGCAAATATTTTCTACAACTTGGGTATTTATGCAAAAATTCCTTGATTTAATGCATTTTATACTATTTAAAGGGATATATATATATATATATATTGTTCAATAATTTGAAGGAATGAACCAGTTTAACAGATACTTATAAAACTTTATCGAATTGAAAAATATTTAATTTTAGGAGAATAGTATACAATGTTATCAAATTATTATATGAAGAAATATTAGAGTCGTAATTAAAGAACCTAAAAACAGTTTAAATAACGATATAATTATATTTTTTCCTTCGAGTTCTTGAAAAAAATAATGAGTATCAATAATAAATCTTTAATTTATAATTTAATTTTATGTTACAACCATGATTGGTACTCGATTGCGTAAAAAATAGTTATGGATTGTTTGTTAGTGATAATTTGAAACCATATATAAGTTATTGCAATTTATTTATTACATAATTTTAATTTTTGAATAATTATAAATGCATGTTATTTAAGTAATCAATTGTCTCAGTAAATGTTAATAATAAATATAAATGTACATAAATCATATATTTAACATATAAATAATTGAAACCATCATAATTTACTCAGAAATGTAACATATGATAATTTACATGCTGACACATACACATATAACTTAATCTTACCTTTTTTACAGTAATGTAAATAAAAAAATAATATTTTTTCATAGATACATACGTTGAATTTTAAAAAGTAATATGTCTCATTAAAGTTAACTTGTATATTGACAGTATTGTAAATTTTACATTATTGTATATTATGATTACAAGTCATTCTAACTTCAATTATGTATTTTATCTTTTTAAATTGCGTAACTTAATTGTAAGTTAGTCAAGAACTGAACAGTACATATAATTTATTTAAATAAAATTCAAAATTTTTGGTCAACTTTATATTGAACATATATGTTAATTTTTAGCTTTTTTTGTAAACATAGTGACGACATTCGAGAGAGTAAGTTTAATCGTTTCATTTTAAACGTACATCGACTATCCTGTTTACATTCATTCATTAAATTCAAATTATACAGCACAAACAAGAATTTATATATTTTATTTAATGAGCTATATTAGAAACGTTGTGTAATTTGGTAATGTATTGTATGAAAATAATACATGTTGATAAAGAATTAACTTGTATTTAATATACGTTAGACATTGTATAAAATTTACAAATAAGAAAACAACTAAGAACATTATAATTGCATGACGCATAAAAAAATCTAGAAAATGACCCGTGTCTCGAACGGGTTATTATGCTAGTTTAGAATTAATAATTCAAAAGGTGCGGGCTGTTTCAGAAATTTAATTATATATATAGTATATCATCGCGTACCCATTACCGTCTTTTTTGCATCAAGACAAACATGTGTTAGTAGGGGTGAACAAAATATCGAAAAAAATTGAAATCGAACCGAAACCGGTAAAAACCGAGTCGAAAAAATCCGAACCGAAACCGAAAAAATAAAAACCGAACCAATTACATGGGTTCCGTTTCCGTTATTGGTTAAAACCGAATCGGAAAAAACCGAACCAAATCGATTATTTAAATAATTAAATAAATATATAATTTATATAGTAAATATGATTTTTTAATAAATAAATATATGATATAAGTATAAAAACTACAATATAGTCTAGAATGTTTGAGCTATAGCAACTGTTTCCGGCTATTAAGTTACTCGGTGAATTGTTAGAATTATAAATTCAATGATTAAATACCTTATATATCAGCAAGCATTGAATTGATTTTAGTAAACACTTTTCAGTGATGCAGGTCTAATGCACAGGTTAATCATGAAAGCTAATGGCCTTCAATTATTGCAGAGAACTAGATCGATTAAAAAACATATTATTGTGAAATGCCCGATTAATTCCCTTCCCTCTTCTTATACTTTCACTTCTACTTCCGAACCAAATTACCCAACGGCTGCTACCCCGGTTGAATAACAAACTTATCTAAAATCTTAAAATCACAATAAGAATGTATATTTAACAATCACTGACGTCAACCACATTCTCACCTACTCCACTGTTGGAGATTCTCTCCGGAATAAAATTTGATAAATGTAATCTTTGTCGGTTTTGTAAACGAAATCGAGCCACTTATAACTGAATCAAAGTTTTTAAAACTGAAACCGAATCCGAAACAATGATTACGGTTTATAATTTTAAAAACCAGAAATATATAATTACAGTTCTGATTTTATCCGAAAAACGAGCCCAATCCGGGGAGTCCATGCTCTTCCTTAATTGTTAGGTACGACTTTTATTCATTAATAAATTTGATATACTCAAGTGTAGCTGTACACATTACTCCATTAAAGTATTACTACTATTACTTGGGAGTTGGTACTAATTTTATAAAAGGCACGTGGGATGTGGGCCATGTGGCCTTAAAATTAGGATCCCTGCATGCGTCGAAGGGACACTGTTTGACCACCTTCATTTAATTAAACATCATTTAAAAAAGTAAGTATAAAAAAGAGCAGTGTTTTAAAAAAAAATCGATTTAATTAATTAATTTCCTGAAAAGTATTCGATTAGTTTAAATTTTAAAATTCGATTGATTTTTACAAATTTTCCTTTATTGGAATATACATAATTATTTATAAAAGTTAAAATACTATATCAATTTAAATATGAATAATTATAAAAATTATGATATAATATATATATATATATTTGTCAAAACATAACTAATATAATTATAATAATATAATAAATATAATCTATTATAATACATCTGATTTTTATTTTGATTAATCCTTCCAACTAACCTCCGATTTTTTTAATTAATCCCAAATCAATAACTCAATTAATCTTTTCTGATTCCCGATTTTTACAACACGGTAAGTAAAAAGATATAAAAAAATAAAATTCAGATATTAATTATATTAGTCAAGTAGTCAACTACGTTGGATATGTTAGCCGGAGAGTACATGAGTTGGCTGTGAGTGGAATAAGTTGGTGGTGAATTTAAAATAGATTTGGTGGTGGCCAAATCACCTCATGTAAGTTTTAAAAAAAATAAAAAATAAATGGAAAGTTTATTAGTGTATTAGCTAGTAATTAGGGAAAAAGACAAGAATTTGGTAAGTAGAATTTTATTTTATATATAATTAAACAATAAAGTGTCCCTTTAATTTTTTGGAAGAAGATGCTATGCATGATCACATATTCACACGGGAGCAAATCCAATAATTTTCTAATAAACGTCTTGTCTATACTATATTATAATAGCCGGAATGAGGTATAATTTGTAATTTGGTTAACGCCTCATTTTGGTTATCCCTTTCAATCACCACCGTCAGATCTTATTAAATAATCAGAGCCGTTAGATCCAAATACTAATAAAAAACACTCCGCAAGTTCTCAAGTTCGAATCTCGTCAATAACAAACATTTATAATATTATTTATAAAAATACATATAAGTTCTCAAGTTCGAATTCCGTTAATAGCAAACATTTATATTATTTATAAAGATACATATAAGTTTTCAGATTCGAATCTCACTCATCAACAACAAACATTTACATTATTATTTAAAAATAAGATTTTATCAATCATATACTATTTATACTATTTGAATATAACTTGACACTATAATTATATAATAATTATTCAATATTTAATTATTTATATAAAAATTTAATAAAATTATACAAAATAAAAATATATAAATATTAATCAACACCCGTGCTTCGCACAGGCCGTAAGCTAGTAAATATAATAAATACAATGCTCTCTCATAATATAAGACAATATCTATGTACATTAATTTGAATGACATATCTTATATTAATGATTTATTATTAAAATAATAATATATTTAAATTATTGTTAAAGTGAAAGCAAATTATGAGAGAAGAGAGAAATATAAAAAGGGAGGAAAATATATTTTTATTAGAATAAATGAAATACTGTATTTATATAGATGCCCTAAAAATGAGTCATACTGTAAATGTCCTAGTACGTTAAAGTATTACTAGCACATTATTCAACCCTTGATTTATGTAACATGTCTTAATTTTAGTTTAGTAAAATATTTTGAGACAGTCTTGAACAATTGAACTTGCTCTCATAAAGTGTTTTTGGTTCAACGGTAATATAAAAATATTAATAAAATAATATATAACTGAACGGATATGTAAACCGCGTTATTACAAATGTGTAACATAGTTAAAATATTTTTTCAGAGGTTTTTTTATTTCTAAGAGTAGAAAAGTGTGAAAGAATAAACTATTCTTGTATTCATTCTTTTTCATTTCACGATTGATTTTTTTTTGTCAGGATGTACGTGACATTTTCACACTTGCATTCTTATTTTACTCCGATAATAAAAAATAGTTATGCAAATAACGTTTCATGCTTTTTTTAATATCTTAAATTTTATTAATCAAACGGAATAATAATCCGATAACAAAGACTCCAACACACGGAGGAGAATTAAAATAGTTGACACACTAGGAATTCTAGTTATATTATGAGCTACCCTATTAGCCTGTCGTCCCGCATGTTAAATTTTGAAATCATTTATTTGACGAAAAAAAGATCTACCACAACTAGACTGACAACACTGATATACAACACGTGAACACGTACGGAACGATACGAATAATTAGTATTTGAATTCGAAAATTTGATACACAAACATGAAAGTATACAAATATGAAAAAACGCGAATATAATAAATATCAGATTGAGTTTCCAATATAGCTATATAACACGGAACGGAAGTATCTATCCGTATTTATTCCATCATCTTTCATCCCCATATCTTTTCCTAGATGTATCGATCCTCTGTGATATGCGAGAAACTATTAGCCAAATATAAATTATTTGTAATATTTAACTTGTAAATGTAAAAGTTAGCATCATATAGCCAGAGACGGAGGCATAGCGGAGGCTGTGGTGAGCTGAAGTTCAAGTAAAAAGTGAACATAGTGATAATTTCATAATATTAAAAATTCTCATTGAAATGACTAATTTACCTCTGTACTTTAAATTATATAAAAAAATTGTTGGGAAAAATTGAACCCGAGTCTTTACATTCACAAGCACATTATCTTACCACTGCACCACATTGTTACTTAAGTTTTTCATCATACACATAATATGTGAGTGTCGTAAATAGCGACAATTTATTTAACTTTAAACATGATTACTAAAATTTTTGTAGAGTTAATTTTGAACAATTAAATTTGAGATATAAAGTTAAGCATAGTATATAAACGAATCATTCCCTCTTTTATTAAACAATTTTTAATTTGAAAAGTATGTGTAACACCCCAAATCCGGGGTCAAGATTTGGTGTCACTAAACAATCCTTACATATAATAAAGAAATAAATAAATAACCCCTTGAATCCGGATCGTTTACAGGTTATGGTATGAAACAAGAATCTAATCTTCTACAACTTACAACAACTAATATATAATTGTAAATACCTCTGAACTAATGCTTGAATCATATTCTTCTAACTTCTTCAACCTCTCGCGGCGGAGATTTCTCGATCTTCTGCTGTCTATCTAAGCTATTCATTTGTATCCTTATCTGTTTCTGGCAGAAATAAGAATTGACAAAGCAAGAGTGAGCCAAAAATGCCCAGCAAGTATATAATTTGAGTCTTAAACATTAATTTCAAAGAAAACTTTCAGACAAAATCTCGGAAATATTTTGAAGAGCGAAACACGAAATCATTTAAAGGATATACTTTATCAACTTAAAATCAATTTGATTTGCATTGCTATAAATCACATAGGACATAATGACATTTTTGTCAGAGCTTTTAGAGATCGCGTGTTTCCAAAATAGCTTCTGGTATCATTTCATAATTGAGCAATGGATGCAATAACTATTCATAAAACGACGTTCAAGAAATTCCTAACTATTCAGTATCCATCATTATCGACTAAGTTTCCATAGACTTAGCCTGCTAAACCAGCCTGATAAGGACGGGTTGAATAATTAAGAAGATCTCAATTCATTCGAGATCCTAACTATCACTGAGCAACTAATGCTGCAGCAACAATCTGAACCTCGAATATACTTAGAAACATTGTAATTTCCCGAAACTGAGGGCTAAGAAAGAATAACTTTAACCCATAATCACCTTTTATTTCAAGAGGGAATGCCATTAATGGCGAACAACAATAACTTGGACTGAACACTAGAAACCAACATATGCACTATAACCTGCTGATCAGTCAGGAGATAGTGCGGATCTATACCCAACTGCATAGACCCAACCAACATATGGGGCACCCAGGCAACTATGGCCTAAAGGGTCCGGTCCATCTCCGGCCCATAGGATCCAGCTCATCACTGGTCCTTATATATATATATATATATAGTAACTATCCAGTCCGTGGAGTATTTTGATATCAAATCATTTTAATTTCAACACATCCCAAATTAGGGTTCACAAATAACCCGAACGAATGGGTATTTTCTCAAGAGAGCAATCGATAATATAGGAACAATAATGAAAAGAACTGGCATAATAAGAGTAATTGCAGCGAAATATAAAACAGTTAACTATTCTGAACTTAGAATAGGAGCGAATAAATATTTGCAGTATTTAAAAGAAATTCAAGAGTACTTGCAGTATTTTAAAAGAAAAAATCCAGAATACTTGCCTCAATAAGCTTTAACCGTTATTACTGGTTGACTTTGGTTCGACTTAGATCGTTTGGCTTTATCATCCACCTACTATCCTATTCTCGAGACGATCCCAACATTCAGACCCTTTGGTTGGAACTTTGTTGATCTCGACGTCTAATCACTAGATCGATCCTAGTCCGATGTCACGTCTCGGGTCTTCCGTCTAAAACCTACAGGGTTAAAATACCCTAATTCAGATGACCGCTTAAGCTTAACATCAAATCGTTATCCTATTCGACTCATACGATTTCATATTCGAATTCATATTTATATGCATTATCGAAATACACATAGCAATTATGGTCCACATCTTCGAAAATCGGTTCGGTATTTAATTTCGGAAAATACATATATTTATCATTTTGAAAATAAGGTAATTGATTATTCTCGAAATATCTTGTCACGTCACGTAAATAGGTTTCATATAATTATTTATTTTCGCTCGACGTCTCCGATAGTTATAGGTTACGTTCCCGTATTCTCGGAATTAATTTTCCCGAAAATCGGGCAGCGTTTCCTCTATTTATCGGCCTACCCGTCGAATCAGTTCGACGTCAAATCACAACACAACAATCAATCCAATCCATCATTCGCAATCCCAATCACCGACACAATTCAATTATTAACTATTTTTATTCGTATTTTTATTCATATTTTTCATTTCGCAATTTATTTTATCAACTATTTTTATTTGATTATAATTTAGGACTCAGATAAAAATCATCATCGCCCACCGTCGGCTCGCCGAGGCTCATCGCCGACGGCGGTAAAATTTTGCGGGTACCAGATAAATTTTCGGGTTTCCAACGCAAAATCCCACCGATTAATTCACTTATTCCCGCACGAATAAATTCATTTCACGAAACCTTAATCAATTCGTTTTCCTGCAGAAAATAAATAATCAAATTTAATTAATCGTAACAACACTGTAACAGGCAACAAAACTGTAATCAAACAGATACACACGCGCTACACGCGCCTAAACGGAAAAGGCCCAGGCGGCCTGAATCCAACAGAATCAGGTGGCGCAGGAAACCCACGATACACAGACACCCACAGAACACACCAGCACACACATACAAGTACGTATGTATATGTATATCAACAAGCGAAAACGAAATCGAACCCAACCGGAAATAGGGACAACACAACCGAAACATCGGCCACACACACACTTAAACACACACAGTTCGTAGCATATACACAGAGGCACGCGCACAAATATATATATATAAGGCGACAGGGATAGGGCTGGGAAAATCACCGGAATTAAACTGGAGAAGAAGAAGACAAGGCGGCGCCGTGAACCGGCCGGAAAATGAAGAAAATAAACGGGGAAAAGACCGAACAAGAAAGGAACGGGAGAGGAGGGATTGAGAGATTATCCGAGTGATTGCAGAGAGAGAGAGACCCGAGATAGACCCGATAAAAACGAGAAGAATGGGGTGCAGGGGAAATAAATTTGGGGGTTTGGCTTCTGTGTTTTTTTTTTCCTTTTTGTTTTATTTCCTTTACTCTACTTCATTCTCAATATTATTATGTTTTGTATCGCAATTATCGATGTCAACAAACGATTTATAGGTAACATTCATCCGAAAATTTATAAGAACAACTTTAAAATTCTCGAGATAATTAAAACTAATTATCATAAAATTTTTATAATTTTAAAATTATTTTTGAAGCATTTTGGAATTAAATACATATTTTACAATTAATTGAAATCAGAAAATCATTTAAAATTAAATAATTAATAAAATATTAATTTCTAAATTTTATAAACTCCTAAAAAGAATAAATAAAATTATAAAACAACAAAAATAATTTTAGGAGCAATTTTTAGCATTTATGAGAATAAATATTCAATAAAATCATTTTAAAATAAATTAAATTCATACAGCTCGATAATTAATTATAAAAATAATCTTCGCGTCTAACAATTCACAAACAATTAATAATACAACAACACATAGCCGACACAACCATCACACATTTTATTTATTAATAATTCAATAATTACATTTACATATTGGATCCGAAAATAGGTTTCTTAGCCGCTAAGTAACTGAAAAGACAATACGATTTTAATACCAAAATTGGATAATTATCAAAACAGAGCTTCCTATAAAATACTTTATACGAAATTAAGGTGATAATGTCTCGCTTTTTGAGATTATGAATTCTTATCGATATATGAAATGATTTGCGTATCGAAAATTTCATACCGGTACTCCTACAGGTCAAATCGTAACCCGGATCGACAAAGTCAAAACACGGAAAATGTTCGGAATTACCAGATTAGGTTAGGAAGGAGTTTTCGGAAGAGTTTCGGGTTGTAAAAACGTAAAAACGATTGAAGTCGGACGATTCCCGACTTTATAAAATAATTTTTTATAATTAATCAGAAAATAATTAATAATTCATAAATCATTATAAAATCATCTAACATTCCAAAAATTTCCAGAAAAATACCTTAATTATCTATGTTTTATTCTGGACATATTAAAATTAACATACTCGCATCTTCTTACATACAAACATCCAAATATTATTATCAAACACCAAATAATTCACCAAAATTCATATAATATTCACATAATAATCATATATTGATATAAATAATTATACGATATTTCCCGGATGTTACATCCTTCCCTCCTTAAAAGGATTCTGTCCTCAGAATCATGCTAAAGAACAGACACTGATACATTTCGAGTATCTACTTAAAATTTCTTAGGACTCACTACTTCAATCACGTTCTAGCGGTCTCCTGCCGTCATTAAATTTATCAGTTGCTCATGCAATCCCTAATTCAATCTTTTACTTCTCACATTGAGAGCTAAATTACTCTTCATAGTCATACACACAGGACTGCCTTAAGGACTCGGTACACCTGTGACAACAAGACCAACTCATTCACAATCGTTCTATTCATCTCACTGTTTCAAAGGACTAACTTAATTTCCACTAACCTTCTTTTCTTTCCAATTTTAATAGTTCATGTTCATGAACTTTCTATTTTTACTGGCTATTCTATTCTACTTTTCATGTCTCCTTCTATTCGATTAGCCTGGCCTATGATCGTTTCTAATCGTATTCGAGAATTCTTAATCAGCCTTTTGCATTTTCTATTCGTCTGCGTCCGATATCCTGAGTTCATGACGTATGATGTTTCAAAACATTCTACATTTAGTCAAAAGTTAAAAAGAAAATTCTCGGCAACTGCATCTACTCACCATTTGGTAGCCTACTTCTATTTCTTTTCAATCACTATCAAGTATATTCATTGAGCGAGAACCTGTTACTATCTGGAAGGAAATATATCAATTTGAAACGGAATGAATCAAAACTTTATTCAAAACCCGGTCTCTTGGTACTAATACTCATTTTATTATCATATCAAATTAGATATCAATACGAACTTTGATGCTCACATCGTCTCATACTGAAGTCAACATCAATCATCTGCATTAATACCACCTTTGATATTAAACAACAAAGTAAGTATCAGCATAGCCCAGAAGACAGGTCAAAACCTATTTTTCAATTCCTAACTTTTCCAAATTTTTTTTTTTTTTAGCCAATTCCCAACACTCTTAATGTTATTCACCCTTTTCTTTCTATTTGAACATCTGTTCCTAAATGGATCTTTCCTGTTTGGTAATTAACCACACACTGGAGCTCATAATCGATTATAACTAGAATTCATACCTTTGAAGCTAAGACTGCAGTTGTTATTTTTCAACTTTTCACAAGCATTTCTTCAGGCTTTCAACTTGGTCTTCCTTAGTCTTTGAATAAATACAATCACACTATCCCAATACTCCTGGTATATTATGTTCACTTAACCTTCAAACTTACAATTTCTGATAATCGACGCGTAACATCATATATCTATTTTCTTTTTTTTTCTATAACCACTTTTGTGCTTAGCGAAAAATACTTTCTATTTCTTTATTCTTACATTTCACATTTTCGAGATTTTCCTTCACTTATTATTTCATCCCTATTGAATTAGACGATATGGGGCCTTCGTCACCAGCTTGGCTCTGTGCAGTAACCGACGAGAAATTCTTACCTCATTCCTCGAGGTAACCTTGGTAAATTATTTTGAACCTCCGGGGCTTCACTTTAATTTGAAAGAATTCCGACATGAGATTAGTTGCAACGTTCTTCTTCAACAGTTTGCCATCAATACCTTGGTTTAATCATTCCTGTTTACACGCATTCCTTGAATGAAATTCCCATATTCAATTATCGACATTTCACTTCATTCTCCAATCAATTTTGGCCCAACTGACGTTTATACCTTGCGTATATCCTGGATTATTTTATAAAATTTATTTATCATCCTTTTGATTTCACTTCTTGTCTTGATTAGTTCTTCATTCTCATTATTCATTATCTTTTCCATACATAACGATTTTTTTTTTCTTAGTAATATTACTCTGTTTATTATTGGATAGGTCATTCCTGGAATTCACACTGGAATGAAGGCTTTTATTTACACTATTTAAACTCTTACTAACAAAATTATCGAATTTCCTCGGTAGCTATTTTCTTAGCCTTGCTTGACGTGTCACATGTTGCGTGTTTTATTTCTCTTCAGTGACCATCATCTCTTTTTCCCTGAATTCACAAGCGGACTCCATTAATCTCCATCTTTTATTGGGTGCTTGAATTTGTGAGCTTTCCATTATTCTACAGCCACTTCCATTCAATCGTCGTTCAAAAGAAGTGTACATTCAAATCTTTTATTAATTCATCATTCAATATGGGTATACATTCAAGTTCTTCCTGGAACGCTATTGCAGATGATATAATCCCTTTGCTTTATCTTGAATCTTCAGATCTTAAAATATTCTTTTGAAACAAACCTTGCACCTGATTATAGTAACATCACGTTAATTAAACTAAGCCTTCAATTTACGTTAACGCCATTACTTTTTCTCAAATTTCTTATCGCTTTCATTTCGGATCTGGAAATCATGTTAGAGCTTGACTCAATCTAATTGGAATCGATCTCCATTTAACTAACCATTAATTGGTAAAGTTGATCAATTAACTCCTTTAGCTGATCACTTAAACCCAATGCTGACTAGCTAACTGGAATCAAAGACTAATTATATAAAGTCAGTTTGGTCATAACAATTTTCTCAAAAAAACCGAGATTGCAATTATCTGGAACGCTGACGAGAATGACGATATACTTCTTTGTTCTTAACTATAGGGTAATTTCTGAAAATTTGGGCAGCACTTCCCCTACACCATTGACTACCAGTCGGACTCAAGCCGACACCATTAATCAACCAAGTCATCCACAACCATATACATCCACTTCCATCAACCAAATCATCAATTCCCACAATTCACCTTTGATCAGCATCTAACTAGTATAGCATATCTCTTTTTAATTGGGATTGGATCTGAAACCCATAATGATTAATATAACCATACCTTTCTCAATTCTTTTTAGAATATTACGAATTGTCCTTATTGAATTTAAGGTTTGATTTCATGATTCTGTTAATTTATTTCTGACCATAATTAATCGGTTTATCTTTTAATAATTGCGCATGGTCTTCATTATTATCGTCACAACCTCGTAAAAACTCAACCGTTAAATTATTATTTCTAAAAAAAAAATTTCACATTCGAGTCACCATTGCTTCATCTCTATTTATAGCTTCGCATTGAACTTCTGTTACTGGCCCGGGTATGAGCATTGGATTCATTATCACTTATTTACACAAATTAGAAAATTTTGCAATTTCTTGAAGAACACATTCGAAGTTTGATTATATTTAAGATTTCTTCCATCTTGAGTCTTCACGAACAGTATCTTCCAGTGACGAAGGGATGTTTCACGTCGTAATTACATGTCTGAGTCATTGTTCCGAATTTCCTTGATCTTTGATCGTCGTCCCAATACTTGTTTGCTCCGTTTGAACACATAACTTCACTTCCTTATTTCGTAATTAAGGTACGATTCGCTAACCATTCATTTCGCGTCGAAATCCTCTGGTTTAAAGCGCATTATGTTAACACAATCGGCCATACTGACGAGATCCTCGTAACATGAACAACTGTTTGATATCTTGTCGGTGCATCCATTTTTTTTTCCTCGCTCGCAGATGTCCACCATTTATCGATTTGCAGTCGTATCTATGTTCGTTGTATGGTTCTACGTATTATACTATTTCATTTCTTATGAAATCGTCAGTGATCAGACTTTGTGCAAAAAGAGAGTTTGTGAATATGATTTTGATTGAAAATTGAATAAGAAATAATAATACTATAGACGATTGGGAGAACTGGTAAATCAGAAAATTGAAAGAAAAAAAATGAGTGAAGAATGAGACAACCATATTCGTACTCAAGATGGCCAGTCTTTCATACTATATGGCATACAACACATGATTAGATGGCGTCCCACCCGACTCTTCGTCATTTCGACAAAGCGTCATATCATAACACTGTTGTCTCAATTAGGAATCAAGAATTTGAGAAAAGTAATAATTCAGAAGGGATACAAGAATGTTCTTTCATTTCCGCCTCATATGATTTATCAATATATATAAAAAAAAACTCATACATATTCAAATTCGAGAAGAACATATGTTATCATACTAGAAGAAAGAATGTCAATGCCGATCACCTTCCACGCTTCACTTACGTATGCCTGCAGGATCGTGCGGATACAGGTTCACGATTCAAGTCACATCACTGCTTCGAAATGCTTCCTGGAAATTCCTTCACACCAAATGCTTCAATAATTTAATCTTAATCGCGTCATTCTGAAGTTAAAATCACGGCTTTAGATTTCATGTATGTCGTGTAAAATACCCATTGATCATGTAATGCCTCTATTTCATTGATAGAAATACGATTCTTCTCTAATTATCTAGAAGATTCTGCCATTTTCTTCAATCATCCTCCGCCCATTCGAATCACGAATCTCGTTAAATTTTATTAATCTTATAAAGTGGGGAAATAATATTTTAATACGTTGATTCAATTATTGATTTTATTAAACAACATTTACTTTCATTTTTTCACAGCAACCTTAAACCTTCTTCCTGCTGATGGGTCTACTTGGCCCTTTGAATAACAATACTAAATCTAATTTCATTCTTCTTTTTAGATCATTTTCTCTTTATAATAACAAGAACATAAGTAGTAGTTTGACAACCAATTTGTAAAACTCATTTCATACAAAAATCTTCTGAAAGTTGAATAAGAAAATCTTTTCTGAAATCTCATTTTAAATTTTTGGAAATCAAATATTTGGTCGTCATTACTATATACATTACTTGCTATTTTTATGGCTTAGCAATGAAATGTCTAATTAAATAATGTCCATATAAGGGTCTTTTCACTTTGATACCTCTTCTATATTTCCTCGGATTCAGCTCGCACAGATTAATCGCCGAAACTTCATTCACCGTTGTAAATCATCTTATTCGCAATTCTATCACAACGCTGACATGTAGTAATATCTTTGACATTCTTGTCATCGTCCTTGATGTTATGCTTACAACCACGCATGTGATTTGATGTTCTGTATGTAGATAGGGTCGTACCTTCTTGCTAGTCTTACCTATATCTAGGAAGGTAGATATCATTCCTCGCGCAGCTTAAGATCCTTCTCACCACGGCGGTGCCTTCAAAACATGCAACGTTGGTTCTTCATCAGCTTCCATCAACTGGATGCCCTCGACGTGGAACTTGTCCTAATACCTAATTCTAAGTTAAATTGTAACTTCTCTTAGACAAATTCTCACAAGAATCGATCGCATATCTTCAAAACCACGTGAAAAGTAGGGTAACATACCCCGTCTCCATCGATCCGTCGATTCCTCATTATTGTATAATCTGAGAACTCAATATACCTAAAATGTTATGATATTCGCCTTACACTTTCTCAACGAACCTATCTTAACAACTCCAGATCGGATCCGCTAACCCTAATTCGCACTCAACTCAACTTAACCTGAGTATGCCTAGGATCTTTCCTATCCTGTACGACCTATCATTCCTATCTTACTATAACCTATTCTTATTTCAGTGACCAATAACCTGCAGCTCTGATACCAAACTGTAACACCCCAAATCCGGGGTCAAGATTTGGTGTCACTAAACAATCCTTACATATAATAAAGAAATAAATAAATAACCCCTTGAATCCGGATCGTTTACAGGTTATGGTATGAAACAAGAATCTAATCTTCTACAACTTACAACAACTAATATATAATTATAAATACCTCTGAACTAATGCTTGAATCATATTCTTCTAACTTCTTCAACCTCTCGCGGCGGAGATTTCTCGATCTTCTGCTGTCTATCTAAGCTATTCATTTGTATCCTTATCTGTTTCTGGCAGAAATAAGAATTGACAAAGCAAGAGTGAGCCAAAAATGCCCAGCAAGTATATAATTTGAGTCTTAAACATTAATTTCAAAGAAAACTTTCAGACAAAATCTCGGAAATATTTTGAAGAGCGAAACACGAAATCATTTAAAGGATATACTTTATCAACTTAAAATCAATTTGATTTGCATTGCTATAAATCACATAGGACATAATGACATTTTTGTCAGAGCTTTTAGAGATCGCGTGTTTCCAAAATAGCTTCTGATATCATTTCATAATTGAGCAATGGATGCAATAACTATTCGTAAAACGACGTTCAAGAAATTCCTAACTATTCAGTATCCATCATTATCGACTAAGTTTCCATAGACTTAGCCTGCTAAACCAGCCTGATAAGGACGGGTTGAATAATTAAGAAGATCTCAATTCATTCGAGATCCTAACTATCACTGAGCAACTAATGCTGCAGCAACAATCTGAACCTCGAATATACTTAGAAACATTGTAATTTCCCGAAACTGAGGGCTAAGAAAGAATAACTTTAACCCATAATCACCTTTTATTTCAAGAGGGAATGCCATTAATGGCGAACAACAATAAATTGGACTGAACACTAGAAACCAACATATGCACTATAACCTGCTGATCAGTCAGGAGATAGTGCGGATCTATACCCAACTGCATAGACCCAACCAACATATGGGGCACCCAGGCAACTATGGCCTAAAGGGTCCGGTCCATCTCCGGCCCATAGGATCCAGCTCATCACTGGTCCTTATATATATATATATATAGTAACTATCCAGTCCGTGGAGTATTTTGATATCAAATCATTTTAATTTCAACACATCCCAAATTAGGGTTCACAAATAACCCGAACGAATGGGTATTTTCTCAAGAGAGCAATCGATAATATAGGAACAATAATGAAAAGAACTGGCATAATAAGAGTAATTGCAGCGAAATATAAAACAGTTAACTATTCTGAACTTAGAATAGGAGCGAATAAATATTTGCAGTATTTAAAAGAAATTCAAGAGTACTTGCAGTATTTTAAAAGAAAAAATCCAGAATACTTGCCTCAATAAGCTTTAACCGTTATTACTGGTTGACTTTGGTTCGACTTAGATCGTTTGGCTTTATCATCCACCTACTATCCTATTCTCGAGACGATCCCAACATTCAGACCCTTTGGTTGGAACTTTGTTGATCTCGACGTCTAATCACTAGATCGATCCTAGTCCGATGTCACGTCTCGGGTCTTCCGTCTAAAACCTACAGGGTTAAAATACCCTAATTCAGATGACCGCTTAAGCTTAACATCAAATCGTTATCCTATTCGACCCATACGATTTCATATTCAAATTCATATTTATATGCATTATCGAAATACACATAGCAATTATGGTCCACATCTTTGAAAATCGGTTCGGTATTTAATTTCGGAAAATACATATATTTATCATTTTGAAAATAAGGTAATTGATTATTCTCGAAATATCTTGTCACGTCACGTAAATAGGTTTCATATATTTATTTATTTTCGCTCGACGTCTCCGATAGTTATAGGTTACGTTCCCGTATTCTCGGAATTAATTTTCCCGAAAATCGGGCAGCGTTTCCTCTATTTATCGGCCTACCCGTCGAATCAGTTCGACGTCAAATCACAACACAACAATCAATCCAATCCATCATTCGCAATCCCAATCACCGACACAATTCAATTATTAACTATTTTTATTCGTATTTTTATTCATATTTTTCATTTCGCAATTTATTTTATCAACTATTTTTATTTGATTATAATTTAGGACTCAGATAAAAATCATCATCGCCCACCGTCGGCTCACCGAGGCTCATCGCCGACGGCGGTAAAATTTTGCGGGTACCAGATAAATTTTCGGGTTTCCAACGCAAAATCCCACCGATTAATTCACTTATTCCCGCACGAATAAATTCATTTCACGAAACCTTAATCAATTCGTTTTCCTGCAGAAAATAAATAATCAAATTTAATTAATCGTAACAACACTGTAACAGGCAACAAAACTGTAATCAAACAGATACACGCGCGCTACACGCGCCTAAACGGAAAAGGCCCAGGCGGCCTGAATCCAACAGAATCAGGTGGCGCAGGAAACCCACGATACACAGACACCCACAGAACACACCAGCACACACATACAAGTACGTATGTATATGTATATCAACAAGCGAAAACGAAATCGAACCCAACCGGAAATAGGGACAACACAACCGAAACATCGGCCACACACACACTTAAACACACACAGTTCGTAGCATATACACAGAGGCACGCGCACAAATATATATATATAAGGCGACAGGGATAGGGCTGGGAAAATCACCGGAATTAAACCGGAGAAGAAGAAGACAAGGCGGCGCCGTGAACCGGCCGGAAAATGAAGAAAATAAACGGGGAAAAGACCGAACAAGAAAGGAACGGGAGAGGAGGGATTGAGAGATTATCCGAGTGATTGCAGAGAGAGAGAGACCCGAGATAGACCCGATAAAAACGAGAAGAATGGGGTGCAGGGGAAATAAATTTGGGGGTTTGGCTTCTGTGTTTTTTTTTTTTCCTTTTTGTTTTATTTCCTTTACTCTACTTCATTCTCAATATTATTATGTTTTGTATCGCAATTATCGATGTCAACAAACGATTTATAGGTAACATTCATCCGAAAATTTATAAGAACAACTTTAAAATTCTCGAGATAATTAAAACTAATTATCATAAAATTTTTATAATTTTAAAATTATTTTTGAAGCATTTTGGAATTAAATACATATTTTACAATTAATTGAAATCAGAAAATCATTTAAAATTAAATAATTAATAAAATATTAATTTCTAAATTTTATAAACTCCTAAAAAGAATAAATAAAATTATAAAACAACAAAAATAATTTTAGGAGCAATTTTTAGCATTTATGAGAATAAATATTCAATAAAATCATTTTAAAATAAATTAAATTCATACAGCTCGATAATTAATTATAAAATTAATCTTCGCGTCTAACAATTCACAAACAATTAATAATACAGCAACACATAGCCGACAGAACCATCACACATTTTATTTATTAATAATTCAATAATTACATTTACATATTGGATCCGAAAATAGGTTTCTTAGCCGCTAAGTAACTGAAAAGACAATACGATTTTAATACCAAAATTGGATAATTATCAAAACAGAGCTTCCTATAAAATACTTTATACGAAATTAAGGTGATAATGTCTCGCTTTTTGAGATTATGAATTCTTATCGATATATGAAATGATTTGCGTATCGAAAATTTCATACCGGTACTCCTACAGGTCAAATCGTAACCCGGATCGAAAAAGTCAAAACACGGAAAATGTTCGGAATTACCAGATTAGGTTAGCAAGGAGTTTTCGGAAGAGTTTCGGGTTGTAAAAACGTAAAAACGATTGAAGTCGGACGATTCCCGGCTTTATAAAATAATTTTTTATAATTAATCAGAAAATAATTAATAATTCATAAATCATTATAAAATCATCTAACATTCCAAAAATTTCCAGAAAAATACCTTAATTATCTATGTTTTATTCTGGACATATTAAAATTAACATACTCGCATCTTCTTACATACAAACATCCAAATATTATTATCAAACACCAAATAATTCACCAAAATTCATATAATATTCACATAATAATCATATATTGATATAAATAATTATACGATATTTCCCGGATGTTACAGTATGTCTCATATATTTTTAATATATATTTTTTAATAAAAAATAAATTCTACATATAATAATTTTTTTATATGTTAAAAATATATACACTTATATAAATAATATATACGTGTACTACATATTTAGATAATTTATAATTAGCGTATTTCGATTTATTTCGAATTCAAAATTAGAACTTGACCCATTTTTCAAAAAATACTCGAAATTTAACTAAATGATCTGCCCGTAAATATCACGTCACTACCTAGGTTTAATTTAAATTACGAGTTTGACTAGAAAATTTTACCAACAAAGAAAGGTTTTGTGATATCTTATGTCAATAAAAATGAATGTCTTTGAGGTCTTTATAAAATCAAGTCAATTGATAATTTGTATCAAAATTACTAAATTCAAAATCAGAATTTTACCCATTTTGAAAAAAAATCGAAATTTGACTACATGACTCGACCGGAAATACATCATCACTATCAAGGTTTAATAGATTTAAATTACGAACTCGACGAGAATATCTTACCAATAAGGATAAACTTTATAATATCTTATATTAATAAAAATTAATATTTTTGAGTTTTTTATACGATCAAGTCAATTGATTTTATGTATCAAAATTACTAAATGATTGGTTTTACATTATTATATCTCGAACTTGACCCAATATTTATATATATTCAAAATTTGACATGAGATGTCACAAGTTCCGTTAAAACTACGAAAATATACTAAATCGATCTATTTATTAATGTTTTACTTTAAAAAATTGAGGTTTAAAATATTATTCAAAAATGGTGACTTTGCTCCTAAAGTTCTATTTTTTCACTCTTTTTAGAAAAAAATAAACTACAATTATAAAGTAAAATTAATAATTTTCATTAACATGTTATTTGAAAAATGGAAATACATTTTATGCTTCTTCATAAATAAATAGTTTATTTATTGCATTATTTAATTACAGATATATTTATATTCAAATATTTGTGAGACAAATCCTAATTTTATATTATTCAGTTTAATATGATTATTATAAGTAATCATATACATAAAATCCCTATTTTTTTTGGAGTTCGGGAGTCCAAAATCCTAACTTTATATTACAATCCAATCTAATGGTTCAGGTTTTATGTTTCCAATAATTTAAAAACTAAAATAATAAACTACAAGATATAAACTTGTGTTATGTTGTTATATCATTAATGTTCGACAAGTTGAATATTTACGTGTTTAATAACGTGAATATGTATGTTCTTCAAACTGATCATGTTATATAAAATCATATGTTCTGCAATGTTCAACTTGTCAAATGCATGAGATTTGTAAGATATTTATTAAAATAGTGATATTTGTAGATATATATATATGTATAAGAAACTTGAAAAATTATAGAATTCAATATTTTGAAAAAAATATATCTTAGCAATAATAAATTTACAAAAAAAAATTAATGTTGGAAAATATTGTACAACTATTTTAAATTATTTCAAAAAAGGTTAAAACTCTAATGTATCGTACAATTTGATTTAATCCATGTTATGCTATCTTAATAAAAAAATTAATGTTAGTCGATATTTTGAAAGGATCAACGAGTTCAACTAATAGTTAAAAAAATCATCAAACTGGAAATATTTAATTTTAGAAAAATAATATACAATGTTATCAAGTTACTATAAAAAGAAATATTAGAATCATAAATGAAAGACACTTCAAAATGATTTGAATGATGATATTAGTACAATTTTATCTTCAGATTCTTGAAAAAAAACTTTTGAATATTAGTAGTTAGTCTTTACGATATATGAATTATTTTTATGTCACATGCATAACTGATGTTATGTTGAGTAAAAATAGATATTGCTTGATTGTCAGTGTTACTACGACTACGACATATAAATAATTGTAATTTATTTATTAGATAATTATAATTTTTGAATAATCATAAATACATATTTTTGGAGTAATTTACCGAATAACAATTAGATATATACAAGACCAAGATATCTAGCATATAAATAAACGAGACCAACATAATTTACTCGAAAATATAATAAATAATAATTTACATACATGCACACATATGTGACTTTATATTTACCAATATTAAAAGATTCAATTTTAATGGTGTATTTCAGAGTTATTGATATATATATATATATATATATATATATACTAGAACAAAATAACAAAAGTCTTTTATATTCTGAAAATAGGAATGATCAATTAAATTTAAGTTTTGTTCAATGTGTTAAATACTAAATAGATTATATTAATTTTAATTTATGAATTGACAATTATCTGACATCTTATAAAATTAACTTTTTATAATAGAGAGGATTAAAGCTAAGTACACGGCCGGGATCAACTTTAGTTAATGAATTAAGACATTAGTAATGATATTAAATCAACATAAATGTTGAATTAAAAAATAACATTTTTCTTAAAAAATAAACTTATATTAATTGTAATGTAAACTTTTTTCAATATTACGATTGCAGCTCTTGACCACTTTAATTATGCATTACTAGTCATTTTAAATTAAGTAAGGTAGTTATAAATTAGTAATGACTTTAGTAATAAAATATCTCATTACTCCAGGTTTATTTGACCAAAACTAAAAAATTTACTCGACTCTGCAATATACATATATGTTAATTTTTAATTTCTTTTTATAAACATATTGATAATATTTGATGGATTAACTTCAATCTTTTCCTTTTACAAGTACACACGTACAGTGACTATCCTGCTTGTATTCATTTAGTAAATACAAATTACACGATATAAACAAGAAAATATGTATTATGATTAATAAGATATATTAAAAATGTTATGAACGTTATTAATGTTTTACATGAAAATTATACACACTGATAGATACTAAAATTGTATTTGATATGTTTTAGACGTTATACAATATTTATCAATAAGAAAACGATCAAGAATTTTACTAATATAACTGTATGGTATAAAAAAAATCTAGAAAATGACCCGTGTCTCGCACGGGTTATTATGCTAGTTTTTAATTAACGAACACCTTAAATTCACGAATACACAGCGATTGAGAGTTACGGAACATAAAAATACTAAAAGTCTACAATTAGGTATCACTACACCACACACAATTATTATATCAATAGTTTATATTTCTAAAACTCTCTACCATCAATGGTGTAATTAATATACTCAATGCAATAAATATGATAACTAGTATAACTTTTTTAAGAATATTACAATTTATTAATATGCATAATTTTTTTAAAAGTGGATAGTTATATTGAAACGGATGGAGTATTTTTTAACTTGAACAAGACTGTGATATAACTGTATCGCAGTATGGATACGCATATCAAGATATATATATATATATTAGTGATATAACAAAAATATTTTATTGATATAACAAACATTTCAAAAAAAAAAATTTATTTGATAAGTTATTTTCACAGTCAAATAGCAGTTGACCTGAATTTTTTCCGGCTCGGTTTGGCTTCGCTCGGCTCGTTTATTTTCGCGAACAAACTCGTGTTCGGCTCGTTAGTTAACGAGGTCAACCTCAAACATGATTTTTGTTCGATAAGAAAGCTCGGCTCGGATAGGTCATAAAAAAAAAAAACTCGGTTCCGTTCATTTGGGGAACAGTTACCATGATAATAGAACAAAGTTTAACAAAATACCAAATGAATTGATTAAACCTGCACCATTTCAGAAGACCATATGATCGGCACTTAAAATCCATTCATGCTCTTCACCTGAATCTCGCACAAGGGTAACATCCGATATCCGAACTCCATGACTAAAATCTCGCCTTCACTTTTAACAGGCTCAGGATGCAACTCAGTACATTCACATTTTGTAGCTTGAAGCGATGTCATAAAGCATTGGAATCTTAAAGAGTTTCTACTTTCCCTACCTAATGATCATAGTTCCGTCCATGTTTCTTTGTAAGGACTAAAGACTGTGTTCCAATGACAAAAGAGTGTTTTATACAAATTTTTGTCTCTTACTTCTGTAATTAATATTGACAAACAAAATATAGTATTCCCCCGTCTTTTTCATTTCTTTACGGTTTCTTTTTTGGGATATCTTATTCATTTCTTTACATTTCAAATCTTACCAAAAATAGTCGACGTGTCCCCCTTTTCCCACTCTTCTCCATTTTCATACTACTTTTACTCCACTATCTCTCTTTTATATATTAAAAATCAATGGGTCTCACTAGTCCACCCACGTTTCTTTCTCTTTTTTACTACTTTATACATATTTTTTAATCTCCGTGCCCAATTTTTTTGATAACAAATCAAAAGGACGGAGAGAGTAGGGCTGTTCACGAACCGAGCTGTTCGCGAACAAACTCGAGCTCGGCTCGGTAACAGCTCGGTTCGTTAAGAAAATGAGCTCGAGCTCGAGCTCGAACACAAAATTGTGTTCGTTAAGAAAACGAGCTCGAGCCGAGTTTTTTTATGTTCGACTCGAGCTCGGTTCGAACTCGTTCGACTCGAACTCGGCTCGTTAAAGCTCGAAATAAATATAATATTTTCAAAATATTTTAACAATACATAACCCAAGTTATACATATATACAGAAAGATGGAAAGGTGGAGAGACACAGGCTGTGTCACACACCGATGGAGAGAAACGAGGATACAGTCATACAGGTACTGAACTATTCCCCCATATCGCAACTAAATTGTATTGCTTCAAATCAATTAATACAATCAATTAACAAACATGAATAACACTCCAGATTACTTCCTGTTCTTCATGTAACACCGCATATGATTGACACAATTGTATGTATTTGGTGTTTAAGTATGTGTGTTCAAACTATTTACGCCGGAGATGTGTCTAATTGTATGTGTTTTGTTTGTGTTTAATTGAATCTAAGTATTTGATTAGGAAGAAGAAGCAGCGGCAGCAAATATGAGAGGTGGTGAGAGATAAGAAAAGGAAGTAGGTGATTTCTAGGTTAATATTCTTGGATAATGGACTGGGCTTGAATTTGGGTTGGTGTTAACGAGCTGTTCGTTAAAAGCTCGAACTCGGCCGTGTTTGGCTCGTTAGTTAATGAGCTCGAACTCGAACACGTTTTTTTGTTCGATAAGGAAACTTGGCTCGGCTCGGTTCGTCAGAAAAAGAAAGAGAGCTCGGCTCGTTTATATCAAAACTCGGTTCGACTCGGTTCGTGAACAGGCCTAGGAGAGAGTATAAATCAATCTCATGGAGGAAGATGCAAATCAAATTCCATCAGGCAACACCAATCAGCTTGAAAATTAATTTGCCAGCTATATTTATCTAAACAACCAGTAACAGTAACAGGCATATAACTGCTTAATCCAAGAGACTCGAAAACAAGGAAGGACGCCCTGTGACCGGCATACAACTGCTAAAGCCACGAGACTCGAAAACCAGTAACAGGCATACAACTGCCAAATCCATGAGACTCGAAAACAAGTAACAGGCATACAACTGCTAAATCCAAGGAACAGGTACTACTGTGATGTGGCTCGTTTTTTCTCAACTTCAGATGTATTCGACAATCACATTTGCGGAATTTTGAATAAAATTATGCTTATATACCTCCATTCCTGACATTGTTTCATACAAGTCCAAGAAACCTTAAGTACTATCAATACCAGACGAAGAAGAAAGCCGAGATTACCAAATTAAAAAACTTCAATATTCAAAACATGAGAAACTTTGTACATATCTACACCTTCTGCCTCGCCTACCCCATAAATCCTCTCTATAAATGCACCAGGCATGTTTCTGATCCTGAGGGATTCCAGGGCTGCTAGGCATCGCAACCCTTCTGGAAGCATCTCCAACTCTACGCAACAATCAATCTCTAAAAACGATAGATTTGGCATGGCTCCTTCTTCCACCCTCCATTGCTTTAAGCCCTTCAATGAGTACATATATAACACTTGAAGTTTGGGGAAGCCTTTTGCTGTACATGCCATTTCTGTTCCCAGATATGCATCTCGATTCAAACCAAGTTTGCGTAGGTTGGGAAGTTTCTCCAAAAATATCATCGGGTCTTCCTCCATTCCACAACCGGATAGCATTAAATAACTAAGACACGAAGAAGAGAGGCTAGTGGTGTCGTACTCCTTAGGAAATCTGCAGATAGGACCATACATTACTAGTATATTAATGAAAAAACACTCCAGCCATGACTTCAAACAGAATTCATCTTCACTACCGATGAATATTTCAGAGTGGCGCAATTCCCTGGACTCGATAAAATCAAGAACAGATTTGCCTGAAACAATATCCGTCTTTGTGCTGAGAATTGCACTCAAAACTTTAAGCTTACTTAATCCAATCAGGTCACTTAGATCGCAATAATCTGAGTCAAATTTGTGTATCACTTCTAACTCATCTAACCCCTCAAATCTCAGCTTCTCAACTTGAAACATTTGAGGAAGGTGCAAGTACTTCAAGCGCTTCAGCTTCCACAGAACATTTGCCATCTTACCTGCTTGAGAACCCGCAAGATCAAGGATTTCCAAATTTCTCAGGTTACCGATCCAAGATGGCAACTCTTCCACCTTACATTGGTGTAAACTCAGACACTTAAGATACACTAGCTCTGATATCATTTTCATATCCTGCTTAGTCAATTCAAATTGCTTCACTGTCAAAATTCGGAGCAATTTAAATTTTTGAAGACTTAGGATCTCGTCAGGCCACAAGAAATAATCTTTAACAGAACCGGGGAAGCCTTTAACAATGAAAAGAGACCGAACATGTGAAATCATATCTTTATCACAAGTTCTTAACATCGATTCATTATATGAATTAATGCATAACCTGCGTGCTATGCTTGCTCTCAATTCATCCTCAGATGGGAGTTGTGAATGAACAACCTTGATGAAATTTTCCTCCATAGCTTTAGACAAACAAAAATCTCGAATAAGATCATGAACACTACATGTTTTGTACTTTGACCATGACTTCCCTTCATTTTTTCTTTTCTTAACTTGAACAAGACTTCGATGTGCTAGTTCATCCATAAAACTTTCAGCAATCTCTAACAACATCTTTCGTTCTGATTTATGTTCCACCGATATCAAACCTTCTGCCATCCAAAGGATATAAAGTTTCTCGGTCTTGATAACTTCATCCTCGTTAAAATTAGCAAAACAGAGAAAACAGTGTCTCAAATGAGGAGGTAAACTATCATAACTCAACCCTAAAACTTGTCTCACCGTGTAGTATTCATCATCTTTGCTTACTGAGCCTTCGCTCTGTAGCAAGTAAAAAGAAATATCTTTGTTTATCGTCTCCCAGTCTCGCAACAATTTGCCATTAAGAATTCCTCCTATGGATGAAATAGCTAATGGCAAATGTTTACATTTTTCAACCATGCTCTTTCCTAATATTTCCATCCGAGAGGCTAAGATTTCGTCTGCAAACATGAAATATAACACTGTTATCAGGGCGATCACTAATAACATAATGAAATTAATTAACTATTTTGTCAATTCTAGAAATACAAATAAAATCTTATTATTTTTTGTGTATATTTAGTTTAAAATTATAATATATTATTTACATTGGAGCACTGTTCTAAAAATCCTCGGTTCAACCGATTAATCCCCTGCAAGGTGTAGCCAACCGATTCGATTTTTTAAATCCGATTAATCTTTACGAAGTTTGGGGTTTAGTGAAAATTAAGAATTAAGAATTAAGAATTAAGAAGGAAGATGGTTCTTACGGTATAGGTAAGTCCAATGTCAAGAAAACCATGAGCCAAGGTATTGTTCCGCTTAATTTTACGTACTTTTATGTATCATTGTATATCAATTTGTACCTAGAACACTAAAACATGCACACACAAGCCTAGAGTCTTTTGAGAAAATAGTCTCTTCATTTTTTGAAATGAGGGTAAAAATGCTTACGACATTATAACCTCCATAGACACTGTCCTAGACTCCCTAGACACTGTCCTAGACGGTATTTACTGGGTACGATTGATTGATTGATTTTTAATCCGATTAATCCCCAAATTTCAATTAATCCCAAATCGGTATCTCGACCGATCTTCTCACGACTTTTACAACAATGCATTGGACTTGGAGTACTAAAAAGCATATATTTCTATCAAGACATGCATCGAAAAACAGTAAAACAACTTGTATCCAAGTATTACTTATGATAATTTACTGCACATATGTACAAATTTATCAATATAATATCACCAAATAATGAAAAAAGAGGTATTCCAAGCTAACCTGAGAATATGTGACTTATTCCTGCCTTTTTAGAAAGAAGTTGCCAGCCCTCCTCTGTCGTCAGACCCTCGATTCTATGAACAAGACCTATTCCCGCAACTGTTTCATTACGAGTCGTGACTAAAATTTTGCTACCACTAGCAGTCTCTCCAACCGGAAATGCATCCTTCAGTAGTCTCCAAGAATCAATTGTCCAGATGTCATCAAGAACAACCAGACAATTATATTCTATCTGAACTTGATAAAGTTCTCCCACCAATTCTCCATTGTCCATATTAGTAACTTCTTGCTTTCTTGCATCAGGGATGAGTTGTTTCAACGCTTCCTTGAGAACTTTCTCGCGGTCAAATTGTTGAGTAACACAAACCCACGCTAATTTCTGGAAATGAGCTTTAACTTCGCAATAGTTGTAAAGTTTCTGAGCAAGAGTAGTTTTTCCTTGCCCACCCATCCCGCAGATTGAAACAACTTCACAACCTCTGTCTTGCTTCTTCAAACTAGAGATCACCAGCTTTAGTTCCTTCTCCATCCCCACAAAATCTTTTTCAATGATATGAGAATAGAATACCCTCTTATTACTTGTTGGATTCGAGATTTCTCCTTCTTGTAAACCTTTTGTAATACCATAACTGGGTAGACTAGTTCTGAGATTCGCCATCTCGTCTTTTATAGCATCGATCTCTGAGGAAATGTTGCGGCGACTTACTCCTTCACTAAGCATGCAAGCAAATCTACGTAACATCTTCTTGAAGCCTGAGTTTTGGATCTTTGTAGGAACTTCAATGGCAAAAGTCTCGATAACATCTTCTATTCTAAAAGCAAGCTCCCTCATTTCCGCCACCCAGTTTTTTACTCTTTCATCTTGGTTTTGTTTCTTATCAGCTTCCTTGAGGAAACATTGCATTCGTTTCAGCTCGCGTTGAATTTCCTTAACTTTGTCGCTCACTCCATGTAAATGTTTGATTTCGGAGATTAACAACTCTCCCAGTCTTTCCACGGCGAAAGAGACGACTGTTTCAGCCATAGAGACAAAGAGAGTTGAAGAAAAGGAAATTTGTTAATGGGGACTTTTCATTGTACAGGTTTGTCTTGTTATATATTAGTCGTCGAGGAAGAGAGAACTTTACTTCTCCTTGGAAACAAGGGGTATGCTCGATCTAATGCACAACAGCTACCTGTAATTTTGTTATAGAAACGCATATTAAGAACATTAAATACGTTTCCAATAAAAAAACAGATAATCAATACTCTAATTTACAAAAATGAATTATTTTTAAATTAATATTCTATTTTTTTAAAATATATTAAGATTAAATTACAGGGGTGTGGCTAAAATATACACAAATTTTCAAAATATTGGCCGCACTTTCATATTTACGGAACGGTGACCGAAATTCCATTCCGCCTTTAAAAAACGTGGCTGCCGTCAAATTTGTACTAACACCGTTAACTTATCAAGGATAATTGGATAATTCACTAATGTTTACCTAAATTATTTATTAAATAATTTCTATAAATTCAGACTAATTCATATATTTTTATTAATTAATTATTTAAAAAAAGATGGGTTGCAAACGGGTTAATAAAACAAATGCGGGTCCTAAGAACATCAGTCGGGGCTCAAGAACAAGCTGCCTGATATTTGGTTATCCAGATTCCGACCGGCTAGCCCAAGTCCGGTCAGGTTCTCCGAAAGCCTCGTACGAGACTAAAACTTCCCATTTCGCTTGTTTTTTTACCCATTTTCACTCCAAATCACATATCTAGTACTTGATTAATATCAAACAACAACACAACTCCCTGTGATTCATACAAATTCATTAATTATCAATATGCGCGAATTTATTTAAACTGGATTTGTTAGTGATCGGAGACGGAGAACATGAGCCACTGAAATCACATGTCTCAAAGAGGTCAAACCGACTTCTCAATTACAATTATTTAATTGGAGTTGGGGATGTGGATGCAGGTGGGAGCACCAGATAGAGAATCGTCGGAGAGAAAATGAAAACAGGAGAGGGGATTTTTTTTGAAGATGAGGATAATAATTGAAATTCATAAAAAACCAAAATTCATAAAAATAGTAAAAATCCAATTTTACCTTTAACTCTGTTAGATCGGTTAGTGATTATTTAACGGCAATACGACATACACGTTTTTGAAAGGCTGAAAGGAAATTCGACCACCATTCTGTGAATGTGAAAATTTTGCCAATATTTTGAAAATGAGTGTATAACTTAGCCACACCCTGTAATTTACTAATATATTAATATTTTAAAATGCCCATCAAAACAGACTCAAATATAGGGGATGACAATCGGGTAGGGTATGACAGAATTAATATCCAAATCCGAAATTTTTATTTATACCCGAACCCGAAAAATACCAAAAAATGAATATCAGAACTCAAGTCATCAGATTTTTGATATCCGATACTTGAAACCCAATTTTTTTTTTGAATTGTATATTCATACTAAAAACCCCGTAAACCGAACCCAAAATCGAAACACGAAACTTAACCCAAAATCAAAAAAATTGTATAACCATTAATATTACAAGTGCTTAAGAATGAACACACGAATTGCACGGAATAATTTTAATGTGACATATTCAAACACTCCGTCATAACACAACATTAATTGTATTATTATAAGTATAGCTAAAGTTTTAAAAAAAATAATTTAATTGAATAAATTTATAAGTTGAAGATATTTTGTTCAACTTATCACCAATTTAAATTATATAATAAAATTTCATTGAGTTTATTATTAGTTAATTTTTTAACATAAATATAAATATATGTTTTAAAAATTATACATTGATATATATAGAGTCAAGTTCTATGGAGACCACGTTTTCGTTGGAGACCACTTATGTTCTGCAACTAAAATCTTGCAAAACGTATTATTTTGCGAATAATGTTCAACAAAAATCATTATTTTATTCAAAATCTTGAATATCATACATGTACCGCATGTAGAACATCACAAAAAGTTTTATTCTACGAAACATGTTTATTTTGCAGAACATTTGTTCAAATTGCAGAACATACACATTATACTTATTAAACTTAAACCATTTTCAACAATTTTAATGAATTAGTGATATTCATATAACATACTTCACAATATAATATATTTCATATTATTTTGATTGCAGAGCATAGGTGGTCTCCGAGATCTCCGATAAAAATGTGGTCTCCATGAAATTTTTCTCTCTATATATATATGTATATATTATATTATATATATAATAATTTTTTCCTAATTTCGGGTTTAAATCGGATTTATATCGAGTTTCGATTTTCGAATCAGTATATCTAAAATCTAAATCCACAAAAATATTCGGATATAACAATTAAATTGACATCCCAATCTAAACAATCGGGTTTCATAAGTTCATAATTTCAAATTTCAAATTGAATATCTGTCGAATTATTTGCCGGTCCCACACAAATAATTACACAAAGTCAAACATAATAGAAAATAAGAAGTATTTGATTTTCTCGAAGAGATGGGGTATTATAAATGCGAACATGGGATCTTTTAAATGAACATGCGTATAACCAGCAGACTACTATCCTGAACCCGCTGACTACTTCACATACCTAATACTCCACTTGAAATTATAAGTATTACTAACTTTATGCATGCACGAATGATTATAAATATTTTAAAAAAAAATCGAAGCCAATAATTATTCTTTATTTTACTAAATTTTAATATAAAATTTTTGTTACTTCAATTTTTATATTTCTTAATTATTTTATACTTATATATTTAGTTATTATTATTTTTATATTTCATCATGACAACATTTGTATAATATATTATTCAAAAAAATATTACGCCTTTTAAAGTGTTACTAATCTGTATAACTGTATTTAACAATTATGCATAATTATTTTTTTATTTTATTTCAATATTTTAACATTTTAATAACATGTAATATATATTTGTACATATTTTTTTTTAAAATGATGTATTTTTCAAAAGAATTTTATTTTTCAAACTTGCCATTTAGTTGTTATTACATTTTTAAATTTGATTGTCACATATAATTAAAGGAGTTTGATCGGAAACTGAAAAGTTAGTTGCAGTTTGTACCTTACTATTTTTTAAGTGTGTTTTTAATAATATTTTATAATTTTTCAGTTTTTGTAATAACATTTAAAATATATACTTTACAATCTATTGTCGGTATTTTTTTTCATTTTATTAAATTTGTATTTTAGTTTAAATTTTATTTTAGTATAAATTGTATTAATTTTTTATAGTTATTATATTTTTTTCAAAATTTATTATTTATAGAATTTGTGACATTCATAATTAAACATATAGTACATGTTTTCATTATTTAATACTATAAAAAGTTAACTTCAGTCATGCACATGAAAATTTATGATTAATTTTTTACATAAGAATTAGTTTTGGAGAAAATAAGTTGACTTATTTACTTTTTGATATGAATATCTTTTACCAAAAATATTATTGCTTTTCATTCTAATAAATTTATTTACATGATGATAATGATAATATTAATGACTTGCTAACCATAAATATAACATAATAGCAACACTCTAAGGAGAAAGGGGTGTATTTTATTTAAATTATATCAATTCTTTATAGTTATTATATTTCTTTTCAAAATTTAATATTTATAGAATTTGTGACATTCATAATTAAATATATAGTAAATGTTTTAATTATTTAAGAATATAAAAGTTAACTTTACATTGTGTCATGCATAAGAAAATTTATAAATAATTTTTTACATAAGAATTATTTTTGATAAAATGAGTTGACTTATTTATTTTTGATATAAATATCTAATTGTCATAGTACTTTTTTTTTACTAATCAATTGTTGTAGTACTTTTAAATGTATTCTTTTATAATTTTATTTCAATTTTGAGTTATAATAGTTTTATATTTTTTTTATATTTCTTCCTAATTTTTATGTTTTATATGATTCATGTATTCTAAATTTTTTAAAAGATAATTTTCTTATTTTACAAAATGAAACAAAATATATGTAATATTATATACCTGAATTCAATCTAGATGTATTACTCATTTTATAAAATTAAAATTAAAATTATCTATTCAAAAATATTTTAAATCAAATTTACCCATTCCAATTTTTTTAAGAAAATAATACTACTTTAAAAAGGCTAACAAATGATTTCTTAATTGTTACTTATATTTACAAAATGAGTTGGTTTATTTACTTTTTAATATGAATATCTTTTATCAATAATATTATTATTTTTTTATTCAAATAACTTTATTTACATGATGATAATAACATACTATAAGTATATAATAGCAACAAACCCTAGATATGGTGATTCATTATTAATTATAATATTATCACCAATACTTAATTAAAACATTAGCTCTGACGATCGAACCAAGCCATTTTATCTTCTTTACTCCTATCTAGTATATAATTATGGTCCTATAATTGATACAAACTAACCATCTTTTACTTTTTGAAAATGAAACTTTGGCCTAAGCTGACTTTTTATATCAACTCAAATGTTTTCCTTTTTATATGATTTACTAAAAGCACTATCCATAAAAAAAATGAATTTACCAGAAATACTAAATTTTCTAATTTTTTTTTCAATTTTACTATCTTCTAATTTTTTTTTGCAAAAATACGGAATCAACCAGAATCACCCCAAAATTAAATACGATCGGGGACCGAAGGGAGCCCGGTCCCCGCCAACTGCGAAATAACCCCAAAATTTTAATATAAAATTTTAAAATTTACTATCAAAAATTTGCTTGGTCCCCCTCGATTTAAAAAAAAAAATTGAAATTGAGAATTGATTATACAAAATTTTATTGATTTTGTTAATTATTTCATTCAAAATAATATTGATTAGATGGAAATCATAGAATTTGTTCATTAATTTTAATAATTAATAAATAAACATATAAGATAAAGATAGAACAATTTGAAATAAAAAAAAAGATGCTTAAAACTAAAGTAAAAAAACAGAACATACTTGTTCAGTTGTTCTGCTCCGGTCCAAAAACCCTCAATACACACTATACATACAAGTTACAAAATTACAATTCCTAATATCATCTTTCTTTATCTACTCTACCTTTACATCTAATCCGTAAATATTAGTAAGAGAAAAGAAATTACATCATATTTTCAACCCAAGAAGAAGCAAACAACTTGTGAAGATGAAGAACCTTCTGCCGCCTCAATTGAAGTCACCGGAGATGTTGAGCCTCTGATTTTTGGTGGGATAAACAGAAACTCCGAGCAAAATCCTCAAAATATAGAGATTGTTAATGAATGTATTGATTCTGAGAACACTGATGAAATTATTGATTTCAATTCGTTAATACGTGATCCTGGTTTGGGGAAACAAATGGAGACTTATCATCCAAATAAAAAAGATTTAATTAGGAGAGCATACATTGATCTTGGCCCATATCAACCTGTGCAAGTTTATCCCTTCTCTGGTCCAGAAAATCATCCCCGTCGATTTCAAAAGAGTTGGTTTGATAAATTTTCTTGGTTAGAGTACTCCCCAGAAAAAGATGCAGCATATTGTTTTTATTGTCTACTCTTGGTGATTTATGTCATGAATTGGTAACCACAGGGAAAGCTGATATGTATCAATTAGTTGATAGACTATTAAGGTTTGTCTTGACTCTTCCAGCATCTACTGCAACATCTGAACGAGTTTTTTCTGCTATGAAAATTGTGAAAACAAGTCTTCGCAATCGAATGGAAGATGAATTTCTTAGGGATGATTTGATAGTGTATATTGAAAAGGAGATTGCGGAGACCATTTCTGCCGATGAAATCATTGATTCTTTTTATTTGTTCAAAGAAAGGCGTGCACATCTCAAATAAATCGATATGTTTTCTACTTTTATTTATTTTGGTCCTCGAATGTTAGATTTCTGGTTCCGCCCCTAACGACCATGACATATTTATTTTAGTGGACTAATATATATGCACGAGGAGGGCTCATATACAAGAAAATAGAGTTCATTTTATTTAATAGATATTAACCAATAATATAATAACATATATAATTATTAAGAACCATTTTGAGAACTCTTTCGAAACTCTCACATTTCTCTTCAATGGCTTAATAATTTTATGTACTAATTTTAGGCCCGTGGGCTCAGAATAATTACAGTGAATGAAAATATCATTAAAAATTGAAATCAGGTAGTATTAATTCTGGCCAAGTGTTTCCTCCGTCCCTCCTAATTGTTATCGTTTCTAAGAGAGTGTCGACACGCATTTTAAGATGAATAAAAAATATAGTTTTATATTTTTTAATTTTTTTTTTCTGAATAAAAGTTTAAACATTCTATTTTTATTCAGAAAAATAAAATTTTTTAAAAAATAAATTAATAAAACTATACTTAATATTCATCTTAAAATACGTATCAGACACTCTCTCGAAATTGAGAAATTGATCGGGAAAGAGGATTAGAATTTTAACTAGTCAACTATGTTTGAGATTTGAACCAGGAGAGATGATGAGTTGGCTGTGAGCTGGCATAAGCTGTTGGCGACTTAAAAATATACATTTTGGTGGGGGCCAAAATCTTGTTGAGTTCAGTAAAATCGAAAAATAATTGAGCAATAATCATTTTTAATTTGGAAAGGGACCATGATTGACACCATGAATGAAATTCATTAATTCACAACTCACAAGGTCTCAGCCAACTCATCTATTGATAATTGAATGAGCCTTTAATACTGATCAGGGATCAGCCCACACTACAGAAAAATGACAAACTTTTTTTTTTTTGGGGAAAAATGACAAACTTATGTTAGGTACAATTTTCCTTTGATTATTGAATTTTATACTCGAAATTTTACAGTCATCTTTTTAACTGGATTTGAAAGATGTTTTACCTATGGATTAATTAACCTGCAAATAACTTAGCCCAGTTGACTCCTTTAATTTTTTTGACACTTTGTATGCATGTTATTTTTAATATACGACGTTTAACTTTCTGGCACACATGTTTAGGAGGTTTGACCGTATAGTTAAAATAATTTTTTTTGAAAAATTACTTTTGTGAATAAAAGTTTTGATATCGTATTTTTATGCAAAAAAAAGAATTTTTTTTAAAATAATAATTCTAACTATGTGATCAACCCTCCTAAATATATGTATCAAAAAGTCAAACGTCATATATTAAAACATAGAGGGAGTAATTATTTTGAGAAATTTTTTATAAACATAGAGATAGAATACAGCCAGAAGAGAAAAGTTTGATTGATAGTCAGGATATTACAGTTATGTCCTAGAGAACGGTTAAATTACAGGACATCACGACTGAGTATCCGTAGAAAAAATGACAAAAATAGCCGATTTTTGAAAATTTTTAACAAAAATAGCCATTCTGAAAAAAGTGGCCAATTTTGACCGATTGAATACTCCACTGTTAGTTGGATATCCCAATTTGTATATAATACTCCAGTGGTAGTTGGATATTTCATATATGGGATACTCCACTGTCAGTTGGGTATTTTGTATAAAGTGGATACTACACTGTTAGTGTATCCCATCGGCTAAAATTGGCCAACTTTTCAGAAATTGGTTATTTTTGTCAATTTTGTGTAAAAATAGGCTAAATTTGTCCTTCACCCGTATCCGTATCCATTGGTTAATGATGATTTGGCAGGAGTTGGCAAATATCTTGGCCACCCCTCTTAGCCTTCTGATGAACATGAATGTTGGGTATGTGAGAAATTTTATACGTATCGACGCCTTCTGCCCCATCTATCCCACTTATCCTATCTATGAATACATCAGGCATGCTTCCAATCATGAGGGTTTCCAAGACATGGAGGTATCTCAACCCTTCAGGTAGCATCTCCAACTTACTGCAAGACACAATCTTCAAGGTATCGAGATTTTGCATGGCTCCTGCTTCCACTCTCCACTGTTTTAAGCCCTTCAAAAAGTTGAGAGATAAATATTCAAGTTTGGGAAAACCCTGGGCTGTGCATGCCATCTTTGTTCCTAAATATGCATCTTTAAACATATAAAGTTTGCATAGGTTAGGAAGTTTCTCCAGTATTGTCATTGGGTCTTCCTCCATTCTACAGTCGACCAACGTCAATTTACTAAGACAAGAAGAGAAGCGAGTGTGGTCATACTCCTTTGGTAATCTGCATATATAAGCTCTAATTTGTAAAACATTAATGAAACAACACTGTAACCATGATACCAAACTTAGTCCATCTCCAACACCAATAATAAGATCTGAGTGACGCAATTCCCTAGATTTGATAAAATCAAGAATAGGTTTGTCTGAATCAACATCTCTCAGGTAGAGAACTCCCCCTAAAACTTTGAGCTTGCGTAATCCAATCAACTCAAATGTATCACAATAATCTGTGTGAAAACCGTATATCACTTCTAACTCATCTAGCCCTTTGAATCTCAACTTCTCAACTGCTTCACAATCTAGAGGAAGATACAAGTACTTTAAGTGCTTCAGCTTCCATAAAACATTTGCCACCATACGCGTTTCAGACCACTTAAGATCAAGGATTTCCAAATTTCTCAGGTTACCTATTGAAGAAGGCAACTCTTCCATGGTACATTCGTGTAAACTCAAACACTTGAGGTACACTAGCTCAGATATGATTTCCATATTTTGCCTAGTAAACTGAAATTGGTGTGCTGAAAAAATTCGGAGCAACTTAAATTTTTGAAGACTAAGGATTTTGTCTGGCCACAGGCACACAACATCATCATCAACTGACTCGGGACCAACAACATAAAGAGACCGAACATGTGAAACCACATCTTTATTATAAGGTTTTAACATAGATTCGTCATATGGATTGATACATAACCTGCGTGCAATGCTTGCTCTGGATTCATCCTCAGATTGGGGCTGTAAATGAACAACTTTCATGAATTTATCCTCCTTAACTTTAGACAAACACAAGTCACGAATAAGATCATGAATACTGCATGTTTCGTTCTTTGACCATGAAAATTCTTTATCTGCATTTTTTTCAACTTGAACAAGACTTCGATGTGCTAGTTCATCCATAAAACTATCAGCTACATCCAACAACATCATTCCTTCTGCTTTATGTTCCGCTGATATCAAACCTTCTGCCATCCAAAGGATATAAAGTTCCTCGGTGTCAATTTCTTCATCCTCCTTAAAATTTGCAAAACATAGAAAACAATGTCTCAAATGAGGAGGCAGGCTATCATAACTCAGCCCCAAAACTTGTCTCACTGTGTAGTATTCATCATCTTTGTTTAATCCTCCCTCTCCCAAGTAAAAAGAAATGTCTTTGTCTATCATCTCCCACTCTACCACCTGTTTTCCATTAAGAATCCCTCCTATGGACGTTATAGCTAGCGGTAAATGTTTGCATTTTTCAACCATGTTCTTTCCTATTCTTTTCATCTGGGAGGCCACAATTTTGTCTGCAAATTAACATGTAGGACAGTTAAATATGCCATTAACTTATATAAACCACCAAGTACATAAATATAAACTAACCTGACGATATGTCACTAATTCCTGCTTTTTTAGAAAGAAGTTGCCAACCCTCCTCAGCTGTCAAACCCTCGATTCTATGAACATGGCCTATTTCAGCAACTGTTTCGTTCCGAGTTGTGACTAAAATTTTGCTGCCATGAGTAGCCTGTCCAAGGGGAAAGGCATCCTTGAGTCTTCTCCAAGAATCAAGTGTCCAGATGTCATCGAGAACAATTAGACAATTGTTTTCTTTCTGAACTTGGTAAAGTTCTTTGACCAGTTCCCCATCGTCCATATCAGTAACATATTTCTTTCTTGTATCATCAATGAGTTGCTTCAACGCTTCCTTAAGAACTTTTTCGCGGTCAAATTGTTGAGTAACAGAAACCCATGCTAATTTTTGGAAATGAGCTTTAACTTCGTTATGATTGTAAAGTTTTTGAGCAAGGGTAGTTTTTCCTTGTCCACCCATTCCGCAAATTGAAACAATTTCACAACCCTTGTTTTTCTTCTTCAAACTATAAATCAATTGCTCCAAGTCCTTCTTCATCCCCACAAAATCTTTTTCAACCATATGAGCATAGAACATCCTCTTACTTCTTAGGTTGACAGCTGAATTAGAGCTTTGTCCTCCATGTAAACCCTTTGTAATACCATAAGTTTGTAGACTTGTTGTGAGACCGGTGATCTCGTCTTTTATAGATTTGATCTCCTTAGAAATGTTGCGGCGACTTACTCCTTCACTCAGAATGCAAGCAAATCTGAGCAACATTTTTCTAAAGCTTGATTTTTGGTTCTTTGTTGCAACTTCCACCGCAAAAGTCTCGACGACATCTTCTATTTTAAAAGCAAGCTCCCTGATTTCAGTAACCCATTTCCGTACGCTTTTATCTTGAATTTGCTTCCTATCAGCTTCCTCCAAAAAGCATTGCATTCGTTCCAACTCACGTTGAATTCCCTTAACTTTGTCACTCACTCCATGTAAATGTTTGATTTCGGAGATTAACAACTCTCCCAGTCTTTCCACAGCAAAAGAGACCACTGTCTCAGCCATATCTAAAATGAAAGGACATAGACAAGAGATTATATAACATTTTATCGTAAGCACAAAATACAGAAAGAAATATACCGAACAATATAAACTGCATCAGTTTAGCAGCTATGACAATATTGAAATAAATGTGCAATATCTTGTAGTGATCGATAGAATACTTACCAAAATACTATTGCTTCTGAGTTGATGAATTGAATGGTCTGATATTAAAAATAAGTGAATATTTCTTCTTCTTTTTTGCTAAGTACCTAGGTGAATATTTCTATGAATAGGTTTCTCCTTATCTTGTAGCCAACCGAGAGAGATCGAGAGAGAGAGAGAGAGAGAGAGAGAGAGAGAGAGAGAGAGAGAGAGAGAGAGAGAGAGAGAGAGAGGGTGAGGGAGAGGGAGGGAGGGCGGGAGAGAGAGAGAGAGAGAGAGAGAGAGAGAGCGAGCGCGAGGGAGGGAGGGAGGGAGGGATGGATGGAGGCGGTACTGCATGCAAATATCACATGGCCATGGGGCCGTATAATGTGAAAAGAATCAAAGATATTTCCATGATAATGTACTTAACGACTCAAAATGTTCTTGAAATTTTAGCGTTTAATGTCCTAGCTAGGTATCACAGTTGTTAGCTGGTTTTCATCAGTTTGCTTTTGCTCATCTTGTTCGTACCTGTCAATTGGCTAATTAAGCTGTCCGGGCTGCTTGGTAATTCTATTTACACATCTGGTTGTGTATTTGTTACAATACACAACGACCCGATTATTCAAAAAGTTACTTGGTTTGGTAGAGAGAAAAGTCGGGACATCTATTCAAAGAGCTTTGAATACTGATCAGTGATCAGCTCCCAACGCTGCTCACCCGCCCCATCCCAATTCAGTCCCACAGTTAGAGTCGGCCAAACGAGCTGGCCGAGCGTGCCGGACCGAATTTTAAACGGGCCGATTTATTGACAACTGAAATCGTGAACGGCACGCGAGGATATACGGTTCGGACCGAGCTGGGCCGATTACAGAATTGGACGACTCGTGAACGGCACGCGAATAAAGCAAACGGTTCAGGCAAATAAGCGGTTAACAAATGAATAATTTGATTACCAAATTAGCACCCATGCCAAGTCATCTGGCACTCCAATGACACCACTCAATTCCAATAAATTGCTAACACCACGTGATATTGACACCCATCTTGGCACTCTGGGTTGGAGTTGCTTTTAACTTAAATTTAAGAGAGATCTTACTTGGGGTTAGTACACTGCAAATACCTCAACCCCGATGACTATTTTACTCAATTTTTTTGTCTCTTTTGCGTGCCAAAGTTAATTGATTATTATTTTGCGAAAAGTTTTGAGGTACGTTACAGAACCGATATGTGCGTGTGATTGAAAACAAATTTGAGATTATATATTTTACGTTATTTGTATTTTTTTAAAAATCAAAACAATTGTTCTCAAGTTAAAATGTATTCTCCATTGAACATGACCCTATTAAAACTTATTTTGAGATCTACAACCAAGACTACGGAATATGATATGATATTTCATCTTGTTTATTCGAATTTAATATTATTTTTATTTGAATATAATACAGACTCGAATATTACAAATCAAATATAAACCAAATTCGAATAAGGATTATAAATTTTTCTTATCCTAACACAATAGTCTATGATGCATCATAGACAATATAAACCCAAATTTCTACTGCTATTGTACTAGATTTCATAAACCCCAGATTTACAAAACTTAACACAATATAAACCAGATTTATATTGTGTTAAGTTTTAATCTGGAAATTACTTTATATATAAATATGACTGTACACGGATTTTTACGCTAGTATGACATGATATCTTATTTATTCAGAAAGATAAAAAAAATAAGCATTAATCATTTTAATCATTTTAATTTCGCAACAACTACGTAGAGATGCACAAAAAACTCGGGCCCGAAAATCTGGCCCGGCCCAATCCGGTCAAAATCCGGTCAAACCCGGCCCGGGATTCGGGCCTCGACGACCCTATATTTTTAGGCAAAGCCCGGCCCGGCCCGGCCCGGTTAAAAGCCCGGGATTCGGTCCGGCCCGATTAAAAACCCGAAAAAACCCGGTTATAATCTGATTATTTTAATATATTTTCTTATATATTTATAAATTCACATTTACTATATATATAAATAATACTTTAAACACATATATATTTACATATTTTTGATTAATAATAATATTTATATACTTCGTTGCATAAATAATGAAAGAATATATAATAAGTACACTATATATATTTGGATATAATTGTTATCATAACAATGATAAAACATATTATTCTACAAACATGTTTATTTTTTGCCGAATTTAAATATTTTCAACGGAGTAATGTTTTCATAAAATATTTTATGTAAACTAATATATGTTTACGATGATCTAGTTGCTAACATATGTATTCTTCGGAATCTCTAATAATACTCGATCCGATTTAAATTAAAAAAAAAACTCGGCCCGATCCGATCCGGCCCGGAAAAAAATTCCCGGTTAGGCCCGCCTCGAGGGCCCAAACGGACTCTGACATTTTCGGAAAGCCCGGTCCGGCCCGGTCAAAGTCAAAACCCGAAAAGTCCGGTCCGGTCAAAACCCGGACTTTTTAAGGCTCGATCAAAACCCGGCCCGGTGGGCCTTTTGTGCATCTCTACAACTACCTAAGCCAGGATATCTTGGCTCCATGAAATCCACAAGCCACAAGGTCTATCTTTATCTTTATGCTTAGTCTAGATGCTAAAACAGAAAAAATATAAACCTGTTTGATCTCCAAATATGTACATTTAAAGTCTCTACCTTGTTAATAAATACTAGTTGGTTGGTAACCAGCCAAGCACGGACCCGAAATTAAAAAATAATAGTATCACATTATTATTTGCATAAAACGGAAACTAATAATCCGTGCAAAATACAGATCTAAATGTAATATATAAAATGCTTTTTAAATATGTAGTTAAAAAAATCGAAATTAAGTGTAATTCTAAAATTTCACCATATAATTCTAGTTATGCATGTACCTAATTATTTACTTATATAAATCTCACATGTTAACTTACTAATACGATTATTTTAAAGTAAACCGACGCTTGTATGTTCAGCAACAAATAAAAATTTAAGAAAAATAAAATTTACAGAGAGCAAAAATTAATTTTTGTCAATTGAGATTTTATTACATAAAATTTTAAAAATAGTTGTATAATTTTATAGTGAGTACCAAGATTTGGGACCTAAACATGGTTTCGCTTATTAGTATAGATAGTTGATAATCCGTGCGAAACACGGGACCAAGACTAAAAATATTGAATTAATATTTGTAGAGAATTATTCATAATCCGTGCGAAACACAAATTAAATGTTACTAAAGGCATTTGTTATTACTTAATTATTTTTAAAATAATACTACAGAAAATAAAGTTTATAGAGAGTAGAAGTCAATTCGTATTAATAGTTTACTTTGTAGTTAGTAGTTTTTTAAAATAAAAGTAAAAATATGTTATTTTACTTAATTTAACGTAACTTAATAAATTTTTAATATAATTTATAAATAAATAAAGTTTACAGAGAATATAAGTCAATTCGTGTTAGTAGTTTGTAGTATGTACTTTTTATAAAATTCAAAATAAATATAAGTTCTTTTAATTAATTTAACGTAACTTAATAATTTTTTAATATAATTTACAAATCGTTTAAAAAATATTTTTATTTTATTAAAAATATAATAAAATTTACAAAGATTAGAAGTCGAGTTGTGTTAAAAACAAAGTTGATAGAGAATAGAAGTCAACTCAGATAAGTACCAAAATTTTGATACTTTGGTACTTTTAGCACCAAATTATACATGGATTCGATTATTAATAAAGAGTATAGAAGCCGTGCACATTAATAACTTTTATTAATAAGAAACCTTATTTTGGTTTTATTTATATTTTGGTGCCACCACCTTTTGATTTAACCTTTTATCTTTTAGATTATGATTAAGTGTATGATTTTTATTCTTTTTGATTTATATATGACTTATAATTCTATATGTATTATTTTTACCCGTTTTTTTAATTTTAGAAGCCATGCTTTTTTATTATTTATATAGGTTCGAATCCTATTTTATAATGTTTTAGAATAAATAGGTTCATAAATTGGCCCAACTAAATAGTTTCCGAAAAATATAAATCACGGTCAAGTAAATATGTCATGTGTTTAAATTGAAATATTTTAATTTAGAATTTTATTTTTTGGTGGAATTCCATTTTAATAAAATGATATGAATATTATAGACAATGTATTTTGGTTTCATCCCTAAAAAATAATAATTTGTTCAAACTGTATTATAATTACAACTTTATTTCCGTAGAACTCTAACTTATTTCTTCACAGGGTACTTGGTTTTATCTTAGTACAGTTAGGCCGTATTTTGGTTTCACTCCTAGATATTTTTAATTCTATTTCAGGTAAAGTTTTATGTTATTTTTTAACGAAATATAGATTGTTGGAATAATATTATAATTATTATATTTCTATTTTCCGTATAATTCTTTTTTATTTTTATCAAAATAATAAAATGGAATCATTTTTATGTCTTTTCGGACAACAGAAACATAATAAACTTTGATTTTGTTATTCTAATAAAATTTGAGTTAATGAAAATTACATATAATTTCAAAAGAAAAATTGTAATAAAAATACAATTTTATTTATTATATATTTTAGTTATAATTTAAAATTAATTTCTATAATTATTATTTAATATTAATATTTTTATATCAAACTAGTTTGAGTAAATGTCTAGTTCCCCTGCTAGATTATATTACATCCACCATGCCTTCTCAGTTAAATTCTTGGAAAACATGCATCTGAACTTTGAACTCTAAGATAACCAGCAGTTTCTGAACTGAGATGCTTTCTTATTGTCCGCATGCACGCTGCATTTTTGTATTAAATCATGAAGAAGATCTTCTGGGGAAATAGAGGCTTCCTTTGCATATCTTTCGAGTACCTTTATAGCAAATACAGTCGCTTAGACCTTTATAGCAAATACACTCGCTTCGACTTTTTGACAATAATAAACTTGGCAGGATAAAGAAAACTGTCTTTCACATATATAAGAGAATGGTACAAATGATGTTTTTATATATCTGCAAGACTTCAACTTCCTTAATACTTCAGGTATTTCTCAGAAACTTCTTTTAAGAAAAGAACTGAAGTAAACTCATACAAATCAAATGACATGAACATGAAGAGTAATTAAAAAGGAAATGGTACAGCACAGTTACTCATATCATTAAACACGTGAAATTCGATGGCTCGATAGATAAAATAATATTCTAACTGTCAAGGCAAATGGGACAGTCTCTTATGCAAATGGGACAGTCCCTTTACAAATGAGACAGGGTATGGGACAGTCTCAATTACACTGTCGAAAATAAACAACAGAAATAAAATGCAGAATGCTGAAAAACTGAAAAGTAAAAAAAAACACCAGAAGTTTTCACTTGGTTCGGCCCCTACACCTAGTCTATGGCCTACATCCAAGTCCCCATGCCAACTAGCATAGAGAATGTATTATATCAACTTTAATAAAAGAACTTACAATCTTTTCCTTGATTACAAATATAGCACCTGAAAGAAACCCTTTCCCAAACTACCTTGCTACCTAGCCCACTGCTATTCCTTAGCCTTCTAGCTACCTTGCTATACTTTGAAATCAAGCTTGCCACAACCCGGCACAAAGTTGATATGAATACACAAGTATAAGAATAAACAAATTGATTACAACTCAAACTAGGTTTCTTGTTTTTCTGGATATGAATATCTCGGGTATGAAACAAGAAAATAATTTCAGATGATGAAGGATTCTCGTGAAAGTGTTAGCTACAAATCTGAAATGAAGAGTTGTATTTATAAGCAAAGTTCTAACAGATTTATTTTCAAACACAAGATAAGATTGGAAGATAAGTTTGTTTGAAAATATTTGAATGAAACTTTTAAACTGATCTGTTAGTACGTTTGAAAAAGAGATAAATCAAGTAAAGAGATAAGGCTTGAGAGATTTAAACTTGATTTATAAGATAAGGTGGTGAGTTTGTTTGAGATAAGGTTTATCCAGATAAACAAGATTTACACAAAACCCTAACAAACCTAATCCTGAGAAATAGCCTCTGCTGGAACTTCTGAACAAACTGCAAACTCTGGACTCTAAACTGCTGTCTGATATGTTGCAATCTGAATATCATCATAAACTCGTAGATTAACATTCTCCCCCTTTTATGATGATGACAAAGAAAGCATAAATGCTCCCCCTATCAAAAACACTAAAGGCCTGTAAAACAGAGTTAGATACAACAGAATATTTTGCAGTTTATAATACATGCAATCAATATGATAATGAGACAACTAAAGACTGAATGAGACACGAGATCAATATGCATAAAAGAAACAGTCTCAATCAATAAATACTTAAAACATAACAACCCATCCCTAAACCAGGATGTCCAGTTGCAATAGTTATCTAACAAATCCAGAATATCAGTTAATCACAAAGTCATCCAAAAACATTCATCAAAAACATAAACCAACATCACAAAGTCATCCACAAAACATCCATAAAAAAACACCCATTCAGAAACATAGTCTTAACCAAATAAACTCTTAACCAAATAAACCCATAAACCCATCATCGTCTAAAAATATCAATCAAACATCTTAAAAACATCTCATAATTTCTCCCCCTTCATCATAAAAGGGTCCTCTAATCAGAATCGTCATCAACATGAACTGGAGCTTTGCCTTTGCCTTTGCCTTTGCCTGAACCAGAAGCCTTGTTCTGGGATGAAGGAAACACCGGAGCTGAGCCATACTCTGAAAATAGCTTGTCAAAAGCTTCCTGAGCTGGTGCCTTCCCGTCCCGTTCACGAAGCCATTCAAATATCTTAGCCTTGTATTCTTCTCTGATCATACCAAAAACTGAAGGTGGAGGAATGGCAGGGAGTGGCAGAGGAGCAGTGATTTCTTCTAGAGTACAATCTCCAATCCAATCTCTTTTCTTGTGCCAATACATCTTGCTCTTGTCTTGCATGGCTGACAACTGCTGAGATAAAAACTTAGTCTCTGACCCAAGCTTAAAAAACAACTTAACAAATTCCTTTTCCCATGCCTTAGCAGAGGAAACCATCCCTTCTTGCAGAGTCCCAAACTCAAAATCTATGGTCTTAGACAACTTGACATCAGAAGTATGCAATACAGAGAGTTTAGCATTGATATCATCCAAAGATGAACAAACATACTTCCTAAACAACTCAAAAGAAGCATTGAGAATACTAACTTCAGAAGTTAGTGATCCAAGAGTTTTGACAGAAGCAAAATGCTGATTAAGATTAGCCAAAGCAGCAGAATTTTCATTTAATTTGATCAACAGAGAATTAAGAAGAGTATTGGTAGGCTGATCAAAGGGGTCTGAGGCATAATTAGGAGACTTAGGAATACCACCAATATTCCTAGAAGCATCATCAAACAACAAATCATTTGATTCAGTAACTACGAGACCATTCGCAGTTAACACAGACAAGTCAAAAACAACATTCAAACTTTCTGATTTAGCAGTCTCAAAAGGAACACGAAAATACTGAAAAATCTTTGTTAACAAAGCAGGGTATGGAAGATGCATGGATTCATGTTTAGCACAATGATTCATGTTGGAAATAATCAATGAAGCCAAATTACAAGGGGTTTTCTTAACAAACACTGACAGAAGAATAGAATCCTGAAATGTTACTCTATCACGACCAGATTTACGAGGCAAAACATTCGAGTGAAACAATTTAAACAATAATAAGCACATAGGAGTTAAATCAGTTACCAATGGTTTGACAGACACAGAAACAAAGTTGTTACCGAGAATAGCTTTGAGTTGTTCCTCATATTGCAATCCAGGAATCTCGTCAAACGCCTGATGAGTGGTAAACGGGCAGGGACCTTGATCGGATACGCCTGTGAGCCTGGCCAGCAAATCCGCCTTAAAACAAACTGGACTACCTTTCACCGAAGAGAACACAATATTGTCGGCCAAAATCGAAAAATTCGCATAGAACTCCTTCACCAAATCTGGATAGATTACATCTGACGGCGATAATAACCCAGCACACCCAACAGCTTCAAACAATGACGATACGCCAATCCTGGAGAGAAGATCAGTATCACACAACCTTTCTTTTAGAATGGACTTGTTCCATGCCTTAGTAGTGCTTTCCTTTGCATGGCGTTCGGAAGAATTAGGAGATGCTTCACTAGATGCTTCGGAGACGATTGTGGCCATACGACGACGCTTCGAACCAGACGGAGCAGGGGTCGGGGTTTGGTTAGCGGTGGATCTCGAACGGCGAGCCATGGAAGAAAAGAAGATTTTAGGGTAGAATTTTGAGAGAATGAGAGAGTAGAGTGAGAAAAGAAAATGAAAAGATTAAGAAAGAGAGTTTAAAAAAGAAGTAGAAACTGAAGAGTTAGAGATGGAAGAGGAGATGAAGAGGTGCAAAAACAGAAGTGATGTATTGAATGAATGATACATGCACGAGTTTCAAGGATATGAAAAGTCTAATCAAAAGATTTATAAAATCTAATGCTATATACACGCATAAACACACGGACACATAAAGTAAAAACCACAAATTTATAAACAGGAACCTAATAACTCAAATAATAAATACACAACATATATTTAAGTATTATGACATAATTCATATTTAAACACATAAATTACATAAAATCACGTAATAAATTACAGAGAACACATACCTAATTCTCGACGCATTTTACAAAATCTATCTTCAGCTAAAGGCTTAGTGAAGATATCTGCACGCTGTTTCTCAGTAGAAATATAAATAAGCTCAATATTACCTTTAGAAACATTATCTCGTAGAAAATGATGACGAACATCAATATGCTTAGTACGAGAATGCATAACAGGATTTTTAGAGATATTAATTGCAGAGGTATTATCACAATAAATAGGAATATTTGAGTAAGAAATACCAAAATCCTGCAATGTTTGTTGCATCCACAAAATTTGAGCACAGCAACTTCCAGCTGCAATGTACTCTCCTTCAGCTGTAGAGAGAGCTACTGAAGTTTGCTTTTTACTATGCCATGCAACTAAACAATCTCCTAAAAATTCACAAGCACCACTTGTGCTTTTTCTATCAACCTGTGACCCTGCATAGTCAGCATCTGAAAAACCGATTAAGTCAAAGGAAGAGGAGCTTGGATAAAATAATCCCAAGTCACTCGTACCTTTCAAATATTTAAAAATACGTTTAACGGCATTCAAATGAGATTCTTTAGGTTGAGATTGAAAACGAGCACACAAGCATACACTATACATAATGTCAGGTCGTGAGGCAGTTAAATATAACAATGAACCAATCATACCTCGAAATTTAGTGACATCTACAGGTGTACCTTGTTCATCCTTAGTAAGCTTAACTGAAGTACTCATCGGAATTGATTTAGGTGTGACATGATCAAGTGTAAATCTTTTGAGTAAATCCTTTATGTACTTGCCTTGGTGAATAAATATTCCTGCATGAGACTGATTAATTTGCAAACCTAGAAAGTACTGCAATTCACCCATCAAACTCATATCGAATTCCTTATGCATGCAATCAGAAAACCACTTACACAAAGATTCGTTAGAAGATCCAAATACTATATCATCAACATAAACTTGTACTAAAAGAAAGTTTTCACGTTTATGAAAAATAAAGAGAGTTGGATCGAGTGTACCGCGAATGAAACCATTGTTCACAAGAAATTGACTGAGACGTTCATACCAACAGCGAGGAGACTGTCTCAATCCATAGACAGATTTCTTGAGCTTGTAAACATAGTTAGGGTACTTCTCGTGAATGAAACCTGGAGGCTGCTTCACGTAGACGTCTTCCTTGAGATAGCCATTTAGAAATGCGCTTTTGACGTCCATCTGATAGAGCTTGAACTTCTTGTGAGCTGCAAAGGCCATTAAGATTCGAATAGCTTCTAAACGAGCTACTGGAGCATATGTCTCGTCGTAATCGATTCCTTCCTGCTGGTTGTATCCCTGAGCAACCAACCGAGCTTTATTTCGAATGATATTTCCATCTTCATCTTTTTTATTCTTGAAAACCCAACGAGTTCCAATGATCTTGGCATCCTGAGGAGGTGGGACGAGTTCCCAAACATCACACCGCTCGAACTGGTTCAATTCCTCCTGCATTGCAACAGACCAGTGTTCGTCTGCAACTGCTTCTTGAGCATTCTTTGGTTCGAACTCAGCAACAAAAGCACAGAATGCACATAGATTATGAAGCCTGCTTCGAGTAGAAATCCCTTGATCTAAATCAGTGAGAAGATTATCCGGTGGATGATTCTTCACAGTCCTAGAGGACTTAGGAAGTTGAATATTACTCATTTCTTCCTCATTAGAATTGTCTGCCTGGAAATGAATAGGAGTTGTCTCATTCAAAAGAGACTGCCTCATTTCCGTTTGTGAAGATTTATCCAGAGGAGTAACATAATTCAAATTTGAAACACTATCGGGAGTCTTTGGATAGCCAGAAGATTCATCTGAAGCTTGAGTAGATTCTGCAGAATTATCAGAAGACTGAGATGGACCTGGAGAGTCTTGACTGTTTGATTTGTCAGAATGAGACTGACTCTTTTCGGAATGAGACTGTCTCATTTGGGAATGAGACGATAGATCCGCAGTGTCTTCATCAATTTGAGATATATTCCTTGAAGATTCATTGAATGAAATATTGATGGATTCTTCTACTTTGTTCTTGATAGAATTATAAACACGATAAGCTTTGCTTGTTGTAGAATATCCCAAGAAGATTCCTTCCGTAGATTTCGCATCGAACTTGCCTCGATTATTTTGAGTATCTAAAATAAAACACTTGGAACCAAATACTCGAAAATAACTAATGTTAGGAGTCCTTTTCTTAAGCAATTCATACGGAGTTTTAAGCAAAATAGGACGAATAAGCACTCTATTTAAAACATAACAGGAAGTGTGTACCGCTTCAGCCCAAAATTTTCTTGGAAGCTTACTCTCATGCAGTAGAGTTCTGGCAGTTTCCTGTAGAGTCCTGTTCTTGCGTTCTACTACTCCGTTCTGCTGAGAAGTTCGAGGAGCTGAGAATTCATGAGTGATTCCTCTTGATTTACAGAAGGTTATGAAATCCTTCTCGAATTCACCTCCATGATCACTACGAATAGTCTTGAGCTTAAATGAATACTTAGTCTCAAGGTTAGTAATAAGATCCTTAAACTCAACAAAAGCTTCATCCTTAGTTCGTAAAAATAATACCCAAGTGAAACGAGAATAATCATCAACTATAACAAAAGCATAATTCTTACCTCCTAAGCTTACATACCTTTCTGGACCAAAAAGATCTAGATGAAGGAGCTGCAAAGGAACAGAAGTTGATACTTTATTCTTAGCAGTAAAGGAAGTTTTCACCTGTTTTCCAAGTTGGCAAGCTGAACAAGGTTCTATTTTCTTGTACTTCAGCTTTGGTAGACCTCGAACCAGATCATGAGAAGATATCTTCCGAAGAAGATCCATGTGAACATGGCCAAGACGTCGATGCCAAAGATACTGTTGATCTTGAACAGTAGCAAGACAAATTTCTTCTTGCTGTTCATCAAAATCTAATACGAAAATATTTCCTTTTCTTTTGGCAACTAAAGCAAACTCGTTAGTATGAGTACCAATATAGCATACATCTTTATCGAACTTAACCTTATGACCAGCATCAGTAAGTTGACTTACACTAATAAGATTATATTTCAAACCATCAACTAAACGAACATTAGAAATGGCAAACCTGTCATTACCAATGGTGCCTTTTCCAATAATTCTGACGGTGTTTGAATCTCCAAGAGTAACTAAGCCACCTTCCTTGGCAACTAGAGATAGAAACTTAGATTTATCACCTGTCATGTGACGTGAACAACCACTGTCGATGATCCATTTATTTCGCGGAACATGGACCTTCAAACAAACCTGCAAGAATTGCTTTATCCCTTAGGTACCCACTTAAACTTGGGTCCTGGTTGGTTAGTATCACAAATCTTATATAAATGTCTATCTGATTTCTTAATCCACATCTGAACAATATTAACAGAAGTATTAGCAGATTTATATCTAGTAGAAGATTTATAAGATGAGTTAGAAGAGTGGCCCTTGATACCACATAATCTAGATTCAGATGTAGGATGGCCAGCTTTGCCACAATCTCGACATTTCTCATAAGGCATCTTATATTTCATAGGAGCTCGCTTATAACCGCCTTGAAATGCACGTTTCTTGATTGACTCACATCCTAAACCTCCTTTATCAAGAGAAGATTTTTGTTCACCAAGAAGAGCATTCAAAGTTCCTTCTCCATGAAAACATTTAGCTAAATCTTTTTCAAGCTGTTCGACTTTCTGCTTTAATTCAGGAACAAGGGGATCAGGAGCACTGTCTTCTTTAACGGTTTCTGAATCAACAGATATTGACTCTTTCTTCAAGGCTTCAAGGCATACATCCTTCATCTCAATCTCATTTTTGAGATATTGATTTTCTTCAGTAAGTTTTGAAACCCTTTCAAGCAATGATTTGTTCTCAGCAACTAGGGCTTCTTCCTTCATGGGATCATCCATTTCACTAAGAACTTCACTTAAAGCTTGCTTTAAATAAGCATTCTTTTCTTTTAACTTTCTAACCTGGACCTGCAAATTCAACATAGATGAAGATATATTTGAATTATACTTAATATTCTGTACCTCATCATTGTCACTGGAGTTGTCCTCTAGTCCAGCAAAGCAAAGTTGAGCAACTTCATCGTCTGAATCGATCTCCACGTCAGATTCATCATCACTCCAAGTAATTAATGCCTTCTTTTTGTTCTTCAGCTTGTAACAGTCCTTTTTGAAGTGCCCTTTCTTTCCACACTCAAAGCAAGTATCTTTGCTTTGATTCACTTTAACCTCCTTGCTCGGATTAGATTTGAAGTCCTTCTTCATAAACTGCGATTTCACAGGTCGTTTGGAGGCATTCCGTTTGGCAAGAAATTTATGAAACTTCTTTGTTAGAAGAGCAATATCTTCATCAGAATCGTCAGGAGACTCATCTGCATCTGCATTAAGTGCAAGAGTTTTCTTACGAGGAGCTTCATCTTCTTCATCATATCTACGTAGCTGATTTTCGAATTCCAATTCACTGAACAGTGTTAGAGTATCCATAGTCGAAAGCAGTGTTGAATCCTGCAGAATGGTAACCTTTGGAGCAAACTTCTTTGGCATTGCTCTGAGGATTTTCCTATTTATCTCAGATTGAGGAATGATCCGTTCCAGAAGTGAGATGGAGTTCATCAATGTCAGAAACCTCCCTTGAGCATCTCGCACGCTTTCATCTCTTTCCAACCTGAAACCTTCATAGTCACTCATTAGCATACTTAATTTTACTTCACGTACCTTAGACGTGCCTTCGTGGCTGACTTTGATCGTATCCCAAATCTGTTTGGCAGTAGTACATGCTGAGACTTTTCTTAATTCTGTAGCTACCATGCCATTGAGAAGTGAATTCATAGCTTTAGCATTGGAATTCATTGCGTTCACTTCTTCGGGAGAGAGATCCTTGAGAGATTTTGGCTTCCCTTCTTTCATAGGAATTGTGAAACCATTTTCTACAGCATCCCATTCAAATGCATCACGCTGGAGAAAGATTTTCATTCGAAACTTCCAGTCATTGTAGTTTTCAGCACCATGAAGCAGTGGTGGATAATTGTTTGAATACCTATCTGGTTGAGCCATGGATCGCTAGCAAAATAAACACTAAAAAGAGAATTAAATGCACCTGCTCTGATACCAAATGAAATTCGATGGCTCGATAGATAAAATAATATTCTAACTGTCAAGGAAAATGGGACAGTCTCTTATGCAAATGGGACAGTCCCTTTACAAATGAGACAGGGTATGGGACAGTCTCAATTACACTGTCGAAAATAAACAACAGAAATAAAATGCAGAATGCTGAAAAACTGAAAAGTAAAAAAAAACACCAGAAGTTTTCACTTGGTTCGGCCCCTACACCTAGTCTATGGCCTACATCCAAGTCCCCATGCCAACTAGCATAGAGAATGTATTATATCAACTTTAATAAAAGAACTTACAATCTTTTCCTTGATTACAAATATAGCACCTGAAAGAAACCCTTTCCCAAGCTACCTTGCTACCTAGCCCACTGCTATTCCTTAGCCTTCTAGCTACCTTGCTATACTTTGAAATCAAGCTTGCCACAACCCGGCACAAAGTTGATATGAATACACAAGTATAAGAATAAACAAATTGATTACAACTCAAACTAGGTTTCTTGTTTTTCTGGATATGAATATCTCGGGTATGAAACAAGAAAATAATTTCAGATGATGAAGGATTCTCGTGAAAGTGTTAGCTACAAATCTGAAATGAAGAGTTGTATTTATAAGCAAAGTTCTAACAGATTTATTTTCAAACACAAGATAAGATTGGAAGATAAGTTTGTTTGAAAATATTTGAATGAAACTTTTAAACTGATCTGTTAGTACGTTTGAAAAAGAGATAAATCAAGTAAAGAGATAAGGCTTGAGAGATTTAAACTTGATTTATAAGATAAGGTGGTGAGTTTGTTTGAGATAAGGTTTATCCAGATAAACAAGATTTACACAAAACCCTAACAAACCTAATCCTGAGAAATAGCCTCTGCTGGAACTTCTGAACAAACTGCAAACTCTGGACTCTAAACTGCTGTCTGATATGTTGCAATCTGAATATCATCATAAACTCGTAGATTAACAAACCTAACCCTATTTTTATAACATCTTTTAAAGAAAATAACTTTTGAGTATAAAAGATTGTTTGAGCACATTTTTAATCCTCATATATTTTTTAAAAATTCTGGATACAATCTTTCCAAATATTATTAAAAATCTTAATGAATGTTCTCACATTTTGGAGAGTATTTTCCAAAATTGTGTGTTTAATGTACTATGATCAAATTTCTAAAATTGTTTTAAGTATTAATGAAAATCCTCAATGAATGTCATCACATATTTAATTCTCCTACATTTAGTTAGAGAGATATACATGAAATTAATATTTTCAAAAAGATCTCAAATCTTGAATGAGTGTTATCATATTTTAAAATATCGTTCAGATTGGGTGTTGAATATTTAAATTTAACTAATTGGATATTCTAATATTTTGAATTAGAGTTTGATAATTATTTTTGAAATATTATAAAATTATCCAATATATCATCCCACAATTCAAAATGAAAAATCTTATCGGTTTTGATTCTCACCCCAATTACACATGAAATAATTTCTCATACACGACATGAAATGATGCAATTTTTAAAAAATTATTTAAAAAAGTTTCATTCATAGTTAAGTGGTCAAATAAGACCCTATGTTAAAATGAAAACTCAACCTAGTCTCGTGAAGAAGCTTTTATATTAATTTATTTCAATATTATTCCACATTATTTCATTAAAAAATTTTATTATTATTATGGTGAAAATATTTACAATTGTTTAAAATATCTTAAGTTGAACGTATGCGGAAAGAAAACAATCTTTTGAACAAACTATATATGTAATCTTTGGATAAGATCATATTAATATTTTTATATGATAAATAATAATAAAATATTTAAATTTGATGAATATTTGATTATATCAATATCGAAGCATCATATCAATAATTTTATAAATATGTTTACAAATACAACTAATTAAAAATACGAAAAATATTTTTAAATCATTTGAAAAAATATTTTACAAATACTTTTACAAACATATGAAAAAAAAGTTTATAAATTTAAGGGAGTAAAATTTAGTATTTACAGTTGTTCTAAAAATATTCGACCACATAAATTTAGCCTTTTAAAAAGATTGATATTTTTTGCTAAAAATTGAATTCCCACCTAAGCAGTCAAATTATACATTTGTATACATTCGTATATTCACATTGAATATATAAAGGCGACATGCTCTTTTTAGATAAATCTATAATCTCGACTAGATTTCATATCGTCGAATTTATAAATTGGATTGACTTTTAGTTAGTCTAATTTATAGACACCACTGCTACAAAATTAAACTTAGGATATATTACTTACATAACACTTTTGTGATGTGTTTTGTGATGTGCTATGCAACTGACATGGTTACACATCATTTATGTTGAACACCCTCGACAAGATATTCTAAAAAACCTATAAATAAAAATAAAAATAAATAAATAAAGTTGCATAGCATTTTTTAGTGAAGCACTATATAGAAAATAAGTAAGATATATAGCGTTTCTAGGAAAGGCTATGCAAGTCACCATATTTTAAGTAGTTTTGATTTTTTTTAGAAAATCTTTAAATATTTATATAACACTTTTCTAAACGTCGTGTAAATTAATGTATTCAAAGTATCTTTTTATTTTCTTAATTTAACTCTTTTTCCAACTTAATCATATGTTCTCTCAATGCCTCATACATCTGAATTATCTAAAACTATGAACTGGGTATCGTTTGTGCTTGGACAAGTCACTATGTTAGAATTTCTACTGACAACCCTAAAAATAAGTAGTATGATAATTTAATTTTATATTATGTAATTATTTTTTTTGAGTCTGTAAAAATGTTAAGTATATTAGACTTGAGGATTTTTCTTTGAACAGTCATTAAGCTAACGAATAAACTGTAGAGGAAGATCAAGTACTAATTATGTGTCGGAGAAAACTATAGCAGCTTTGATTTGAATAATGTTGTTTTAAGAAAAATATTTTAAGTCAGATATCGACAAGTCGCATATGAAGGAATATCAAGAAGTATGTCGAGATGTACAAAATAACTTGTAGGGAAGTCCCAAAAGATATTCATAAGTCAATATGCATGTAGAGATCTCAAATATCGACAAGTCAAAAGGTCCATGTAGCAAACTTAAGATATCAACAAGTCATTTTTTATGTAGAGATCTAGAGATGTCGATAAGACAAATCTTCATGTAGAGAAGTAGAGATATTGACAAGTGTAAAGTCTATATAGAGAACTGGAGATCTCGACAAGTCATTCTACTTGTAGAGAACTGGAGATCTCGACAAATCAAAGACACATGTAGAGAACTCAAATATCGACAAGTCATTTTACTTATTGATATGTGACATCTCTATAGAACAAAAAGAGATCTCGATAAAGAACTTCATAATTCAGAATGCAGACAAGTTAAAGATTCAAGATTATCAGTCAACAAACAATTATATCAGTGAATTGAAAAGACTATAAAAGCAGCTTGAAGAATTCAAGATCAAGGGTCAAGATTCACTGGACAAAGGAGGATCACAGACGTATTAGATTCGGCACAGATTTGCTAACACTAGAAATGGAAAATATACAAAGTAACCTTGGAAACTATGTTAGTCCATTTTAGTTCAAGTTTTATAATCATGTGCATATTGATCTATAAAGCATGTCACGGTCCTCTATATAGAGGAAACAAACACATCTAGAAAAAATCTTGAATTCTCTCTCAAGAATTATAGATGGGTACTTAATTTTTAAGAACACATATTTGTAGTAAAACAAATTTGATTTTACTAAATCAAGTGAGTTTTTGATATTTTATTATGTGTTTTGCATTAGCATTTTATCTCTATATATTCATACAAACTGTTTTGTTCCATAAGCCATTAAGATTATCCAAATCCAAGAAAACACATATACTTCCCCCGTGTTGTATTTCATACCTAACATTAGGTGTTACAAACAATCATATATTTTTAAATAATAGCTTAATTTATGTATATCACATGTATGTAAATATGTGACTGAATTAGTAGCTTAATTTTTGGTGGGTTTGGTGCTAGATGGTTCCTATAAATTTGTAAAATCTTGAGTAAATGCACTATAAATGATTTAAAAAACTACCTTTATACTATATTTTGGATAAGTTTTTTTGTTATATTAATTAAGTAGTGCAAAAACATTTTTTCAAAAATATTCTTAAATTAGAGATACAGTATTTGTTTCTATATTTACATATACAAAAAGAACCTTTAAATTAATTGCTAGAACAAGAACTTTGAATTATATATAGAAAATATGATATGTAGCTATTTAGATGTATTTTGTTGAACTTAAAAAATAATTTGACCAATTATTAAATATTACTGTATTTGAAGACGATTGCTAATCCATTATGTATTGATGGTCTTTCGAGACATCATCAAACATTAATATATATCATTCTGAAATAACTTCAATGATTTAAAAAATTTGATTTTTTGAGGAATAAGATTTTAAATTTATTCTTTGTACTTGAATTATGTGACTTGGTACTTATCCTGATTAACTATGTTAGAATTGTTCAGTACAAGTACCTTTTTTCTTGCATATTTTATTAATGACGTTAAGAATTATGTATGTTCTAGATAAAAGACTTACTTACATAACATGGCATTCTAACTGATAAAGATAGGTTGCAGGGAATTTTTAGAATATTTTTTAATATCGAGATTTGTGAAGATAACTTGTAGGATGGGTTACGATATTCTTTAAATTTATATAAAAGCTTTAAACTTTAGTTAACAAATTATAACGTGAAAAATATATTGATTTGCAGTTAGTTTTGATGAATCGTAAATGGGTAAATGTAGACCGGTTATCAGAAGAATATAAAAATGGTGTGAAAGAATTTTGTAAATATGTAGTTAAACATTAAGGATACCAAGTTCATCGTGTGTCCTTGTCAAAAATGTTTGAATGCTGTAGAATTTGATGGTCTCGACAAGTTGGAGGAACACTTAGTGTGTGAAGGAAACGATAAATCTTATACATGTTGGACCTATTATGGTACAAAAAGGAGAAGGTAGATCAAGTAATTTGAATTCAGACCATCACTTTGCAGATAGAGTGGATACCAAGGTTTTTGGAGACACTAAGGGCAGTAATGTTAGTGATAAAAATGAAATCCCCAATGATTTTAATGACGAAGAGCTACATGATCATCCTGATATGCATGAAAAGTTAAAGGATAATGCCACTTTACCATTGTGGTCGGGTTGCACCAAGTTTTCCAAATTATCGGCTGTATTGACTTTGCATAATTTAAAAGTTGGACATCAAGTTTCTCGCGTGTTCTTCACACAAATGCTTAGACCTGTTAGTAAACTTTTACCCGATGGTAATATCCTCCCTCGTAGAATGTACGAGGCTAAACAATTGCTCATATCCATTGGATTAGTACATGAAAGGAATCATGCATACCCTGATGATTTTATTCTATATAGAAGGAGTATGCAGAGTTTGACGAATGTCCCAAGTGCTCATTAAAACGTTACAAAATTGGAAATTCTCCAGCCAAGGTTATGTGGTACTTTCCATTATTACCCAAGTTTAGGCGATTATATGTTGTTGAGAAACCCTGCCGATTTACCTCAGTGGAAGACAGTTGATGATGCACATAAGGATTTCGGGAAAGAACCAAGAAAATCTTTTCCTATCAATTTCAATAGATGTAATGAACCCGCACCATCTTCAAAACAGTTCTTATAGTACATGGCATGTATTTTTCATGATATATAATTTGGCACAATGGCTTTGTATGAAGCGCATGATAATGTCTACTTTGATATCTGGTCCAATACAACTTGGGAATGACATTGATGTCCATTTGGCACCTTTAATCGAGGACTTAAACTACTATTTGAAGGGGGAATTGAAGTATATGATGGATGTATAAAAAATCAATTTCAATTAAAGGCCATGTTTATTCGGAATAATAAGTGATTTTCCTGTTTATGCAAATCTTTCCGGGTATAGTGTAAAAAGGCTATTATGCATGTCCTATATGCAGTGACGAGACTGATCATATTAGACTGAAAAATTACGTGAGATATGTTTAAATGAGGCATAGGAGGTGGTTGCCACCAAACCATCGGTACAGAAATATGCCTTTAATATTCAACGGGGAAGTTGAAGAACAACATGCTCCTCCTATACCATCAGGTGATGACGAGTTTAAAAAGGTGGAAAATTTAAACATACAATTGGGTAAGGAGTTTGCAAAGGATGTTCCCACTCGGGGTTGGAAGAAGCATTCGATCTTCTTTAAATTGAGTTATTGGAAGGACCTTTAAGTTGGACATTTCATCGACCTCATGCATGTGTAGAAAAATGTTTTTGATAGCCTAGTTGGTACTTTGTTAGGTGTCAAGGAAAGAACTAAAGATGGTCTAAATGTATGGATGGATATGATGGAGATGGGGATAAAAAATGGACTAGGCCCTGTGGAGAAGCCAGGAAAAAAACCCTATTTACCTCCTGCCGCTCACACTCTATCTAGAGATGATAAGAGAGTGTTACTGCAAATACTTTATTCTATCAAGGTGCCAGAAGGATACTCATCAAACATCAAGAGTCTTATTTTTTCGATTGACTTCAATTAAAGGGTTTGAAATCACATGATTTTCATGTCATAATGGAGAATTTTTTTCAATTTCTATACGTTCTCTCTTACCTGAAAAGGTGTGAATAACTATCAAAAAATTGTGTTGGTAATTTAAATCTATGAGTAACAAAGTGATTGATCCAAGAAGGTTATTGTATCTATAGCGACAAATTATTGAGACACTTTATGAGGTTGAGATGTATTTTCCAACATCCTTCTTTGACATCATGGTTCATCTGACCTTGCACCTAATTTATGAGAGTAGGATGTATGGCCCTGCTCGTATGAGATGGATGTATCCGGTCGAACATTATTTAAAATTTTGAAAGAATATGTGATAAATAGGTCTGGACCAGAGGGTTGCATAGCAAAATGCTATTTATTAATAGAAGAAAGAGAGTTTTGGTTAGAATTTATTCCAAACGTAAATGCAACTGGTCTTCCAAGTGATCGTCACAGTGGTAGGATTGATAGTGAAGTTGTAATTGGTGGTCAACAATTTGAGATCGATCGGACACATTGGCATTGTGCGCACCTTTATGTTTAACACAACACCATTGATGTTGTTCCTTTTGTAGACTTGCATAAGCAAACCATCAGGGAAGAACATTCAAGAAGAGGTGCTAACCGGATATAAGTGGAACACAATCGCACATTTGTTGATTGGTTCAAAACTTATGTTGCAAATAAGTTAATTGAAAATAACGAATCAATACAATATCGAGTTAAATGGTTATCAAGATGTCCTGATTTATTTTTGTATTCTTATAAATGTTATCTTATAAATGGGTACACCTTTAACACAAGGGAACATGATGCAAGGAGCATAATACAGAATAGTGGAGTTTCAATTACTGATACGACACTACACCAATCATCAAGTAATAAAAAAGAAGCAGTTTTAGATGAGACCGCATACTTTGGAAGGATTAAAAATATTTGGGAGCTCGATTATGTTTGATTTAGAGTATTGGTGTTTAATTGTGATTGGGTTAACAATTTCAGAGGCGTACAAGTTGAAGCCTCCATGTTTATACGGGTAATCTTGCAAATATTGGGTTCAAAGATGATTCGCTCATAATGGCAAAACAAGCCCATATGTTACTGATCCGGTTGATAAGAAGTGGTCCATTGTTGTCTTTTCAAAAAACTCAACACTTATCAAGTCAGTGATGGTGTAGATATAGAACTTGATAATATTGATGATCCTTTTGTTGGAATGAATTTTCACGCCAATATGGACAGAGGTGATGATTATAAATATTTTTACTCCGGAAATGATCATGATGAGGGTGAATACGTGAATCCTGAATTTTACAATGTGCATAGGCACGAAACATCAAAGGGGAACAAAAAACGCAAAAGAAAAATTAAATCTAAAAAATGGGACAACCAGTTGGTAAAACGTCAATGATATTAGTACATTTTGTCGATTGTTATGCAAGAAGGAATATCCCAATTACATGCGATAATTGGCGCAAAATGGAACCGAAGACTGTAAAATAGAATTTATGAGATGAAGTTAAGGTACAATATGTTCTTCTCCAATGTTATTTTTGGTTAAAATTAGAGCAAGGTCAGGAGAACAGTTAAATGGTTAAAATTTTAGCTTTCTTGGCTTTGCATATTTCATCGCTTTTTAGTACATAAAAACCAGTAGAACACTCCATCACATTTCACAATTTTATTGTAAAATCCTAAAATAAATCAACCCCTTTGTTTTGCTTATTTTTCCTGAAACACGGTAAAAGTGGCCTTCTACATATTTTTAAGCTTTCTACAAATTTTATATTTTTTACAACAAGGAAAATGTGGCTTTTGTTTTGTATTGATCAAGCACTTTAAACATGTCTATCGTACAAGGTTAAATTCTCAACAGATTGTTAAATTATTTAAATTCTCAATAGTCTCTAACACATATGTACAAGATGTGATTACCAAATAAGAATCTTTTAAGAAATATATTTCATAATTTTTTATTGCATTTTTCAGATTTTCTAATTATTTGTATTTACATTCAAAGACTTTTTACTTCTCCTGCCTTTAAATAGAAAGTTAGGCATGATTATAAGTGCAACATGTCTGTTAAATTATGAAGGCTTGATAACAACAAGATACAACACAAATATCCATATAGGTCAATTGCATTTAAAATATTTTCATGTTTTAAAACTTTGAATGATTTATTGTAAACAATTGTGTAGGAAACTTTTAGTGGGGTTGAAGATGAACATTGGAGGAAGATAATTGATCGTGCTGATAACCTGCATTGACAATTTAGAACTAGATTGAGGAGTCTTGCTCGAGATAAAAATGGTAACTACACTACTTTACCAACCAAGTTGTACGCACACCTATCGACAGTGGGACCTTAGTGGAAACCGTTTATTGGAAATTCATTGAAAGAATAATTCAATGTATACTTTTTTCCCTTTCTTTAGTAGTTTGTTATTTAAAAAAATTACTTTTTTTGCATATTATATTTCACTAACCATTTAATTATAGGAACAAAGTGAAAAAATAAAGAAAAAGATTTGGGAATGGAGGCACGATATAAGAAGGCATGTGTTGGCTACGCGCATATTAGAGAAAAATTTGTAAGTTAAACTAGCAAGTAACTTAGTCTGGTTGCTTTACAATTCTTTTCGAATTGTTGCCACAACAGGATTCCATAAATTGAAGTACTATTATTTTTATGTAGTACTAACTTTCCATAAGTTGAAACTGGATTCCATATATTATTAAGAAATTACTATGGTTCATTATCATATGAATTAAGAAATTACTTCTAATTAGTCTTTATTATGTGATTAAAGAAGATATAGGTCTAACCATAGAGATCTATAATGTGAGCAGCTACAAGACAAAATTAATGCACGCAACAAAATCTTGTTGTGACCCGACTAAATATGTGGGAATATGGTAGGCGTGATGTAGATGGTGTAATCAATGATCGTGTTACATTGCAAGTTCTTGAGGATGTGGTAATAATTTTTATTTTTATTATTTTATTTACTAATTTCATGCATCGTTGTCTTCCACTATACTACTACAAGTCAAAAATGAGTATAAAACTTTGGTATTTAAGATTGATATATCAGCAAATTTTCCCGAACATGAGCTTACTAATATTGGAAATGATGACTTACTTGCTCGGATAATGCCGTTGGAGTATCGAGGATGAATGAGAGGTTTAGGATGGGGTGTAACTAAGGCGTCACTGTAAACATTATCAACTATTAAGGAGCTATCTAAATTTAAAAATGATGTTTCTTATTTGATTAATAAAATGAAGGAATCCGGGCCGGCCCTAAGACTTGGTTGGCCTAGTGCGAAAAAAAATTTAGGGCCCTTTTATAGAAAATTACTAATATAAATATAAAGAAAAAATTCAAAGAAATTTATGAATGAATAGAGTAAAGCAAATGATATCTTATAAACCTAAAAAATAGGCAAAAGTACATCATAAATAAAAAAATTATATACATTTAAGCCTTGCCTTTTTCATCCTCATAAAATCTAAAATTTGAAACCTATACATCAGTACTCATCTAAAGTGACCTCTTCTTACATTTTTAGAAGCAAAATCAGCGACAATATGCTTCACATCAGTATATTTTTCTTAATACTCAAAATTGCCAATCCATTCAACCTTTCTTGACTCATACTTATCTGCAAATAAGATTTAATTAAATTTAACTTTGAAAAACTCCATTATGCAGATGCCACAGTAGGTATAGTTAATAAAATCCTATAAGCAACTAAAATATTTAGAAATATATCAATCTTCTTCACAAATTTTAAGACTCTGAGAGAATTCCATGATGTTTCACAATAATATGCTACACTTGGAAGCATCTCATGTAAGAATTATAATTCTGAAAGTAACTGTTTTACATCAATATCGCAATCATCACCATCAATCAAGGTTTCTTCTAGTTTTATACAACAATTTTTTAGTCCTTCATTATCAAAAGAAATCAGCCGGGATGCATCAAACAAAAAAACCAAACACAGGCTCAAAAAGTTCCATTTGTTTGAATCTTATCTTGAGCTGAGAAAGTACCATATACACTAGTACAAGAAAATAATCACTTCTATAATTTTTTAAGGCAAATTGTTGTTCCCTTTCGGTGTCAGGATTGTCATCAAACTGTCAATTTCTTTTAATCCTACGTTTTATAAGAAAAATAGGTTCAATATCCATTTCATTATCAACCTCTTTAGCATCAATTTCAGCTAATTTCATTAAAGCATCTCTTATTTTTGGAGCTTGTGTTCTTATTGCCTTTACACTTTCGATTTAACTTTCCCATCTTGTCATACCTAAGGATTTGAAAATCAAATCATCAATATACTCAAGCAATAGATTCCATCTTTTGGGGGAACTATCAAACACATTACATATAGCTTGACATGCTCCAAAAAAAGATTTACCTTTCACACAAGAATTTTCCATATCAGAGAGTAAGTTAAGAGAATGACAACCACAAGGCATGTAATAAGCTCGGGATTAACAACAAGTAATATTTTTTAAACATCTTGGTGTTTCCCCCTCATATTAGAACCATTATCGTATCTTTGTCCCTCACATCATTGATATTTAAATGAAGAGATATAACAGCATTTTCTAACTCACCAAACAGTCCCAACCCGGAAGTATTTTTCACATTTAAAAACTCTAGGACATACTCTTCAATTTTTACAAGATGACTCACAACATCAACACATCTAATCACCAAAGTCATTTGTTCCATATGGATTGCATCAGGAGTGTAATCAGGAATCACTAAAAAATATTTACCTTCTTTGATTTTCTTTAATATTACACTCTTTACACTCGAAACCAACATTACTATCAAATCATTTTGTACTTTCTAACTAAGATAATGATAGTGAATGTCCTTATCTTGAATGAGTCTGAAATGGTGCTTCATTGTTTGATCAAACTCAGCTATTGAATCAAGAAAACCCAAAAAAAATACCATTTGAATCTTCAAATATTTTTTCATTTTTCCCACGAAATGCCAGATTATTCATCGCAGTTTAACAATAGCACTTATTCTGATCATAAACTGCATCCAATGTTCAGTATCTTTTTTAATTTGCTCCTCCAATTCTTTATCAATGGTTTGATTTGTTTTCAATATAACTTAGAGTTCAGCCCACGCCCTAAGGTTGGTAAGATGTTCAAGACTATCGTCGTGTTGGTTAAGCTTTTCACCTAAATTATTTTTAGAACTAGCATTTTTTACCACTTTACAACAAAAGAAGAATACTTCATTCAATTCTTTTGAGTAAACTAACCATTTTCTTTTGATAAGTTCACCATTTCTTAATTTTTGATCAGAATAATCGGTTGAAAACCCCCTACTACGTTTATCCTTGGGAAATATAATCATATTTTCCCTAATAGGCCACTTTTCATCTAGTAAATCCCTCATTTTACTATTTAATCCATCCCATACCTGAGAATCATACATATTCAAAGTTTGTGGACCAAAGTCTTTAGGACTAATGTATTCCCTATTTTCAATAACCACACTTTCAATCATTTCGGTTTCTTATTCAATTATCTCGTTCTCACACTCTTCATCAATTACATCGTGTTCTTGTGTAAAAGTATTATGAACGTGAGACACCACTTTTTCGACAATTTCATACTCTTCTTTTTTATAGACATATCAAGTTGTTAGGCTTTCTTCCAAAAAAATTCAAGAGATCCCTTTAGTGCCTTAATTTTTTCTTCCTCTTCCTTTTTTCTTTTTCTTTTATCAATACGAGGTGTATACTTTTTAGTAAACATATTTTGCACTAAAGCAGCTAGCAGATTTTGCACTAAAGCAATAGACATGAGACTTATGAGAAAATGAAACATGGATAGATAAACTAACAAGTACCGAAGTAGTGAAGCAAGAGCCTGATCTTCAATTCCAAATTAATAACAATGATCAAGTCCGAACTCAAGTCAAACACTGAAAAAAATTTGTAAGAACTATTTAAATGAAATAATGAATTAATGATTATAATTCATACAACCAATCAAATTAACTCAAAATTACAACTCAAATATTAAATATATAGCTAAAGAATTACAATTTTTATGTGATTTTATATGCGTTTTTATGTGATTTTAAATGCATCTTTAATATGTGATTTTACATGTATTTATGTGATTTTAAAACATTTTTATATGTGATTTTATATGCATTTTTATGTGATTTTAAATGCATCATTAATATGTGATTTTATATATATTTATGTGATTTTAAATGTATTTATATGTGATTTTATACGCATTTTTATATAATTTTAAATGCATCATTAATATGTGATTTTATATGTATTTATGTGATTTTAATGCATTTTTATATGTGATTTTATATGCATTTTTATGTGATTTTAAATGCATCATTAATATGTGTTTTTATATGTATTTATGTGATTTTAAATGCATTTTTATATGTGATTTTATATGCATTATTATTTGATTTTAATTGCATCGTTAATTGTTTTAAATGAATTTGTAGGAACGATATGCCGCCATTCTCGAGTGCATGCCCTTGGAGTTTACACAAACAAGTGCTCGGGATGAGTCGTGGGATTGGTGGATGGAAGCCTTGGAGGTCCCCCAAGGTACAAGGCCAAAAAAAAATTATGTGGTTGGGTTCCCCTATGCTCGGGCCACTGATCTCTTGCTACCCGGTATCGAGATTCCTCATGGAATGAAGCCGACTCATCCTCATCCGCTCCAAGACAACGTGAAGCCATCCCCGACAATGTATATCTTGCCATCGTGAAGAATGTGCTTACGGAGATCCGTGCTAATCCAAATCAGTTTGCTCGCCAACTTTCTGATGCGGAGATAGCTACATTCGCACGTATTGCTCTCGAGGCCTCGGATCAATCCTCCGATCATAGCCAAAGGTTGCAATGGAATTACCTTATCGGTGTCGAGATCGTGCATAACCTGGGCTCCTTGATTGAAGATATCGCTCAAAAGATGGAAAATTGTGTTGCAGAGGTATAATTTTTGACCTTCTTGTTTATTTATTTGTTTCATTCACATATAAATTTTGTTTCTTCTTTTTAACTAGTTTAATTAAACCTGTGTATCTAGGAAAACAATCGGCGTGCTATGGAAGTCGATAAGGATTAAACGTCCGAGAATGAGACCTCCGATGACGAGGACTTTGATGGTGGTGGCGGTGATGGCGGTGGATCGTCCGATGTTGATTTGTCCGATTAGTTTACATTGATTGGTTTTAAGCTATTGTAATTTGATGCTTATGGGATGTAATATAATATGTTGTGATGGTTTGATACTTTTTCGGTTATTTAGGATTGATTATAATGATGTAATAATACGGTTTAATCCTCCGGTTATTGGAGTTTGTGAATGTTTGTGTTGGATTTAATTACTATGGTTTAATTATGAAATTTACTAGTTTTTGCGAATGATTTTTAGTAGTATAGTTTAATGATTATCATTGTTGTTTGGTTGTTTGGTTGTGATTGGATTGGATTTGTGATTGGTTTGTGTATTGATTTGATTTGGTATACAAGGACTGCAGAAAAACTTGCAATTTTTTTTTAAAATCAGACCATAAAACCGATCGAAAATAGGCATAACCGATCACTTTTGACCATTACAAAACCCAGAAAACCGACCGTCAAGGGACATAACCGACCAACTTCTTCATAAAACCGACCGTCTCCTTTAGAGGGTGGTCGATTTTAGGACGGTCGGTTATGACATTTAATTTAGCTTCTGAAATAAAACTGACCGATGTTCACACTTTGACCACGGTCGGTTATGAGTTCTAGTCAACTTTTTAAAAATAGACATAACCGGCCACCTACGGTCGGTTATGACTCAGTGACGTGGCAACACATGTCACACGTGTTGCCACGTGTATACAGTGACCCCACATTTGCATAAAATGCCCAGGCACTTAACCGACCACTATGTTGGTCAGTTATGAGGATTAAACCCGACCAAAAGTTATAACCGACCAGGCTAAAACCGACCATGCCCTGCGGTCGGTTATGACTATTTTAACCGACTATTTTGTCTCTTAACCGACTGTTTTTGACGGTCGATTTTATCATGTTTTCTTGTAGTGATATAAGTAATATAAGAAGGATATTTGGTTGGCCGTACAACCGCATAAAGCATATGGATAGTTAGATTAAAATTAACATCAATGGTCAAGATTATTTAATATTTGCTATAAAGGTGATAAGAAAAACAAAACTAAAACCACTTTTTTTATAATATAAACACCCAGTACTAAATAGAAAAACCCAATACTAAATAGATAAGGAAATATAATCTAATATTAAAAACATAAGCAGACATAATTTGTTGGACAAACTTAGTATTTTAGACTAAGTTGTGAATCATTTTGAGACTCCATATGAGTGAGACACATTATGTGTTAGTGGTGTATATTTATTGGAACGTATTCTCCTCTTCGAGGGGATTCCAACGCATATTTACACGCTTAAAATGAGTAAAAGGTGAATGAGAACTAATGTTCCAAAATTTTACCTTTTAATATGAAAAGTAGTTTTGTACTACATCGAGAGTAGCACAAACCTATTCCTTAGTTTTTTTTATAAATACCATGTACCATATCGAAAAGAAAAACAAGTCCTTTCAAGCCTCTCTTTATAAATAGAGTCTTAGAGCATCAGTTTTATTAAGTCAAGGGAATAAGAGTCCTCTCTTTCATTCTCGGTCTCTTTAGTCTTAAATTTTCTAATACTCCGGTGATAGTTCTCGGGCTTAGTTCAAGTTCGCTGAGAGTATATTCGATCTATCGATTATACTGGTATCTCGTTTTATCCTGGGAGGCTATCGACTCGCACATATGGTGAGAGGCGAAATAGCTTTAAGGAGACAGTTTCAACTGGACTCGAGGATTTCCATTTGGTTATATTCTTCCTTTCTCTGTTTGATTTCCTTTACTCATGCACACACTTATTTGATTTATATGTATTAATCACAGATTGTATTCACAATCTTAAAGCTATTTATTTTATATACATCTGTGACCGATACATCTGTACCTGCTTGTTTTGTTGAGTAACAGATCGATGGAGAACCAAACTGTGAACGATTCGATGAACAAGACGGCTGATGCCAATGCACAGATCACTGGATCTGATGGGGTTCACCAGCAGCCGATTAACCCTAACGCACGGATCGTACGATCTGATGGGGGTCAAACGCCTGTTGGACATGTGCCTTCGGGATATGTGCCTGTGGGACACACTGTCATTGGACAGTTTAGTGTTCCTCTTGGACAGATATCGGCAGCATTCACTCCTCTTATCATACCTGCGGTGCCTACTGGTGTGCATACACCTGTAGTACAGACGCATGTACCATCTGTTCCACCTGTGGTGCCTGTTGCCCCTGTTATGCCAACTGTGCCTGCTGCACATGCTGAAAAACCTGAGAAATTCAACGGAATGAACTTCAAACATTGGCAACAAAAGATGCATTTTTATCTGACCACATTGCATACGGATCGCTTCCTTAAGGAAGAACCACTGTTGCTCACTGCTGAGAGTAACATGCAGACTGTGTATGCTGCTGATGCTTGGAAGCACTCCGACTACATCTGTCGGAACTATGTGTTAAACTGTTTGTCTGACTCGTTGTATAATGTATACAGCACGAAGCCAACAGCTAAGGTCTTATGAGAGTCACTTGACCAGAAGTACAAAACCGAGGACGCTGGGGCAAAGAAGTGGATTGTTGGCCGCTTTCTTGATTACTAGATGGCGGACTCTAAGACTGTGGTAAGTCAGGTGCAGGAACTGCAGGTGATCATTCATGACATTCATGCTGAAGGAATGGTCATAAGTGAGTCTTTCCAAGTTGCTGCTGTTATTGAAAAGCTTCCACCTGGATGGAAAGATTTTAAGAACTACCTTAACCACAAGCGAAATGAGATGTCTATGGAGGATCTTATTGTTAGACTTCGTATTGAAGAAGACAACAGAGGGTCCGAGAAGAAAGTTAATGTTGCCACTGAGAAGGCAAACATGGTGGAGCACGCTCAAAGCTCCAAGCCCAAGAAGACTAATTCTAGTAAAGGGGTAAAGCTGGCACCCAAAGGAGGGATTTCGAAGTTGAAATTTCAGGGGAAGTTCTACAACTCTGATAAAGTTGGCCATAAGTCTTCTGACTGCTAGAAGCCCAAGAAGCCCAACAAGAAGAAAGAAGCAAACATGGTAGAGAATATCTCCAAGGATATGGGTGATATAGACCTCTGTGCTACGGTCTCTGAAGTGAACCTGGTCGGTTCTAATCCATGTGAATGGTGGATTGATACTGGTGCTACTAGGCATGTTTGCTCAGACAAGGCGATTTTCTCTAGCCTCAAAGCTTCTGATGCTGGTGAGAAGCTCTACATGGGGAATTCAACAACTTCTACCATTGAGGGTGAAGGCACGGTGATCCTGAAGATGACCTCTGGGAAGAATCTGACTTTGAAGAATGTACTTTATGTGCCTGATATTCGCAAGAACCTTGTGTCTGGTTCTCTGTTGAGTAAGCATGGCTTTCGCATTGTAATAGAGTCAGATAAAGTAATTTTGTCTAAGAATGGTATGTTTGTAGGCAAGGGTTATTTAACCGATGGGCTTTTTAAGCTCAATGTAATGTCCGTTAAGGACAATAATGAAATGAAGAATTCTTCTACTTACTTGCTTGAGTCTCCTAATTTATGGCATGCTAGATTAGGACATGTAAATTATGACACTTTACGACGTTTAAGTGCAAAAGAATACATACCTAAACTTACTATCGATTCAAAACATAAGTGTAAGACTTGTGTTGAGGCAAAATTAACGAGATCATCATTTAAACGTGTGGAGAGAAACACCAAAGTGCTAGACCTAATACATAGCGACATATGTGATTTAAAATTCATCCAACAAGAGGAGGAAAAAAGTATTTTATTACAGTCATTGATGATTGTACAAAATACTTGTATGTATATTTGTTGAAAAGCAAAGACAAATCTATAGATAAATTTAAAATCTATAAGGAAAAAGTTGAGACACAACAGACTGAGAAAATCAAAAAGATACGAAGTGATCGTGGAGGTGAATATGTTGAACCATTTGGAGAATTTTGTTTACAACATGGTATAATCCATGAGGCACTGCAAGAAAAATTTTAATAGACATCACACATTAGACATCGGTCACTCATGCCACTGATGTCTCAAACATAACTGACTTCACCCCGTGTTTATTCGATGTCTTTCTATTTTTAAGACACCGTCTATTTGAAAACCGATGTCTTAAGTTGAGTTTTTAAAAATGGAATGCGCGACCTCCCCAATTCTTTTCCCCCTTAACAAAATTTGTATTCCCTCCTTGACAATTTTAGGTTTCCCCCTCTCAAATTAAATAAAAATTAAAAACTCTCTCGTTCTCACTCTCTCTCACATCTCTCTCACAGCTCTGTCTGTCTCTCACAACTCTCTCCGACAAGAACACACCCTTCTCATCTCTCACTCACTGCTGCTCACCACCTCTCACCACATCTGCTATGCTCTCTTTTCCTCTCAGCTTTCTCTACTCTCTTCACTCATCAGCTCTCTCTCTCTCTTTCAATTAGGTTATTTCTCTTTTCATTTTCATATTATAAAGTAAAATTAATTGGTCTTCTTTGCATTAATCGAAACCCTGGTTTTTTAAATCGAAACCCTAGTTTTTTAATTAAAATCCTTTAAATCGAAACCCTAGTTTTTAGAATTGGGGATTTTTTACAATAAAAATCCAAATTGAAGTACTGTATGGTGTTACTAATTATTTTGAATTTGTTTTATACATGAATTGCAAACCAATCATGATACGTGGCTTCAAGTTCAGACATATTCTTTCTATCACACAAAAGCTAAATATGAAATTCTTTGCGATCTAGGTCCGTTTAATGTCATACTTAGTTTTATGTTTTTTTACTTTGATTTGTTAGAATTAATAAAGGAGAGATGGCTCGATATGACAGAGCAGTGAACGTGTTTTCACCGGAGGGTCATCTATTCAAGTGAAATACGCTATCGAAGCTGTCCGTAAAGGTAACGCCTCCGTCGATGTTAGAGGTAGTGATACTATCATTCTCGGTGTTGAGAAGAAATCACATTTTACTTAAATATCCTGAACCCATTTTGCTTGATGACTGATGTTATGTTTGATTTGGTATTTATCGGGTGGTTAATTTGGTTTGATGATTTTTATAGCTATGTTGCGGAATTGTAGAGGTTTTATATTTTTGTAATTGGAATGTAGTATTTTAGGCATGTAAGAAATAATGTTATTTTGCTTGATGTTTTTGATATTATGGTCTGATTAGTGGATTTTATTTTTCTTGTTATATTCCGGAACTGTAGTGATTTTAGTTACAGTCTGCAGGTGGGTTTTAGTAGTGAAGGAGCATATATCTCATGGCTTAAATGGAAATGGAACCTGTAGAAATCATTTCATCAAATGATGATAGTGAGCTTGATTGGGATTTAGACTTGGTTAGGTCAATGTATGATCAGATTCCCTTGGATTCTAGTGGAGCATCCACTTCAGATAATGATTTAGGCAAGCCAAGCCCAACAACGACTACCACTCAGAGCCAGAGAGCTCTTCCACCATGGGCAAATACATCCGGTTCTGAGTTAATAAGTGAAGTCTTTTTAGCCTAAAATATCAATATTTAATAGAATATGTGTTGTCTCATTATATAACACTTCAGTATGTGCAGTTTACAAAGAATCATCACGTAAGTTGGCTTCCCGAGCAGATGCTCGTAAGGGAAGCTCATCAAACCATAGCCACCAAACACAGGCTGGACATCGCAGGCCATCAAGAACTATTAGTCACTCAGGAATCTCAAACTTAAAAATAAACCAGGATACAGATTCTACAAATTCGGCTAGTAGAGGTATGTGATTCTATCAATTAAAAATTTGTCAAACTTCAAGACTCTAGGTATCATGTTCTTTATATACATCACATTTTACTCTGTTTATAGTCATATATGTTCAATAATGATAGCCATATTAATGTTACCACCATCAACAAAGCTAGCTATAGTTTCTGTATCTAGCAGTCAATAATGACAAATATTGTACTTGGATATATTACCATGTCCATAATTACTCTTAGGCCTTATGTAGTGTCTTTTCTAATATTTTTCCTTTCAGGATGTGACAGCCACAAAAGGAAATGAATTCGAAGACTATTTTCTAAAACGTGAATTACTTATGGGGATATATGAGAAGGGTTTTGAGAGGCCATCTCCTATTCAGGAGGAAAGTATTCCTATTGCTTTAACGGGCAGTGATATCCTTGCTAGGGCTAAGAATGGTACAGGAAAAACTGCCGCCTTTTGCATTCCAGCATTGGAAAGGATAGATCAAGATAATAATGTGATTCAAGGTATCTATCTTCCCTCTTATTGTGTGTAATTAGGTTCCGTTGTTTCTAAAGTTTTTTTGTATTGCATATCTAAAAAATTATCCATAACAGTGGTGGAAAATGTGACAAGGCATTGTGGCTTGATATTCATCTTGATTATGTGAGAAAAAGCAATTTACCATGTATACTATAGATGTCCAAATCTTTGGTTTAAGAAGGTCAAAAGATTAAATCCAAACCGAACTGAACTTACTAGGTTGTTCCACTCGGTGTGTTTATCAGTAATGCTTTTTATGAAGTTTTTTGTTTTGGTCGCATCAAATGTTATCTAAAACAGTAGTGGAAAATGATAATGCATCGTGGCTCAAAATTTATCTAGATTATGTGAGAAAAAACAAGTCAACATGTATAGATGTCTCATTCTTCTTTGGCTTATCAACTTCGAAGGATTAAGGCCGAACCAAAATAGACAAATTGAACTTGCTTGGTATATCTCACTTGAAAATATGGTCTGGGGAGGGGGAGTTATACACATAGCTCGCCTCTACTCTTAGATGTAGAGAATTTTTGGTTAGGTGTAGTGTATTTTTTTGGAACACGTTGAAATTTGAAAATAAGGGTATTTGCGATTTAAAAAGCTGTAGTATTCTTGCTATGGATGAGGTATAAGATTGTTGTGTCGCTTCTGGGTTTTTTTGTTTCTCTTGCTAGATTCTGAGCCTAGAGTATTAATACTTTTGGTAAATAAAACAAATTAAAGGATTTGGGCATTACAGTATAGGAAGCTTAATTGTTGCTCTCTGCTGTATTGTTAATTATGGGAATGTTTAATCTTAGTCTTCAGAATTTATTATCACAAGCGGGACTATATAGTCTTACACTTTGATTAAATCAAAATGTATATTTAGTTAAGGCTTGAAGAGTGTTACATGTTTCCTAGTTAGCATCTTTTGTCATGTATTTTTATCCTTTAAAGCAAGAGTCACCTTTATCCTAAGGAACTAAACATTCTGTGGTTTGTTTAGTTACTGTGATTATAGTATAATTGACTATTTTATTATGTGATAATTTTCACTTTGTCCTAAACATGTGTTAAAGAATCTTACGGCTTCGGTATAATTTTTTTTCCAAGGCTGATAAGCTCTTGTCACCAGAGTTCCAACCTTCTATACAACAGCTCATTCGTTTTCTGCCTACGAATCGTCAAATTTTTATGTTTTCAGCAACATTTCCTGTAACGGTGAACGATTTTAAGGTTAGATATCTGCAGAAGCCCTATGTCATCAACCTGATGGACGAGCTCACTCTCAAGGGAATGACACAATTTTATGCTTTTGTTGAAGAGAGACAAAAAATACACTGCCTGAACACCCTTTTCTTAAAGGTTTGGCTTTAATTTAAAATTTCTACAATTTGCATTTGTAACAAGACAGTCTAGTGATTCATATGTTGCCTATTACAGCTTCAGATTAACCAGTCAATCATTTTCTGTAACTCTGTGAATCGGGTGGAACTGCTGGCCAAGAAAATTACAGAGCTTGGTTACTCTTGCTTTTATATCCATGAACAATGATAACTGACATGGAGTACCTTAATTTGCAGATTGGTAACGCATACATAGACGAGGAAACTCAATTTAAAGGAACAATAGATTACTACTGGTCACATGCTTTACTATCTGATGAAGTTTGTGAGCGCATCATCCTAAACTGTAACTTTTCAGCGAATGCAAATATTTCAGAAGCATGTGAACACTCAGCAAGTTCAGACATCACTTCATGTCAATATTCCTCCAAAAACATGGGAATCTTGCAGGTACACATATCTAGTAGATTGTTAAATCACAGCTTATCATCTAATCTTAAAATTATTTGACTTACAATTGGTACTCTGACTAATTATATAACGTTGTTATCTGTAGTGGTGTAATTGATTATACGGAAGCCCCAACAACAGTCTTTCCAGTTATCAAGGAACTTATGAACAGTGGCATCAGTGTTTGGCTATATAGGTGAACAAATTTTTTTCTCAAAATTAGAAACATTATGAACTGTAAGAATTTGTATGACTAAAATCGAGTTTAAGTATGCAGCGGGGATACGGATGGCGTAGTGTCAGTGACAACAACAAGATATGCCATAGACTATCTTCAAACTACAGTCAAAACACAATGGTACCCCTGGTACACTAAGGCTGAAGTACAAATACTACATTATCAGCAAGCACACACAAAACCCTTCCTCTAATTATCAAATCACGAATCATTAATTTCTTCGATGATGTTTTTCAAGGTGGGAGGATATGCAGTTGGATACGAAAATTTGACATTTGTGACTGTAAGGGGATCCAAACATTTTTTTCCAAGTTATAAGCCTTCTCGTGCACTTGCTTTGTTCTCTTCCTTTTTGGCTGGAGAGCTTCCACAAACAAATGTCTCCAATATCCTAAACACTTCCTCATGAGGTCGCCATCCGGAGTCTATTATTACTGGACTAAACATTACTGGCTATGCAATAGGTATATAACTTACGATCATTATACTTTTGGATAAAATTTGCTTGTATAAAGTTAATAACATGCAGTGTTTACTTTCCTTGATCATCAGATGTTGTCCCGCAGTTAATGGAGCTCTTTTAGAAGATAATATGAAAGACGAGTACAGAATGACTCAGTGGCATCTGAGTTTTATCTGTAAATTTTAGGGAGCTAATCGTTCATATACATCATGTCTTACTTTTATGGTCATTAGTGTTTAGGTGTATGTATAGTAAACCTGCTATGCAGGAGAGAGTTTAAGAGATATTACTACTGATTGAAGAAATTTTCAATATAATGGCTACCCGTTTACATGGTCTTACATAAATCTTATTTATTTCTTTTTGTGTTAGCAGTGTTTAGCACTTGACATGTATATAAGAAAAGCTGATGTCAAAAAAGATGATGTACATCACTTTAAGGTAAAACACTGATGTCAAAGAAATCCAGGTTCGAGTCTAAATGAAACATAGAAATCACTTTGTTTAAGATAAAACTGATGTCAAGTGACATTATAAACATCACTTTTTAACCAAACAAAACTGATGTCAAAAAATGCAATGTACATCAGTTTCAGACAAATAACTGATGTGAAAGACTAACATGTTCAAGTCTAAATGATACATAGACATCACTTCATTCTAGAAAAAAGTGATGTCTATACGCTAAATTAGACATCACCTTTCATTAAAGAAACAGATGTTTAATATGCCATTTTACATCACCTCTGTCAAAATTATCGATGTTTTTATGACAAAAAACATAGCTCATGATGTGTTTAACATGTTTAATTAGGTGTAATTTAGGTATTAAATAATTTATTTATAGCATTTTATTTAAATAATCAACACATAAACATCTGTTTTTAACTAAAATCGATGTCTAATCGAGTATAGACATCGGGTATCCACCGACGTCTAGAATAGACATCACCGACATCAACATCGGTTGTGAAACAACATAGACATCGGTCAAAAAGCGATGTCTATGGACTTTTTTCTTGTAGTGAGGTCACTGCACCATACTCCCCTCAGTCAAATGGTGTGGCTGAAAGGAAGAATCGCACTCTGAAAGATATGATGAATGCGATGTTGTTAAGCTCTGGGCTTCCACAATCGATGTGGGGAGAAGCCATCTTAAGGGCAAATAATATTTTAAATATTACGATGTGCAAGAATAAGGATGTAAGTCCTTATGAAATGTGGAAGAAAAACAAATCAAGTTACCAACACCTGAAAGTGTGGGGGTGCCTTACAAAGGTAATGATCCCTACACCGAAGAAGGTGAAGATATGTCCTAAGACTGTGGATTATATTTTCATCGGATATCCTCCATATAGTACTGTATATCGGTTTCTTGTTCATGAATCCAAGATTCCTGATATTCAAAAGAATACCATTATGGAATCAAGGAATGCCTCATTCTTTGAGACGATGGTTCCCTGTAATCCAGGAAACCAACAACCTACGACGTCTAAACGATCTCATGAGTCTGTAGATGACGATACTGAGAGTGACGAAAGTGAAGAAAAAAATGTGGGGTAGTGAGAAGGAGCAAAAGACAACGAACGGAGAAATCCTATGGGTCTGATTTTATGACCTATTTGCTCGAAGAAGGTGACCAAAAAACCTATAAGGAGGCGGTTACCTCGCCTGATGGACCTATGTGGAAAGAGGCCATCAAGAATGAAGTTGATTCAATTATGCAGAATCATACTTGGGAACTAGTGGACTTGCCAACTGGTTGTAAACCATTAGGTAGCAAGTGGGTTTTCAAGAAGAAGTTGAAAACTGATGGCACTGTTGATAAGTATAAGGCCAGACTTGTGATTAAAGGATACAAGCAACAAAAAGGCCTTGATTATTTTGATACATATTCTCCTGTAACGAGAATAACGTCCATAAGAATGATGTTTGCTATTACTGCAATGCATAATCTAACTGTACATCAAATGGATGTGAAAACAGCCTTCCTAAATGGGGACATAGATGAGGAAATCTATATGGAACAACCCAAAGGGTTTGTTGTCCTAGGACAAGAAAGGAAAGTTTGTAAATTGGTGAAATCATTGTATGGTTTGAAGCAAGCGCCTATGAAATGGCATGAAAAATTTGACGAGGTCGTGCTGCCTAATGGCTTCAAAATCAATGAATGTGATAACTGAGCCTATTACAAGGATAACGAGAGTGGCTATGTCATGATGACGCTATATGTAGATGATCTACTTATTGCCAGAAGCAATGATAAAGTGATCAAATCTACCAAGGACATGTTGAAATCAAGATTCGACATGAAAGACATGGGACTAGCAAATGTAATTCTGGGAATTCAAATTTCTAGAACATCAGAGGGTCTCGCATTAAGTCAACCACATTATATTGACAAGATCCTTGAGAAGTTTCTTAAGGATGACTTTGAGAAAGCTAGGACACCTGTGGATATGACTTTGCACCTATCCAAGAACAAAGGTGTAGCTGTTTCCCAATTGGAATACTCGAGGATAATTGGTAGTCTGATGTACCTCATAAGTTGTACAAGACCAGACATTGTATACTCAATTAGCAAGTTGAGTAGGTTTACGAGTAATCCGGGAGCTGATCACTGGAAAGCGATCATAAGGGTACTAAGGTACTTGAGGGGAACTCGAGACTATGGACTACACTATGGCAGATACCCAGCAGTATTAGAAGGATATACTGACGCAAATTGGATATCTAGCAAGAAAGCACTTAAGTCTACGAGCGGCTATGTGTTTACATTAGCTGGAGCGGAAATATCATGGAAATCCTCAAAACAAACGGTGATAACTCATTCCACGATGAAAGATGAGTTTGTGGCACTAGATAAATGCGCCGAAGAGGCGGAATATCTACGTCAGTTTCTGGAGGATATTCCAAGATAGCCAAAGCCTATAACTACAATAGGGATTCATTGTGATAGTCAATCCGCTATTGGCAGAGCGCAGAGCACGATGTATAATGGAAAGTCTCGTCATATATGACGACGACACAGTTCCATTAGACAATTGATCTCAACCGGAATTATCACTATTGACTATATACCGTCAAAAGATAATATCGCGGATCAACTAACCAGAGGGTTATCAAAAGAAGTGGTTAAGAAATCATCGAGAGGGATGGGCCTTAAGCCTATTGCTTAACGGCATCATGGTGAACACCCAACCATTGCTGACTGGAGATCCCAAGAACTTGGTTCAATGGGACAACTAAATCATGATGACCAAATCACTGTGGGGGTAACCCCTGGCCTGTTCCTATGATGAGGAAACAGTGAGACCCGTAAGGTACGAGGTTAAGCTTTGAGCTTTTAATGATCTTTGATGAATACATGGAGTTCAGGAGTGAACGCATGGAATTCAGTTGAGTAAACGCGGGTTACTCTATAAGATAAAGATCACCTATGTGGGAGAGAAGTGGGGCCGCTTTAAAGGAGAATTGCGAGGCACAATTCTTTAAAAACTCCTGCAGAACCAGGACGATGTTCCATGGCCAAAATGGACATAATCATGAGAACTGAATGAGTCAGGAAAGATATAGTGATGAGTATGTCATCGTTTACACAAACGGTCGAACAGTTCAAGGACATCGCGTCATACTGTCTACCAGTAAAGTCGATATACTTATTCGAGCGAAGGTTCTAGGAGCATTCTCTACCTATCGTATGCTATATCTGACCGCCAGAACTATCACCAAGTCAAGCTCCGCATCTGTCTGTCTATGTGGTGCGTGCTACTAGACCATCAATCTCATTTGTGGGGGATTGTTTGACAAACTTAGTATTTTAGACTAAGTTGTGAATCATTTTGAGACTCTATATGAGTGAGACACATTATGTGTTAGTGGTTTGTATTTATTGGAACGTATTCTCCTCTTCGAGGGGATTCCAACGCATATTTACACGCTCAAAATGAGTAAAAGGTGAATGAGAACTGATGTTCCAAAGTTTTACCTTTTAATATGAATAGTGGTTTTGTACCACATCGAGAGTAGCACAAACCTATTCCTTAGTTTTTCTTATAAATACCATGTACCATATCGAAAAGAAAAACAAGTCCTTTCAAGCGTCTCTTTATAAATAGAGTCTTAGGGCATCAGTTTTATTAAGTCAAGGGAATAAGAGTCATCTCTTTTATTCTCGGTCTCTTTAGTCTTAAATTTTCCAATACTCCGGTGATAGTTCTCGGGCTTAGTTCAAGTTCGATGAGAGTATATTCGATCTATCGATTATACTGGTATCTCATTTTATCTTGGGAGGCTATCGACTCGCAAATACGGTGAGAGGCGAAATAGCTTTAAGGAGACAGTTTCAACTGGACTCGAGGATTTCCATATGGTTATATTCCTCCTTTCTCTGTTTGATTTCGTTTACTCACGCACACACTTATTTGATTTATATGTATTAATCGCAGATTGTATTCACATAATTAACCAATACTAAATAAATAAGGAGACATAATTTAATAGTAAATATATACGGAGATATAATTATTAACAATTATGTATAACAAATACATGTCTTGAATGTGATGGTCTCCCAGGCACATTAAAATATTTTTTTTAAACATTGCTTAAGGACAAAGTGAAGAAAAAGCATATAGACCATTTACATTAAAAAAAAATCAATGTTGAAGATTATTTGATATTTGTCGTTAAGGTGGTAAACAAGAACTAAACTAAAACCACTTGGATTATGATACAAACACATAATCTAATAAAGGGAATGGGTATAGTTTGGTATACCAAAATTTTTGTTGGTTTGGTTATTCTTGCAAGGAAAATGCTAGAGGTACAAAATGAGTTACTAAAATAGTTACAAATGCCACATGTCACATGTTGGTTGGCTAAATATAAATGGACCCCCAACACTTACATTAATAGAACCAATTGAATTTTTTCATTGTGTCACATCACCCATGACATGTCATTTTGTGATAATTTTTTGTAACTTTGTTTTGTGCCTCTAGCATTACTCTTCTTGCAATCATGACCGTCAAAATTTCTTTATCAAATTATGGGATCCTTACAACTAAATATTAAAACCATGTATTTCCTAAGGTCATAGGACAGTTCAAATCCCTCCAAAAACATACATTTATATTATTTATATATATAATTTATCCTAACTACTCGTAATTTGGTTCAAACTCTTGGTTTTGCTATCCATTTTTTATTATCTCTATTATTCAAAATTGTTAGATATTTTAAATGATAATATAATATTTTGATCATAGTATAGTACCAAAAACATAAATAATTAATATTTTCATGTTTGAATCACACCAACTACATCAAAGTTTTACAATTATTTAAAATCGCATCAACTACTTATTATCTTAATATCAAAAACAATATAAAATATTAATGGAGCACGGGTGTTCTAAGCTAGTTAGGTTTGAAATTAAATACATAAGTTCATATCAGAATAATAATAATAATAATAATATTAATAATAATAATAATAATAATTATTATTATTATTATTATTATTACAACAATAGCAATAACAATAATAATAATAATAATAATAATAATTATAATAATAATAATAATAATAATAACAACAACCACAACAACATTAATAACAACAACAACAACAAAAATTATAATAATAATAATAATAGTGGAAGTTTACTTAATTCTAAACTTTTTAAATTATAGCATTACTAGTCATTTTTCTGCTCCAAAATTAACACAATATCAGTTAGCCCAGTGGGTACAAATGTTAGAGAAGTTTCTCTCTCCACCTTGGCTACAAATGTTATAGAAGTAAAGAGATTGATGGATGCACCAAATTACAGTTAGTTGGAAAGAAACTAGCATGATTCTTTGATAAACTTGCAATTGTAATTTTGTCAAATTATAAGTCTCAAAAAAGTTGACAAGTTTTGATTTAATAAAAATTGTTTAAATCATTAAAATGTTCAAACTAAAATTTAACTATTAGTTATATATGTCATAATTAAACAATAAACATATCCTCCAACTTCAATTAATTTAATAATTTTGAAGCTAATAAATATCACACTCATTAGCACAAATGAGAAACAATTTACATGCTATTAAAATGGTTAGCTACTCTAACTTTTGCATAGAAAATCAAGGACACGTTAACAACTTAAAAAAATAATAAGGTCCACAAAATCACTATTAGTTATTTAACTTTTTTCCTATATGTCTTTGTGGATTCTATGCAAAATCAGTACTAAAATGGTTAACAATATATAAATATGCAATTAAAATTGTTTATATCTACTCTAATTTTTGCAATCAAAAACAAGGAGACAATAACTCAACCCAGAAAAATAAAAAATCTGCTATATCAATATTCAATAACTAATTTTCGTCTTATATTGCATTATGGGCTATGCTGCAAAGTTCTGACTAGCCCAAGAATCCGCGTATACTCATAGAACAATGAAGACTGTTCACCAGCCAGGCCAGTTCTTGTCTTCAAATTTTTCCCAGCAAGGTTGTTGCATGGGCTTCCCCCTATAACCAGATCGAATCTACCGGCCTCTTTCATCCATTGCATCAGCTTATGACTTGTTACCTTTTTCACATCAGAAATGTGAATCAGCCGGCCCTTTTGTTCACTTTGTCTCCACCAATTTTTCAGGATCCGTGTACAATCCTTGGAATTTTCGACCCAGACAACAAAGTTCAGTGGTATTCCAAGACGGTGTAAAGCAACTTCGGCTCCACCAATGCCAGAGAACAATGAAAGGACTCTGATGCCCTTGGGAAATAATTTCTTTAACACAGAAAGATGATAGGCGACTGTGTCAACCTAACATAATTTATTTGTGAATAATTATTAAGAACATATTCATCTAAGAAACAAATGAAATTGATAAGTTTTTTTTCTGCATTGTGTACCTGAAACGCATTTCCAAGGCATTTGTATTGAGTAGTTTTGCAGGCTACTCTTGTATGGCCCTCCGGGAATCCCATTATTGCCTCTATTAGGACAGGCTGAAGAAAATCAACAGTGTTCTTACCAAGCCAGACCAAGTTTCTGTTTCTGCATTCTCGGATCACATTTTCTCTGATGTTTTTGGGAGGGTCTGGTCCTGAATTACGAAGCTCTTCATTTATTCTCTGTACATCTGATGCACTTGCATGACGAGTTACAATGCATTTTAATTTGGTTCTCTCATCCCATTGCGGCCACCATTCTTTTGTGGAAGGAAGGGCTTCTTGTATTGTGGACGGAGGGATAGGAGGAATCTGCAACCTGTCATCCATCGGGAGGTTATGGATGTAACCTCTTTTCCTTGTTGCTGCACACATGTGAAGCGAGTCCACGAATTCCGGTTCAATGTCGAAAAGTTCTTTTCTGATGGTTAGCCACACCCCTTGCGGTGCATAGGCCACGTTCTCGAAGAAGAAATAAGGAGGCCCTCTCCCTTCTACTTCGATTTCTTCTTTAATTATTGTACTTGTGGCATTAGAAACTCCAAAGCCTATCATCGGCTTCTCGCGGGTTCTATAAGTTGATGACTTTGTGTGTTCGACAACTTTTTGCTTCTTATAATTAGTGCTTGTGGACTTCAACACGTGTGGATCATCAGACATATAATTTAAACAATCGCCAAGATTGTCCAGGGCCTAAGAACAAGTAATGTATATCTATTAAGTAAAGCATAATTTTTTTTCTATAAATGCAATAAGCTTTAGTTCGATTTTTCTTGCATAATAGTATACTCGTAGAGTTCAAACTCCACAGTGTATAAGTGAAACATTCTCTTTGAAGATTAATATTGATTGGTGGTGTTTCTAGATATGTACTCCTTTTGCTACACGTAGAATTGATATTCTATGAGATGCATATCGAGTGAATGGAGTTTTTAGATATGTACTCCTTTTGCTGCAAGCTCTAAAGACTATTCGTACTATATGTACTCCTTTTGCTGCAAGCTCTAAAGACTATTCGTACTAGTATTTATTTTCTTAATTAGGATTTAGGACACCATTAAGTCTCCACCAACAGCTAATGTATTTTCTTAAGTCTACTGCAAATTATATGATTCTAGAGATGTGCTAGACTCTAAAGACTACTCATATATACAGATATTAATTTTCTTAGGACACTGTTGATCAGTCTCCACACAAACAGCATATACAATGTAACTTTGTTTCTCCTAAAGCATATAATTAATCTTTACCATAAATTTTCACATAATAGAAAACGTTAAATATACGATAAATTCTCCTAAAACTGAAGCAGTAGATGATACATGTGAGAAGAGAGTGAATGAGATGTACAAAATAACTTACCATGTGTGTGAGAGGAGTCTTCAGAAGTCTTGAGTACCGGTTCTTCATCATCTTCACCTATAAGCATTTAAGAAGTAACCGAGCTCAGTACCAGTTTCTCCTTAAAAGGCCATTTCAATTCAATCAAAATGTATGAGAATAAATCTACCGTGTTCCTCCATTGCTTTGAACACAACTTTCCTGGGGTATGGCTTCTTGGAAAATCGGCCACTCATCTTGGATCCAGAACTACTTGCCTGAGAAAAAAGAAACAATTTAATCACTTCCGTCCTTGATATCTCTTTAATCATCAAAATCAAAAACAAAAAAAATGATCCATATGATAGATATATCGATAGACTGACAGATCACCGATGCACCTCAACATAGAATAAAAATTGAATTCTCTAAAGTTGAGAATGAATACATATACATATAAGATCGATAGATTGATAAATGGATAGACAAAGTACATATTGCTGATACAAATCAGCTTGAAATAAATTAATATCTAAATTTCTTTAAAATAAAAAACAAAAGCATATACAGACATGTGTAAATCTGAATGAAAATTGAAATGCACCCTTTTTGTTGTTGAGGTTCACCTTTAGTAGTGGATGAAGTTGGATGTTGGGGGATTTCTCAACCTCCTTATCCCTTTCATCCCTGATATCTGGATAATCTTTGAAGTTAAAAACAAAACAATAATTAGTAATTCTAGAATTCAATAAATTCAGCAGACATATAAATGATGGATAGATCAACAAAGAACGAATTACTGATACAAATCAACCTAAAATAATTCCAAAATCCTATAAAATCGAAAAAACTCAAACATAAACATATAATGTATATTGAAAAGGAAATTGAAATGCACATTTTCTTGAGGTAGCCAATTGTTGTTCAGGTTTGCCATTAGCGAATTATAGAAAACAATTTCATATTTTGCCACGTGGATCCACTTAAGGACCGGTTTATGTAATTATTTTTATAACATCTTTTAAAGAAAATAACTTTTGAGTATAAAAGATTGTTTGAGCACATTTTTAATCCTCATATATTTTTTAAAAATTCTAGATACAATCTTTCCAAATATTATTAAAAATCTTAATGAATGTTCTCACATTTTGGAGAGTATTTTCCAAAATTGTGTGTTTAATGTACTATGATGAAATTTCTAAAATTGTTTTAAGTATGAATGTCATCACATATTTAATTCTCCTAGATTTAGTTAGAGAGATATACATGAAAATAATCTTTTCAAAAAGATCTCAAATCTTGAATGAGTGTTATCACATTTTAAAATATCGTTCACATTGGGTGTTGAATATTTAAATTTAACTAATTGGATATTCTAATATTTTGAATTAGAGTTTGATAAATTATTTTTGAAATATTATAAAATTATCCAATATATCATCCCACAATTCAAAATGAAAAATCTTATCGGTTTTGATTCTCACCCCAATTACACATGAAATAATTTCTCATACACGACATGAAATGATGCAATTTTTAAAAAATTATTTAAAAAAATTACATTCATAGTTAAGTGGTCAAATAAGACCCTATCTAAAATGAAAACTCAACCTAGTCTCGTGAAGAAGCTTTTATATTAATTTATTTCAATAGTATTCCACATTATTCTATTAAAAATTATTATTATTATTATGGTGAAAATATTTACAATTGTTTAAATATCTTAAGTTGAACGTATGCGGAAAGAAAACAATCTTTTGAACAAACTATATATGTAATCTTTGGATAAGATCATATTAGTATTTTTATATCATAAATAATAATCAAATTAAATTTGATGAATATTTGATTATATCAATATCGGAGCATCATATCAATAATTTTATAAATATGTTTACGAATACAACTAATTAAAAATATGAAAAATATTTTTAAATCATTTGAAAAAATATTTTAGAAATACTTTTACAAACATATGAAAAACAATTTATAAATTTAAGTGAGTAAAATTTAGTATTTACATTGTTCTAAAAACATTCGACCACATAAATTTAGCCTTTTAAAAAGATTGATATTTTTTGCTAAAATTTGAATTCCCACATACACACTCAAATTATACATTTCTATACATTCGTATGCGACATGTTGTTTTTAGATAAATATATAATCTGGACTAGATTTCATGTGGTTGAATTTATAAATTCGATTGACTTTTAGTTAGTCTAATTTATAGACACCACTATCACTACTACAAAACTAAACTTAGGATATATTACTTACATAACACTTTTGTGATGTGCTATGCAACTGACATGGTTACACACCATTTATGTTGAACACGCTCGACAAAATATTTTAAAAAACCTATAAATAAAAATAAAAATAAATAAATAAAGTAGCATAGCATTTTTTAGTGAAGCGCTGTATAGGAAATAAGTAAGATAGCATTTTCTAGGAGAGGCTATGCAAGTCACCATATTTTAAGTAATTTTAATTTTTTTTAGAAAATCTTTAAATATTTATATAACACTATTCTAAACGTCGTGTAAATTAATGTATTTAAAGTATCTTTTTATTTGCTTAATTTAACTCTTTTTCCAACTTAATCCTATGTTCTCTCAATACCTCACACAACTCCCCACTCACACATGTACATCACCAATTTCATCGATCCATTTTACCTCCCGATTTCATTAATATATATATGAATTAGGATAGTTTAATCTTCTAGAAAACCATATCGAGCCATTAGGGAACTTTATTTTCATGGGTCTCCACTCGTCCTTCGTTGAATCGGGATCGGGTATAATCAATTAATTACAAGTTCGGTTTCGAAGACTACAAATCATGTACTGTGTTGTTGTTAATTTCAATTATCTAAAACTATGAATTGGGTATCGTTTGTGCTTGGGCAAGTAACTATGTTGGAATTTCTACTGAAAACCCTAAAATAAGTAGTATGATAATTTAATTTTATATTATGTAATTATTTTTTTCTTTAAAAATGTTAAGTAGATTAGACTTGAGGATTTTTCTTTAAACAGTCATTAAGCTAAGGAATAAACTCTAGACGAAGATCAAGTACTGATTATGCGTCGGAGAAAAGTATAGCAGCTTGGATTTGAATAATGTTGTTTTAAGAAAAATATTTTAAGTCAGATATCGATAAGTCGCATATCAAGGAATATCAAGAAGTATGTCGAGAAGTACAAAATAACTTGTAGGGAAGTCCCAAAAGATATTGATAAGTCAATATGCATGTAGAGATCTCAAATATCGACAAGTCAAAAGGTCCATGTAGCGAACTTAAGATATCAACAAGTCATTTATTATGTAGAGATCTAGAGATGTCGATAAGACAAATCTTCATGTAGAGAAGTAGAGATATTGACAAGTGTAAAGTCTATATAGAGAACTGGAGATCTCGACAAGTCATTCTACTTGTAGAGAACTGGAGATCTCGACAAATCAAAGACACGTGTAGAGAACTCAAATATCGACAAGTCATTTTACTTATCGATATGTGACATCTCTATAGAACAAAAAGAGATCTCGATAAAGAACTTCATAATTCAAAATGCAGACAAGTTAAAGATTTAAGATTATCAGTCATAAATAATTCTATCAGTGAATTGAAAAGACTATAAAAGCAGCTTGAAGAATTCAAGATCAAGGGCCAAGATTCACTTGACAAAGGAGGGTCACAGACGTATTAGATTCCGCATAGATTTGCTAACACTAGAAATGGAAAATATACAAAGTAGCCTTGGAAACTGTGTTAGTCCATTTTAGTTCAAGTTTTGTAATCATGTGCATATTGATCTATAAAGCATGTCGTGTATATAGAGGAAACAAACAGATCTAGAAAAAATATTGAATTCTCTCTCAAGAATTATAGATGGGTACTTAATTTTTAAGAACACATATTTGTAGTAAAACAAATTTGATTTTACTAAATCAAATGAGTTTTTGATATTTTCTTGTCTGTTTTGCATTAGCATTTTATCTCTACATATTCATACAAACTATTTTGTTCCATAAGCCATTAAGATTATCCAAATCCAAGAAAACACATATACTTCCCCCGTGTTGTATTTCATACCTAACATTAGGTGTTACGAAAAATCATATATTTTTAAATAATAACTTAATTTATGTATATCACATGTATGTAAATATGTGTCTGAATTAGTAGCTTAATTTTTGGTGGGTTTGTTGCTAGATGGTTCCTATAAATTTGTAAAATCTTGAGTAAATGCACTATAAATGATTTAAAAAACTACCTTTGTACTACATTTTGGATAAGTTTTTTTGTTATATTAATTAAGTAGTGCAAAAACATTTTTTTCAAAAATATTCTTAAATTAGAGATACGGTATTTGTTTCTATATTTACATATACAAAAAAGAACCTTTAAATTAATTGCTAGAACAAGAACTTTGAATTATATATAGAAAATATGATATGTAGGTATTTAGATGTATTTTATTGAACTTACAAAATAATTTGACCAATTATTAAATATTATTGTATTTGAAGACGATTGTTAATCCATTATGTATTGATGGTCTTTTGAGACATCATCAAACATTAATATCTATCATTCTAAAATAACTTCAATGATTTAGAAAATTTGATTTTTTGAGGAATAAGATTTTAAATTTATTCTTTCTACTTAAATTATCTGACTTGGTACTTATCCTGATTAACTATGTTAGAATTGTTCAGTTCAAGTACCTTTTTTCTTGCATATTTTATTAATGACGTTAGGAATTATGTATATTATAGATAAAAGACTTACTTACATAACATGGCATTCTAACTGATAAAGATAGGTTGCAGGGAATTTTTAGAATATATATAGTATTAAAATATTTTTTAATATCGAGATTTGTGAAGATAACTTGTAGGATGGGTTACGATATTCTTTAAATTTACATAAAAGCTTTAAACTTTAGTTAACAAATTATAACCTGAAAAATACATGGATTTGCAGTTAGTTTTGATGGATGGTAAATGGCTAAATGTAGACCGATTATCAGAAGAATATAAAAATGGTGTGAAAGAATTTTGTAAATATGTAGTTAAACATGTTAAATAATGATACCAAGTTCATTGGGTGTCCTTGTCAAAAATGTTTGAATGCTGTAGAATTTGATGGTCTGGACAAGTTGCAGGAACACTTAGTGTGTGAAGGAAACGATAAACCTTATACATGTTGGACCTATCATGGTGCAAGAAAAGGAGAACATAGATCAAGTAGTTTGAATTCAAACCATCACTTTGCAGATATAGTGGATACCAAGGTTTTTGGAGACACTAAGGGCAGTAATGGTAGTGATAAAAATGAAATCCCCAATGATTTTAATGAGGAAGAGCTACGTGATCATCCTGATATGCATGAAAAGTTAAAGGATAATGCCACTTTACCATTGTAGCCGAGTTGCACCAAGTTTTTCAAACTATCGGCTGTATTGACTTTGCATATTTTAAAAGTTGGACATCAAGTTTCTGGCGTGTTCTTCACACAAATGCTTATAGATGTTAGTAAACTTTTACCCGATCGTAATATCCTCCCTCGTAGAACGTACGAGGTTAAACAAATGCTCATATCCATTGGATTAGTACATGAAAGGAATCATGCATGCCCTGATGATTTTATTCTATATAGAAGGAGTATGCAGAGTTTGACGAATGTCCCAAGTGCGCATTAAAATGTTACAAAATTGGAAATTCTCCAGCCAAGGTTATGTGGTACTTTCCATTATTACCCAAGTTTAGGAGATTATATGTTAGTGCAGAAGATGCTAAAAATTTAACATGACATTATGATTCTCGAATTAATGATGGGTTGTTGAGAAACCCTGCCGATTTACCTCAGTGGAAGACAGTTGATGATACACATAAGGATTTCGGGAAAGAACCAAGAAAATATTTTCCTAGCACTTTCAATAGATGTAATGAACCCGCACCATCTTCAAAACAGTTCTTATAGTACATGGCATGTATTTTTCATGATATATAATTTGGCACCATGGCTTTGTATGAAGCGCATGATAATGTCTACTTTGATATCTGGTCCAAAACAACCAGGGAATGACATTGATGACTATTTGGCACCTTTAATCGAGGACTTAAATACTATTAGAAGGGGGCATTGAAGTATATGATGGACGTAGAAAAGATCAATTTCAATTAAAGGCCATGTTTACTCGGAACAATAAGTGATTTTCCTGCTTATGCAAATCTTTCCGGGTATAGTGTAAAAAGGCTATTATGCATGTCCTATATGCAGTGACGAGACAGATCATATTAGACTGAAAAATTATGTGAGATATGTTTATATGGGGCATAGGCGGTGGTTGGCACCAAACCATCGGTACAGAAATATTCCTTTAATATTCAACGGGGAAGTTGCAGAACAACATGCTCCTCCTATACCATCATGTGATGACGAGTTTAAAAAGGTGGAAAATTTAAACATATAGTTTGGTAAGGAGTTTGCAAAGGATGTTCCCACTCGGGGTTGGAAGAAGCATTCGATCTTCTTTAAATTGAGTTATTGGAAGGACCTTTAAGTTGGACATTTCATCGACCTCATACATGTGGAGAAAAATGTTTTTGACAGCCTAGTTGGTACTTTATTAGGTGTCAAGGGTAAAACTAAAGATGGTCTAAATGCATGGATGGATATGATGGAGATGGGGATAAAAAATGGACTAGGCCATGTGGAGAAGCCAGGAAAAAAGCCCTATTTACCTCCTGCCGCTCATACTCTATCTAGAGATGAGAAGAGAGTGTTACTGCAAATACTTTATTCTATTAAGGTGCCAGAAGGATACTCATCAAACATCAAGAGTCTTATTTTTTCGATTGACTTCAATTAAAGGGTTTGAAATCACATAATTTTCATGTCATAATGGAGAATTTTTTTTCCAATTTCTATACGTTCTCTCTTACCTGAAAAGGTGTGAATAACTATCACACAATTATGTTGGTAATTTAAATCTATGAGTAACAAAATCATTGATCCAAGAAGGTTATTGTATTTATAGCGATAAATTATTGAGACACTTTGTGAGGTTGAGATGTATTTTCCAACATCCTTCTTTGACATCATGGTTCATCTGACCTTGCACCTAATTTATGAGACTAGGATGTATGGTCCTGCTCGTATGAGATGGATGTATCCGGTCGAACGATATTTAAAATTTTGAAAGAATATGTGATAAATAGGTCTGGACCAGAGGGTTTCATAGCAGAATGCTATTTATTAAAAGAAGCAAGAGAGTTTTGGTCAGAATTTATTCAAAACGTAAAGGCAACTGGTCTTCCAAGTGATCGTCACGGCGGTAGGATTGACAGTGAAGTTGTAATTGGTGGTCAACAATTTGAGATCCATCGGACACAATGGCATTGTGCGCACCTTTATGTTTAACACAACACCATTGATGTTGTTCCTTTTGTAGACTTGCATAAGCAAACCACCAGGGAAGAACATCCAAGAAGAGGCGCTAACTGGATATAAGTGGAACACAATCGCACATTTGTTGATTGGTTCAAAACTTATGTTGCAAATAAGTTAATTGAAAATAACGAATCAATACCATATCGAGTTAAATGGTTATCAAGATGTCCTGATTTATTTTTGTATTCTTATAAATGTTATCTTATAAATGGGTATACCTTTAACACAAGGGAACATGATGCAAGGAGCATAATGCGGAATAGTGGAGTTTCAATTTCTGATACGACACTACACCAATCATCAAGTAATAAAAAAGAACCAGTTTTAGATGAGACTGCATACTTTGGAAGGATTAAAAATATTTGGGAGCTCGATTATGTTTTATTTAGAGTACCGGTGTTTGATTGTGATTGGGTTAACAATGTCGGAGGCGTACAAGTTTAAGCCTCCGGGTTTATACGGGTAATCTTGCAAATATTGGGTACAAAGATGATTCGCTCATAATGGCAACACAAGCCCATATGTTACTGATCCGGTTGATAAGAAGTGGTCCATTGTTGTCTTTTCAAACAAACTCAACACTTATCAAGTCAGTGATGGTGTAGATATAGAACTTGATAATATTGATGATCCTTTTGTTGGAATGAATTTTCACGCCGATATGGACAAAGTGACGATTATAAATGTTTTTACTCCGGAAATGATCATGATGAGGGTGAATACGTGAATCCTGAATTTTACAATGTGCATAGGCACGAAACATCAAAGGCGAACAAAAACGCAAAAGAAAAATTAAATCTATGAAATTAATGTATGCTTTCTTATTATACAAGCTAGTCTCATAAATTGGTCTTATATTATTTATTCTGCATATTTTAAATTATGTACTTTTATTATCTGGTACTATAAAACTGCCTAATTTGATTATGCTTTTGTTTAATACTATATAACAATTTTGTGTTGACTAGAGCAAACTAATATCTTAATTTAGTAAGTGTTTATTTTTCTGTAAACCTGTGCAGTGGTCTTCTATTAATTTTTGTGTTTTCTTTGTTGAGGATTGTGATTAGTATAAGTGTACTATAAAATATTCATATTAAATTATGCTTCTTTTTAATATAAGAATTTTGTATTGACTAGAGGAAACTAGTAAATTCAATTAAGTATCAACAACTGTATTTATTTTTGTTTATAAACCTGTGTACAGATCTTGTATTAAATTTGTATTTCTTTGTTGAATACTCTAGTGCAAGTGGTGCTGGTGGAACCAGGGATGCTTGTGCCACCCAAGTGGGAAGAGGTCGTCCAATAGGTAATTAAAAATATATAATTATTGACACTATGTAGGAGATTTTTATTTACTTGTACTAGTTATCTCTAATGTGTTTTAAGTTAATTGGAATGAAATGGGACAATCAATTGGTAAAGCGTCAATGATATTAGTACATTTTGTCGATTGTTATTGAAGAAGGAATATCCCAATTACATGCGATGATTGGCGCAAAATGGAACCGAAGACTGTAAAATAGAATTTATGAGATGAAGTTAAGGTACAATATGTTCTTCTCCAATGTTATTTTTGGTTAAAATTAGAGCAAGGTCAGGAGAACAGTTAAATGGTTAAAATTTTAGCTTTCTTGGCTTTGCATATTTCATCGCTTTTTAGTACATAAAAACCAGTAGAACACTCCATCACATTTCGCCATTTTATTGTAAAATCTTAAAATAAATCAACCCATTTATTTTGCTTATTTTTCCTGAAACACGGTAAAAGTGGCCTTCTACATATTTTTTAGCTTTCTACAAATTTTATATTTTTACAACAAGGAAAATGTGGCTTTTGTTTTGTATTGATCAAGCACTTTAAACATGTCTATCGTACAAGGTTAAATTATCAACAGAGTGTTAATTTATTTAAATTCTCAATAGTCTCTGACACATATGTACAAGATGTGATTACCAAATAAGAATCTTTTAAGAAATATATTTCATAATTTTTTATTGCATTTTTCAGATTTTCTAATTATTTGTATTTACATTCAATGACTTTTTACTTCTCCGGCCTTTAAATAGAAAGTTAGGCATGATTATAACTGCAACATGTCTGTTAAATTATGAAGGCTTGACAACTACAAGATACAACACAAATATCCATATAGGTCAATTGCATTTAAAATATTTTCACGTTTTAAAACATTGAATGATTTATTGTAAACAATTGTGTAGGAAACTTTTCGTGGGGTTGAAGATGAACATTGGAGAAAGATAATTGATCGTGTTGGTAACCTGCATTGACAATTTAGAACTAGATTGAGGAGTCTTGCTCGAGATAAAAATGGTAACTACTCAACTTTACCACCCAAGTTGTACGCACACCTATCGAAAGTGGGACGTTAGTGGAAACCGTTTATTGGAAATTCATTGAAAGAATAATCTAATGTATACTTTTTTCCCTTTCTTTAGTAGTTTGTTATTTAAAAAAATTACTTTTTTGCATATTATATTTTACTAACCATTTAATTATAGGAACAAAGTGAAAAAATAAAGAAAAAGATTTGGGAATGGAGGCACGATATAAGAAGGCATGTGTTGGCTACGCGCATATTAGAGAAAAAATTGTAAGTTAAACAAGCAAGTAACTTAGTCTGGTTGCTTTACAATTCTTTTCGAATTGTTGCCACAACAGGATTCCATAAATTGAAGTACTATTATTTTTATGTAGTACTAATTTTACGCAAGTTGAAACTGGACATTCTGTTAGAATAAATACAAGGGGTAGCTTGAATATTTTTTTGAGTGCTAATGTTGTTAAGGACAACTTAATTGTTGATCAACAAGCTTGTAAAGCATTAGAATCACATATGAAAACTTAAATATTTTGCTAGAACTTGCTCTCACTGTAATTGTCAATATCATTTGTAGATATTTAAAAATTACCAACAGAAATAAATAGAAAGCGCAATATAATGTGAATACTTATGCATGTATACTATATTATTAATAAATTACTATGATTCTTTATCATATGAATTAAGAAATTACTTCTAACTAGTCTTCATTATGTGATTAAAGAAGATATAGGTCTAACCATAGAGATCTATAATGTGAGCAGCTTCAAGACAAAATTAATGCAGGCAACAAAATCTTGTTATGACCCGAGTAGATATGTGGGAATATACTAGGCGTGATGTAGATGGTGTAATAAATGATCGTGTTACATTGCAAGTTCTTGAGGATGTGGTAATAATTTTTATTTTTATTATTTTATATACTAATTTCATGCATCGTTGTCTTGCACTATACTACTACAAGTTAAAAATGAGTATAAAACTTTGGTATTTTAGATTGATATATCAGCAAATTTTCCCGAACATGATCTTACTAATATTGGAAATGATGACTTACTTGCTCGGATAATGCCGTTGGAGTATCGAGGATGAATGAGAGGTTTAGGATGGCGTGTAACTAAGGCGTCACTGCAAATATTATCAACTATTAACGAGCTATCTAAATTTAAAAATGATGTTTCTTATTTGATTAATAAAATGAAGTAATCACGGCCGGCCCTAAGACTTAGTTGGCCTAGTGCGAAAAAAAAATTTAGGGTCCTTTTATAGAAAATTACTAATATGAATATAAAGAAAAAATTCAAAGAAATTTATGATTGAATAGAGTAAAGCAAATAATATCTTATAAACATAAAAAAGTGGCAAAAGTACATCATAAATAAAAAAATTACATACCTTTAAGCCTTGACTTTCTTCATCCTGATAAAATCTAAAATTTGAAACCTGCAATACATCAGTACTCATCTAAAGTGACCTCATCTTACATTTTTAGAAGCAAAATTGCCAATCCATTCAATTTTTCTTGACTCATACTTGTCCGCAAATAAGATTTAATTAAATTTAACTTTGAAAAACTCCATTATGCAGATGCCACAGTAGGTATAGTTAATAAAATCCTATAAGCAACTAAAATATTTGGAAATATATCAATCTTCTTCACAAATTTTAAGACTCTTAGAGAATTCTATGATGTTTCACAATCATATGCTACACTTGGAAGCATCTCATATAAGATTTATAATTCTGAAAGTAACTGTTTTGCATCAATATCGCAATCATCACCATCATTCAAGGTTTCTTCTAGTTTCGTATAACAATTTTTTAGTCCTTCATTATCAAAAGAAATCAGCCGGGATGCATCAAACAAAAAAACCAAATACAGACTCAAAAAGTTCCATTTGTTTGAATCTTATCTTCAGCTGAGAAAGTACCATATCCACTAGTACAAGAAAATAATCAGTTCTATAATTTTTGAAGGCAAATTGTTGTTCCCTTTCGGTGTCAGGATTGTCATCAAACTGTCTATTTCTTTTAATCCTACATTTTATAAGAAAAATAGGTTTAATATCCATTTCATTATCAAGCTCTTTAGCATCAATCATAGATGATGTAAACCCATTTTCTCTATATTTCTCAAAGAAAGAAACCAGCCCTTTTAAACTTGCAATAACAACATCAAGACGCATATCTTCAGATTGCAAATTCTTGCTCACCAAATTAAATTTGTGCACAATATCATGCCAAATATTCAAACTCAATATAAATTCAAAACTTGAAAATTCATTTGAGGCCAATTTTTCAGCATCCCGACATATTTTTGGATCATCGGAAATTTCAGCTAATTTCATTAAAGCATCTCTTATTTTTGGAGCTTGTGTTCTTATTGCCTTTACACTTTCGATTTAAGTTTCCCATCTTGTCATACCTAAGGATTTTAAAATCAAATCATCAATATATTCAAGCAATAGATTCCATCTTTTGGGTGAACTATCAAACACATTACATATAGCTTGACATGCTCCAAAAAAAGATTTACCTTTAACACAAGAATTTGCCATATCAGAGAGTAAGTTAAGAGAATGACAACCACAAGGCATGTAATAAGCTCTAGGATTAACATCAAGTAATATTTTTTGAACATCTTGGTGTTTCCCCCTCATATTAGAACCATTATCGTATCCTTGTCCCTCACATCATTGATATTTAAATCAAGAGATTTAACAGCATTTTCTAACTAACCAAACAGGCCCAACCCGGAATTATTTTCCACATTTAAAAACTCTAGGAAATACTCTTCAATTTTTACAAGATGACTCACAACATCAACACATCTAATCACCAAAGTCATTTGTTCCATACGGATTGTATCAGGAGTGTAATCAAGAATCACTATAAAATATTTACCTTCTTTGATTGTCTTTAATATTACACCTTTTACACTCGAAACCAACATTACTATCAAATTATTTTGTACTTTCTAACTCAGCTATTGAATCAAGAAAACCCAAAAAAAATACCATTTGAATCTTCAAATATTTTTTCATTTTTCCCACGAAATGCCAGATTATTCATCGCATTTTAACAATAGCACTTATTCTGATCATAAACTGCATCCAATGTTCAGTATCATTTTTAATTTGCTCTTGCAATTCTTTATCAATGGTTTGATTTGTTTTCAATATAACTTAGAATTCAGCCCACACCCTAAGGTTGGTAAGATGTTCAAGACTATCGTCGTGTTGGTTAAGCTTTTCACCTAAATGTACCCAATCATCTACTCCAACTATTTTTAGAACTAGCATTTTTTACCACTTTACAACAAAAGAAAAATACTTCATTTAATTCTTTTGAGTAAACTAACCATTTTCTTTTGACAAGTTCACCATTTCTTAATTTTTGATCAGAATAATAGGTTGAAAACCCCCTATTATGTTTATCCTTGGGAAATATAATCATATTTTCCCTAATAGGCCCCTTTTCAACTAGCAAATCCCTCATTTTACTATTTAATCCATCCCATACCTGAGAATCATACATATTCAAAGTTAGTGGACCAAACTCTTTAGGACTAATGTATTCCCTATTTTCAATAACCACACTTTCAATCATTTCGGTTTCTTGTTCAGTTATCTCGTTCTCACACTCTTCATCAATTACATCGTGTTCTTGTGTAAAAGTATTATAAACCTGAGACACCACTTTTTCGACAATTTTATACTCTTCTTTTTTATAGACATATAAAGTTGTTAGGCTTTCTTCCAAAAAAATTCAAGAGATCCATTTAGTGACTTAATTTTTTCTTCCTCTTTATTTTTTCTTTTTCTTTTGTCAATACCAGGTGTATACTTTTTAGTAAAAATATTTTGCACTAAAGCAGCTACACTAGTACAAAAAGTACTTTCTGCAACGTAGTTTTAGCGTCGGTTCTTTAAAGAACCGACGCCTAAAGGTATTTCCTGCGTCGGTTGCAAGATTGACCGACGCAAATAGGTATATGTGCACGACATTTGGTGTCGGTTATTAATTTAACCGACACTAAAAGTGTTAATAGCGTCGGTTCTGTAAGTAACAGTCGCTTAAAAGTATTTATGGCGTCGCCGTTTATAACCGATGCTAAAAAGTATGCTTTGTGCTACGGGCTTCTAGTTGGCCGACGCTATAAATTTCTGCTTTATGCTACGGGCTTTAATTTAACCGACGCTAAAAGTATTAGAGTAAAAAATTAATTGGACCTGGGATGTCACGACACTGAATGGGTTCTTTTAAATTTTTTTGTTTTTGTATAATTATTTTCTAATCACATATTTATCTATTTATCATATGTATCTCACAATCTTTTTTAATTTGAGTTATGATATATTTGCTAAAGTTAAAAGACTTCCAAAAATAATATTTTTTTTTGTTTTTTTATATCGAAATGTTAAATAAAATAGAAGTAATAATATTTCTATGTTGTTGATATTCACACAATATTGAATTTTGTTTACTCCGTTTCAAAAATAAATGTCCACTTTTATGAAAAAAATTTGTTTCAAATTAGTTGACTACTTCAACTTTTCAATTAATTTTCAAACACTAATTACTCTTTTTCGTCGACAATTATATACCCGACGTATATAATATAGCCTTTTACATCGGTCCTTTTTTAATCGTCATATATTATACCCTTTTACGTTAGTCTTATCTTGACTATCGTATATATTATTATTAAAATCAAACCATCAATTTTTTACCTTATAAATCTATATGGCAGCTTTTATTAATTTAAAAAACATCAAATTAAAAAAACATACTCATTACATCATTTAGTTTACAATCCATCCTATAGTTAGTAGTTCATCCCCAAATTAGTTTCTCTCCACGGTGCCCTATATCTACATCTTCTCTGTGATAGTTCCCGATTGAAGAGTTTGAAACTTCCGCACTCCTTCTCAGGTCTCTCTCCCGCACTCTCCCTCTCTCTCGCACTCTCCCTCTCTGGCACTCCCCTATATATACCTATATACACGTTCATATTACTTTTTTGTTCATTTTCACAGCCTATTTATCTAATTAAATTCGTATCTTCTCCTGTGTTAGCCCTGCTTCACTGTAATCGGTAATCTCCTCCCTCTCTCCCGGTCTGTCTCTCCTTCTTCTCTCCCTCTCATTTTTTATTTTCATTTTTTAATTTATTTATTTTCATTAACAATTTAAATTTTAAGATTTGTTATTATTTTAGTTCAGCTTATTTTCTCTAAATATATTGCCATACATTTGTATAACATAATTAGATTAAATTTACTGTGTTTGCTAATCTTGGTTCACCAAGGATATTAATTTAATACATAAATTTGTTGGTTTATAAAATTTAAAGTGCAAGTGTGGCCTAAATTGATTATATCTTCCTTTTACTTTTTGTGATATGTGTTAGCATTACTTGTGACTTTTTGTGTTGATCTTGATTAACACTGCTTTATTTCTGGTAGTAAAATGAGTTGCTCTGTTATTTAGAATCAGTTGCTCTCTTAACCGGAAACATATATAAAATTTTAAATTCTTCTTCATCTCAGTAGTTAAGTATGAATACTAAGAACAAGACAAACTTTATAATTTTATCTTCAATCTGCTTTGGGACATTGAAACTTGTAGCTAAGAGTGATGTTGATGCATCGAATTTAACAGCTTACATTATTGGCAAACACACACACATGTACACAATAATCAGCTGTGTACATGCTCATCAACCTTGGCTTAACAGCTTACATTATTGGTAATATGACAAATTTAGTCGTTGAAGGCACTAGTCGTACCATGGAATTTGTAAGCCTCCTTTTTATCTCTTCTATTTTGCATCGCAAGATGTTATGAGTCTAGTTGTCTAGGCTTAAATCAAGTTCAGAATTCAAGAAATTTTCTTGTGCTTGTTTTGTAGAGGAATAGCATTAAAGCAACGTCAAACTTTGTGAGCAGAAACCACTTGCCAGTCAGACTCAGGGAGCAGATACTAGCTTATATGTGCTTGAGATTCAAGGCTGAGAGCTTGAACCAGCAGCAACTGATTGAACAACTACCAAAACCATTATCAAAAGCATTAGTCAACATTTATTTATTCCAACCGTCCAGAGGGGCTATCTTTTCCAGAATGTATCAAGGGAAACTCTCTTGCTCTTGGTATGATCATCGACATATGCTTTTTCACGTGATTAAAAACATGCGCCTTTTACTAGCTTTACTTCGTAAGTTTCCCAACCTCGGAAAGTTCAGAAATGACAGTCTCATTGGACTTCTTGATTCTCATGTGCATATGACACTATTTTTATGTGATTAAATAATTTAAAACTGTCTAACACAGGAAGTGTATATAATATAAGACAGGTATTTAATGTAATGGCATTGCCTATTTTTCATCAGGCTGTGGATCTGAAGGCTGAATATATACCACATAGAGAGGATGTGATATTGCAGAATGAAGCACCTGATGATGTTTATATAATAGTGTCACGGGAAGTGGAATTAATTGATCACTCTGAGATGGACTAGAAAGAGGAAATTGTTGGGATTTTGCAACCTGGAGATATGTTTGGAGAAATAGATGCACTGTGCTGCAGGCCACAGGCTGTTACATATCGAACCAAGACTCTTTCGCAGCTCTTGAAGATGAAAACTAGTGCTCTTATTGAAGAAATGCAAAGTAAACAAGAAGACTATGTTGCCATTCTCAAAAACTTCCTTCAGGTAATTTTGTCATATTTTCAGCTTCAATGTTGTTTCAAACTCCTTCAGAGAGGAGAAAATTCTCTCAAATATATAATTGATATTCTCCCATCCATCCTACAATGAATTAGATATTTAAGTAGTTCCCAAAGTAACTGTTTGAAAATAAAATCATCACAGATGAACATAAACTGCACCATATTAAAATGAATGACTAAGACTAAATTACTGTGTGCGATTAATTTTCAGCATCATAAAAGGCTGAAGGAGTTGAATATAGGGGACTTGATAGTGGATAGTGGGAATCAAGAAGATGATAATCCTTATATGTCGATCAACTTATTAACAGTTGTCAGCACAGGAAATGCTGCTTTCCTTGACGAACTTCTCAAGGCAAGATTAGACCTCGACATAGGAGATTCAAAGGGAAGAACACCACTGGTAAAATACGTATACTTACGAGTTTATAACTACAGACTGCAAACACAATCCCAAGTAAGGATACACATATCTGCCATTCAAATATGAAATCTGTTTCGATTTCTCTGTTGTGCATCAGCATATTGCAGCATCAAAGGGGCATGAAGAATGTGTATTGGTACTCCTCAAGCATGCATGTAACATACACCTAAGAGGTAGATATTTTTAGCAGGCTTATAATTTTTGTTCATCTGTTAAGAGAAAATAACTTTTCTCAAGTTTCGGTGTCAATCATAGGTATCAAGATCACACTCTAATTATTGACTAGGTATCAACACAGTAAGCCAAGGAGTAGCTAAAATGTTCACCAATCTAATTTTTCAAGAATGATATTATCATAATGGTTTAAGAGAACAAAGTGTCATTTTATTTTCTCAGTTTGTTTGTAATCATAGTAACATTCATATATGCATGGCAGATGTAGAAGGTAACACTGCAATGTGGGATGCCATAGCAGCAAAACACCACTCCATATTCAGAATACTTTACCACTGGGCTTCCATCTCGGATCCATGCACTGCAGGGTACCTCTTAACCACAGATGCAAGGAGGAATGATGTAGCTGTCATGAAAGAACTCCTGAAGCACGGTTTGGTTGTAGATTCAAAAGATTGTCATGGATTAACACATATCCAAATCGCGATGGAGGAAAACCATTCAGAAATGGGCGAGCTTCTTGTGATGAATGGTGCAGATGTCAACACTGAAGATGTACATAAATCTAATAACAAGGTTTTATCTTCTTTAAATCTGGATGAAATGTTGCAAAAAAGAGAAGTAGGCCATCAGATAAGCATGCTTGACAGCGTCGTGGACAAAAGGATTGTAAAGAAATTGGAGGATGAAGATCCAGCTGAAGAGATTAAGAAGGAAAAATCATCAAAAGGAATAACATGTTCTATTAGAGTTAGTATATAGAGGACATCTTGTAAAGAGGAGAAAATTTTTGCACTGAAGCTGCCTTCTTCACTATAAGAACTCAAATCTATAGCAGGTACTTTGTTATATTTAGATAAAAGATGTTAGGACTTGTTTGTGCATTACTATTAGAATTACGAGCAAAATTACACGTTTCTTGAAATAATATTCTAAGAGATATGTTAGCAGTAAATCACATGTTTTTAAGTAGAAACTCATAGTTCTGTTTGTTGTAAACCTTTTTACAGGTAAGAAGTTTGGAAACATGTGTGTGTGTTTTTAAGCAGAAACATGTGTGTGTGTTTGTGATTTTGGCTCACCTTTCTTATGTCCAAACAGAGTGGAGAAGAAATAACCTAGGTGGTAATTATTTCTACAAGACAACTTTTATACACATTTTACTGTTACAAGTCTACAATAGGTTTTGAAATCAACAAAATACTTCTACTTCTTCCTGACTTGTTGATCTTTATATTGTTGTAGGTAATTGCTATTGATAAAGATAATGCAGATAAAGATAATACAGACTCCAGTTCCAAGAAAAGGACCAGAGGTCCCACATTGTGCAAAAAATTGAAAAGAGAGCTTGAGACCTACTTTAATTTCAATTTGATTCCTAGTTAATTTGATTATTCAGTTATATTTATGGGAATGCTGGTATTTGTAAAAAGCAGGTTCAGGATATCAATAAAAATGTAAAGAATATTTTTTTTACAGTACTTTAGGTGTCGGTGTTATTGAACAACCGACGACTATAACATACACATATAGCGTCGGCTTTTTCAACGACCGACGCCTTTAACATAAACATATAGCGTCGGCAATTTTAAGAACCGACGCCTTTAATATTAACTCTCAGCGTCGGTTTTTTGATAAACCAACGCATTTAATTACAACTTCTAGCGTCGGCACTTTATTGGACCAACACAATTGTCCAAGCAAGAGCGTTGGTTAATGGCAATTTTGAGTCGGTTATCTAACCGATGCTAAAAATGTTTAGTGTCACCTAATTACCCGACGCAAAAAGAATATACCTTTAGCATCCCCTGCATATACCACGCTGAAAAACCGACGCTAAAGGCCTATTTTGACCGTGGCTAAAAGTCATTTGTGTACTAGTGCTAGCAGATTTTGCACTAAAGCAATAAGCATGAGACTTGCGAGAAAATGAAACCTGGATAGATGAACTAACAAGTACCGAAGTAGTGAAGCAAGAGCCTGATCTTCAATTCCAAATTAACAACAATGATCAAGTCCGAACTCAAGTCCAACACTGAAAAAAATTGTAAAAACTATTTAAATGAAATAATGGATTAATGATTATAATTCATACAACCAATGAAATTAACTCAAAATTACAACTCAAATATTAAATATATAACAAAAGAATTACAATTTTTATGTGATTTTATATGCATTTTTTTGTGATTTTAAATGCATCTTTAATATGTGATTTTATATGTATTATGTGATTTTAAATACATTTTTATATGTGATTTTATATGCATTTTTATGTGATTTTAAATGCATCGTTAATATATGATTTTATATGTATTTATGTGATTTTAAATGCATTTATATGTGATTTTATATCCATTTTATATGATTTTAAATGCATCATTAATATGTGATTATATATATATTTATATGATTTTAAATGCATTTTTATATGTGATTTTATATGCGTTTTTATGTGATTTTAAATACATCATTAATATGTGATTTTATATGTATTTACGTGATTTTAAATGCATTTTTATATGCATTTTATTTGATTTTAAATGCATCGTTAATTATTTTAAATGAATTTGTAGGAACGATATACCGCCATTCTCTAGCGCATGCCCTTGGAGTTTACACGAACGGGTGATCGGGATGAGTCGTGGGATTGGTGGATCGAAGCCTTGGAGGTCCCCCAAGGTACAAGGCCAAAAAAGAATTATGCGGTGGGGTTCCCCAATGCTCGGGCCACCGAGCTCTTGCCTACACTTGCTACCCGGTACCGAGATTCTATACGGAATGAAGCCGGCTCATCCTCATCCGCTCCAAGATAACGTGAAGCCATCCCCGACAATGTATATCTTGCCATCGTGAGGAATGTGTTTGCGGAGATCCGTGATAATCTAAATACGTTTGCTCGCCAACTTTCCGATGCGGAGATAGCTACATTCGCACGTACCGCTGTCGAGGCCTCAGATCCATCCTCCGATCATAGTCAAAGGTTGCAATGGAATTACCTTATCGGTGGCGAGATCCTGCATAACGTGGGCTCCTTGATTGAAGATATCGCTCAAAAGACGGAAAATCATGTTGCGGATGTATAATTTTTGACCTTCTTGTTTATTTATTTGTTTCATTCACATATAAATTTTGTTTCTTCTTTTTAACTAGTTTAATTAAACCTGTGTATCTAGGAAAACAATCGGCGTGCTATGGAAGTCGATAAGGATTAAACGTCTGAGGATGAGACCTCCGATGACGAGGACTTTGATGGTGGCAGTGGTGATGGCGGCGGTGATGGTCGTAGATCGTCCGATGTTGATTTGTCGGATTAGTTTACATTGATCGGTTTTAAGCTATTGTAATTTGATGCTTATGGGATGTAATATAATATATTGTGATGGTTTGATACTTTGTCGGTTATTTAGGATTGATTATAATGATGTAATAATACGGTTTAATCCTCCGGTTATTGGAGTATATGAATGTTTGTGTTGGATTTAATTACTATGATTTAATTGTGAAATTTACTAGTCTTTGCGAATGATTTTGAGTAATATAGTTTAATGATTATCATTGTTGTTTGGTTGTTTGGTTTTGATTGGATTGGATTTGTGATTGGTTTGTGTATTGATTTGGTTTGGTATACAAGGACTGCAGAAAAATCTGTAATTTTTTTTTAAAACCAGACCTTAAAATCGACCGAAAATAAGCATAACCGACCACTTTTGACCATTACAAAACCCAGAAAACCGACCGTCAAGGGACATAACCGATCACCTTCTTCATAAAACCGACCGTCTCCTTTAGAGGGTGGTCGGTTTTAGGACGGTCGGTTATCACATATAAGTTAGCTTCTGAAATAAAACTGACCGATGTTCACACTTTGACCACGGTCGGTTATGAGTTCTAGTCAACTTTTTAAAAACAGACATAACCGACCACCTACGGTCGGTTATGACTCAGTGACGTGGCAACACGTGCACGTGTTGCCACGTGTACACAGTGACCCCACATTTGCATAAAATGCCCAGGCACTTAACCAACCACTATGTTGGTCAGTTATGAGGATTAAACCCGACCAAAAGTTATAACCGACCAGGCTAAAACCGACCATGCCCTGTGGTCGGTTATAACTATTTTAACCGACTGTTTTTCCTCTTAACCCACTCTTTTTTAGGGTCGATTTTATCCTATTTTCTTGTAGTGATATAAGTAGTATAAGAAGGATATTTGGTTGGTTGTACAACCGCATAAAGCATACAGATAGTTAGATTAAAATTAACATCAATGGTCAAGATTATTTAATATTTGCTATAAAGGTGATAAGAAAAACAATACTAAAACCACTTTTTTTATAATATAAACACCCAATACTAAATAGATAAACCCAATACTAAATAGATAAGGAAATATAATCTAATATTAAATACATAAGCAGACATAATTAACCAATACTAAATAAATAAGGAGACATAATTTAATAGTAAATATATAAGGAGATATAATTATTAACAATTATGTATAACATATACATGTCTTGAACGTGATGGTCTCCCACGCACATTAAATTAAACATTGCCTAAGGACAAAGTGAAGAAAAAAAAACATATAGACCATTTAGATTAAAAACAAAATCAACGCTGAAGATTATTTGGTATTTGTGGTTAAGACGGTAAAGAAGAACTAAACTAAAACCACTTCGATTATGATACAAACACATAATCTAATAAAGGGAATGGGTATAGTTTGGTATACCCAAATTTTTGTTGGTTTGGTTATTCTTGCAAAGAAAATGCTAGAGGTACAAAATGAGTTACTAAAATAGTTACAAATGCCACATGTCACATGTTGGTTGGCTAAATATAAATGGACCCCTGCAGTTACATTAATAGAACCAATTGAATTTTTTCATTGTGTCACATCACCCATGCCATGTCATTTTGTGACAATTTTTTGTAATTTTGTTTCGTACCTCTAGCATTACTCTTCTTGCAATCATGACGTCAAAATTTCTTAATCAAATTATGGGATCTGTAGAACTAAATATTAAAACCATGCATTTCCTAAGGTCATAGGACAGTTGAAATCCCTCCAACAACATACATTTATATTATTTATGTATATAATTTATCCTAACTACTGGTAATTTGGTTCAAACTCTTAGTTTTGCTATCCATTTTTTATTATCCCTATTATTCAAAACTGGTAGATCTTTTAAATGATAATATAATATTTTGATCATAGTATAGTACCAAAAACATAAATAATTAATATTTTCATGTTTGACAGTGAAGTTATTTAAAATCGCATCAACTAATTATTATCTTAATATAAATAAAAATATAAAATATTAATGGAGCACGCGTGTTCTAAGCTAGTTAGGTTTGAAATTAAATACATAAGTTCATATCAGAATAATAATAATAATTATTATTATTATTATTATGATTTTTGTTGTTGTTGTTGTTGTTGTTATTAATGTTGTTGTTGTTATTATTATTATGATTTTTGTTATTGTTGTTGTTATTAATGTTGTTGTTGTTGTTATTATTATTATTATTATCATTATTATTATTATTGTTATTGCTATTGTTATTATAATAATAATAATAATAATAATAATAATAATAGTGTAAGTTTACTTAATTCTAAACTTTTTAAATTATAGCATTACTAGTCATTTTTCTGCTCCAAAATTAACACAATATGTTAGCCCAATGGGTGCAAATGTTAGAGAAGTTTCTCTCTCCACCTTGGCTACAAGTGTTATAAAAGTAAAGAGATTGATGGATGCACCAAATTACAGTTAGTTGGAAAGAAACTAGCCTCATTCTTTGATAAACTTCCAATTGTAATTTTGTCAAATTATAAGTCTCCTAAAAGTTGACAAGTTTTGATTTAATAAAAATTGTTTAAATCATTAAAATGTTCAAACTAAAATTTAACTATCAGTTATATATGTCATAATTAAACATAAACATATCCTCCAACTTCAATTTATTAAATAATTTTGAAGCTAATAGATATCATACTCATTAGCACAAATGAGAAACAATATACATGCTATTAAAATGGTTAGCTACTCTAACTTTTGCATAGAAAATCAAGGACACCTTAACAACTTAAAAAAATAATAAGGTCCACAAAATCAGTATTAGTTATTTAATTTTTTTCCTATATGCCTTTGTGGGTTCTATGCAAAATGAGTACTAAAATGGTTAACAATATATAAACATGCAATTAAAATTATTTATATCTACTCTAATTTTTGCAATAAAAAACAAGGAGACAATAACTCAACCCAGAAAAATAAAAAATATGCTATATCAATATTCAATAACTAATTTTCGTCTTATATTGCATTATGGGCTATGCTGCAAAGTTCTGACTAGCCCAAGAATCCGCGTATACTCATAGAACAATGAAGACTGTTCACCAGCCAGGCCAGTTCTTGTCTTCAAATTTTTCCCAGCAAGGTTGTTGCATGGGCTTCCCCCTATAACCAGATCGAATCTACCGGCCTCTTTCATCCATTGCATCAGCGTATGACTTGTTACCTTTTTCACATCAGAAATGTGAATCAGCCGGCCCTTTTGTTCACTTTGTCTCCACCAATTTTTCAGGATCCGTCTACAATCCTTGGAATTTTCGACCGAGACAACAAAGTTCAGTGGTATTCCAAGACGGTGTAAAGCAACTTCGGCTCCACCAATACCAGAGAACAATGAAAGGACTCTGATGCCCTTGGGAAATAATTTCTTTAACACAGAAAGATGATAGGCCACTGTGTCAACCTAACATAATTTATTTGTGAATAATTATTAAGAACATATTCATCTAAGAAATAAATGAAATGGATAAGTTTTTTTTCTGCATTGCGTACCTGAAACGCATTTCCAAGGCATTTGTATTGAGTAGTTTTGCAGGCTACTCTTGTATGGCCCTCCGGGAATCCCATTATTGACTCTATTTGGACAGGCTGAAGAAAATCAACAGTGTTCTTACCAAGCCAGACCAAGTTTCTCTTTCTGCATTCTCAGATCACATTTTCTCTTATGTTTTTGGGAGGGTCTGGTCCTGAATTACGAAGCTCTTCATTTATTCTCTGTACATCTGATGCACTTGCATGACGAGTTACAATGCAGTTTAATTTCGTTCTGTCATCCCATTGCGGCCACCATTCTTTTGTGGAAGGAAGAGCTTCTTGTATTGTGGACGGAGGGATAGGAGGAATCTGCAACCTGTCATCCATCGGGAGGTTATGGATGTAACCTCTTTTCCTTGTTGCTGCACACATGTGAAGCGAGTCCACGAAATCCGGTTCAATGTCGTAAAGTTCTTTTCTGATGGTTAGCCACACCCCTTGGGGTGCATAGGCCACGTTCTCCAAGTAGAAATAAGGAGGCCCTCTTCCTTCTACTTCGATTTCTTCTTTAACTATTGTACTCGTGGCATTAGGAACTCCAAAGCCTATCATCGACTTCTCGCGGATTCTATAAGTTGTTGACTTTGTGTATTCGACAACTTTTTGTTTCTTATAATTAGTGCTTGTGGACTTCAACACGTGTGGATCATCAGACATATAATTTAAACAATCGCCAAGATTGTCCAGGGCCTAAGAACAAGTAATGTATATCTATTAAATAAAGCATAATTTATTTCGATAAATGCAATAAGCTTTAGTTCGACTTTTATTGCGTAATAGTATACTAACTCCACAGTGTATAAGTGAAACATTCTCTTTGAAGATTAATATTGATTGGTGGTGTTTCTAGATATGTACTCCTTTTGCTACACGTAGAATTGATATTCTATGAGATGCATATCGAGTGAATGGAGTTTTTAGATATGTACTCCTTTTGTTGCAAGCTCTAAAGACTATTGGTACTGGTATTTATTTCCTTAATTAGGATTTAGGACACCATTAAGTCTCCACCAACAGCTAATGTATTTTCTTAAGTCTACCGCAAAATATATGATTCTAGAGATGTGCTAGACCCTAAAGACTACTCATATATACAGGTATTAATTTTCTTAGGACACTGTTGATCAGTCTCCACACAAACAGCTAATGTTTGTTGTCTAACTTCTGTAATTTACTACAGATCATATGATTTAAGAGATGCTATAAACAGACCATGTACAAGTTAAACAACCGATGACCGTCGGTATATCTCATTGCATTTCAGATGTGCAAATAATTAAGTACGGTCCACTGACAACTGATGACCGTCGGTATATCTCATTGCATTTCAGATGTGCAAATAATTAAGTACGGTCCAGTGATTATACAATGTAACTGTGTTTCTCCTAAAGCATATACTTAATCTTTACGATAAATTTTCACATAATAGAAAACATTAAATATACTATAAATTCTCCTAAAACTGAAGCAGTAGATGATACATGTGTGAGAAGAGAGTGAATGAGATGTCTAAAATAACTTACCATGTGTGTGAGAGGAGTCTTGAGTACCGGTTCTTCATCATCTTCACCTATAAGCAATTAAGAAGTAACTGAGCTCAGTACCAGTTTCTCGGTAAAAGGCCATTTCAATTCAATCAAAATGTATGAGAATAAATCTACCGTGTTCCTCCATTGCTTTGAACACAACTTTCCTGGGGTATCGCTTCTTTGAAAATCCGCCACTCATCTTGGATCCAGAACTACTTGCCTGAGAAAAAAGAAACAATTTAATCACTTCCGTCCTTGATATCTCTTTAATCATCAAAATCAAAAACAAAAAAACTGATCCATATGATAGATATATCGATAGACTGACAGATCACGGATGCACCTCAACATAGAATAAAAATTGAATTCTCTAAAGTTGAGAATAAATACATATACGTATAAGATCGATACATTGATAAATAGATAGACAAAGTACAGATTGCTGATACAAATCAGCTTGAAATAAATTAATATCTAAATTCCTTTAAAATAAAAAACAAAAGCATATACAGACATATGTAAATCTGAATGAAAATTGAAATGCACCCTTTTTGGGGTAGAGAATTGTTGTTCAGGTTGACCTTTAGTAGTGGATGAAGTTGGATGTTGGCGGATTTCTCAACCTCCTTATCCCTTTCATCGCTTGATATATCGATAATCTTTGAAGTTAAAAACAAAACAATAATTAGTAATTCTAGAATTCAATAAATTCAGCAGACATATAAATGATGGATAGATCGACACACAACGAATTACTGATACAAATCAACCTAAAATAATTCCAAAATCCTATAAAATCGAAAAAACTCAAACATAAACATATAATGTATATCGAAAAGGAAATTGAAATGCACATTTTCTTGAGGGAGCCAATTGTTGTTCAGGTTTGCCATTAGCGAATTATAGAGGCTGATAATTAGGCTGCTGGTTGGAGCTGGGGCTTGCCCATGAAGAAAGAAATGAAAGTTGTTGTTTGCATTTATAGTGGCTTGTCTGTAATAGAAACAACAAGCGCAATGCGCCGCCTTTTTTGCCCCATTTCATATTTTTCCACATGGATCCACTTATACTCCCACTCTGTAAGCTGCATAAAGGACGGGTTTATGTAATTATTTTTATAACATCTTTTAAAGAAAATAACTTTTGAGTATAAAAGATTGTTTGAGCACATTTTTAATCCTCATATATTTTTTAAAAATTCTGGATACAATCTTTCCAAATATTATTAAAAATCTTAATGAATGTTCTCACATTTTGGAGAGTATTTTCCAAAATTGTGTGTTTAATGTACTATGATCAAATTTCTAAAATTATTTTAAGTATTAATGAAAATCCTCAATGAATGTCATCACATATTTAATTCTCCTAGATTTAGTTAGAGAGATATACATGAAAATAATCTTTTCAAAAAGATCTCAAATTTTGAAGGAGTGTTATCACATTTTAAAATATGGTTCACATTGGGTGTTGAATATTTAAATTTAACTAATTGGATATTCTAATATTTTGAATTAGAGTTTGATAAATTATTTTTGAAATATTATAAAATTATCCAATATATCATCCCACAATTCAAAATGAAAAATCTTATCGGTTTTGATTCTCACCCCAATTACACATGAAATAATTTCTCATACACGACATGAAATGATGCAATTTTTAAGAAATTATTTAAAAAAGTTTCATTCATAGTTAAGTGGTCAAATAAGACCGTATGTTAAAATGAAAACTCAACCTAGTCTCGTGAATAAGCTTTTATACTAATTTATTTCAATATTATTCCACATTATTTCATTAAAAAAATTTATTATTATTATGGTGAAAATATTTATAATTTTTTAAATTATCTTAAGTTGAACGTATGGGGAAAGAAAACAATCTTTTGAACAAACTATATATTTAATCTTTGGATAAGATCATATTAATATTTTTATAAGATAAATAATAATCAAATATTTAAATTTGATGAATATTTGATTATATCAATATCGGAGCATCATATCAATAATTTTATAAATATTTTTACAAATACAACTAATTAAAAATACGAAAAATATTTTTAAATCATTTGAAAAAATATTTTAGAAATACTTTGACAAACATATGAAAAAAAAGTTTATAAATTTAAGCGAGTAAAATTTAGTATTTACAGTTGTTCTAAAAATATTCGACCACATAAATTTAGCCTTTTAAAAAGATTGATTTTTTTTGCTAAAATTTGAATTCCCACCTACGCAGTCAAATTATACATTTCTATACATTCGTATATTCACATCGAATATATAAACGCGACATGCTCTTTTTAGATAAATTTATAATCTCGACTAGATTTCATGTCGTCGAATTTATAAATTCGATTGACTTTTAGTTAGTCTAATTTATAGACACCACTATCACTGCTACAAAATTAAACTTAGGATATATTACTTACATAACACTTTTGTGATGTGTTTTGTGATGTGTTATGCAACTGACATGGTTACACAGCATTTATGTTGAACACGCTCGACAACATATTCTAAAAAATCTATAAATAAAAATAAAAATAAATAAATAAAGTAGCATAGCATTTTTTAATGAAGCGCTATATAGGAAATAAGTAAGATAACGTTTCTAGGAAAGGCTATGCAAGTCACCATATTTTAAGTAATTTTGATTTTTTTAGAAAATCTTTAAATATTTGTATAACACTTTTGTAAACGTCGTGTAAATTAATATTTGTTCTCTCAATACCTCATACAACTCCCCACTCACACATGTACATCACCAATTTCATCGATCCATTTTACCTCCCGATTTCATCAATTTATATCTGAATTAGGATAGTTTAATCTTCTAGCAAACCATATCGAACCATTAGGGCACTTTATTTTCATGGGTCTCCACTCGTCCTTCGTTGAATCGGGTATAATCAATTAATTACAAGTTCGGTTTCGAAGACTACAAATCATGTATTGTGTTATCGTTAATTTCAATTATATCGTTTGTTCTTGGGCAAGTCAATATACTGACAACCCTAAAAATAAGTAGTATGATAATTTAATTTTATATTATGTAATTATTTTCTGTAAAAATGTTAAGTAGATTAGACTTGAGGATTTTTCTTTGAACAGACATTAAGCTAAGGAATAAACTCTAGAGGAAGATCAAGTACTCATTATGCCTCGGAGAAAAGTATAGCAGCTTGGATTTGAATAATGTTGTTTTAGGAAACATATTTTAAGTCAGATTTCGACAAGTCGCATATCAAGGAATATCAAGAAGTATGTCGAGAAGTACAAAATAACTTGTAGGGAAATCCCAAAAGATATTGATAAGTCAATATGCATGTAGAGATCTCAAATATTGATAAGTCAAAAGGTCCATGTAGCGAACGTAAGATATCAACGAGTCATTTTTTATGTAGAGATCTAGAGATGTCGATAAGACAAATCTTCATGTAGACAAGTAGAGATATTGACAAGTCTAAAGTCTATATAGAGAACTGGAGATATTGACAAGTCACTCTACTTGTAGAGAACTGGAGATCTCGACAAATCAAAGACGCATGTAGAGAACTCAAATATCGATAAGTCATTTTACTTATCGATATGTGACATCTCTATAGAACAAAAAGAGATCTCGATAAAGAACTTCATAATTCAGAATGCACACAAGTTAAAGATTCAAGATTATTAGTCAACAAAAAATTTTATCAGTGAATTGGAAAGACTATAAAAGCAGCTTGAAGAATTCAAGATCAAGGGCCAAGATTCACTGCACAAAGGAGGGTCACAGACGTATTAGATTCCGCACAGATTTGCTAACACTAGAAATGGAAAATATACAAAGTAGCCTTGGAAACTGTGTTAGTCCATTTTAGTTCAAGTTTTGTAATCATGTGCATATTGATCTATAAAGTATGTCACGGTCCTCTATATAGAGGAAACAAACGGATCTAGAAAAAAATCTTGAATTCTCTCTCAAGAATTATAGATGGGTACTTAATTTTTAAGAACACATATTTGTAGTAAAATAATTTAATTTTACTAAATCAAGTGAGTTTTTGAATTTTCTTGTGTGTTTTGCATTAGCATTTTATCTCTACATATTCATAGAAACTGTTTTGTTTCATAAGCCATTAAGATTATTGAAATCCAAGAAAACACATATACTTCCCCCGTGTTGTATTTCATACCTAACATTAGGTGTTACGAACAATCATATATTTTTAAATAATAGCTTAATTTATGTATATCACATGTATGTAAATATGTGTCTGAATTAGTAGCTTAATTTTTGGTGGGTTTGCTGCTTGATGGTTCCTATAAATTTGTAAAATCTTGAGTAAATGCGCTATAAATGATTTAAAAAACTACCTTTGTACTACATTTTGGATAAGTTTTTTTATTATATTAATTAAGTAGTGCAAATACATTTTTTCAAAAATATTTTTAAATTAGAGATACGGTATTTGTTTCTATATTTACATATACAAAAAAGAACCTTTAAATTAATTGCTAGAACAAGAACTTTAAATTATATATAGAAAATATGATAATCCATCACTGACTTGATAAGTTATGTGGTACTTTCCATTATTACCCAAGTTTAGGCGATTATATGTTAGTGCAGAAGATGCTAAAAATTTAACATGACATTATGATGCTCGAATTAATGATGGGTTGTTGAGAAACCCTGCCGATTTACCTCAGTGGAAGACAATTGATGATACACATAAGGATTTCGGGAAAGAACCAAAAAAATCTTTTCCTAGCACTTTCAATAGATGTAATGAACCCGCACCATCTTCAAAACAGTTCTTATAGTACATGGCATGTATTTTTCATGATATATAGTTTAACACCATGGCTTTGTATGCAGCGCATGATAATGTCTACTTTGATATCTGGTCCAATACAACCTGGGAATGACATTGATGTCTATTTGGAACCTTTAATCAAGGACCTAAACTACTGTTAGAAGGGGGCATTGAAGTATATGATGGACGTAGAAAAAAATAATTTCAATTAAAGGCCATGTTTATTCGGAACAATAAGTGATTTTCCTGCTTATGCAAATCTTTCCGGGTATAGTGTAAAAAGGTTATTATGCATGTCCTATATGCAGTGACGAGACTGATCATATTAGACTGAAAAATTATGTGAGATTTGTTTATATGGGGCATAGGCGGTGGTTGGCACCAAACCATCGGTACAGAAATATGCCTTTAATATTCAACGGGGAAGTTGAAGAACAACATGCTCCTCCTATACCATCAGGTGATGACGAGTTTAAAAAGGTGGAAAATTTAAACATACAGTTTGGTATGGAGTTTGCAAAGGATGTTCCCACTCGGGGTTAGAAGAAGCATTCGATCTTCTTTAAATTGAGTTATTGGAAGGACCTTTAAGTTGTACATTTCATCGACCTCATGCATGTGCAGAAAAATGTTTTTGACAGCCTAGTTGGTACTTTGTTAGGTGTCAAGGGTAAACCTAAAGATGGTCTAAATCATGGATGGATATGATGAGATGGGGATAAAAAATGGACTAGGCCCTGTGGAGAAGCCAGGAAATAAACCCTATTTACCTCCTGCCGCTCATACTCTATCTAGAGATGAGAAGAGAGTGTTACTGCAAATACTTTATTCTATCAAGGTGCTAGAAAGATACTCATCAAACATCAAGAGTCTTATTTTTTCGATTGACTTCAATTAAAGGGTTTGAAATCACATGATTTTCATGTCATAATGGAGAATTTTTTCCAATTTTTATATGTTCTCTCTTACTTGAAAAGGTGTGAATAATTATCAAAAATTAGTGTTGGTAATTTAAATCTATGAGTAACAAAGTCATTGATCCAAGAAGGTTATTGTATCTATAGCGATAAATTATTGAGACACTTTGTGAGGTTGAGATGTATTTTCCAACATCCTTCTTTGTCATCATGGTTCATCTGACCTTGCACCTAATTTATGAGACTAGGATGTATGGTCCTGCTCGTATGAGATGGATGTATCCGGTCGAACGATATTTAAAATTTTGAAAGAATATGTGATAAATAGGTCTGGTATTCGAAGTGATCGTCACAGTGGTAGGATTGACAGTGAAGTTGTAATTGGTGGTCAACAATTTGAGATCGATCAGACACAATGGTATTGTGCGCACCTTTATGTTTAACACAACATCATTGATGTTGTTCCTTTTGTAGACTTGCATAAGCAAACCATCAGGGAAGAACATCCAAGAAGAGGTGCTAACCGGATATAAGTGGAACACAATCGCACGTTTGTTGATTGGTTCAAAACTTATGTTGCAAATAAGTTAATTGAAAATAACGAATCAATACCATATCGAGTTAAATGGTTATCAAGATGTCCTGATTTATTTTTGTATTCTTATAAATGTTATCTTATAAATGGGTACACCTTTAACACAAGGGAACATGATGCAAGGAGCATAATGCAGAATAGTGGAGTTTCAATTACTGATACGACACTACACCAATCATCAAGTAATAAAAAAAGAACCAGTTTTAGATGAGACCGCATACTTTGGAAGGATTAAAAATATTTGGGATCTCCATTATGTTTGATTTAGAGTATCGGTGTTTGATTGTGATTGGGGTAACAATGTCGGAGGCGTACAAGTTGAAGCCTCCAGGTTTATACGGGTAATCTTGCAAATATTGGGTACAAAGATGATTCGCTCATAATGGCAACACAAGCCTATATGTTACCGATCTGGTTGATAAGAAGTGGTCCATTGTTGTCTTTTCAAACAAACTCAACACTTATCAAGTCAGTGATGATTCTTTTGTTGGAATGAATTTTCACGCCAATATGGACAGAGGTGATGATTATAAATGTTTTTACTCCGGAAATGATCATGATGAGGGTGAATACGTGAATCCTGAATTTTACAATGTGCATAAGCACGAAACATCAAAGGCGAACAAAAAACGCAAAAGAAAAATTAAATCTATGAAATGTATGTATGCTTTCTTATTATACAATCTAGTCTCATAAATTGGTCTTATATTATTTATTCTGTTTATTTTAAATTATGTACTTTTATTATCTGGTACTATAAAACTGCCTAATTTGATTATGCTTTTGTTTAATACTATATAACAATTTTGTGTTGACTAGAGCAAAGTAATATCTTAAATTTAGTAAGTGTTTATTTTTCTGTAAACCTGTGCAGTGGTCTTCTATTAATTGTTGTGTGTTTTTTTTTTAGGATTGTGATTAGTATAAGTGTACTATAAAACATTCATATAAGATTATGCTTCTTTTTAATATAAGAATTTTGTATTGACTAGAGGAAACTAGTAAATTCAATTAAGTATCAACAACTGTATTTATTTTTGTTTATAAACCTGTGTCCATATCTTGTATTAAATTTGTATTTCTTTGTTCATTCTTTGTTCATGATTATGACTGTTGAATCCTCTAGTGCAAGTGGTGCTGGTGGAACCACGGATGCTTGTGCCACCCAAGTGGGAAGAGGTCGTGTAATAGGTAATTAAAAATATATAATTATTGACACTATGTAGGAGATTTTTATTTACTTGTACTAGTTATCTCTAATATGTTTTAGGTTAATTGGAATGAAATGGGACAACCAATTGGTAAAGCGTCAATGATATTAGTACATTTTGTCGATTGTTATGCAAGAAGGAATATCCCAATTACATGCGATGATTGGCGCAAAATGGAACCGAAGACTGTAAAATAGAATTTATGAGATGAAGTTAAGGTACAATATGTTCTTCTCCAATGTTATTTTTGGTTAAAATTAGAGCATGGTCAGGAGAACAGTTAAATGGTTAAAATTTTAGCTTTCTTGGCTTTGCATATTTCATCGCTTTTTAGTACATAAAAACCAGTAGAACACTCCATCACATTTCGCCATTTTATTGTAAAATCCTAAAATAAATCAACCCCTTTGTTTTGCTTATTTTTCCTGAAACATGGTAAAAGTGGCCTTCTACATATTTTTAAGCTTTCTACAAATTTTATATTTTTACAACAAGGAAAATGTGGCTTTTGTTTTGTATTGATCAAGCACTTTAAAATGTCTATCGTACAAGGTTAAATTCTCAACAGAGTGTTAAATTATTTAAATTCACAATAGTCTCTGACACATATGTTCAAGATGTGATTACCAAATAAGAATCTTTTAAGAAATATATTTCATAATTTTTTATTGCATTTTTCAGATTTTCTAATTATTTGTATTTACATTCAATGACTTTTTACTTCTCCTGCCTTTAAATAGAAAGTTAGGCATGATTATAAGTGCAACATATCTGTTAAATTATGAAGGCTTGACAACTACAAGATACAACACAAATATCTGTATAGGTCAATTGCATTTAAAATATTTTCATGTTTTAAAACATTGAATGATTTATTGTAAACAATTGTGTAGGAAACTTTTAGTGGGGTTGAAGATGAACATTGGAGAAAGATAATTGATCGTGCTGGTAACATGCATTGACAATTTAGAACTAGATTCATGAGTCTTACTCCAAATAAAAATGGTAACTACTCTACTTTACCACCCAAGTTGTACGCACACCTATCGACACTCGGACCTTAGTGGAAACCGTTTATTGGAAATTCATTGAAAGAATAATTCAATGTATACTTTTTTTCCTTTTTTAGTAGTTTGTTATTTTAAAAAAATTACTTTTTTTGCATATTATATTTCACTAACCATTTAATTATAGGAACAAAGTGAAAAAATAAAGAAAAAGATTTGGGAAAGGAGGCACGATATAAGAAGGCATGTGTTGGCTACGCGCATATTAGAGAAAAAATTGTAAGTTAAACAAGCAAGTAACTTAGTCTGGTTCCTTTAAAATTCTTTTTGAATTGTTGCCACAATAGGATTCCATAAATTGAAGTACTATTATATTTATGTAGTACTAATTTTCCGCAAGTTGAAACTGGACATTCTGTTAGAATAAATACAAGGGGTAGCTTCAATATTTTTTTGAGTGCTAATGTTGTTAAGGATAACTTAATTGCTGATCAACAAGTTTGTAAAGTATTAAAATCACATATGAAAATTTAAATATTTTGCTAGAACCTGCTCTCACTGTAATTGTCAATATCATTTGTAGATATTTAAAAATTAACAACAGAATTGAATAGAAAGCGTAATATAATGTGAATACTTAAGCATGCATACTATATTATTAAGAAATTACTATGGTTCGTTATCATATGAATTAAGAAATTACTTCTAATTAGTCTTCATTATGTGATTAAAACATACGACCACATAAATTTAGCCTTTTAAAAAGATTGATATTTTTTGCTAAAATTTGAATTCCCACCTACGCAGTCAAATTATACATTTCTATACATTCATATATTCACATCGAATATATAAAGGCGACATGCTCTTTTTAGATAAATCTATAATCTCGACTAGATTTCATGTCGTCGAATTTTTAAATTCGATTGACTTTTAGTTAGACTAATTTATAGACACCATTATCACTGCTACAAAATTAAACTTAGGATATATTACTTACATAACACTTTTGTGATGTGTTTTGTGATGTGCTATGCAACTGACATGGTTGCACATCATTTATGTTGAACACGCTCCACAAGATATTCTAAAAAACCTATAAATAAAAATAAAAATAAATAAATAAAGTAGCATAGCATGTTTTAGTGAAGCGCTATATAGGAAATAAGTAAGATAGCGTTTCTAGGAAAGACTATGCAAGTCACCATATTTTAAGTAATTTTTATTTTTTTTAGAAAATCTTTAAATATTTATATAACACTTTTCTAAACGTCGTGTAAATTAATGTATTCAAAGTATCTTTTTATTTGCTTAATTTAACTCTTTTTCTAACTTAATCATATGTTCTCTCAATACCTCAGACAACTCCCCACTCACGCATGTACATCACCAATTTCATCCATCCATTTTACCTCCCGATTTCATCAATTTATATATGCATTAGGATAGTTTAATCTTCTAGCAAACAATATCGAGCCATTAGGGCACTTTATTTTCATGGGTCTCCACTCATCCTTCGTTGAATCGGGTATAATCAATTAATTACAAGTTCGGTTTCGAAGACTACAAATCATGTATTATGTTGTCGTTAATTTCAATTATCTAAAACTATGAATTGGGTATCGTTTGTGCTTGGGAAAGTCAGTATGTTGGAAATTCTAGTGACAACCCTAAAAATAAGTAGTATGATAATTTAATTTTATATTATGTAATTATTTTTTTTGAGTCTGTAAAAATGTTAAATAGATTAGACTTGAGGATTTTTCTTTAAACAATCATTAAGCTAAGGAATAAACTCTAGAGGAAGATCAAGTACTGATTACGCCTCGGAGAAAAGTATAGCAGCTTGGATTTGAATAATGTTGTTTTAAGAAAAATATTTTAAGTCAGATATCGATAAGTCGCATATCAAGGAATATCAAGAAGTATGTCGAGAAGTACAAAATAACTTATAGGGAAGTCCCAAAAGATATTGATAAGTCAATATGCATGTAGAGATCTCAAATATCGATAAGTCAAAAGGTCAATGTAGCGAACTTAAGATATCAAAAAGTCATTTTTTATGTAGAGATCAAGATATGTCGATAAGACAAATCTTCGTGTAGAGAAGTAGAGATATTGACAAGTGTAAAGTCTATATAGATCTCGACAAGTCATTCTACTTGTAGAGAAATGGAGATCTCGACAAATCAAAGACACATGTAGAGAACTCAAATATCGACAAGTCATTTTACTTATCGATATGTGACATCTCTATAGAACAAAAAGAGATCTCGATAAAGAACTTCATAATTCAGAATGCAGATAAGTTAAAGATTCAAGATTATCAGTCAACAAATAATTCTATCAGTGAATTGAAAAGACTATAAAAGCAGCTTGAAGAATTCAAGTTCAAGGGCCAAGATTCACTGGACAAAGGAGGGTCACAGACGTATTAGATTCCGCACAGATTTGCTAACACTAGAAATGGAAAATATACAAATTAGCCTTGGAAAATGTGTTAGTCCATTTTAGTTCAAGTGTTATAATCATGTGCATATTCATCTATAAAGCATGTCACGGTCCTCTATATAAAGGAAACAAACACATCTAGAAAAAATCTTGAATTCTCTCTCAAGAATTACAGATGGGTACTTAATTTTTAAGAACACATATTTGTAGTAAAACAAATTTGATTTTACTAAATCAAGTGAGTTTTTGATATTTTCTTATGTGTTTTGCATTAGCATTTTATCTCTACATATTCATACAAACTGTTTTGTTCCATAAGCCATTAAGATTATCCAAATCCAAGAAAACACATATACTTCCCCTGTGTTGTATTTCATACCTAACATTAGGTGTTGCCAAAAATCATATTTTTTTAAATAATAGCTTAATTTATGTATATCACGTGTATGTAAATATGTGTCTGAATTAGTAGCTTAATTTTTGGTTGGTTTGCCTGCTAGATGGTTCCTATAAATTTGTAAAATCTTGAGTAAATGCACTATAAATGATTTAAAAAACTACATTTGTACTACATTTTGGATATGTTTTTTTGTTATATTAATTAAGTAGTAGAAAAACATTTTTTCAAAATTTTTCTTAAATTAGAGATACGGTATTTGTTTCTATATTTACATATACAAAAAAAGAACCTTTAAATTAATTACTAGTACAAGAACTTTAAATTATATATAGAAAATATGATATGTAGCTATTTAAATGTATTTTATTGAACTTACAAAATAATTTGACCAATTATTAAATATTATTGTATTTGAAGACGATTGCTAATCCATTATGTATTGATGGTTTTTTGAGACATCATCAAACATTAATATCTATCATTCTAAAATAACTTCAATGATTTAGAAAATTTAATTTTTTGAGGAATAAGATTTTAAATTTATTCTTTGTACTTGAATTATCTGACTTGGTACTTATCCTCATTAACTATGTTAGAATTGTTCAGTTCAAGTACCTTTTTTCTTGCATGTTTTATTAATGACGTTAGGAATTAGAAATATAATATGCAAAAATCTTGAATATTTTTTTGAGTGCTAATGTTATTAAGGACAACTTAATTGTTGATCAACAAGCTTGTAAAGCATTAGAATCACATATGAAAACTTAAATATTTTGCTAGAACCCGCTCTCACTCTAATTGTCAATATCATTTGTAGATATTTAAAAATTACCAACAGAAATAAATAGAAAGCGCAATAGAGAGCGCAATATTATTAAGAAATTACTATGGTTCGTTATCATATAAATTAAGAAATTACTTCTAATTAGTCTTCATTATGTCATTAAAGAAGATATAGGTCTAACCATAGAGATCTATAATGTGAGCAGACAAAATTAATGCACGCAACAAAATCTTATTGTGACCCAACTAGACATGTGGGAATATACTAGGCGTGATGTAGATGGTGTAATCAATGATCGTGTTACACTGCAAGTTCTTGAGGATGTGGTAATAATTTTTATTTTTATTATTTTATATACTAATTTCATGCATCGTTGTCTTGCACTATACTACTTCAAGTTAAAAATGAGTATAAAACTTTGATATTTTAAATTGACATATCAGCATATTTTCCCGAACATGAGCTTACTATTATTGGAAATGATGACTTACTTGCTCGGATAATGCCGTTGGAGTATCCAGGATGAATGAGAGGTTTAGGATGGGGTGTAACAAAGGCGTCACTGCAAACATTATCAACTATTACCGAGCTATCTAAATTTAAAAATGATGTTTCTTATTTGATTAATTAAATGAAGGAATCAGGGCCGGCCCTAAGACTTGGTTGGCCTAGTGCGAAAAAAAAAATAGGGCCCTTTTATAGAAAATTACTAATATGAATATAAAGAAAAACTTCAAAGAACTTTATGATTGAATAGAGTAAAGCAAATGATATCTTATAAATATAAAAAAGTGGCAAAAGTACATCATAAATAAAAAAATTACATACCTTTAAGCCTTGCCTTTCTTCATCCTGATAAAATCTAAAATTTGAAAGCGGCAATACATCAGTACTCATCTAAAGTGACCTCTTCTTACATTTTTAGAAGCAACATCAGCGACTATATGCTCCACATCAGTATATTTTTCTTAAAACTCAAAATTTCCTCCATTCAACCTTTCTTGACTCATACTTGTCCGCAAATAAGATTTAATTAAATTCAACTTTGAAAAACTCCATTATGCAGATGCCACAGTAGGTATAGTTAATAAAATCCTATAAGCAACTAAAATATTTGGAAATATATCAATCTTCTTCACAAATTTTAAGACTCTGAGAGAATTCCATGATGTTTCACATTCATATGCTACACTTGGAAGCATCTCATGTAAGATTTATAATTCTGAAAGTAACCGTTTTGTATCAATTTTGCAATCATCACCATCAGTCAAGGTTTCTTCTAGTTTCGTACAACAATTTTTTAGTCCTTCATTATCAAAAGAAATGAGTCCGGATGTATCAAACAAAAAAAACAAAAACACACTCAAAAAGTTCCATTTGGTTGAATCTTGTCTTCAGCTGAGAAAGTACCATATCCACTAGTACAAGAAAATAATCAGTTCTATAATTTTTTAACGGAAATTGTTGTTCCCTTTCGGTGTCAAGATTGTCATCAAACTGTCTATTTCTTTTAATCCTACATTTTATAAGAAAAATAGGTTCAATATCCATTTCATTATCAAGCTCTTTAGCATAAATCATAGATGATGTAAACCCATTTTCTCTATATTTCTCAAAGAAAGAAACCAGCCCTTTTAAACTTGCAATAGCAACATCAAGATGCATATCTTCAGATTGCAAATTCTTGCTCACCAAATTAATTTTGTGCACAATATCATGCCAAATATTCAAACTCAATATAAATTCAAAACTTGAAAATTCATTTGAGGCCAAATTTTGAGCATCGCGACATATTTTTGGATCATCAGAAATTTCAGCTAATTTGATTAAAGCATCTCTTATTTTTGGAGCTTGTGTTCTTATTGCCTTTACACTTTCGATTTAACTTTCCCATCTTGTCATACCTAAGGATTTTAAAATCAAATCATCAATATATTCAAGCAATAGATTCCATCTTTTGGTGGAACTATCAAACACATTAAATATAGCTTGACATGCTCCAAAAAAAGATTTACCTTTCACACAAGAATTTGCCATATCAGAGAGTAAGTTAAGAGAATTACAACCACAAGGCATGTAATAAGCTCTAGGATTAACATCAAGTAATATTTTTTGAACATCTTGGTGTTTTCCCCTCATATTAGAACCATTATCGTATCTTTGTCCCACACATCATTGATATTTAAATCAAAAGATTTAACAGCATTTTCTAACTCACCAAACAGGCCCAACCCGGAAGTATTTTTTATATTTAAAAACTCTAGGAAATACTCTTCAATTTTTACAAGATGACTCACAACATCAACACATCTAATCACCAAAGTCATTTGTTCCATACGGATTGCATTAGGAGTGTAATCAAGTATCACTAAAAAATATTTACCTTCTTTGATTTTCTTTAATATTACACTTTTTACACTCGAAACCAACATTACTATCAAATCATTTTGTACTTTCTAACTAAGATAATGATAGTGAATGTCCTTATCTCGAATGAGTCTGAAATGGTGCTTCATTGTTTGATCAAACTTAGCTATTGAATCAAGAAAACCCAAAAAAATACCATTTAAATCTTCAAATATTTTTTCATTTTTCCCACGAAATGTGAGATTATTCATCGCAGTTTAACAATAGCACTTATTCTAATCATAAACTGCATCCAATATTCAGTATCTTTTTTAATTTGCTCTTGCAATTCTTTATCAATGGTTTGATTTGTTTTCAATATAACTTAGAGTTCAGCCCACACCCTAAGGTTGGTAAGATGGTCAAGACTATCGTCGTGTTGCTTAAGCTTTTCACCTAAATGTACCCAATCATCTACTCCAACTATTTTTAGAACTAGCATTTTTTACCACTTTACAACAAAAGAAGAATACTTCATTCAATTCTTTTGAGTAAACTAACCATTTTCTTTTGACAAGTTCACCATTTCTTAATTTTTGATTAGAATAATAGGTTGAAAACCCCCTATTACGTTTATCCTTGGGAAATATAATCATATTTTCCCTAATAGGCCCCTTTTCAACTAGCAAATCCCTCATTTTACTATTTAATCCATCCCATACCTGAGAATCATACATATTCAAAGTTAGTGGACCAAACTCTTTAGGACTAATGTATTCCCTATTTTCAATAACCACAAATTCAATCATTTCGGTTTCTTGTTCAGTTATCTCGTTCTCACACTCTTCTTCAATTACATCGTGTTCTTGTGTAAAAGTATTATGAACCTGAGACACGACTTTTTCGACAATTTCATACTCCTCTTTTTTATAGACATATTAAGTTGTTAGGCTTTCTTCCAAAAAAATTCAAGAGATCCCTTTAGTGATTTAATTTTTTCTTCTTCTTCCTTTTTTCTTTTTCTTTTGTCAATACCAGGTGTATACTTTTTAGTAAACATATTTTACACTAAAGCAGCTAGCAGATTTTGCACTAAAGCAACAGGCATGAGACTTATGAGAAAATGAAACCTGGATAGATGAACTAACAAGTACCGAAGTAGTGAAGCAAGAGCCTGATCTTCAATTCCAAATTAACAACAATGATCAAGTCCGAACTCAAGTCCAACACTGAAAAAAAATTGTAAAAACTATTTAAATGAAATAATGGATTAATGATTATAATTCATACAACCAATCAAATTAACTCAAAATTACAACTCAAATATTAAATATATAACTAAAGAATTACAATTTTTATGTGATTTTATATGCATTTTTATGTGATTTTAAATGCATCTTTAATATGTGATTTTATATATATTTATGTGATTTTAAATACATTTTTATATGTGATTTTATATGCATTTTTATGTGATTTTAAATGCATCGTTAATATGTGATTTTATATGTATTTAATTTTAAATGCATCGTTAAGTGTTTTAAATGAATTTGTAGGAACGATATGCCGCCATTCTCGAGCGCATGCCCTTGGAGTTTACACAAACGGGTGATCGGGATGAGTCGTGGGATTGGTGGATGGAAGCCTTGGAGGTCCCCCAAGGTACAAGGCCATAAATGAATTATGTGGTGGGGTTCCCCAATGCTCGGGCCACCGATCTCTTGCCTACACTTGCTACCCGGTACCGAGATTCCACACGAAATGAAGCCGGCTCATCCTCATCCGCTCCAAGATAACCTGAAGCCATCCCCGACAATGTATATCTTGCCATCGTGAGGAATGTGCTTACGGAGATCCGTGCTAATCCGAATCGGTTTGCTCGCCAACTTTTCGATGCGGAGATAGCTACATTCGCACGTACCGCTCTCGAGGCCTCGGATCCATCCTCCGATCATAGCCAAAGGTTGCAATGGAATTACCTTATCGGTGGCGAGATCGTGCATAACGTGGGCTCCTTGATTGAAGATATCGCTCAAAAGACGGAAAATCGTGTTGCGGAGGTATAATTTTTGATCTTCTTGTTTATTTATTTGTTTCATTCACATGTAAATTTTATTTCCTCTTTTTAACTAGTTTAATTAAACCTGTGTATCTAGGAAAACAATCGGCGTGCTATGGAAGTCGATAAGGATTAAACGTCCGAGGATGAGACCTCCGATGACGAGGACTTTGATGGTGGCGGTGGTGATGGCGACGGTGATGGCGGCGGTGATGGCGGTGGATCGTCCGATGTTGATTTGTCGAATTAGTTTACATTGATCGGTTTTAAGCTATTGTAATTTGATGTTTATGGGATGTAATATAATATTTTGTGATGGTTTGATACTTTGTCGGTTATTTAGGATTGATTATAATGATGTAATAATACGGTTTAATCCTCCGGTTATTGGAGTTTGTGAATGTTTGTGTTGGATTTAATTAATATGGTTTAATTGTGAAATTTACTAAATTTTGTGAATGATTTTGAGTAGTATAGTTTAATGATTATCATTGTTGTTTGGTTGTGATTGGATTGGATTTGTGATTGGTTTGTGTATTGATTTGGTTTGGTATACAAGGGCTGCAGAAAAATCTGCAATTTTATTTTAAAATCAGACCTTAAAATCGACCGAAAATAGGCATAACCGACCACTTTTGACCATTACAAAACCCAGAAAACCGACCGTTAAGGGACATAACCGACCACCTTCTTCATAAAACCGACCGTCTCCTTTAGAAGGTGGTCGGTTTTAGGACGGTCGGTTATGACATATAAGTTAGCTTCTGAAATAAAATCGACCGATATTCACACTTTGACCACGGTCGGTTATGAGTTCCAGTCAACTTTTTAAAAACAGACATAACCGACCACCTACGGTCGGTTATGACTCAGTGACGTGGCAACACGTGTGCACACGTGTTGCCACGTGTACACAGTGACCCCACATTTGCATAAAATGCCCAGGCACTTAACCGACCACTATATTGGTCAGTTATAAGGATTAAACCCGACCAAAAGTCATAACCGACCAGGCTAAAACCGACCATGCTCTGTGGTCGCTTATGACTATTTTAACCGACTATTTTTCCTCTTAACCGACTGTTTTTGACGGTCGATTTTATCATATTTTCTTGTAGTGATATAAGTAGTATAAGAAGGATATTTGGTTGGTTGTACAACCGCATAAAGCATACGGATAGTTATATTAAAATTAACATCAATGGTCAAGATTATTTAATATTTTCTATAAAGGTGATTAGAAAAACAAAACTAAAACCACCTTTTTTATAATATAAACACCCAATACTAAATAGATAAACCCAATACTAAATAGATAAGGAAATATAATCTAATATTAAATACATAAGCAGACATAATTAACCAATTCTAAATAAATAAGGAGACATAATTTAATAGTAAATATATAAGGAGATATAATTATTAACAATTATGTATAACAAATACATGTCTTGAACGTGATGGTCTCCCAGGCACATTAAAATATTTTTTTTAAACATTGCCTAAGGACAAAGTGAAGAAAAAGCATATAGACCATTTAGATTAAAAAGAAAATCAATGTTGAAGATTATTTGGTATTTGTAGTTAAGGTGGTAAAGAAGAACTAAACTAAAACCACTTCCATTATGATACAAACACATAATCTAATAAAGGGAATCGGTATAGTTTGGTATACCCAAATTTTTGTTGGTTTGGTTATGCAAAGAAAATGCTAGAGGTACAAAATGAGTTACTAAAATAGTTACAAATGCCACATGTCACATGTTGGTTGGCTAAATATAAATGGACCCCTGCACTTACATTAATAGAACCAAATGAATTTTTTCATTGTGTCACATCACCCATGCCGCACAATTTTTTGTAACTTTGTTTTGTGCCTCTAGCATTACTCTTCTTGCAATCATGACCGTCAAAATTTCTTAATCAAATTATGGGATCTTTAGAACTAAATATTAAAACCATGCATTTCCTAAGGTCATAGGACAGTTCAAATGCCTTCAACAACATACATTTATATTATTTATGTATATATTTATCCTAACTACTGGTAATTTGGTTCAAACTCTTAGTTTTGCTATCCATTTTTTATTACTCTATTATTCAAAACTGTTAGATCTTCTAAATGACAATATAATATTTTGATCATAGTATAGTACCAAAAACATAAATAATTAATATTTTCATGTTTGAATCACACCAACTACAACAAATTTTTACATTAATTTAAAATCGCATCAACTACTTATTATCTTAATATAAATAAAAAAATAAAATATTAATAGAGCACGCGTGTTCTAAGCTAGTTAGGTTTGAAATTAAATACATAAGCTAGCTTAGGTTTGAAATTAAATACATAAGTTCATATCACAATAATAATAATAATAATAATAATAATAATAATAATAATTATTATTATTATTATTATTATTATTATGATTATTATTATAACAATAGCAATAACAATAATAATGATAATGATAATAATAATAATAATAACAACAACAACATTAATAACAACAAGAACAACCACAACAAAAATCATAATAATAATAATAATAATAATAATAATAATAATAATAATAATAATAATAATAGTGGAAGTTTACTTAATTCTAAATTTTTTAAATTATAGCATTACTAGTCATTTTTCTCTCCAAAATTAACACAATATGTTAGCCCAATGGGTACATATGTTAGAGAAGTTTCTCTCTCCGCCTTGACAAATGTTATAAAAGTAAAGAGATTGATGGATGCCCCAAATTACAGTTAGTTGGAAAGAAACTAGCCTCATTCTTTGATAAACTTGCAATTGTAATTTAGTCAAATTATAAGTCTAGTAAAAGTTGACAAGTTTTGATTTAATAAAAATTGTTTAAATCATTAAAATGTTCAAACTAAAATTTAGCTATCAGTTATGTATGTCATAATTAAACAATAAACATATCCTCCAACTTCAATTTATTTAATAATTTTGAAACTAATAGATATCACACTCATTAGCACAAATGAGAAACAGTATACATGCTATTAAAATGGTTAGCTACTCTAACTTTTGCATAGAAAATGAAGGACACATTAACAACTTAAAAAAATAATAAGGTCCACAAAATCAGTATTAGTTATTTAACTTTTTTCCTATATGCCTTTGTGGGTTTTATGGAAAATCAGTACTAAAATGGTTATTTAACTAATTTTTGTCTTATATTGCATTATGGGCTATGCTGCAAAGTTCTGACTAGCCCAAGGATCCGCGTATACTCAGAGTACAATGAAGACTGTTCACCAGCCAGGCCAGTTCTTGTCTTCAAATTTTTCCCAGCAAGGTTGTTGCATGTGCTTCCCCCTATAACCAGATCGAATCTACCGGCCTCTTTCATCCATTGCATCAGCTTATGACTTGTTACCTTTTTCACATCAGAAATGTGAATCAGCCGGCCCTTTTGTTCACTTTGTCTCCACCAATTTTTCAGGATCCGTGTACAATCCTTGGAATTTTTCAGTGGTATTCCAAGACCGTGTAAAGCAACTTCCGTTCTACCAATGCCAGAGAACAATGAAAGGACTCTGATGCCCTTGGGAAATAATTTCTTTAAGACAGAAAGATGATAGGCCACTGTGTCAACCTAACATAATTTATTTGTGAATAATTATTAAGAACATATTCATCTAAGAAATAAATGAAATTGATAAGTTTTTTTTCTGCATTGCGTACCTGAAACGCATTTCCAAGGCACTTGTATTGAGTAGTTTTACAGGCTACTCTTGTATGGCCCTCCGCGAATCCCATTATTGCCTCTATTTGGACAGGCTGAAGAAAATCAACAGTGTTCTTACCAAGCCAGACCAAGTTTCTCTTTCTGCATTCTCGGATCACATTTTCTCTAATGTTTTTGGGAGGGTCTGGTCCTGAATTACGAAGCTCTTCATTTATTCTCTGTACATCTGATGCACTTGCATGACGAGTTACAATGCAGTTTAATTTGGTTCTGTCATCCCATTGCGGCCACCATTCTTTTGTGGAAGGAAGGGCTTCTTGTATTGTAGACGAAGGGATAGGAGGAATCTGCAACCTGTCATCCATTGGGAGGTTATGGATGTAACCTCTTTTCCTTGTTGCTGCACACATGTGAAGCGAGTCCACGAATTCCGGTTCAATCTCGTAAAGTTCTTTTCTGATGGTTAGCCACACCCCTTGTGGTGCATAGGCCACGTTCTCGAAGTAGAAATAAGGAGGCCCTCTCCCTTCTACTTCGATGTCTTCTTTAACTATTGTACTCGTGGCATTAGGAACTCCAAAGCCTATCATCGGCTTCTCGCGGGTTCTATAAGTTGTTGACTTTGTGTGTTCGACAACTTTTTGCTTCTTATAATTAGGGCTTGTGGACTTCAACACGTGTGGATCATCATATAATTTAAACAATCGCCAAGATTGTCGAGGGCCTAAGAACAAGTAATGTATATCTATTAAATAATGCATAATTTTTTTCTATAAATGCAATAAGCTTTAGTTAGACTTTTATTGCATAATAGTATACTGGTAGAGTTCAAACTCCATAGTGTATAAGTGAAACATTCTCTTTGAAGAATAATATTGATTGGTGGTGTTTCTAGATATGTACTCCTTTTGCTACACCTAAAATTGATATTCTATGAGATGCATATCGAGTGAATGGAGTTTTTAGATATGTACTCCTTCTGCTGCAAGCTCTAAAGACTATTCGTACTGGTATTTATTTTCTTAATTAGGATTTAGGACACCATTAAGTCTCCACCAACAGCTAATGTATTTTCTTAAGTCTACCGCAAATTATATGAATCTAGAGATGTGCTAGACCCTAAAGACTACTAATATATACAGGTATTAATTTTCTTAGGACACTGTTGATCAGTCTCCACACAAACAGCTAATGTTTGTTTTCTAACTTCTGTAATTTACTGCAGATCATACGATTTTAGAGATGCTATAAACAGACCATGTACAAGTTAAACAACTGATGACCGTCAGTATATCTCATTGCATTTCAGATGTGCAAATAATTAAGTACGGTCCACTGATTATACAATGTAACTGTGTTTCTCCTAAAGCATATACTTAATCTTTACGATAAATTTTCACATAATAGAAAACGTTAAATATACAATAAATTCTCCTAAAACTGAAGCAGTAGATGATACATGTGAGAAGAGAGTGAATAAGATGTACAAAATAACTTACCATGTGTGTGAGAGGAGTCTTGAGTACCGGTTCTTCATCATCTTCACCTATAAGCATTTAAGAAGTAACTTAGCTCAGTACCAGTTTCTCGTTAAAAGGCCATTTCAATTCAATCAAAATGTATGAGAATAAATCTACCGTGTTCCTCCATTGCTTTGAACACAACTTTCCTGGGGTATCGCTTCTTTGAAAATCGGCCACTCATCTTGGATCCAGAACTACTTGCCTGAGAAAAAAGAAACAATTTAATCACTTCCGTCCTTGATATCTCTTTAATCATCAAAATCAAAAACAAAAAAACTGATCCATATGATTGTTGGAAAATATGGGTATAAGCCCCATATTGGTAAGTCATATTTTTGAGCATTATGACTAAAAGATGTGTGAGATATGATGATATTCTCTTAATAATGGAAATTATTATTTTCCATTAGAATTTGGCTCAAATATTATGGCATAAATTAATTTGATTTTGGTTCAGATTAATTGATATGGTGTATGTCTTGATATATTTAATCTGATTCTGTTTCAGATTATTTATGGAATAGAGTAGCTTGCAAGTATTACACCGATTCCATAATTAATGATATTTAATTATGGAAAAGAGTAGCGCACAAGTCTATCTACACCTATATAAACACCTCTAAGGCGTTAGGGTTAGATACACCAAAAACATATTCGCCTCTAAACACAAATCTCTCTCTCTCGGTGATAGTTTCGTGCCCGTTCAAGCTCGCTGAAGGTGCTCGTTATCCGTAACGCCGCCGCTACCTCGTTTTATCCTGGGAGGCTATCGACTCACACATACGGTGAGAGGTGAAATAGCTTTAAGGAGACAGTTTCAACTGGACTCGAGGATCTCTCTTCTGTTTATATCTTTTCTTCCTCCGTTTGATTTCGTTTACTCACGCACACACTTGTTTGATTATTTGTATTAATCACAGATTGTTTTCACAATCTTAAAGCTATTTCTTTTATATACATCTGTGACTGATACATCTGTATCTGCTTGTTTTGTTGAGTAACAGATCGATGGAGAACCAAACTGTGAACGATTCGATGAACATGACGGCTGATCCCAACGCACAGATCACTGGATCTGATGGGGTTCACCAGCAGCCGAATAATCCTAACGCACGGATCGTACGATCTGATGGGGGTCAAACGCCTGTTGGACATGTGCCTTCGGGACATGTGCCTTCGGGACATGTGCCTGTGGGACACACTGTCATTGGACAGTTTAGTGTTCCTCTTGGACAGATATCAGCAGGATTCACTCCTCCGATCATACCTGCGGTGCCTACTGGTGTGCATACACCTGTAGTACAGACGCACGTACCATCTGTTCCACCTGTGGTGCCTGCTGCACCTGTTATGCCAACTGTGCCTGCTGCACATTTTGAAAAACCTGAGAAGTTCAACGGAACGAACTTCAAACGTTGGCAACAAAAGATGCACTTTTATCTGACCACATTGCATATGGATCGCTTCCTTAAGGAAGAACCACCGTTGCTCACTGCTGAGAGTAACATGTAGACTGTGTATGCTGCTGATGCTTGGAAGCACTCCGACTACATCTGTCAGAACTATGTGTTAAATTATTTGTCTGACTCGTTGTATAACGTATATAGCGCGAAGCCAACAGCTAAGGTCTTATGGGAGTCACTTGACCATAAGTATAAAACCGAGGACGCTGGGGCAAAAAAGTGGATTGTTGGCCGCTTTCTTGATTATAAGATGGCAGACTCTAAGACTGTGGTCAGTCAGGTGCAGGAACTGCAGGTGATCATTCATGACATTCATGCTGAGGGAATGGTCATAAGTGAGTCTTTCCAAGTTGCTGCTGTTATTGAAAAGCTTCCCCCTGGATGGAAAGATTTCAAGAACTACCTTAAGCACAAGCGAAAGGAGATGTCTATGGAGGATCTTATTGTTAGACTTCGTATTTAAGAAGACAACAGAGGGTCCGAGAAGAAAGTTAATGTTGCCACTGAGAAGGCAAACATGGTGGAGCATGCTCAAAGCTCCAAGCCCAAGAAGGCTAATTCTGGTAAAGGGGCAAAGCTGGCACCCAAGGGAGGGGTTTTGAAGTCGAAATTTCAAGGGAAGTGCTACAACTGTGATAAAGTTGGTCATAGGTCTTCTGACTGCAAGAAGCCCAAGAAGCCCAACAAGAAGAAAGAAGCAAACATGGTAGAGAATATCTCCAAGGAGATGGGTGACATAGACCTCTGTGCTACGGTCTCTGAAGTGAACCTGGTCGGTTCTAATCCACGTGAATGGTGGATTGATACTGGTGCTACTAGGCATGTTTGCTCAGACAAGGCGGTTTTCTCTAGCCTCAAAGCTTCTGATGCTGGTGAGAAGCTCTACATGGGGAATTCAGCAACTTCTACCATTGAGGGTGAAGGCACGGTGATCCTGAAGATGACCTCTGGGAAGAATCTGACTTTGAAGAATGTACTTTATGTGCCTGATATTCGCAAGAACCTTGTGTATGGTTCTCTGTTGAATAAGCATGGCTTTCGCATTGTAATAGAGTCAGATAAAGTTATTTTGTCTAAGAGTGGTATTTTTGTAGGCAAGGGTTATTTAACTGATGGGCTTTTTAAGCTCAATGTAATGTCCGTTAAGGACGATAATGAAATGAAGAATTCTTCTGCTTACTTTCTTGAGTCTCCTAATTTATGGCATGCTAGATTAGGACATGTAAATTATGACACTTTACGACGTTTAAGTACAAAAGAATACATACCTAAACTTACTATCGATCCAAAACATAAGTGTGAGACTTGTGTTGAGGCAAAATTAACGAGATCATCATTTTAACGTGTGGAAAGGAACACCAAAGTGTTAGACCTAATACATAGCGACATATGTGATTTAAAATTCGCTCTAACAAGAGGAGGAAACAAGTATTTTATTACATTCATTGATGATTGTACAAAATACTGCTATGTATATTTGTTGAAAAGCAAAGACGAAGCTATAGATAAATTTAAAATCTATAAGGAAGAAGTTGAGACACAACAAACTGAGAAAATCAAAATGATACGAAGTGATCGTGGAGGTGAATATATTGAACCGTTTGGGGAATTCTGTTCACAACATGGTATAATCCATGAGGTCACTGCACCATACTCCCTTCAGTCAAATGGTGTGGCTGAAAGGAAGAATCGCACTCTGAAAGAGATGATGAATGCGATGTTGTTAAGCTCTGGGCTCCCACAATCAATGTGGAGAGAAGCCATCTTAAGCGCAAATAATATTTTAAATATTACGATGCGCAAGAATAAGGATGTAAGTCCTTATGAAATGTGGAAGAAAAAGAAACCAAGTTACCAACACCTGAAAGTGTGGGGGTGCCTTGCAAAGGTACTGATCCCTACACCGAAGAAGGTGAAGATAGGTCCTAAGACTGTGGATTGTGTCTTCATCGGATATCCTCCACACAGCACTGCATATCGGTGTCTTGTTCATGAATCCAAGATTCCTGATATTCAAAAGAATACCATTATGGAATCAAGGAATGCCTCATTTTTTGAGACGATGTTTCCCTGTAATCCAGGAAACCAACAACCTACGACGTCTAAACGATCTCATGAGTCTGTAGATGACGATAATGAGAGTGACGAAAGTGAAGACGAAAATGTGGGGGTAGTGAGAAGGAGCAAAAGACAACGAACGGTGAAATCCTATGGGTCTGATTTTATGACCTATTTGCTCGAAGAAGGTGACCCAAAAACATATAAGGAGGCGGTTACCTCACCTGATGGGCCTATGTGGAAAGAGGCCATCAAGAATGAAGTTGATTCAATTATGCAAAATCATACTTGGGAATTAGTGGACTTGCCAACTGGTTGCAAACCATTAGGTAGCAAGTGGGTTTTCAAGAAGAAGTTGAAAACTGATGGCACTATTGATAAGTATAAGGCCAGACTTGTAATTAAAGGATACAAGCAACAAAAAGGCCTTGATTACTTTGATACATATTCTCCTGTAACGAGAATAACGTCCATAAGGATGATGTTTGCTATTGCTGCAATGCGTAATCTAACTGTACATCAAATAGATGTGAAAACAGCCTGAAGGGTTTGTTGTCCCAGGACAAGAAAGGAAATTGTGTAGATTGGTGAAATCATTGTATGGTTTGAAACAAGCGCCTATGAAATGGCATGAAAAATTTGATGAGGTCGTGCTGGCCAATGGTTTCAAAATCAATGAATGTGATAGCTGTGCCTATTACAAGGATAACGAGAATAGCTATGTCAAGGAGAATGACAATGGCTATGTCATGATGACACTATATGTAGATGATCTACTTATTGCTGGAAGCAATGATAAAGTTATCAAATCTACAAAGGACATGTTGAAATTAAGGTTCGACATGAAAGATATGGGACTAACAAATGTAATTCTGGGAATTCAAATTTCTAGAACATCAGAGGGTCTCGCATTAAGTCAACCACATTATGTTGACAAGATCCTTGAGAAGTTTCTTAAGGATGACTTTGAGAGAGCTAGGACACCTGTGGATATGACTTTGCACCTATCCAAGAACAAAGGTGTAGCTGTTTCCCAATTGGAATACTCGAGGATAATTGGTAGTCTGATGTACCTCATGAGTTGTACAAGACCAGACATTGCATACTCAATTAGCAAGTTGAGTAGGTTTACGAGTAATCCGGGAGCTGATCACTGGAAAGCGATTATAAGGGTACTAAGGTACTTGAGGGGAACTCGAGACTATGGACTGCACTATGGCAGATACCCAGCAGTATTAGAAGGATATACTGACGCAAATTGGATATCTAGCAAGAAAGCACTTAAGTCTACGAGTGGCTATGTGTTTACATTAGCTGGAGCGACAATATCATGGAAATCCTCAAAACAAACGGTGATAACTCATTCCACGATGGAAGCTGAGTTTGTGGCACTAGATAAATGCGCCGAAGAGGCTGAATATCTATGTCAGTTTCTGGAGGATATTCCAAGATGGCCAAAGCCTGTAACTGCAATAGGGATTCACTGTGATAGTCAATCCGCTATTGGCAGAGCACAGAGCACGATGTATAATGGAAAGTCTCGTCATATATGACGACGACACAGTTCCATTAGACAATTGATCTCAACCGGAATTATCACTATTGATTATATACCGTCAAAGGATAATATCGCGGATCCACTAACCAAAGGGTTATCAAGAGAAGTGGTTGAGAAATCATCGAGAGGGATGGGCCTTAAGCCTATTGCTTAACGGCATCATGGTGGACACCCAACCATTGCTGACTGGAGATCCCAAGAACTTAGTTCAATGGGACAACTAAATCATGATGACCAAATCACTGTGGGGGTAACCCCTGGCCTGTTCCAATGATGAGGAAACAGTGAGACCCGTAAGGTACGAGGTTAAGCTTTGAGCCTTTAATGATCTTTGATGAATACATGGAGCTCAGGAGCGAACGCATGGAATTCAGTTGAGTAAATGCGGGTTACTCTATAAGATAAAGATCACCTATGTGGGAGAGAAGTGGGGCCGCTTCAAAGGAGAATTGCGAGGCACAATTCTTTAGAAACTTCTGCAGAACCAGGACGATGTTCCATGGCCAAAATGGACATACTCATGAGAGCTGAACGAGTCAGAAATGATATAGTGATAAGTATATCATCGTTTACATAAACGGTCGAACAGTTCAAGGACAAGCACGTCTACTGTCTACCAGTAAAGTCGGTATGCTTACTCGAGCGAAGGTTCAAGGAGCATTCTCTACCTATCGTATGCTATATAAGATCAAAGAAACTATCACCAAGTCAAACTCCGTGTCTGTCTGTCTATCTATCTGGTGTGTGCTACTAAGATCACCAATCTCACCCATGTGGGGGATTGTTGGAAAATATGGGTATAAGTCCCATATTGGTAAGTCATATTTTTGAGCATTATGACTAAAAGATGTGTGAGATATGATGATATTCTCTTAATAATGGAAATTATTATTTTCCATTAGAATTTGGCTCAAATATTATGGCATAAATTAATTTGATTTTGGTTCAGATTAATTGATATGATGTATGTCTTGATATATTTAATCTGATTCTGTTTCAGATTATTTATGGAATAGAGTAGCTTGCAAGTATTACACCGATTCCATAATTAATGATATTTAATTATGGAAAAGAGTAGCGCACAAGTCTATCTACACCTATATAAACACCTCTAAGGCGTTAGGGTTAGACACACCAAAAACATATTCGCCTCTAAACACAAATCTCTCTCTCTCGGTGATAGTTTCATACCCGTTCAAGCTCGCTGAAGGTGCTCGTTATCCGTAACGCCGCCGCTACCTCATTTTATCCTGGGAGGCTATCGACTCGCACATACGGTGAGAGGCGAAATAGCTTTAAGGAGACAGTTTTAACTGGACTCGAGGATCTCTCTTCTGTTTATATCTTTTCTTCCTCCGTTTGATTTCGTTTACTCACGCACACACTTGTTTGGTTATTTGTATTAATCGCAGATTGTTTTCACAATGATAGATATATCGATAGACTGACAGATCACCGATGCACCTCAACATAGAATAAAAATTGAATTCTCTAAAGTTGAGAATAAATACATATACATATAAGATCGATAGATTGATAAATCGAGACAAAGTACAGATTGCTGATACAAATCAGCTTGAAATAAATTAATATCTAAATTCCTTTAAAATAAAAAACAAAAGCATATACAGACATATGTAAATCTGAATGAAAATTGAAATGCACTCTTTTTGGGGTAGAGAATTGTTGTTCAGATTCACCTTTAGTAGTGGATGAAATTGGATGTTGGCGCATTTCTCAACCTCCTTATCGCTTTCATCGCTTTATATCTCGATAATCTTTGAAGTTAAAAACAAAACAATAATTAGTAATTCTAGAATTCAATAAATTCAGCAGACATATAAATGATGGATAGATCGACAAAGAACGAATTACTGATACAAATCAACCTAAAATAATTCCAAAATCCTATAAAATATAAAAAACTCAAACATAAACATATAATGTATATCGAAAAGGAAATTGAAATGCACATTTTCTTGAGGTAGCCAATTGTTGTTCAGGTTTGCCATTAGCGAATTATAGAGGCTGATAATTAGGGTGCTGGTTGGAGGTGGGGGCTTGCCGATGTAGAAAGAAATGAAAGCTGTTGTTTGCATTTATAGTGGCTTGTCTCTAATAGAAACAACAAGCCCAATGCGCCATCTTTTTGCCCCATTTCATATTTTTCCACGTGGATCCACTTATACTCACACTCTGTAAGCTGCATAAAGGACCGGTTTATGTAAATATTTTTATAATATCTTTTAAAGAAAATAACTTTTGAGTAAAAAAGATTGTTTGAGCACATTTTTAATCCTCATATATTTTTTAAAAATTTTGGATACAATCTTTCCAAATATTATTAAAAATCTTAATGAATGTTCTCACATTTTGGAGAGTATTTTCCAAAATTGTGTGTTTAATGTACTATGATTAATTTCTAAAATTGTTTTAAGTATTAATGAAAATCCTGAATGAATGTCATCACATATTTATTTCTCCTAGATTTAGTTAGAGAGATATACATGAAAATAATCTTTTCAAAAACATCTCAAATTTTGAATGAGTGTTATCACATTTTAAAATATGGTTCACATTGGGTGTTGACTATTTAAATTTAACTAATTGGATATTCTAATATTTTGAATTAGAGTTTGATAAATTATTTTTGAAATATTATAAAATTATCCAATATATCATCCCACAATTCAAAATGAAAAATCTTATCGGTTTTGATTCTCACCCCAATTACACATGAAATAATTTCTCATACACGACATGAAATGATGCAATTTTTAAAAAATTATTTAAAAAAGTTTCATTCATAGTTAAGTGGTCACATAAGACCGTATGTTAAAATGAAAACTCAACCTAGTCTCATGAATAAGCTTTTATATTAATTTATTTCAATATTATTTCATTAAAAAAATTTATTATTATTATGGTGAAAATATTTATAATTGTTTAAAATATCTTAAGTTGAACGTATGCGGAAAGAAAACAATCTTTTGAACAAACTATATATGTAATCTTTGGATAAGATCATATTAATATTTTTATATGATAAATAATAATCAAATATTTAAATTTGATGAATATTTGATTATATCAATATCGGAGCATCATATGAATAATTTTATAAATATGTTTACAAATACAACTAACTAAAAATATGAAAAATATTTTTAAATCATTTGAAAAAATATTTTAGAAATACTTTTACAAACATATGAAAAAAAAGTTTGTAAATTTAAGCGAGTAAAATTTTGTATTTACAGTTGTTCTAAAAACATTCGACCATATAAATTTAGCCTTTTAAAAAGATTGATATTTTTTGCTAAAATTTGAATTCCCACCTATGCGGTCAAATTATACATTTCTATACATTCGTATATTCACATCAAATATATAAAGGCGACATGCTCTTTTTAGATAAATTTATAATCTCGACTAGATTTCATGTCGTCGAATTTATAAATTCGATTGACTTTTAGTTAGTCTAATTTATAGACACCACTATCACCGCTACAAAATTAAACTTAGGATATATTACTTACATAACACTTTTGTGATGTGTTTTATGATGTGCTATGCAACTGACATGGTTACACAGCATTTATGTTGAACACGCTCGACAAGATATTCGAAAAAATCAATAAATAAAAATAAAAATAAATAAATAAAGTAGCATAACATTTTTTAGTGAAACGCTATATAGGAAATAAGATAGTGTTTCTAGGAAAGGCTATGCAAGTCACCATATTTTAAGTAATTTTGATTTTTTTAGAAAATCTTTAAATATTTATATAACACTTTTCTAAACGTCGTGTAAATTAATGTATTCAAAGTATCTTTTTATTTGCCTAGTTTAACTCTTTTTCCAACTTAATCATATGTTCTCTCAATACCTCAGACAACTCCCCACTCACACATGTACATCACCAATTTCATCGATCCATTTTACCTCGTGATTTCATCAATTTATATTTGAATTAGGCTAGTTTAATCTTCTAGCAAACCATATCGAGCCATTAGGGCACTTTATTTTCACGGGTCTCCCTCGTCCTTCGTTGAATCGGGTATAATCAATTAATTACAAGTTCGGTTTCGAAGACTACAAATCATGTATTGTGTTGTCGTTAAATATAATTATATTGTTTGTGCTTGGGCAAGTCAATATGTTGGAATTTCTACTGACAACCCTAAAAATAAGTAGTATGATAATTTAATTTTATATTATGTAATTATTTTTCTTGAGTCTGTAAAAATGTTAAGTATATTAGACTTGAGGATTTTTCTTTGAACAGACATTAAGCTAAGGAATAAACTCTAGAGAAAGATCAAGTACTGATTATGCCTCGGAGAAAAGTATAGCAGCTTGTATTTGAATAATGTTATTTTAGGGAAAATATTTTAAGTCAGATTTCGACAAGTCGCATATCAAGGAATATCAAGAAGTATGTCGAGAAGTACAAAATAACTTGTAGGAAAGTCCCAAAAGATATTGATAAGTCAATATGCATGTAGAGATCTCAAATATTGATAAGTCAAATGGTCCATGTAGCGAACTTAAGATATCAACAAGTCATTTTTATGTAGAGATCTAGAGATGTCGATAAGACAAATCTTCATGTAGAGAAGTAGAGATATTGACAAGTCTAAAGTCTATATAGAGAACTGGAGATGTCGACAAGTCACTCTACTTGTAGAGAACTGGAGATCTCGATAAAACAAAGACACATTTAGAGAACTCTAATATCGATAAGTCATTTTACTTATCGATATGTGACATCTCTATAGAACAAAAAGAGATCTCGATAAAGAACTTCATAATTTAGAATGCAGACAAGTTAAAGATTCAAGATTATCAGTCAACAAACAATTCTATCAGTGAATTGGAAAGACTATAAAAGCAGCTTGAAGAATTCAAGATCAAGGGTCAAGATTCACTGCACAAAGGAGGGTCACAGACGTATTAGATTCCGCACAGATTTGCTAACACTAGAAATGGAAAATATACAAAGTAGCCTTGGAAACTGTGTTAGTCCATTTTAGTTCAAGTTTTGTAATCATGTGCATATTGATCTATAAAGCATGTCACGGTCCTCTATATAGAGGAAACAAACAGATCTAGAAAAAATATTGAATTCTCTCTCAAGAATTATAGATGGGTACTTAATTTTTAAGAACACATATTTGTAGTAAAACAAATTTAATTTTACTAAATCAAGTGAGTTTTTGATATTTTCTTGTGTGTTTTGCATTATCATTTTATCTCTACATATTCATACAAACTGTTTTGTTCCATAAGCCATTAAGATTATCCAAATCTTAGAAAACACATATACTTCCCCCGTGTTGTATTTCATACCTAACATTAGGTGTTACGAACAATCATATATTTTTAAATAATAGCTTAATTTATGTATATCACATGTATGTAAATATGTGTCTCAACTAGTAGCTTAATTTTTGGTGGGTTTGCTGCTAGATGGTTCCTATAAATTTGTAAAATCTTGAGTAAATGCGCTATAAATGATTTAAAAAACTACCTTTGTACTACATTTTGGATAAGTTTTTTTATTATATTAATTAAGTAGTGCAAATACATTTTTTCAAAAATATTCTTAAATTAGAGATACGGTATTTGTTTCTATATTTACATATACAAAAAAGAACCTTTAAATTAATTGCTAGAACAAGAACTTTGAATTATATATAGAAAATATGATATGTAGCTACTTAGATGTATTTTATAGAACTTACAAAATAATTTGACTAATTATTAAATATTATTGTATTTAAAGACGATTGATAATCCATTATGTATTGATGGTCTTTTGAGACATCATCAAACATTAATATGCTCTATGCATTATATATTCGGAACAATAAGTGATTTTCCTGCTTATGCAAATCTTTCCGGGTATAGTGTAAAAAGGCTATTATGCATGTCATATATGCAGTGACGAGACTGATCATATTAGACTGAAAAATTATGTGAGATATATTTATATGGGGCATAGGCGGTGGTTGGCACCAAACCATCGGTACAGAAATATGCCTTTAATATTCAACGGGGAAGTTGAAGAACAACATGCTCCTCCTATACCATCAGGTGATGACGAGTTTAAAAAGGTGGAAAATTTAAACATACAGTTTGGTAAGGAGTTTGCAAAGGATGTTCCCACTCAGGGTTGGAAGAAGCATTCGATCTTCTTTAAATTGAGTTATTGGAAGGACCTTTAAGTTGGACATTTCATCGACCTCATGCATGTGCAGAAAAATGTTTTTGACAGCCTAGTTGGTACTTTGTTAGGTGTCAAGGCTAAAACTAAAGATGGTCTAAATGCATGGATGGATATGATGGAGATGGGGATAAAAAATGGACTAGGCCCTGTGGAGAAGCCAGGAAAAAAACCCTATTTACCTCCTGCCACTCATACTCTATCTAGAGATGAGAAGAGAGTGTTACTGCAAATAATTTATTCTATCAAGGTGCCAGAAGGATACTCATCAAACATCAAGAGTCTTATTTTTTCGATTGACTTCAATTAAAGGGTTTGAAATCACATGATTTTCATGTCATAATGGAGAATTTTTTCCAATTTCTATACGTTCTCTCTTACCTAAAAAGGTGTGAATAACTATCAAAAAATTGTGTTGGTAATTTAAATCTATGAGTAACAAAGTCATTGATCCAAGAAGGTTATTGTATGTATAGCGACAAATTATTGAGACACTTTGTGAGGTTGAGATGTATTTTCCAACATCCTTCTTTGACATCATGGTTCATCTGACCTTGCACCTAATTTATGAGACTAGGATGTATGGTCCTGCTCGTATGAGATGGATGTATCCGGTCGAACGATATTTAGAATTTTTAAAGAATATGTGATAAATAGGTCTGGACCAGAGGGTTACATAGCAGAATGCTATTTATTAAAAGAAGCAAGAGAGTTTTGGTCAGAATTTGATTCCAAACGTAAAGGCAACTGGTCTTCCAAGTGATCGTCACAGTGGTAGGATTGACAGTGAAGTTGTAATTGGTGGTCAACAATTTGAGATCGATCGGATACAATGGCATTGTGCGCACCTTTATGTTTAACACAACACCATTGATGTTGTTCCTTTTGTAGACTTGTATAAGCAAACCATCAGGAAAGAACATCCAAGAAGAGGTGTTAACCGGATATAAGTGGAACACAATCGCACATTTGTTGATTGGTACAATACTTATGTTACAAATAAGTTAATTGAAAATAACGAATCAATACCATATCGAGTTAAATGGTTATCAAGATGTCCTGATTTATTTTTGTATTCTTATAAATGTTATCTTATGAATGGGTACACCTTTAACACAAGAGAACATGATGCAAGGAGCATAATGCAGAATAGTGGAGTTTCAATTACTGATACTACACTACACCAATCATCAAGTAATAAAAAAGAACCAGTTTTAGATGAGACCGCATACTTTGGAAGGATTAAAAATATTTGGGAGTTCGATTATGTTTAATTTAGATTACCGGTGATTGATTGTGATTGGGTTAACAATGTCGGAGGCGTACAAGTTGAAGCCTCCGGGTTTATACGGGTAATCTTCCAAATATTGGGTACAAAGATGATTCGCTCATAATGGCAACACAAGCCCATATGTTACTGATCCGGTTGATAAGAAGTGGTCCATTATTGTCTTTTCAAACAAACTCAACACTTATCAAGTCAGTGATGGTGTAGATATAGAACTTGATAATATTGATGATCCTTTTGTTGGAATGAATTTTCATGCCAATATGGACAAAGGTGATGATTATAAATGTTTTTACTCCGGAAATGATCATGATGAGGGTGAATACGTGAATCCTGAATTTTACAATGTGCATAGGCACGAAACATCAAAGGCGAACAAAAAACGCAAAAGAAAAATTAAATCTAAGAAATGTATGTATGCTTTCTTATTATACAAGCTAGTCTTTTATTCTGTTTATTTTAAATTATGTACTTTTATTATTTGGTACTATAAAACTGCCTAATTTGATTAAGCTTTTGTTTAATACTATATAACAATTTTGTGTTGACTAGAGCAAACTAATATCTTAAATTTAGTAAGTGTTTATTTTTCTGTAAACCTGTGCAGTGGTCTTCTATTAATTGTTCTGTTTTCTTTGTTTAGGATTGTGATTATTATAAGTGTACTATAAAATATTCATATTAGATTATGCTTCTTTTTAATATAAGAATTTTGTATTGACTAGAGGAAACTAGTAAATTCAATTAAGTATCAACAACTGTATTTATTTTTGTTTATAAACCTGTGTACAGATCTTGTATTAAATTTGTATTTCTTTGTTCATTCTTTGTTCATGATTATGACTGTTGAATCCTCTAGTGCAAGTGGTGCTGGTGGAACCAGGGATGCTTGTGCCACCCAAGTGGGAAGAGGTCGTGCAATAGGTAATTAAAAATATATAATTATTAACACTATGTAGGAGATTTTTATTTACTTGTACTAGTTATCTCTAATGTGTTTTAGGTTAATTGGAATGAAATGGGACAACCAATTGGTAAAGCGTCAATGATATTAGTACATTTTGTCGATTGTTATGTAAGAAGGAATATCCCAATTACATGCGATGATTGGTGCAAAATGGAACCGAAGACTGTAAAATAGAATTTATGAGATGAAGTTAAGGTACAATATATTCTTCTCCAATTTTATTTTTGGTTAAAATTAGAGCAAGGACAGGAGAACAGTTAAATGGTTAAAATTTTAGCTTTCTTGGATTTGCATATTTCATCGCTTTTTAGTACATAAAAACCAGTAGAACACTCCATCACATTTCGCCATTTAATTGTAAAATCCTAAAATACATCAACCCCTTTGTTTTGCTTATTTTTCCTGAAACACGGTAAAAGTGGCCTTCTACATATTTCCAAGCTTTCTACAAATTTTATATTTTTACAACAAGGAAAATGTGGCTTTTGTTTTGTATTGATCAAGCACTTTAAACATGTCTATCGTACAAGGTTAAATTCTCAATACACTGTTAAATTATTTAAATTCTCAATAGTCTCTCACACATATATACAAGATGTGATTACCAAATAAGAATCTTTTAAGAAATATATTTCATAATTTTTTATTGCATTTTTCAAATTTTCTAATTATTTGTATTTACATTCAATGACTTTTTACTTCTCCTGCCTTTAAATAGAATGTTAGGCATGATTATAAGTGCAACATGTCTGTTAAATTATGAAGGCTTGACAACTACAAGATACAACACAAATATCCATATACGTCAATTGCATTTAAAATATTTTCATATTTTAAAACATTGAATGATTTATTGTAAACAATTGTGTAGGAAACTTTTAGTGGGGTTGAAGATAAAAATTGGAGAAAGATAATTGATCGTGCTGGTAACCTGCAGTGACAATTTAGAACTAGATTGAGGAGTCTTGCTCCAGATAAAAATGGTAACTACTCTACTTTACCACCCAAGTTGTACGCACACCTATCGACAGTGGGACCTTAGTGGAAACCGTTTATTGGAAATTCATTGAAAGAATAATTCAATGTATAATTTTTTCCCTTTCTTTAGTACTTTGTTATTTAAAAAAAATTACTTTTTTTGCATATTATATTTCACTAACCATTTAATTATAGGAACAAAGTGAAAAAATAAAGAAAAAGATTTGGGAATGGAGGCACGATATACGAAGGCATTTGTTGGCTACGCGCATATTAGAGAAAAAATTGTAAGTTAAACAAGCAAGTAACTTAGTCTGGTTGCTTTACAATTCTTTTCGAATTGTTGCCACAACAGGATTCCATAAATTGAAGTACTATTATTTTTATGTAGTACTAATTTTCCGCAAGTTGAAACTGGACATTCTGTTAGAATAAATACAAGGGGTAGCTTGAATATTTTTTTGAGTGCTAAAGTTGTTAAGGACAACTTAATTGTTGATCAACAAGCATGTAAAGCATTAGAATCACATATGAAAACTTAAATATTTTGCTAGAACCTGCTCTCATTGTAATTGTCAATATCATTTATAGATATTTAAAAATTACCAACAGAAATAAATAGAAAGCGCAATATAATGTGAATACTAATACATGTATAGTATATTATTAAGAAATTACTATGGTTCGTTATCATATGAATTAAGAAATTACTTCTAATTAGTCTTCACTATGTGATTAAAGAAGATATAGGTCTAACCATAGAGATCTATAATGTGAGCAGCTTCAAGACAAAATTAATGCAGGCAACAAAATCTTGTTGTGACCCGACTAGATATGTGGGAATATACTAGGCGTCATGTAGATGGTGTAATCAATGATCGTGTTACATTGTAAGTTCTTGAGGATGTGGTAATAATTTTTATTTTTATTATTTTATATACTAATTTCATGCATCATTTTCTTGCACTATACTACTACAAGTTAAAAATGAGTATAAATCTTTGGTATTTTAGATTGACATATCAGCAAATTTTCCCGAACATGAGCTTACTAATATTGGAAATGATGACTTACTTGCTCGGATAATGCCGTTGGATTATCTAGGATGAATGAGAGGTTTAGGATGGCGTGTAACTAAGGCGTCACTGCCAACATTATCAACTATTAACGAGCTATCTAAATTTAAAAATGATGTTTCTTATTTGATTAATAAAATGAAGGAATCAGGGCCGGCCCTAAGACTTGGTTGGCCTAGTGCGAAAAAAAAATTTAGGGTCCTTTTATAGAAAATTACTAATATGAATATAAAGAAAAAATTCAAAGAAATTTATGATTGAATAAAGTAAAGCAAATGATATCTTATAAACATAAAAAAGTGGCAAAAGTACATCATAAATAAAAAAATTACATACCTTTAAGCCTTGCCTTTCTTCATCCTGATAAAATCTAAAATTTGAAACCTGCAATACATCAGTACTCATCTAAAGTGACCTCTTCTTATATTTTTAGAAGCAAAATTGAAAATCCATTCAACCTTTCTTGACTCATACTTGTCCGCAAATAAGATTTAATTAAATTTAACTTTGAAAAACTCCATTATGCAGATGCCACAGTAGGTATAGTTAATAAAATCCTATAAGCAACTAAAATATTTGGAAATATATCCATCTTCTTAATAAATTTTAAGACTGTCAGAGAATTCCATGATGTTCCACAATCATATGCTACACTTGGAAGCATCTCATGTAAGATTGATAATTCTGAAAGTAACTGTTTTGCATCAATATCGCAATCATCACCATCAGTCAATGTTTCTTCTAGTTTCGTACAACAATTTTTTAGTCCTTCATTATCAAAAGAAATCAGTCGGGATGCATCAAACAAAAAAACCAAAAACAGACTCAAAAAGTTCCATTTGTTTGAATCTTATCTTCAGCTGAGAAAGTACCATATCCACTAGTACAAGAAAATAATCAGTTCTATAATTTTTTAACGGAAATTGTTGTTCCCTTTCGGTGTCAGGATTGTCATCAAACTGTCTATTTCTTTTAATCCTACATTTTATAAGAAAAATAGGTTCAATATCCATTTCATTATCATGCTCTTTAGCATCAATCATAGATGATGTGAACCCATTTTCTCTATATTTCTCAAAGAAAGAAACCAGCCCTTTTAAACTTGCAATAGCAACATCAAGACGCATATCTTCAGATTGCAAATTCTTGCTCACCAAATTAATTTTGTGCACAATATCATGCCAAATATTCAAACTCAATATAAATTCAAAACTTGAAAATTCATTTGAGGCCAATTTTTCAGCATCCCGACATATTTTTGGATTATCAGAAATTTCAGCTAATTTGATTAAAGCATCTCTTATTTTTGGAGTTTGTGTTCTTATTGCCTTTACACTTTCGATTTAACTTTCCCATCTTGTCATACCTAAGGATTTTAAAATCAAATCATCAATATATTCAAGCAATAGATTCCATCTTTTGGTGGAACTATCAAACACATTACATATAGCTTGACATGCTCCAAAAAAAATTTACCTTTCATACAAGAATTTGCCATATCAGAGAGTAAGTTAAGAGAATGACAACCACAAGGCAAGTAATAAGCTCTAGGATTAACATCAAGTAATATTTTTTGAACATCTTGGTGTTTCCCCCTCATATTAGAACCATTATCGTATCTTTGTCCCTCACATCATTGATATTTAAATCAAGAGATTTAACAGCATTTTCTAACTCACCAAACAGGCCCAACCCGAAAGTATTTTCCACATTTAAAAACTCTAGGAAATACTCTTTAATTTTTACAAGATGACTCACAACATCAACACATCTAATCACCAAAGTCATTTGTTCCATATGCATTGCATTAGGAGTGTAATCAAGAATCACTAAAAAATATTTACCTTCTTTGATTTTCTTTAATATTACACTCTTTACACTCGAAACCAACATTACTATCAAATCATTTTGTACTTTCTAACTAAGATAATGATAGTGAATGTCCTTATCTTGAATGAGTCTGAAATGGTGCATCATTGTTTTGATAAAACTCAGCTATTGAATCAAGAAAACCCAAAAAAATACCATTTAAATCTTCAAATATTTTTTTCATTTTTCCCACGAAATGCCAGATTATTCATCACAGTTTAACAATAGCACTTATTATGATCATAAACTGCATCCAATGTTCAATATCTTTTTTAATTTGCTCTTGCAATTCTTTATCAATGGTTTGATTTGTTTTCAATATAACTTAGAGTTCAGCCCACGCCCTAAGGTTGGTAAGATGTTCAAGACTATGATCGTGTTGCCTAAGCTTTTCACCTAAATATATCCAATCATCTACTCTAACACTTGCTAAATTATTTTTAGAACTAGCATTTTTTACCACTTTACAACAAAAGAAGAATATTTCATTCAATTCTTTTAGGTAAACTAACCATTTTCTTTCGAAAAGTTCACCATTTCTTAATTTTTGATCAGAATAATAGGTTGAAAACCCCCTACTACATTTATCCTTGGGAAATATAATCATATTTTCCTTAATAGGGCCCTTTTCAACTAGCAAATCCATCATTTTACTATTTAATCCATCCCATACCCGAGAATCATACATATTCAAAGTTAGTGGACCAAACTCTTTACGACTAATGTATTCCCTATTTTCAATAACCACACTTTCAATCATTTCAGTTTCTTGTTCAGTTATCTCGTTCTCACACTCTTCATCAATTACATCGTGTTCTTGTGTAAAAGTATTATGAACCTGATACACCACTTTTTCGACAATTTCATACTCTTCTTTTTTATAGATATATCAAGTTGTTAGGCTTTCTTCCAAAAAAATTCAAGAGATCCCTTTAGTGGCTTAATTTTTTCTTCCTCTTCCTTTTTCTTTTTATTTTGTCATTACCAGGTGTATACTTTTTAGTAAACATATTTTGCACTAAAGCAGCTAGCAGATTTTGCACTAAAGCAATAGGCAGGAGACTTATGAGAAAATGAAACCTGGATAGATGAACTAATAAGTACCGAAGTAGTGAAGCAAGAGCCTGATCTTCAATTCTAAATTAACAATAATGATCAAGTCTGAACTCAAGTCCAACACTGAAAAAAATTGTAAAAACTATTTAAATGAAATAATAGATTAATGATTATAATTCATAAACCAATCAAATTGACTCAAAATTACAACTCAAATATTAAATATAATTAAAGAATTACAATTTTATAAAATTCAACAAATCATAAAAAGTATAAAGAACATGTAACTATGTAGCATCTGATTAGGGATAGAGAAACAAGTAGGTGCTACAGTTTTGGTATAGTATATAAATAACTAAAATAAAAGATTGAAATTACCTTTATAATTTAATCCCTAAATTGGAACTTGAAAGACAACTATAGAGTCAATTGATTTTTAATATTATAATATCCACGATTGTGATGATTGCTCAAGTGATGCTTCGAGAAATTGAAGATGAATGGGCTAAAAAAGGCCCTAAAATTCTATACAAATACAGATATATACTTAAACATATATTGAGCTAAAAAAATGTTGGGCCCCTGCATTCAGTGGGCCCAGTGTAGGAGCACTGGTAGCACTGGTTCAGAGCTGGCACTGAAAGGAATTAAAAACTAAGGGTTGTACTCCGCGTGCACAATCTGGAGGTTCGAGTCATATGGATAATTTTGACATGGATAATAAAGTTCATGATTACGCTGATCTGTGTTAGATGCAGACATTCCTCACGTATACATCTATTTATAGGATATATTCTCAAATATGATTATAATCTTTTGTTCTATATTTTGTCATCGATAATATTTAAAAATACAGGGAAAAAATGCTTGCTATTTATATGTGGATACGCGACGTAGATATACGTGGGGAGAGGGATCTTGCAAAATGTTCTGAATGATAGAATTTTTCATGGTATTTCACTTGAAGTAGGATATGTGAGGGCCCAATTTGAAGTGGCAGAAAAAGAGTTCAATACTAAGCTTCCGAGACCTTGTGACGAGGTTAACCTTGTTGTGAAGTGCCTGGGTATTTTCTGGCTTGGCCCCGAAAATTGGTTTCAATGAAACTTGAGGTTAAATCTCTAATTTTTAGTTATCAATATGATTTGTCTATTTTGCAAAAAAATATTATTTACTTTCTGATTGTTTGATTGTTTTCCTGTTTCTTAGACATCTCCGAGTACCGTGAACAAGAAAATTTGTAAGAATGCCATAGGACAAAAAAAATTTGAAGATAAAGTGAATTAGAAGCATGCAGATAGAAAGAAGGAGAAAACAAGCGAGTCCATTATTCATGTATCTTCAAGACAATTTGGTTATCCTCTTCTAGAAGATGTATGTCATGGAGTGTTGGAGTTTGTTCGTCTTGCTATCATGTTCGATCGTATTACTGATATACAGGTTGAAATGGGACCTTATTGGGATGTCGACACATGGATCAAGCATATTAATAAAGAAAATATTTTAGAGATTCTAAATGCTTAATGGCTAAGTGCTTCCACCCTCTTCTCTTATATTATGTAAAATGAGTACAAATCAAATTTCATAAATTGACAACAAATTTCTAATCGCGGGTCTTCTTTGTTTAAAAAGTATTTGTTGAGGTATTTTTATCAAAAAATCTCGACATGGCAATAAAATTCTCTTTTGTATCATCTCATCAGGTGTATCACTTATGGGATAACCCTAATACATTCTTGGCGAAAAGTTTGTTGTGCCTTATAATGTTTTGTAATGTTAGATATATTTGATAATGTCATGTCTAATGTGATTTATGTTTAGTTTTCAGATCTTACTTAAACGGGACAAATCAGTACTTAACTGGAAATCAGTACTTATACTGAAGTCAGAACTTAAGTGGTCAGAACTTAAGTTATCAGGAGATATTTATCAGAAGATAATATCAGGACTTAAAGGAGACTTTCAGATAAGGAAGGCGACTGATTGAAAGGAAAGAAGATCAAGACAAACGCAAGAAGAGATATTCATGAAGAAGGAATTCTATAAAGAATAGAATACTTGGAAGAAAAGATATCTGATTGATATATTTTAGGAAGCAGAATTATATTCCATATCAATTAGCGATTATCTTGTAACTGTGTAGTATATAAACACAAACATAGGATTTACACTATAAGTATTATCATTATCGAGAATAATATTCACTGTAACCCTAGCAGCTCTCGTGATATTTGTTCATCACTGAGAGAGGACAGTTCCATATTGTAACAGAGTTTATTATATTGAATAAAGTCTATTTTCTGTTACTTGAGTTCTTTAATTTGATTTGATTGTGATAAACACTGTATTCAACCCCCTTCCACAGTGTGTGTGACCTAACAAGTGGTATCAGAGCAGATCTGTTAACACACAAACAGTTTAAGATCCAAAAACAATCATTTCTGAAAAAGAAACTCCAACCAAGCCCACCAAAACTGAAGAACCTCCAAAGACTCAAATCCATAGTCGATATGAGACTGTTAGAGTTCCCATACTGAAACCATCTGAATATTCCATATGGAAGGTGAGGATATCTATGTTTCTGGAAGCTACTGATCCAGAATACCTTGACAGAATCAATGAAGGACCACACAAGCCAACCAAACTCGCTCTTGTAGTTGCAGGTCAACGAGCAAAGTATGTACCAAAGGAGAAGAGAAGATATCGCATCAATTGCTAAGGATGCTAAGGTATGACACTTGCTCCATAGTGCCATTGATAATGTAATGTCAAACAGGGTAATTAACTGCAAGACTGCAAAGGAGATATGGGATGCCTTGGAGATAAGATGTCAGGGAACTGATTCAATTAAGAAGAACAGGAAGACTATACTCACTCAAGAGTATGAACACTTTGACTCAAAGTCTAATGAGTCATTAACTGGTTTATATGAAAGATTTGTCAAACTCTTGAATGATTTATCACTAGTTGACAAGGAATATTATCTTGAGGATTCAAATCTTAAATTCTTGTTCGCACTTCCGGAAAGATGGGATTTGAAGGCCACCACTATAAGAGACAACTATAATCTTGACGAAATAATTCTTGATGAAATTTATGGGATGCTCAAGACTCATGAACTTGAGATGGAACGAAGAAGCAAGAGGAAAGGAGGAAAGTCAAGGATAGTTGCTCTTAAGGCTGATGAGGAATCTCCAAAAACAACTACCTCAAGGAAAGGCAAGGGAAAAGCTCTTATCACAAAGTCTGATACTGAGTCATCAAGTTCTGATAGTGATGATGACTCAAAAACTGAAAGCTTGCCTGATATGGATGCTGATGAAGAGATGATGAAGCTGTGTGCTCTTATGGCGAAAGGAATCACAAGAATTACATACAGAAAATTCAGGAAGGGAAAGAAATTTTCCAGGAAATGCGCAAGTTCTGATAAGAAGAGTTTCAGAAAATATGAAGGCAAAGGAGGGAAGTCTGACAGAGGAGATTACACAAATGTCAAATGCTACAACTGTGGTGAGAAAGGCCACATATCTCCTGTTTGCAAGAAAGTGAAAATTGACAAAGGCAAGGCTCATGTCACAAAGAAGAAAAGCTGGACAGACACTTCAGATTCTGAAAGTGAGGAAAACTATGCCTTGATGGCAAATGCTGATAGCAGTTCTGATGCTGCTGAGTTAAAGGTACCTCAAACTACTTATGTCTTTCATACTAATGATATTAATGAGTTGAGAAGATATCTTAAAACCATGTTTAATAGTTATAGAGATCAAACTTTAACGTGTGAAAGATTAACTTCTGAAAATCTTGCTTGTAAAAAGAGGAATGATTATTTAGAAAAAGAGTTAGACATGTTCCATCAAACTCAGAAAGATAGAGATGATGTTTTTTATGTTAGAGATGAAGTACTTAAAATGAATGAATCTCTATAAACTGAGTTAGAAATGGAAAGAGAGATTATCAGAATTTGGACTAACTCTGGAAGAACAACTCATAATTTGTTAAGTAGTGGAAACTGGAAAGAGGGCTTAGGTTATGGAGATGATAAGAATGATAAAGGAACATTAGAAATTGAGCCTATAGTTGTTAAACAAAAGCCAAAGTTGAAACCTGTTAAGTTTGTAGCTGTAAAGTCTGATACTGATAAATCAGAAGTTAAAGAGGAATTAACTTCTGGCAAACTAAAACAGGAAAAGCCAACTGAAGTTAACGTAGGCTTAATGACAAAGAAGCAGCTTAAGCATAAGCTGAAAGAAGTTAAGAATGTAAACAAGGTAAAGTCACCTAGGAAAAATAGGAATGGAAAGGAAGGTGTGAATAAAAGTAATGATTACAAGCCTGTTCCTAATGCTCCTAGAAAAACATGTCATAATTGTGGAAGTTCTAACCATCTAGCTTCTTTTTGCAGGAAGAATAAGAACATAAACTCCTTACCTTCAAATTCAGGAGTTAAGAGTCAGTATGTTAGATATAGGCCACAAAATCCTTATTTTCATTGTGGTAGTTTATGGCATTCCATTTATACTTGTAAGGAATATCATAGTTTGTACTATAATTATTATCAAATAAAACCTTCTTTAAAGAAAGTTAGCATTGTTCCTTCTAGTGTAAGTACTGATACAAAGTCTGATAGTGTAAATGCTGATAAGAAAAATGTTAACATAAACTCTGATGCTAAATCCGCTGCAAATGTTAACAAACTTAATAAGGCCAAAGGATCCAAGCAAGTCTGGGACCTTAAAACTAATCATTAATGATCTTTATGATTGCAGGGCAATAGGAAAAACATCCTAGTTCTGGATAGTGGATGTTCAGGATATATGACTGGAAATAAAGCCTTATTATCAGACTTTGTGGAGAAAGCTGGCCCAATTGTTTCTTATGGAGATGGCAATATTGGAAAAACCTTGGGATATGGCAATATCAGTCTGGGAAATGTCATCATTGAAAAAGTAGCTCTGGTCTCAGGACTTAAACATAATCTTCTGAGTGTTAGTCGAATCTGTGACAGAGGTTATCATGTGGATTTCTTTGAAGAACACTGTGAAGTTGTAAGCAAATCTACAGGCAAAGTTGTTCTGAAAGGATACAGTCATGGTAACATTCATGAAGCCAAGCTTTCAACAAGTACTGATGGTTCTGCAATCTGTCTGATAAGTAGAGCATCAATTGAAGAAAGCTGGAATTGGCACAAGAAACTCTCTCATTTAAATTTCAACAATATAAATGAACTAGTCAAGAAAGATCTTGTGAGAGGACTGCCAAAATCAGTATTTGCTCTTGATGGCCTTTGCGATTCATGTCAGAAGGCTAAACAAAGAAAATCTTCATTCAAGAGCAAGACTGAATCATCAATTCTTGAGCCTTATCACCTACTACATGTTGATCTATTTGGTCCAGTGAATGTCATGTCTATTTCAAAGAAGAAATATGTTATGGTCATAGTGTATGAGTTCACCAGATACACATGGGTGTATTTCTTGCACACAAAAAGTGAAACTGCATCTATCTTGATTAATCATGTCAAGCAACTGGATAAATTGGTCAAAGATTCTGTGAAGATCATAAGAAGTGATTATGACATTGAGTTCAAGAATTTGATCATGGAAGAGTTCTACAAAGACCATGGAATAAAGCAGGAATTTTCTACTCCTAGAACTCCACAACAAAATGGAGTTGTTGAAAGAAAGAATAGAACCCTTATTGAAGCTGCACGAACTATGCTTGATTAAGCAAAGCTACCAACCTATTTTTGTGTTGAAGCTGTGCAGACTGCTTGTTTCACTCAGAATACAACACTCATTAACAAGCATGGAAAGACATCATATGAGATGGTGAAGAAAAAAGAAGCCAAATCTGAAATGTTTTGTTCTTAAGACTCATCCTGAACAGCTATCCAAATTTGATCTAAAAGCTGATGAATGAATTTTTGTTGGATATCCACTTTCCACAAAAGCCTTCAGAGTCTAAAATTTAAGAACAAAGGTAGTCATGGAATCTATCAATATCTCTTTTGATGATAAGAAGATTAATGGACTTGAAGATTTTAATGATCATGATCAGCTGAGATTTGAAAATGAAGATTTAATTTTTGATACTGTAAATCCTGACAGTCTAAATCCTGATACTGCAAATTCTGATGGTTTAAACTCTGATGTTATTGAAACTATGGTGACTATGCTAAAGGAAGATGCACCTGTGCAGGGGAGCATACTGAAGATACAACCACTTCTCAAGAAGCATCAGAACCTACAACTGGTTCCTCAAGTTCTGTATCATCAAGTTCTGATGAGCCAAGTTCTGATAATTCTGGAAACTCAATTTCTGAAGGATCAAACTCAGAGAGCATAATTTTAGGGGGAGTATCAGAAAATGTTGATGAAGACAGCATGGATCATGGGGGAGCATCCAGTTCTAGAGAACACCTTCCATCTGCAAGAAAGTGGACTAAATCACATACACCTGACTTAATTATTGGAAATCCTGATGCAGCTACATCAAATGAATTTGTTTATAATTCTTTTCTTTCTCAGACTGAACCAAAGAAAGTGGAAGAAGCTCTTCAAGATGATGATTGGGTACAAGCAATGCAGGAAGAGTTAAACGAATTTGAAAGAAACAAAGTCTGGACCCTAGTGCCAAGACCAAAGAACAGATCTGTTATTGGTATAAAGTGGGTGTTCAGAAACAAAACTGATAGTGATGGCATAATAACAAGGAATAAAGCAAGGCTGGTTGCCAAAGGATATTCTCAATAGGAGGGGATTGATTATGATGAAACATTTGTACCAGTTGCTAGATTGGAAGCCATAAGGATATTTTTGGCTTATGTTGCTCACAAAAAGTTAACTGTCTTTCAAATGGATGTGAAAAGTGCTTTTCTTAATGGAGAATTGGAAGAGGAAGTATATGTTGAACAACCTCCAGGCTTTGTAGATCCCAAACGTCCAAATCATGTCTACAGGCTTGATAAAGCACTTTATGGCCTTAAGCAAGCTCCAAGAGTATGGTATGAGGCTTTAGCTCAGTTTCTTCTGGAAAGTGGATTTAACAGAGGAACTATTGACAAAACACTGTTCTACCTCAACCATGGAAAAGACTTACTTTTGGTGCAGATATATGTTGATGATATCATTTCTGGTTCCACAAATGACAGACTTTGCAAGAAGTTTTCCAAACTGATGCAGTCAAGATATCAAATGAGTATGATGGGGGAACTTAGTTATTTTCTGGGATTTCAAGTTAAGAAGAATGAAGAAGGCACTTTTATTTGTCAATCCAAGTACACCAGAAATTTGTTGAAGAAATTTGGAATGCAAGATTGTTCAAGTGCATCCACTCCCATGGTCTTTTAAATACATTTTTATATGTGATTTTATATGCATTTTTATATGATTTTAAATGCATCGTTAATATGTGATTTTATATATATTTATGTGATTTTAAATGCATTTATATGTGATTTTATATCCATTTTTATATGATTTTAAATGCATCATTAATATGTGATTTTATATGTATTTATATGATTTTAAATGGATTTTTATATGTGATTTTATATGCATTTTTATGTGATTTTAAATGCATCATTAATATGTGATTTTATACGTATTTATGTGATTTTAAATGCATTTTTATATGTGATTTTATATGCATTTTATTTGACTTTAAATGCATCATTAATTGTTTTAAATGAATTTGTAGGAACGATATGCCGCCATTCTCGAGCGCATGCCCTTGGAGTTTACACAAACGGTTGATCGGGATGAGTTGTGGGATTGGTGGATGGAAACCTTGGAGGTCCCCCAAGGTACAAGGCCAAAAAAGAATTATGTGGTGGGGTTCCCCAATGCGCGGGCCACCGATCTCTTGCCTACACTTACTACCCGGTACCGAGATTCCACACGGAATGAAGCTGGCTCATCCTCATCCACTCCAAGACAACGTGAAGCCATCCCCGACAATGTATATCTTGCCATCGTGAGGAATGTGCTTATGGAGATCCGTGCTAATCCAAATCGGTTTGCTCGCAAACTTTCCGATGCGGAGATAGCTACATTCACACGTACCGCTCTCGAGGCCTCGGATCCATCATCCGATCATAGCCAAAGGTTGCAATGGAATTACCTTATCGGTGGCGAGATCGTGCATAATATGGGCTCCTTGATTGAAGATATCGCTCAAAAGACGGAAAATCGTGTTGCGGAGGTATAATTTTTGACCTTCTTGTTTATTTATTTGTTTCATTCACATGTAAATTTTATTTCTTCTTTTTAACTAGTTTAATTAAACCTGTGTATCTAGGAAAACAATCGGCGTGCTATGGAAGTCGATAAGGATTAAACGTCCGAGGATGAGACCTCCGATGACGAGGACTTTGATGGTGGCGGTGGTGATGGCGGCGGTGATGGCGGTGGATCGTCCGATGTTGATTTATCGGATTAGTTTACATTGATCGGTTTTAAGCTATTGTAATTTGATGCTTATGGGATGTAATATAATATGTTGTGATGGTTTGATACTTTGTCGGTTATTTAGGATTGATTATAATGATGTAGCAATACGGTTTAATCCTCCAGTTATTGGAGTTTGTGAATGTTTGTGTTGGATTTAATTACTATAGTTTAATTTTGGAATTTACTAGTTTTTGTGAATGATTTTGAGTAGTATAGTTTAATGATTATCATTGTTGTTTGGTTGTTTGGTTGTGATTGGATTGGATTTGTGATTGGTTTGTATGTTGATTTGGTTTGGTATACAAGGACTGCAGAAAAATCTGCAATTTTTTTTAAAATCAGACCTTAAAATCGACCGAAAATAGGCATAACCGACCACTTTTGACCATTACAAAATCCAGAAAACCGACCGTCAAGGGACATAACCAACCACCCTCCTCATAAAACCGACCGTCTCCTTTAAAGGGTGGTCGGTTTTAGGACGGTCGGTTATGACATATAAGTTAGCTTCTGAAATAAAACCGACGGATGTTCACACTTTGACCACGGCCGGTTATGAGTTACAGTCAAGTTTTTAAAAACAGACATAACCGACCACCTACGGTCGGTTATGACTTAGTGATGTGGCAACACGTGTGCACACGTGTTGCCACGTGTACACAATGACCCCACATTTGCATAAAATGCCCATGCACTTAACCGACCACTATGTTGGTCAGTTATAAGGATTAAACCCGACCAAAAGTTATAACCGACCAGGCTAAAACCGACCATGCCCTGTGGTCGGTTATGACTATTTTAACCGACTATTTTGCCTCTTAACCGACTGTTTTTGACGGTCGATTTTATCCTGTTTTCTTGTAGTGATATAAGTAGTATCAGAAGGATATTTGGTTGGTTGTACAACCGCATAAAGCATACGGATAGTTAGATTAAAATTAACATCAATGGTCAAGATTATTTAATATTTGCTATAAAGGTGATAAGAAAAACAAAACTAAAACCACATTTTTTATAATATAAACACCCAATACTAAATAGATAAACCCAATACTAAATAGATAAGGAAATATAATCTAATATTAAATACATAAGCAGACATAATTAACCAATACTAAATAAATAAGGAGACATAATTTAAAAGTAAATATATAAGGAGATATAATTGTATAACAAATACATGTCTTGAAGGTGATGGTCTCCCAGGCACATTAAAATATTTTTTTAAAACATTGCCTAAGGACAAAGTGAAGAAAAAGCATATAGACCATTTAGATTAAAAACAAAATCAATGTTGAAGATTATTTGGTATTTGTCGTTAAAGTGGTAAAGAAGAACTAAACTAAAACCACTCAGATTATGATACAAACACATAATCTAATAAAGGGAATGGGTTTAGTTTGGTATACCCAAATTTTTGTTGGTTTAGTTATTCTTGCAAAGAAAATGGTAGAGGTAGAAAATGAGTTACTAAAATAGTTACAAATGCCACATGTTGGCTAAATGTAAATGGACCCCCTGCAGTTACATTAATAGAACCAATTGAATTTTTTCATTGTGTCACATTACCCATGCCATGTCATTTTGTGACAATTTTTTGTAACTTTGTTTTGTGCCTCTAGCATTACTCTTCTTGCAATCATGACGGTCAAAATTTCTTAATCAAATTATGGGATCTTTAGAACTAAATATTAAAACCATGCATTTCCTAAGGTCATAGGACAGTTCAAATCCCTCCAACAACATATATTTATATTATTTATGTATATAATTTATCCTAACTACTCGTAATTTGGTTCAAACTCTTAGTTTTGCTATCCATTTTTATTATCTCTATTATTCCAAACTGTTAGATCTTTTAAATGATAATATAATATTTTGATCATAGTATAGTACCAAAAACATAAATAATTAATATTTTCATGTTTGAATCACACCAACTACATCAAATTTTTACATTTATTTAAAATCGCATCAACTACTTATTATCTTAAAATAAATAAAAATATAAAATATTAATGGAGCACGCGTGTTCTAAGCTAGTTAGGTTTGAAATTAAATACATAAGTTCTTATCAGAATAATAATAATAATAATAATAATAATAATAATAATACTAATAATAATAATAATAATAATAATAATAATAATAATAGTGGAAGTTTACTTAATTCTAAACTTTTTAAATTATAGCATTACTAGTCATTTTTCTGCTCCAAAATTAACACAATATGTTAGCCGAATGGGTGCAAATGTTAGAGAAGTTTCTCTCTCCACCTTGGCTACAAATGTTATAAAAGTAAAGAGATTGATGGATGCACCAAATTACAATTAGTTGGAAAGAAACTAGCCTCATTCTTTGATAAACTTTCAATTGTAATTTTGTCAAATTATAAGTCTAGTAAAAGTTGACAAGTTTTGATTTAATAAAAATTGTTTAAATCATTAAAATGTTCAAATTAAAATTTAGCTATCAGTTATATATGTCATAATTAAACAATAAACATATCCTCCAACTTCAATTTATTTAATAATTTTGAAGCTAAAAGATATCACACTCATTAGCACAAATGAGAAAAAATATACATGCTATTAAAATGGTTAGCTACTCTAACTTTTGCATAGAAAATCAAGGACACGTTAACAACTTAAAAAATTAATAAGGTCCACAAAATCAATATTAGTTATTTAACTTTTTTCCTATATGCCTTTGTGGGTTCTATGCAAAATCAGTACTAAAATGGTTAACAATATATAAACATGCAATTAAAATTGTTTATATCTACTCTAATTTTTTGCAATAAAAAATAAGGAGACAATAACTCAACCCAGAAAAATAAAAAATCTGCTATATCAATATTCAATAACTAATTTTCGTCTTATATTGCATTATGGGCTATGCTGCAAAGTTCTGACTAGCCCAAGAATCCGCGTATACTCATAGAACAATGAAGACTGTTCACCAGCCAGGCCAGTTCTTGTCTTCAAATTTTTCCCAGCAAGGTTGTTGCATGGGCTTCCCCCTATAACCAGATCGAATCTACCGGCCTCTTTCATCCATTGCATCAGCTTATGACTTGTTACCTTTTTCACATCAGAAATGTGAATCAGCCGGCCCTTTTGTTCACTTTGTCTCCACCAATTTTTCAGGATCCGTGTACAATCCTTGGAATTTTCGACCGAGACAACAAAGTTCAGTGGTATTCCAAGACGGTATAAAGCAACTTCCGCTCCACCAATGCCAGAGAACAATGAAAGGACTCTGATGCCCTTGGGAAATAATTTCTTTACCACAGAAAGATGATAGGCCACTGTGTCAACCTAACATAATTTATTTGTGAATAATTATTAAGAACATATTCATCTAAGAAATAAATGAAATGGATAAGTTTTTTTTCTGCATTGCGTACCTGAAACGCATTTCCAAGGCATTTGTATTGAGTAGTTTTGCAGGCTACTCTTGTATGGCCCTCCGGGAATCCCATTATTGACTCTATTTGGACAGGCTGAAGAAAATCAACAGTGTTCTTACCAAGCCAGACCAAGTTTCTCTTTCTGCATTCTCGGATCACATTTTCTCTAATGTTTTTGGGAGGGTCTGGTCCTGAATTACAAAGCTCTTCATTTATTCTCTGTACATCTGATGCACTTGCATGACGAGTTACAATGCAGTTTAATTTGGTTCTGTCATCCCATTGCGGCCACCATTCTTTTGTGGAAGGAAGGGCTTCTTGTATTGTGGACAGAGGGATAGGAGGAATCTGCAACCTGTCATCCATCGGGAGGTTATGGATGTAACCTCTTTTCCTTGTTGCTGCACACATGTGAAGCGAGTCCACGAATTCCGGTTCAATGTCGTAAAGTTCTTTTCTGATGGTTAGCCACACCCCTTGCCGTGCATAGGCCACGTTCTCGAAGTAGAAATAAGGAGGACCTCTCCCTTCTACTTCGATGTCTTCTTTAACTATTGTACTCGTGGCATTAGGAACTCCAAAGCCTATCATCGGCTTCTCGCGCGTTCTATAAGTTGTTGACTTTGTGTGTTCGACAACTTTTTGCTTCTTATAATTAGTGCTTGTGGACTTCAACACGTGTGGATCATGAGACATATAATTTAAACAATCGCCAAGATTGTCCCGGGCCTAAGAACAAGTAATGTATATCTATTAAATAAAACATAATTTTTTTCTATAAATGCAATAAGCTTTAGTTAGACTTTTATTGCATAATAGTATACTGGTAGAGTTCAAACTCCACAGTGTATAAATAAAACTTTCTCTTTGAAGATTAATATTGATTGGTGGTGTTTCTAGATATGTACTCCTTTTGCTACACGTAGAATTGATATTCTATGAGATGCATATCGAGTGAATGGAGTTTTTATGTACTCCTTTTGCTGCAAGCTCTAAAGACTATTCGTAATGGTATTTATTTTCGTAATTAGGATTTAGGACACCATTAAGTCTCCACCAACAGCTAATGTATTTTCTTAAGTCTACCACAAATTATATGATTCTAGAGATGTGCTAGACCCTAAAGACTACTCATATATACAGGTATTAATTTTCTTAGGACACTGTTGATCAGTCTTCACACAAACAGCTAATGTTTGTTTTCTAACTTCTGTAATTTACTGCAGATCATAGGATTTTAGAGATGCTATAAACAGACCATGTACAAGTTAAACAACTGATGACGGTCGGTATATCTCATTGCATTTCAGATGTGCAAATAATTAAGTACGGTCCACCGATTATACAATGTAACTGTGTTTCTCCTAAAGCATATACTTAATCTTTACGATAAATTTTCACATAATAGAAAACGTTAAATATACCATAAATTCTCCTAAAACTGAAGCAGTAGATGATACATGTGAGAAGAGAGTGAATGAGATGTACAAAATAACTTACCATGTGTGTGAGAGGAGTCTTGAGTACCGGTTCTTCATCATCTTCACCTATAAGCATTTAAGAAGTAACTGAGCTCAGTACCAGTTTCTCGTTAAAAGGCCATTTCAATTCAATCAAAATGTATGAGAATAAATCTACCGTGTTCCTCCATTGCTTTGAACACAACTTTCCTGGGGTATCGCTTCTTTGAAAATCGGCCACTCATCTTGGATCCAGAACTACTTGCCTGAGAAAAAAGAAACAATTTAATCACTTCCGTCCTTGATATATCTCTTTAATCATCAAAATCAAAAACAAAAAAACTGATCCATATGATAGATATATCGATAGACTGACAGATCACCGATGCACCTCAACATAGAATAAAAATTGATTTCTCTAAAGTTGAGAATAAATACATATACATATAAGATCGATAGATTGATAAATCGATAGACAAAGTACAGATTGCTGATACAAATCAGCTTGAAATAAAGTAATATCTAAATTCCTTTAAAATAAAAAACAAAAGCATATACAAACATATGTAAATCTGAATGAAAATTAAAATGCACTCTTTTTGGGGTAGAGAATTGTTGTTGAGGTTCACCTTTAGTAGTGGATGAAGTTCGATGTTGGCCGATTTCTCAACCTCCTTATAGCTTTCATCGCTTGATATCTCGATAATCTTTGAAGTTAAAAACAAAACAATAACTAGTAATTCTAGAATTCAATAAATTCAGCAGACATATAAATGATGGATAGATGGACAAAGAACGAATTACTCATACAAATCAACCTAAAATAATTCCAAAATCCTATAAAATCGAAAAAACTCAGACACAAACATATAATGTATATCGAAAAGGAAATTGAAATGCACATTTTCTTGAGGTAGCCAATTGTTGTTCAGGTTTGCCATTAGCGAATTATAGAGGCTGATAATTAGGCTGCTGGTTGGAGCTGGGGGCTTGCCCATGTAGAAAGAAATGAAAGCTGTTGTTTGCATTTATAGTGGCTTGTCTGTAATAGAAACAACAAGGGCAATGCGCCGTCTTTTTGCCCCATTTTATATTTTGCCACGTGGGCCGTCTTTTTGCCCCATTTCATATTTTGCCACGTGGATCCACTTATACTCCCACTCTGTAAGCTGCATAAAGGACCGGTTTATGTAATTATTTTTATAACATCTTTTAAAGAAAATAACTTTTGAGTATAAAAGATTGTTTGAGCACATTTTTAATCCTCATATATTTTTTAAAAATTCTGGATACAATCTTTCCAAATATTATTAAAAATCTTAATGAATGTTCTCACATTTTGAAGAGAATTTTCCAAAATTGTGTGTTTAATGTACTATGATCAAATTTCTAAAATTGTTTTAAGTATTAATGAAAATCCTCAATGAATGTCATCACATATTTAATTCTCCTAGATTTAGTTAGAGAGATATACATGAAAATAATCTTTTCAAAAAGATCTCAAATTTTGAATGAGTGTTATCACATTTTAAAATATGGTTCACATTGGGTGTTGAATATTTAAATTTAACTAATTGGATATTCTAATATTTTGAATTAGAGTTTGATAAATTATTTTTTGAAATATTATAAAATTATCCAATATATCATCCCACAATTCAAAATGAAAAATCTTATCCGTTTTGATTCTCACCCCAATTACACATGAAATAATTTCTTATACACGACATGAAATGATGCAATTTTTAAAAAATTATTTAAAAAAGTTTCATTCATAGTTAAGTGGTCAAATAAGACCGTATGTTAAAATGAAAACTCAACCTAGTCTCGTGAATAAGCTTTTATATTAATTTATTTCAATATTATTCCACATTATTTCATTAAAAAATTTTATTATTATTATGGTGAAAATATTTATAATTGTTTAAAATATCTTAAGTTGAACGTATGCGGAAAGAAAACAATCTTTTGAACAAACTATATATGTAATCTTTGGATAAGATCTTATTAATATTTTTATATGATAAATAATAATCAAATATTTAAATTTGATGAATATTTTATTATATCAATATCGGAGCATCATATCAATAATTTTATAAATATGTTTACAAATACAACTAATTAAAAATACGAAAAATATTTTTGAATCATTTGAAATAATATTTTAGAAATACTTTTACAAACATATGAAAAAAAAAGTTTATAAATTTAAGCGAGTAAAATTTAGTGTTTACAGTTGTTCTAAAAATATTCGACCACATAAATTTAGCCTTTTAAAAAGATTGATATTTTTTGCTAAAATTTGAATTCCCACCTACGCACTCAAATTATACATTTCTATACAATCGTATATTCACATCGAATATATAAAGGCGACATGCTCTTTTTAGATAAATTTATAATCTCGACTAGATTTCATGTCGTCGAATTTATAAATTCGATTGACTTTTAGTTAGTCTAATTTATAGACACCACTATCACTACTACAAAATTAAACTTAGGATGTATTACGTACATAACACTTTTGTGATGTGTTTTGTGATGTGCTATGCAACTTACATGGTTACATAGCATTTATGTTGAACACGCTCGACAAGATATTCTAAAAAATCTATAAATAAAAATAAAAATAAATAAATAAAGTAGCATATCATTTTTTAGTGAAGCGCTATATAGGAAATAAGTAAGATAGCGTTTCTAGGAAAGGCTATGCAAGTCACCATATTTTAAGTAATTTTGATTTTTTTAGAAAATCTTTAAATATTTATATAACACTTTTCTAAACGTCGTGTAAATTAATGTATTCAAAGTATCTTTTTATTTGCTTAATTTAACTCTTTTTCCAACTTAATCATATGTTCTCTCAATCAACTCCCCACTCACACATGTACATCACCAATTTCATCGATCCATTTTACCTCCCGATTTCATCAATTTATATCTGAATTAGGATAGTTTAATCTTCTAGCAAACCATATCGAGCCATTAGGCCACTTTATTTTCATGGGTCTCCACTCGTCCTTCGTTGAATCGGGTATAATCAATTAATTACAAGTTCGGTTTCGAAGACTACAAATCATGTATTATGTTGTGGTTAATTTCAATTATATCGTTTGTGCTTGGGCAAGTCAATATGTTGGATTTCTACTGACAACCCTAAAAATAAGTAGTATGATAATTTAATTTTATATTATGTAATTACTTTTCTTGAGTCTGTAAAATGTTAAGTAGATTAGACTTGAGGATTTTTCTTTGAACAGACATTAAGCTAAGGAATAAACTCTAGAGGAAGATCAAGTACTGATTATGACTCGGAGAAAAGTATAGGAGCTTGGATTTGAATAATGTTGTTTTAGAAAAGATATTTTAAGTCAGATTTCGACAAGTCGCATATCAAGGAATATCAAGAAGTATGTCGAGAATACAAAATAACCTGTAGGGAAGTCCCAAAAGATATTGATAAGTCAATATGCATGTAGAGATCTCAAATATTGACAAGTCAAAAGGTCCATGTAGCGAACTTAAGATATCAACAAGTCATTTTTTATGTAGAGATCTAGAGATGTCGATAAGACAAATCTTCATGTAGAGAAGTAGAGATATTGACAAGTCTAAAGTCTATATAGAGAACTGGAGATGACGACAAGTCACTCTACTTGTAGAGAACTGGAGATCTCGATAAATCAAAGACACATGTAGAGAACTCAAATATCGATAAGTCATTTTACTTATCGATATGTGACATCTCTATAGAACAAAAAGAGATCTCGATAAAGAACTTCATAATTCAGATTGCAGACAAGTTAAAGATTCAAGATTATCAGTCAATAAATAATTCTATCAGTGAATTGGAAAGACTATAAAAGCAGCTTGAAGAATTCAAGATTAAGGGCCAAGATTCACTGCACAAAGGAGGGTCACAGACGTATTAGATTCCTCACAGATTTGCTAACACTAGAAATGGAAAATATACAAAGTAGCCTTGGAAACTGTGTTAGTCCATTTTAGTTCAAGTTTTGTAATCATGTGCATATTGATCTATAAAGCATGTCACGGTCCTCTATATAGAGGAAACAAACAGATCTAGAAAAAATCTTGAATTCTCTCTCAAGAATTATAGATGGGTACTTAATTTTTAAGAACACGTATTTGTAGTAAAGCAAATTTAATTTTACTAAATCAAGTGAGTTTTTGATATTTTCTTGTGTGTTTTGCATTAGCATTTTATCTCTACATATTCATACAAACTGTTTTGTTCCATAAGCCATTAAGATTATCCAAATCCAAGAAAACACATATACTTCCCCCGTGTTGTATTTCATACCTAACATTAGGTGTTACGAACAATCATATATTTTTAAATAATAGCTTAATTTATGTATATCACATGTATGTAAATATGTGTCTAAATTAGTAGCTTAATTTTTCGTGGGTTTGCTGCTAGATGGTTCCTATAAATTTGTAAAATCTTGAGTAGATGCGGTATAAATGATTTAAAAAACTACCTTTGTACTACATTTTGGATAAGTTTTTTTATTATATTAATTAAGTAGTGCAAATACATTTTTTTAAAAATATTCTTAAATTAGAGATACGGTATTTGTTTCTATATTTACATATACAAAAAAGAACCTTTAAATTAATTGCTAGAACAAGAACTATGAATTATATATAGAAAATATGATATGTAGCTATTTAGATGTATTTTATAGAACTTACAAAATAATTTGACTAATTATTAAATATTATTGTATTTGAAGACGATTGATAATCCATTATGTATTGATGGTCTTTTGAGACATCATCAAACATTAATATCTATCATTCTGAAATAACTTCAATGATTTAGAAAATTTGATTTTTTGAGGAATAAGATTTTAAATTTATTCTTTGTACTTGAATTTTCTGACTTGGTACTTATCCTCATTAACTATGTTAGAATTGTTGAGTTCAAGTAGTGATTAACTATGTTAGAATTGTTGTGTTCAAGTACCTTTTTTCTTGCTTGTTTTATTAATGACCGTAGGAATTATGTATGTTGTAGATAAAAAACTTACTTACATAAAATGGCTCTCTAACTGATAAAGATAGGTTGCAGGGAATTTTTAGAATATATATAGTATTAAAATATTTTTTAATATCGAGATTTATGAAGATAACTTGTAGGATGGGTTACGATATTCTTTAAATTTATATAAAAGCTTTAAACTTTAGTTAACAAATTATAACCTGAAAAATACATTGATTTGCAGTTAGTTTTGATGGATCGTAAATGGGTAAATGTAGACCGGTTATCATAAGAATATAAAAATGGTGTGAAAGAATTGTTTAAATATGTAGTTAAACATGTTAATTAATGATACCGAGTTCATCGTGTGTCCTTGTCAAAAATGTTTGAATGTTGTAGAATTTGATGGTCTGGACAAGTTGCAGGAACACTTAGTGTGTGAAGGAAACGATAAACCTTATACATGTTGGACCTATTATGGTGTAAAAAAGGAGAACCTAGATCAAGTAATTTGAATTCAAACCATCACTTTACAGATAGAGTGGATACCAAGGTTTTTGGAGACACTAAGGGCAGTAATGTTAGTCATAAAAATGAAATCTCCAATGATTTTAATGAGGAAGAGCTACGTGATCATCCTGATATGCATGAAAAGTTAAAGGATAATGCCACTTTACCATTGTGGCCGGGTTGCACCAAGTTTTCCAAATTATCGGCTGTATTGACTTTGCATAATTTAAAAGTTGGACATCAAGTTTCTGGCGTGTTCTTCACACAAATGCTTATAGCTGTTAGTCAACTTTTACCCGATGGTAATATCCTCCCTCGTAGAACGTACGAGGCTAAACAAATGCTTGTATCTATTGGATTAGTACATGAAAGGAATCATGCATACCCTGATGATTTTATTCTATATAGAAGGAGTATGCAGAGTTTGACGAATGTCCCAAGTGCTCATTAAAACGTTACAAAATTGGAAATTCTCCAGCCATGGTTATGTGGTACTTTCCATTATTACCCAAGTTTAGGCGATTATATGTTAGTGCAGAAGATGCTAAAAATTTAATATGACATTATGATGCTCAAATTAATGATGGGTTGTTGAGAAACCCTTCCGATTTACCTCAGTGGAAGACAGTTGATGATACACATAATGATTTCAGGAAAGAACCAAGAAAATCGTTTCCTAGAACTTTCAATATATGTAATGAACCCGCACCATCTTCAAAAAAGTTCTTATAGTACATGTCATGTATTTTTCATGATATATAATTTGGCATCATGGCTTTGTATGAAGCGCATGATAATGTCTACTTTGATATCTGGTCCAATACAACCTGGGAATGACATTGATGTCTATTTTGCACCTTTAATCGAGGACTTAAACTACTATTACAAGGGGGCATTGAAGTATATGATGGACGTAGAAAAAAATAATTTTAATTAAAGGCCATGTTTATTCGGAACAATAAGTGATTTTCCTGTTTATGCAAATCTTTCCGGGTATTGTGTAAAAAGGCTATTATGCATGTCCTATATGCAGTGACGAGACTGATCATATTAGACTGAAAAATTACGTGAGATATGTTTAAATGGGGCATAGGCGGTGGTTGGCACCAAACCATCGGTAAAGAAATATGCCTTTAATATTCAACGGGGAAGTTGAAGAACAACATGCTCCTCCTATACCATCAGGTAATGACGAGTTTAAAAAGGTGGAAAATTTAAACATACAGTTTGGTAAGGAGTTTGCAAAGGATGTTCCAACTCGGGGTTGGAAGAAGCATTCGATCTTCTTTAAATTGAGTTTTTGGAAGGACCTTTAAGTTGGACATTTCATCGACCTCATGCATGTGTAGAAAAATGTTTTTGACAGCCTAGTTGGTACTTTGTTAAGTGTCAAGGGTAAACCTAAAGATGGTCTAAATGCATGGATGGATATGATGGAGATGGGGATAAAAAATGGACTAGGCCCTGTGGAGAAGATAGGAAAAAAACTTTATTTACCTCCTGCCGATCATACTCTATCTAGAGATGAGAAGAGAGTGTTACTGCAAATATTTTATTCTATCAAGGTGCCAGAAGGATACTCATCAAACATCAAGAGTCTTATTTTTTCGATTGACTTCAATTAAAGGGTTTGAAATCACATGATTTTCATGTCATAATGGAGAATTTTTTCCAATTTCTATACGTTCTCTCTTACCTGAAAAGGTGTGAATAACTATCAAAAAATTGTGTTGGTAATTTAAATCTATGAGTAACAAAGTCATTGATCCAAGAAGGATATTGTATCTATAGCGACAAATTATTGAGACACTTTGTGAGGTTGAGATGTATTTTCCAACATCCTTCTTTGACATCATGGTTCATCTGACCTTGCACCTAATTTATGAGACTGGGATATATGGTCCTGCTCGTATGAGATGGATGTATCCGGTCGAACTATATTTAAAATTTTGAAAGAATATGTGATAAATAGGTATGGACTAGAGGGTTGCATAGCAGAATGCTATTTATTAAAAGAAGCAAGAGAGTTTTGGTCAGAATTTATTCCAAACGTAAAGGCAACTGGTCTTCCAAGTGATCATCACAGTGGTAGGATTGACAGTGAAGTTGTAATTGGTGGTCAACAATTTGAGATCGATCGGACACAATGGCATTGTGCGCACCTTTATGTTCAACACAACATCATTGATGTTGTTCCTTTTGTAGACTTGCATAAGCAAACCATCAGGGAAGAACATCCAAGAAGAGGTGCTAACCGGATATAAGTGGAACACAATCGCACATTTGTAGATTGGTTCAAAACTTATGTTGCAAATAAGTTAATTGAAAATAATGAATCAATACCATATCGAGTTAAAAGGTTATCAAGATGTCCTAATTTATTTTTGTATTCTTATAAATGTTATCTTATGAATGGGTACACCTTTAACAAAAGGGAACATGATGCAAGGAGCATAGTGCAGAATAGTGGAGTTTCAATTACTGATACGACACTACACCAATCATCAAGTAATAAAAAAGAATCAGTTTTAGATGAGACCGCATACTTTGGAAGGATTAAAAATATTTGGGAGCTCGATTATGTTTGATTTAGAGTACCGGTGTTTGATTGTGATTGGGTTAACAATGTCGGAGGCGTACAAGTTGAAGCCTCCGGGTTTATACGGGTAATCTTGCAAATATTGGGTACAAAGATGATTCACTCATAATGGTAACACAAGCCCATATGTTACTGATCCGGTTGATAAGAAGTGGTCCATTGTCGTCTTTTCAAACAAACTCAACACTTATCAAGTCAGTGATGGTGTAGATATAGAACTTGATAATATTGATGATTCTTTTGTTGGAATGAATTTTCATGCCAATATGGATAGAGGTGATGATTATAAATGTTTTCACTCCGGAAATGATCATGATGAGGGTGAATACGTGAATCCTGAATTTTACAATGTGCATAGGCACGAAACATCAAAGGCGAACAAAAACGCAAAAGAAAAATTAAATCTAAGAAATGTATGTATGCTTTCTTATTATACAAGCTAGTCTCATAAATTGGTCTTATATTATTTATTATGTTTATTTTAAATTATTCACTTTTATTATCTGGTACTATAAAACTCCCTAATTTGATTATGCTTTTGTTTAATACTATATAACAATTTTGTGTTGAATAGAGCAAACTAATATCTTAAATTTAGTAAGTATTTATTTTTTTGTAAACGTGTGCAGTGGTCTTTCTATTAATTGTTGTGTTTTCTTTGTTTAGGATTGTGATTAGTATAAGTGTACTATAAAATATTCATATTAGATTATGCTTCTTTTTAATATAAGAATTTTGTATTGACTACAGGAAACTAGTAAATTCAATTAAGTATCAACAACTGTATTTATTTTTGTTTATAAACCTGTGTACAGATCTTGTATTAAATTGGTATTTCTTTGTTCATTCTTTGTTCATGATTATGCTTGTTGAATCCTCTAGTGCAAGTGGTGCTGGTGGAACCAGGGATGCTTATGCCACCCAAGTGGGAAGAGGTCATGCAATAGGTAATTAAAAATATATAATTATTGACACTATGTAGGAGATTTTTATTTACTTGTACTAGTTATCTCTAATGTGTTTTAGGTTAATTGGAATGAAATGGGACAACCAATTGGTAAAGCGTCAATGATATTAGTACATTTTGTCGATTGTTATGCAAGAAGGAATATCCCAATTACATGCGATGATTGGCGCAAAATGGAACCGAAGACTGTAAAATAGAATTTATGAGATGAAGTTAAGGTACAATATGTTCTTCTCCAATGTTATTTTTGGTTAAAATTAGAGCAAGGACAGGAGAACAATGGTTAAACTTTTAGGTTTCTTGGCTTTGCATATTTCATCGCTTTTTAGTACATAAAAACGAGTAGAACACTCCATCACATTTCGCCATTTTATTGTAAAATCCTAAAATAAATCAACCCCTTTCTTTTGCTTATTTTCCTGAAACACGGTAAAAGTGGCCTTCTACATATTTTTAAGCTTTCTACAAATTTTATATTTTTACAAGCTTTCCTGAAAATGTGGCTTTTGTTTTGTATTGATCAAGCACTTTAAACATGTCTATCGTACAAGGTTAAATTCTCAATAGTCTTTTAACAGAGTGTTAAATTATTTAAATTCTCAACAGAGTGTTAAATTATTTAAATTCTCAATAGTCTCTGACACATATGTACAAGATGTGATTACCAAATAAGAATCTTTTAAGAAATATAATTCATAATTTTTTATTGCATTTTTCAGATTTTGTAATTATTTATATTTACATTCAATGACTTTTTACTTCTCGTGCCTTTAAATAGAAAGTTAGGCATGATTATAAGTGCAACATGTCTGTTAAATTATGAAGGCTTGACAACTACAAGATACAACACAAATATCCATATACGTCAATTGCATTTAAAATATTTTCATGTTTTAAAACATTGAATGATTTATTGTAAACAATTGTGTAGGAATCTTTTAGTGGGGTTGAAGATGAACATTGGAGAAAGATAATTGATCGTGCTGGTAACCTTCATTGACAATTTAGAACTAGAGTGAGGAGTCTTGCTCGAGATAAAAATGGTAACTACTCTACTTTACCACCCAAGTTGTACGCACACCTATCGACAGTAGGACCTTACTGGAAACCGTTTATTGGAAATTCATTGAAAGAATAATTCAATGTATACTTTTTTCCCTTTCTTTAGTAGTTTGTTATTTAAAAAAATTACTTTTTTTGCATATTATATTTTACTAACCATTTAATTATAGGAACAAAGTGAAAAAATAAAGAAAAATATTTGGGAATGGAGGCACGATATAAGAAGGCATGTGTTGGCTACGCGCATATTAGAGAAAAAATTGTAAGTTAAACAAGCAAGTAACTTAGTCTGGTTGCTTTACAATTCTTTTCGAATTGTTGCCACAACTGGATTCCATAAATTGAAGTACTATTATTTTTATGTACTACTAATTTTTCACAAGTTAAAACTGGACATTCTGTTAGAATAAATACAAGGGGTAGCTTGCATATTTTTTTGAGTGCTAATGTTGTTAAGGACAACTTAATTGCTGATCAACAACTTTGTAAAGGATTAAAATCACAAATGAAAACTTAAATATTTTGCTAGAACCTGCTATCACTGTAATTGTCAATATCATTTGTAGATATTTAAAAATTACCAACAGAATTAAATAGAAAGCGTAATATAATATGAATACTTATGCATGTATACTATATTATTAAGAAATTACTATGGTTCTTTATCATATGAATTAAGAAATTACTTCTAATTAGTCTTCATTATGTGATTAAAGAAGATATAGGTCTAACCATACAGATCTATAATGTGAACAGCTTAAAGACAAAATTAATGAAGGCAACAAAATCTTGTTGTGACCCGACTAGATATGTGGGAATATGCTAGGCATGATGTAGATGGTGTAATCAACGATCGTGTTACATTGCAAGTTCTTGAGGATGTGGTAATAATTTTTATTTTTATTATTTTATATACTAATTTCATGCATCGTTGTCTTGCACTATACTACTACAAGTTAAAAATGAGTATAAAACTTTGGTATTTTAAATTGACATATCAGCATATTTTCCCGAACATGAGCTTAATAATATTGGAAATGATGACTTACTTGCTCGGATAATGCCGTTGGAGTATCCAGGATGAATGAGAGGTTTAGGATGGGGTGTAACTAAGGCGTCACTGCAAACATTATCAACTATTAACGAGCTATCTAAATTTAAAAATGATGTTTCTTATTTGATTAATAAAATGAAGGAATCAGGGCCGGCCCTAAGACTTGGTTGGCCTACCGCGAAAAAAAAATTTAGCGCCCTTTTATAGAAAATTACTAATATGAATATAAAGAAAAAATTCAAAGAACTTTATGATTGAATAGAGTAAAGCAAATGATATCTTATAAACATAAAAAGGTGGAAAAAGTACATCATAAATAAAAAAATTACATACCTTTAAGCCTTGCCTTTCTTCATCCTGATAAAATCTAAAATTTGAAACCGGCAATACATCAGTACTCATCTAAAGTGACCTCTTCTTACATTTTTAGAAGCAAAATCAGCGACTATATGCTCCACATTAGTATATTTTTCTTAATACTCAAAATTTCCGATCCATTCAACCTTTCTTGTCTCATACTTGTCCGCAAATAAGATTTAATTAAATTTAACTTTAAAAAACTCCATTATGCAGATGCCACAGTAGGTATAGTTAATAAAATCCTATAAGCAACTAAAATATTTGGAAATATATCAATCTTCTTCACAAATTTTAAGACTCTGAGAGAATTCCATGATGTTTCACAATCATATGCTACACTTGGAAGCATCTCATGTAAGATTTATAATTCTGAAAGTAACCATTTTGCATCAATATTGCAATCATCACCATCAGTAAAGGTTTCTTCTAGTTTCGTACAACAATTTTTTAGTCCTTTATTATCAAAAGAAATCAGTCGGGATGCATAAAACAAAAAAACCAAAAACAGACTCAAAAAGTTCCATTTGTTTGAATCTTATCTTCAGCTGAGAAAGTACCATATCCACTAGTACAAGAAAATAATTAGTTCTATAATTTTTTAACGGAAATTGTTGTTCCCTTTCGGTGTCAGGATTGTCATCAAACTGTCTATTTCTTTTAATCCTACGTTTTATAAGAAAAATAGGTTCAATATCCATTTCATTATCAAGCTCTTTAGCATGAATCATAGATGATGTGAACCCATTTTCTCTATATTTCTCAAAGAAAGAAACCAGCCCTTTTAAACTTGCAATAGCAACATCAAGATGCATATCTTCAGATTGCAAATTCTTGCTCACCAAATTAATTTTGTGCACAATATCATGCCAAATATTCAAACTCAATATAAATTCAAAACTTGAAAATTCATTTGAGGCCAATTTTTCAGCATCCCGACATATTTTTGGGTCATCAGAAATTTCAACTAATTTCATTAAAGCATCTCTTATTTTTGAAGCTTGTGTTCTTATTACCTTTACACTTTCGATTTAACTTTCCCATCTTGTCATACCTAAGGATTTTAAAATCGAATCATCAAGAATTTGGTGGAACTATCAAACACATTACATATAGCTTGACATGCTCCAAAAAAAGATTTACCTTTCACACAAGAATTTGCCATATCAGAGAGTAAGTTAAGAGAATGACAACCACAAGGCATGTAATAAGCTCTAGGATTAACATCAAGTAATATTTTTTGAATATCTTGGTGTTTCCCCCTCATATTAGAACCATTATCGTATCTTTGTCCCTCACATCATTGATATTTAAATCAAGAGATTTAACAGCATTTTCTAACTCACCAAACAGGCCCAACCCGGAAGTATTTTCAACATTTAAAAACTCTAGGAAATAATCTTCAATTTTTACAAGATGTCTCACAACATCAACTCATCTAATCACCAAAGTCATTTGTTCCATACGGATTGCATTAGGAGTGTAATCAAGAATCACTAAAAAATAGTTACCTTCTTTATTTTCTTTAATATTACACTCTTTACACTCGAAACCAACATTACTATCAAATCATTTTGTACTTTCTAACTAAGATAATGATAGTGAATGTCCTTATCTTGAATGAGTCTGAAATGGTGCTTCATTGTTTGATCAAACTCAGCTATTGAATCAAGAAAACCCAAAAAATACCATTTAAATCTTCAAATATTTTTTTCATTTTTCCCACAAAATGCCAGATTATTCATCGCAGTTTAACAATAGCACTTATTCTGATCATAAACTACATCCAATGTACAATATCTATTTTAATTTGCTCTTGCAATTCTTTATCAATGGTTTGATTTGTTTTTAATATAACTTAGAGTTCAGCCCACGCCCTAAGGTTGGTAAGATGTTCAAGACTATCGTCGTGTTGCTTAAGCTTTTCACCTAAATGTACCCAATCATCTACTTCAACACTTGCTAAATTATTTTTAGGACTAGCATTTTTACCACTTTACAACAAAAGAAGAATACTTCATTCAATTCTTTTAGGTAAACTAACCATTTTCTTTCGAAAAGTTCACCATTTCTTAATTTTTGATTAGAATAATAGGTTGAAAACCCCCTACTACGTTTATCCTTGGGAAATATAGTCATATTTTCCTTAATATGGCCCTTTTCAACTAGCAAATCCCTCATTTTACTATTTAATCCATCCCATACCCGAGAATCATACATATTCAAAGTTAGCGGACCAAACTCTTTAGGACTAATGTATTCCCTATTTTCAATAACCACACTTTCAATCATTTCGGTTTCTTGTTCAGTTATCTCGTTCTCATACTCTTCATCAATTACATTGTATTTGTGTGTAAAAGTATTATGAACCTGAGACACCACTTTTTCGACAATTTCATACTCTTCTTTTTTATAGACATATCAAGTTGTTAGGCTTTCTTCCATAAAAATTCAAGAGATCTCTTTAGTGGCTTAATTTTTTCTTCCTCTTCCTTTTTCTTTTTATTTTGTCATTACCAGGTGTATACTTTTTAGAAACATATTTTGCACTAAAGCAGCTAGCAGATTTTGCACTAAAGCAATAGGCAGGAGACTTATGAGAAAATGAAACCTGGATAGATGAACTAACAAGTACCGAAGTAGTGAAGCAAGAGCCTGATCTTCAATTCTAAATTAACAACAATGATCAAGTTTGAACTCAAGTCCAACACTGAAAAAAATTGTAAAAACTATTTAAATAAAATAATAAATTAATGATTATAATTCATAAACCAATCAAATTAACTCAAAATTACAACTCAAATATTAAATATAATTAAAGAATTACAATTTTATAAAATTCAACAAATTATAAAAAGTATAAAGAACATGTAACTATGTAGCATCTGATTAGGGATAGAGAAACAAGTAGGTGCTACAGTTTTGGTATAGTATATAAATAACTAAAATAAAAGATTGAAATTACCTTTATAATTTAATCCCTAAATTGGAACTTGAAAGACAACTATGGAGTCAATTGATTTTTAATATGATAATATCCACCATTGTGATGATTGCTGAAGTGATGCTTCGAGAAATTGAAGATGAATGGGCTAAAAAAAGGCCCTAAAATTCTATACAAATACAGATATATACTTAAACATATATTGGGCTAAAAAAAATGTTCGTGGATCCGGGACGTAGATATACGTGGGGAGAGGGATCTTGCAAAATGTTCTGAATGATAGAATTTTTCATGGTATTCCACTTGAAGAAGGATATGTGAGGGCCCAATTTGAAGTGGCAGAAAAGAAGGAGTTCAATACTAAGCTTCTAAGACCTTGTGACGAGGTTAGCCTTGTTGTGAAGTGCCTGGGTATTTTCTGGCTTGGCCCCGAAAATTGGTTTCAATGAAACTTGAGGCTAAATCTCTAATTTTTAGTTATCAATATGATTTGTCTATTTTGCAAAAAAATCTTATTTACTTTCTGATTGTTTGATTGTTTTCCTGTTTCTTAGACATCTCCGAGTACCGTGAACAAGAAAAATTGTAAGAATGCCATATGCCAAAAGAAATTTGAAGATAAAGTGAATCAGAAGCATGTAGATAGATTGAAGGAGAAAACAAGGGAGTCCATTGTTCATGTATCTTCAAGACAATTTGGTTATCCTCTTCTAGAAGATGTATGTCATGGAGTGTTGGAGTTTGTTCGTCTTGCTATCATGTTCGATCGTATTACTGATATACAGGTTGAAATGGGACCTTATTCGGATGTCGACCCGTGGATCGAGCATATTAATAAAGAAAATATTTTAGAGATTCTAAATGCTTAATGGCTAAGCGCTTCCACCCTCTTCTTTTATATTATGTAATATAAGTACAAATCAAATTTCATAAATTGACAACAAATTTCTAATCGCGGGTCTTCTTTGTTTAAAAAGTATTTGTTGAGGTATTTTTATCAAAAAATCTCGACATGGCAACAAAATTCTCTTTTGTATCATCTCATCAGGTGTATCACTTATGGGATAACCCTAATACATTCTTGGCTAAAAGTTTGTTGTGACATGTTGACAAAGACCACCTAATTTTTGTGCCTTATAACGTTTCATAATGTTAGATATATTTGATAATGTCATGTCTAATGTGATTTATGTTTAGTTTTCAGATCTTACTTAAACAGGACAAATCAGTACTTAACTGGAAATCAGTACTTATACTGAAGTCAGAACTTAAGTTATCAGGAGATATTTATCAGAAGATAATATCAGGACTTAAAGGAGACTTTCAGATAAGGAAGGCGACTGATTCAAAGGAAAGAAGATCAAGACAAATGCAAGAAGAGATATTCATGAAGAAGGAATTCTATGAAGAATAGAATACTTGGAAGAAAAGTTATCTGATTGATATATTTTAGGAAGCAGAATTATATTCCATATCAATTAGCGATTATCTTGTAACTGTGTAGTATATAAACACATATATAGGGTTTACACTATAAGTGTTATCATTATCGAGAATAATATTCATTGTAACCCTAGCAGCTCTCGTGATATTTGTTCATCACTGAGAGAGGACAGTTCCATATTGTAACATAGTTTATTATATTGAATAAAGTCTATTTTCTGTTACTTGAGTTCTTTAATTTGATTTGATTGTGATAAACACTGTATTCAACCCCCTTCTATAGTGTGTGTGTGACCTAACAAGTGGTATCAGAGCAGATCTGTTAACACACAAACATTTTAAGATCCAAAACCAATCATGTCTGAAGAAGAAACTCCAACCAAGCCCACCAAAACTGAAGAACCTCCAAAGACTCAAATCCATTGTCGATATGAGACTGTTAGAGTTCCCATACTGAAACCATCTGAATATTCCATATGGAAGGTGAGGATATCTATGTTTCTGGAAGCTACTGATCCAGAATACCTTGACAGAATTAATGAAGGACCACACAAGCCAACCAAACTCGCTGTTGTAGTTGCAGGTCAACGAGCAAAGTATGTACCAAAGGAGAAGAGTGATTACACTGCTGAAGATATCGCATCAATTGCTAAGGATGCTAAGGTACGACACTTGCTCCATAGTGTCATTAATAATGTAATGTCAAACAGGGTAATTAACTGCAAGACTGCAAAAGAGATATGAAATGCCTTGGAGACAAGATGCCAGGGAACTGATTCAATTAAGAAGAACAGGAAGACTATACTCACTCAAGAGTATGAACACTTTGACTCAAAGTCTAATGAGTCATTAACTGGTTTATATGACAGATTTGTCAAACTCTTGAATGATTTATTACTAGTTGACAAGGAATATTATCTTGAGAATTCAAATCTTAAATTCTTGTTCGCACTTCCTGAAAGATGGGATTTGAAGGCCACCACTATAAGAGATAAATATAACCTTGAAGAAACAACTCTTGATGAAATTTATGGGATGCTCAAGACTCATGAACTTGAGATGGAACAAAGAAGCAAGAGGAAAGGAGGAAAGTCAAGGATAGTTGCTCTTAAGGCTGAGGAGGAATCTCCAAAAACAACTACCTCAAGGAAAGGCAAGGGAAAAGCTCTTATCACAAAGTCTGATACTGAGTCATCAAGTTCTGATAGTGATGATGACTCAGAAACTGAAAGCTTGCCTGAGATGGATGATGATGAAGAGATGATGAAGCTGTGTGCTCTTATAGTGAAAGGAATCACAAGAATTACATTCAAAAAATTTAGGTAGGGAAAGAAATTTTCCAAGAAAGGCGCAAGTTCTGATAAGAAGAGTTTCAGAAAATATGAAGGCAAAGGAGGGAAGTCTGACAGAGGAGATTACACAAATGTCAAATGCTACAACTGTGGTGAGAAAGGCCACATATCTTCTGATTGCAAGAAAGTGAAAATTGATAAAGGCAAGGCACTTGTCACAAAGAAGAAAAGCTGGACAAACACTTCAGATTCTAAAAGTGAGGAAAACTATGCCTTGATGGCAAATGCTGATAGCAGTTCTGATGATGTTGAGTTAAAGGTACCTCAAACTACTTATGCCTTTCATACTGATGATATTAATGAGTTGAGAAAATATCTTAAAACCATGTTTATTAGTTATAGAGGAATGATTATTTAGAAAAAGAGTTAGTCATGTTCCATCAAACTCAGAAAGATAGAGATGATGCTTTTTATGTTAGGGATGAAGTACTTAAACTGAATGAATCTCTAAAAATTGAGTTAGAAATGGAAAGAGAGATTATTAGAACTTGGACTAACTCTAGAAGAATAACTAATAATTTGTTAAGTAGTGGAAACTGGAAAGAGGGCTTAGGTTATGGAGATGATAAGAATGATAAAGGAATTGTAGGAAAAATACGAATGGAAAGGAAGGTGTGAATAAAAGTAATGATTACAAGCTTGTTCCTAATGCTCCTAGAAAAACATGTCATAATTGTGGAAGTTCTAGCCATCTAGCTTCTTTTTGCAGGAAGAATAAGAACATAAACTCCTTAGCTTCAAATTCAGGAGTTAAGAGTCAGTCTGTTAGATATAGGCCACAAAATCCTTATTTTCATTGTGGTAGTTTATGGCATTCCATTTATACTTGTAAGGAATATCATAGTTTATACTCTAATTATTATCAAATAAAACCTTCTTTAAAGAAAGTTAGCATTGTTCCTTCCAGTGTAAGTACTGATACAAAGTATGATAGTGTAAATGCTGATAAGAAAAATGTTAACATAAACTCGGATGCTAAATCCGCTGCAAATGTTAACAAACTTAATAAGGCCAAAGGATTCATGCAAGTCTGGGTCCTTAAAACTAATCATTAATGGTCTTTATGATTGCAGGGCAATAGGAAAAACATCCTAGTTCTGGATAGTGGATGTTCAGGATATATGACTGGATATAAAGCCCTATTATCAGACTTTGTGGAGAAAGCTGGCCCAGGTGTTTCTTATGGAGATGGCAACATTGGAAAAACCTTGGGATATGGCAATATCAATCTGGGAAATGTCATCATTGAAAAAGTAGCTCTGGTCTCAGGACTTAAACACAATCTTCTGAGTGTTAGTCGAATCTGTGACAGAGGTTATCATGTGGATTTCTTTGAAGAAAACTGTGAAGTTGTAAGCAAATCTATAGGCAAAGTTGTTCTGAAAGGATACAGTCATGGTAACATTTGTGAAGCCAAGCTTTCAACAAGTACTGATGGTTCTGTAATCTGTCTGATAAGTAGAGCATCAATTGAAGAAAGCTGGAATTGGCACAAGATACTCTCTCATTTAAATTTGAACAATATAAATGAACTAGTCAAGAAAGATCTTGTGAGAGGACTGCCAAAATCAGTATTTGCTCCTGATGGCCTTTGTGATTCATGTCAGAAGGCTTAACCAAGAAAATCTTCATTCAAGAGCAAGACTGAATCATCAATTCTTGAGCCTTATCACCTACTACATGTTGATCTATTTGGTCCAGTGAATGTCATGTCTATTGCAAAGAAGAAATATGCTATGGTCATAGTGTATGAGTTCACCAGATACACATGGGTGTATTTCTTGCACATAAAAAGTGAAATTGCATCTATCTTGATTGATCATGTCGAGCAACTGGATAAATTGGTCAAAGATTCTGTGAAGATCATAAGAAGTGATAATGGCATTGAGTTCAAGAATTTGATCATGGAAGAGTTCTACAAAGACCATGGAATAAAGAAGGAATTTTCTACTCCTGGAACTCCACAACAAAATGGAGTTGTTGAAAGAAAGAATAGAATTCTTATTGAAGCTACACGAACTATGCTTGATGAAGCAAAGCTACCAACCTATTTTTGGGCTGAAGCTGTGCAGACTGCTTGTTCACAACATGGAAGCCAACATCAGCTTTTATGCAACACTCATTAAGCATAGTTCACAACATCAGCTTTTATGCAACACTCATTAACAAGCATGGAAAGACACCATATGAGATGGTGAAGAAAAAGAAGCCAAATCTGAAGTATTTTCATGTATTTGGATGCAAGTGGTTTGTTCTTAAGACTCATCCTGAACAGCTATCCAAATTTGATCTAAAAGCTGATGAAGGAATTTTTGTTGGATATCCACTTTCCACAAAAGCCTTCAGAGTCTACAATTTAAGAACAAGGGTGGTCATTGTAATATCCGGGATATAACGTGTAATTATTTTTACTATTAAATAATTAATATGTGTGTTCAGTATCTATTCTGTGAGTTAATTGTTAAGTGATATATGTACTTGAATATTCAAAAATAATATTAATTGAGTATTTTATTTTTATATGTCCCAAATAAAATATAGATAATTGTTATATCTTCCTAATTATTTTTGTGTTGATTTATAGATTTATAAGAATCATATGAAATTTTTAAAATCTTTTTTCCGGGTAATTAAAATCTATTTTATAAAAACGGGAACCAACCGACGTCAACCGTTGTTACGTTTTTGGAACCCAAAACTCTACCGAGAACTTCTTCCTAACCTAATTGTAATATTCCGAGCATTTTCCATGTTTCGACTTTTTCGATCCGGCGTACGGTTTGTCCTGCGCGGGTCCCGGCACAACATTTTCGATACAATATTCGTTTCGGTAAATTAATAAAACCCGTATTTTCGATAAACGGGAGCTTTTTATTAAACTATCCCAATTATCACTTCGTAGTACGTGTAACTGGGTGCTGAGACCAAGACCGCAGTACAAATTGTACCGTTTGGGATAACTATCCCGAAAACCGATACCGTTTGGATCAGTTTTTATAAATAAACGTACCATTTTATATCCGGAATGATCCAACGGGATACTAATTTTCCGTAATTATAAATAGCCTTTTACCGTATTTTATTTCGTATCAAAATCATTTGCAGACAGATAAATATATAATTTTACAGAGAAAAATCATATATTCATAAACCTTTCTGAGAATCAAACCAACTTTTGAAGGTGTTAGTGATCTTTGTTTGAAAAGCTCGAGTACTGGATTTGAAGGTCTTGAGAAGCTCTATCAGAATCTGTAATCAATACACCTGCAGAATCAAAGGTTGAATTTCTAAAAATTTAATTATTTTCGAATTTATTTTATTAAAAATATGAATTTTTGTTCGGATGATTGTTTGTATGATTTGATGATTGTATGTTGTAGAGCTTGTTTTCCTGATGATTTTCATATGTCATATGTCTGATTTGGAGTTCAATAACATGTTCAAATTTGAGTTTGATTTTCGAATTTTAAAATTAGGGTTTATAACCCGTATGAATGTTCTTAATTGAAATTTGGGGGTTTCTTATTCTGTGAATGATTGATGTTGTGATATAGTGGATTGTGTTCTCTGTGAAATTAGCAATCCAGTCGTATAAGTTTCATGAACCAACGAAGTCTGTAGAGAAGGGAGTTGTGTTTTGAAGTTTTCCGATGTTCGCCGGAAACTGGGAAATTTCACGGCCAAATTCCGGCCAAATCAGGGATTGTTAGGTTGTTTTGATTGCATGGTTGTGTTCCTGGTGTTGTATAGAAGTGATCTGGAGCTTGTGGCAAGGTGAGGAGGCCGGAATCGTGTTCTCCGGTCACCCCTGTGTTTTCCGGCGACTGGACTGTAAAAATTGCAGTTTGGTCCCTGAAGTTTTGGGGACGATGCAGTTTGGTCCCTGTAGTTTTCAGACTTTGCAAAAATAGGATTCCTGTTTTAAAAATGTTTAAAAATCATATTTCCCATTTATTTTTATTATAAAAATTCGTTTTTAATTTCTGAAAATTCTAAAAATTATTATTTTAATTCCGAAAATTATTTTTAATTCACAAATAAATCTGAATTAATTATTTAATTAATTTCAGTTAATTTTTAATTGATTAATTAGTCAATTAATTCGAAAATTAATTGATTAATTGATTTAATTAATTATTAATTGATTTTTAATTAATTATTTAATTAGATTTAATTATTAAAAATGATTTAAAAATTCTGAAAAATAGTTTAGAGCTTTAAAATATTATTCTAAATTATTTTCAAGGCTCGATAATTATTCTAAAATTGTTTCGGAGCCAGAATTGGTCAGCCAAACCCTGTTTATTAACTTGAAATTTGATCCAACGACCCGTTTTAATTCCGAAAAATGTTTTAAAAATTATTTTAAATACCCAAAAGCACATTTATGACCTAAGACTTCTTTATAAATGATATGTCCTTGATTACGTGATGTATTATGTGTTATATGTGACATGTGGTTTGACTATCGGTCTATATAGGCGGTGTATACTTCGTTATTGCGTAGATTTCAATCCGTTAATCGGATTTGGGTAAAACGGAGGGTAGATAAAAGAGTGCGTTGAATAGAATCTTGTGAGTTGATGATTGATAGATGCTTATGATATGTGAGCAGAAGAGGCAAGGCGTAGAAAAGGGAAACAGATAGTTGAGGAGTAAGACGATTGTGATTGGAAGCGAGTACAGAGTAGTAAGCTAATTCCAGGCAAGTGTTCTGAACTTTCTCGAGATATTGAAATTCTTGATAGTCTTGTTGACATTGCAAGTGCTTTGAAGCACAGAAACCTAAACCCTGATTTCAGTTATTGTTCTTGAGCTATGAACCATATTCTTTCTAAGCCATTGATTATTATAAACCCAAACTTGAACCTCAAGTATACGATACTATTCCATAAATACATGCAAACAAAATCCCAAACACTGAACTGAATTACTTATACATTCAACCATTGTATCCTATGCTTTGAGAGCTCAAATCTTTGAAACCCTGAAATATTGATTCTTTTGTTATCCAATTCTTTCAGTTCCCAGCATTCAAGCTTGTAAACTACTTTATTGATCCTTACAAAGATTGAAACCCTTTCATTGTTAAACAGTCATTGTTGTTAATGATTCTGGTTATTGTTTATTATTGCATATTCTGTTATTATGTTAGAATTGGATTGTTTTTTTTATAAAATTGTGGACCAGATTCGTGGTCAGACCATATAATGGTCAAGTTAGGCGAATGTGTGCCTTGGATCCAATAGTTAGAGCAATGCTGTGTGCCTTGCTCGGGGTTAGTGCGTGACTGATCAGCAGCCTAACCTTGGTTTTTAAATTAAAAGTATATTATCCAATTCTAAATCATAATCCATTGTTCACTTGATATCATAAATATATTCACCTGATGATCATTATTCTCAGTTTTGTTATTGTGACTTGCTGAGCTAGTTAGCTCATTTGTGCGATGTTGTTTATATTCTTTCCAGTTAAAAAGGAACCAGTTGGTAAAGAGGATCCCCAGTCCAGCGCGAGAGCTAGGGGTTCAGGTTGAGAAAGCTGAACTAGTAGACTTCTTTTGGGATAATTTATGTTTATAAAAGTTTGTAATAATGTTTGATACTCAGTGTGAGTTGAAATAGTTGGGATTTGAACGGTTTGTAATATATTAGTGTGTTGGCTTGTGTGCATACTTTAACCTGTCGCGGTCCGTGGTGGTGGATAAGTAGGGTCACTGCATATAATTATTATTATCTTTATTATTGTTATAAGCAGGTTATAATTAAGGTGTGTGTGTGGACCCCAAACTTCTGACCCGGGTTTGGAGGGCGCCACAGGTTGGTATCAGAGCTACAGGTTATAAGTCACTGACACAAGCCTAGGTTAACGGGAATGGGTAGAGGGTTAAGATTAGAAGTAAGGCATAGGATGAGAGAACGTTGAGAGGTTGAGTGCTTCGGTATATCAGGTATTAGTATAAGTTTGCGTTATGGAACGAGATTCTTATATTACAATATGATTTCAGATAGCAGAGATGGCCGACTCTTTTATTCCTGTATCAGCTGATCATTCAGAGCCTTCAGTTGGAATGCCGTTTTCGGATCCACGTCCTGTTGTTCCATCAACATTGGCTATTCTACCTCCACCGGTGTTGCAGCCCGTACCACTGCAGGCTATTCCACCTCCAGGTGTGAGGCCACCTATCAGAGGACCCCCACCTGCGGATTCAGGCTTTACTAGTCATTCAGTCATGGGAGTACCTTTCCAGTTCTCTTCCTATCCTATCCCATATCATCAGTTTAAGGCTTGCCTTATGGAGCAGCGATTTCTACAGGGTCAGATCCAGGAGTTATTGCATATCATGCGTACCAGAGAGATGGGGAGTGGTGAGAGGCGACTTAGAGAGAGGCTCCAGGCGTTTCGTAAAACAGCTGCTGTGAGGATTGCTGAGGCTACACATGCGGACATCACCCCTGATTTCCTAGTCGAGTGGGCTAAGTGGGTTCTAGAGGAGCTTGAGGAGATAGGAGGTCCAGATTTGCCATGAGTCAGAGATTCAGAGATGGAGATGCTGAGAAGTGTTGTTATGGTTATGTAGTATGTACAGTAGTGTGTAGTGTGTATCAGTAGACTTTTGAGTTGTATTTATAGACTAGCTATGCTGACTAGTGAATAGGTTGTTGTACCCTTTTTGCTTTTACTTTCGAAGCGTCTTTACGCTTGTACTACCCTAAAACTTTTGATCTATATATATCAGTACCTTTTTCCTTTCCAGCACTGTCATTTATTTTATTGCACCAGTCATACCCTGTGATACCATGTACCCCGTTTTCCATAACTGTTTATATTCTGTAAAGAAGCATGCAATTTACTTAGTTACAACTGTTTTCAAAAGAGATATTCCTGTTTTACAAAACTTTTCTTTTATGCAAATATTTGATTCAAAAGCTAAATAAATTGATTGATTCTTTACAGAAAATGCCTCCTAAAAGAAATACCCGCACCAACACCCGAAATGAAGAAACCAACAACAACAATCAAGATGATACAAACCCGAATGTGAACCCAGGACCTATGGACCCAGCAATAGCCCAGATTCTTCAAATCTTGGCTCAACAAACAGTTCACCTAGCACAACAACAACAAAGACAGACCAATCCCCAGGTAACCTTCAAAACTTTTCAGGCAATAAACCCACCAGAATTCAAGGGTTCCTTAGAGCCAATTGAAGCAAATGTTTGGTTAAAGGAAATAGAGAAGGCATTTGCCTTAGTGAAAGTGAAGGAGGAACAGAAGGTTGAGTTTGCAAGTTACTATCTGAAGAATGAAGCCACCTATTGGTGGGAGATGGTGAAGACATTGGAAGGTACGGATGTTATTACTTGGGAAAGGTTCAAGGAATTGTTTCTAGAAAAGTATTTTCCTCAGTTTGTTCAGGATCAAATGGAGTTGAAGTTTTTAGAGCTAAAGTAAGGGAATATGTCGGTAACAGATTATGAGGGGAAGTTTGAGGAATTGTCAAGGTATGTACCGTCGTATATTGATACTGATAGAAAGAAAGCTAAGAGATTCCAGCAAGGCTTGAAACCATGGATCAGGGGAAAGGTAGCTATTTTTGAATTAGAGACTTATGCAGGAGTAGTACAAAAGGCTATGATCGCAGAGACAGAGAGTGAGATGTTCCAGAAAGATAAGGAAAGCAAGAAAAGGAAAGTTGAGGGAAGTGAGGGTCAGTCACAAACAGGGAAGTTTCCAAATTTTAAGAAGGGCAAGTTTCAGCCAGGGAGAAATTTTAATTTCAGAAGACAAAATGCAGGAGACGGAGGACAAGGCAATCGTCCAGCTAATGTAAATCAGCCGAATCAGTTGAGATTAACTTTTCCAGATTGTCAAGTTTGTGGAAAGAAGCATGGAGGAGTTTGTAACAAGTTGAATGTGGTATGTTTTAAATGTAACCAGAAAGGGCACTATTCAAGGGAGTGCCGAAATCAGCCAGCAAATAAGGATCAGCCTATCCGGAATCCAGCAGTGAAGGTTCCAGTCATTGGATTTACATGCTTTAAATGTGGAAAGCCAGGACATATGGCCAGGGATTGCAAGACACCAGCCCCAGTCAGTAATGTATTGAGGATTATGGGATCTACCCCAACAGTGAATGAGACTCCAAGGGCTAGAGTTTTTGACATGTCGGTGAAAGATGCGATCCAGGATACGGATGTCATGGCAGGTACGCTTAATGTGAATTCTTTATGTGCCAAAGTGTTAATAGATTCGGGAGCAACTCGATCATTTGTTTCACAAGACTTTGTTAGTAAATTAAATTGTCCAGTGGAATGCTTAAATGAAATAATGACTGTGGAATTAGCAAATCAAGAACGTGTAACTGTGAACCAAGTTTGTGGAAATTGTGAGGTTGAGATTTCTGGTAGTAAGTTTTGTGTAGATTTGATACCATTTAAGTTAGGAGAATTTGATGTAATATTAGGGATGGATTGGTTATCTAAGCATGATGCTCAGATAGATTGTCGGAATAAGAAAGTAATGGTGAAAACGCCAGACGAAAGAATAGTAACGTTCAAAGGTCAGAAACAAGTAAAGAAGTTCTTAACAATGATTCAAGCCAAGAAATTATTACGGCAAGGATGTGAGCATTTCGTAGCATATGTAATCGATAGGAGTCAGGAGCCAGCAAAACTTGAAGATATTCCAGTAGTGAATGAATTTCCAGACGTATTTCCCGACGAATTACCAGGACTTCCTCCAGATAGAGAAATTGAATTTGCGATCGACTTAGAACCTGGAACAAAACCGGTGTCCAAAGCCCCATACAGAATGGCGCCTGTTGAGATGAAGGAGCTAGCAAGGCAATTGCAAGAATTGTTAGAGAAAGGAGTAATTAGACCTAGCGTATCCCCGTGGGGAGCCCCGGTATTATTTGTCAAGAAGAAAGATGGAAACATGAGACTGTGCATTGACTATAGGGAGCTCAATAAGCTGACAATCAAGAACAAGTATCCGTTACCCAGAATCGATGATTTGTTTGACCAATTGAAGGGAGCCAAGTATTTCTCCAAAATTGATTTAAGATCGGGATATCATCAACTAAAGATCAAGCCACAAGATATACCAAAGACAGCTTTCAGAACAAGGTATGGACATTATGAATTTCTAGTGATGTCTTTTGGATTGACCAACGCCCCAGCAGCGTTTATGGATCTGATGAATAGAATTTTCAAAGGGTATTTGGATAAGTTTGTTATTGTGTTTATAGACGATATTTTAATCTATTCCAAGACGAAAGAAGATCATGCGGAACATGTGAGAACGGCTTTGGAGATTTTAAGGAAGAAGAAGTTATATGCTAAACTGTCGAAGTGTGAGTTTTGGTTACAGGAAGTTCAGTTCTTAGGACACATAGTCAGTAATGAAGGGATCAAAGTGGACCCGGCAAAGATCGAAGCAATTACGAATTGGGAGAGACCGAGAACACCCACTGAGGTAAGAAGTTTCCTAGGATTAGCAGGATATTATCGTCGATTTGTTCAGAATTTCTCAAGGATTGCCACATCATTAACAAAGCTTACACGAAAGAATGAAAAGTTTATATGGAACGACAAGTGCGAAGGAAGTTTTCAAGAATTGAAGCAGAGATTAATCACGGCACCTGTTTTATCACTTCCGGACGATCAAGGGAATTTCGTAATTTATAGCGATGCTTCTCATAAGGGACTAGGATGTGTTCTTATGCAGCATGACAAGGTGATTGCTTACGCGTCAAGACAATTAAAACCACACGAACAGAAATACCCTACTCATGACTTGGAGCTAGCAGCTATAGTTTTTGCTTTGAAAATTTGGAGACATTATTTATATGGAGAAAAGTGTGAGATTTTCACGGATCACAAAAGTTTGAAATATATATTTACCCAGAAGGAACTTAATATGAGGCAAAGGAGATGGTTAGAGTTGATCAAGGATTATGATTGCTCGATTAATTATCATCCCGGTAAGGCGAACGTTGTAGCAGATGCGTTAAGTCGGAAGGAAAGGTTAAATGTGTTATCTGTACCTGAAGAAATATATAAAGAATTTCAGAAATTAGAATTGGAGGTTAAAATTTGCAAGCCTGAAGAAGCAAAAGTATACAGTATGATTTTCCACCCGGAGTTACTGGAGAAAATAAAGAAATGCCAGAAAGAGGTAATGGATCAAGATATAAATAGTTTGGTAGGTGAGGAATTATGCACGCAACAAGATGATCAAGGTATTCTTAGGTTTTCTTCAAGAGTTTGGATTCCACCAGTGACGGAGTTAAAGAATGAAATTTTACAAGAGGCACATAGTTCAAGATATTCCATCCATCCAGGGAGTACCAAAATGTACAGAGATCTGAAGAAGAATTATTGGTGGCCAAATATGAAGAGGGAAATTGCGGAATGGGTTAGCAAATGTTATACCTGTCAGAGAGTTAAAGCGGAGCATCAGAGACCAAGCGGATTGCTACAGCCATTGGAGATTCCAGAATGGAAGTGGGAACATATTACCATGGATTTCATAGTTGGATTACCAAAGACAAGGGCTAATCATGATGCCATTTGGGTTATAGTGGATAGACTTACCAAGTCAGCTCATTTTCTGCCTATAAATGAAAGATTTTCGCTCGACAAGCTAGTTCATATGTACCTAAAAGAAATTGTAGTTCGTCATGGAGTTCCAGTGTCTATCGTATCTGATCGAGATCCAAGGTTTAATTCAAGATTTTGGAAGAGTTTTCAAGAATGTTTGGGAACAAAATTGAAGATGAGTACGGCCTATCACCCGCAGACGGACGGCCAAAGTGAAAGAACAATCCAGACAATCGAGGACATGCTACGTGTTTGTGCTATTGATTTCAAAGGAAGTTGGGACGAGCATTTACCCCTGGTAGAATTTGCTTATAACAACAGTTATCACGCCAGCATTGGGATGCCACCTTATGAAGCCCTTTATGGACGCAAATGTAGATCTCCATTATATTGGGACGAAGTAGGAGAACGTAAAATACTCGGACCTGAATTGGTGCAGCAGACAAAGGAAGTTGTTGAACTTATCCAGAAAAGATTAATAGCCGCACAAAATCGTCAGAGGAAATATGCAGACCAGTCAAAGAAAGACATGGAATTTGAAGAAAGGAGCTTAGTATTATTGAAAGTATCACCGTGGAAAGGACTAACGAGGTTTGGGAAGAAAGGGAAGCTAAGCCCAAGATATGTCGGACCTTTTGAGATCCTAAAGAGCGTTGGCAAAATCGCTTACGAATTAGCATTACCTCCTCACATGGAGCACATTCACAATGTTTTTCATGTATCGATGCTCAAGAAATATAATCCAGACTCCAGGCATGTAATAGAATATGAGCCAATAGAGCTTCAGGCAGACTTATCATATGTAGAGAATCCAATAGAGATTTTAGAGGAAAGAGAGAAAATATTGAGAAATAAAGTGATAAAGTTAGTAAGAGTATTGTGGAGAAACCCAAAGGTTGAAGAGTCAACCTGGGAGTTAGAAAGTGATATGAGAGAAAAGTACCCTCATTTGTTTTCTTAGGAGATTCTGAGGACAGAATCCTTTTAAGGGGGGAAGGATGTAATATCCGGGATATAACGTGTAATTATTTTTACTATTAAATAATTAATATGTGTGTTCAGTATCTATTCTGTGAGTTAATTGTTAAGTGATATATGTACTTGAATATTCAAAAATAATATTAATTGAGTATTTTATTTTTATATGTCCCAAATAAAATATAGATAATTGTTATATCTTCCTAATTATTTTTGTGTTGATTTATAGATTTATAAGAATCATATGAAATTTTTAAAATCTTTTTTCCGGGTAATTAAAATCTATTTTATAAAAACGGGAACCAACCGACGTCAACCGTTGTTACGTTTTTGGAACACAAAACTCTACCGAGAACTCCTTCCTAACCTAATTGTAATATTCCGAGCATTTTCCATGTTTCAACTTTTTCGATCCGGCGTACGGTTTGTCCTGCGCGGGTCCCGGCACAACATTTTCGATACAATATTCATTTCGGTAAATTAATAAAACCCGTATTTTCGATAAACGGGAGCTTTTTATTAAACTATCCCAATTATCACTTCGTAGTACGTGTAACTGGGTGCTGAGACCAAGACCGCAGTACAAATTGTACTATTTGGGATAACTATCCCGAAAACCGATACCGTTTGGATCAGTTTTTATAAATAAACATACCATTTTATATCCGGAATGATCCAACGGGATACTAATTTTCCGTAATTATAAATAGCCTTTTACCGTATTTTATTTCGTATCAAAATCATTTGCAGACAGATAAATATATAATTTTACAGAGAAAAATCATATATTCATAAACCTTTCTGAGAATCAAACCAACTTTTGAAGGTGTTAGTGATCTTTGTTTGAAAAGCTCGAGTACTGGATTTGAAGGTCTTGAGAAGCTCTATCAGAATCTGTAATCAATACACCTGCAGAATCGAAGGTTGAATTTCTAAAAATTTAATTATTTTCGAATTTATTTTATTAAAAATATGAATTTTTGTTCGGATGATTGTTTGTATGATTTGATGATTGTATGTTGTAGAGCTTGTTTTCCTGATGATTTTCATATGTCATACGTCTGATTTGGAGTTCAATAACATGTTCAAATTTGAGTTTGATTTTCGAATTTTAAAATTAGGGTTTATAACCCGTATGAATGTTCTTAATTGAAATTTGGGGGTTTCTTATTCTGTGATAGATTGATGTTGTGATATAGTGGATTGTGTTCTCTGTGAAATTAGCAATCCAGTCGTATAAGTTTCATGAACCAACGAAGTCTGTAGAGAAGGGAGTTGTGTTTTGAAGTTTTCCGATGTTCGCCGGAAACTGGGAAATTTCACGGCCAAATTCCGGCCAAATCAGGGATTGTTAGGTTGTTTTGATTGCATGGTTGTGTTCCTGGTGTTGTATAGAAGTGATCTGGAGCTTGTGGCAAGGTGAGGAGGCCGGAATCGTGTTCTCCGGTCACCCCTGTGTTTTCCGGCGACTGGACTGTAAAAATTGCAGTTTGGTCCCTGAAGTTTTGGGGACGATGCAGTTTGGTCCCTGTAGTTTTCAGACTTTGCAAAAATAGGATTCCTGTTTTAAAAATGTTTAAAAATCATATTTCCCATTTATTTTTATTATAAAAATTCATTTTTAATTTCTGAAAATTCGAAAAATTATTATTTTAATTCCGAAAATTATTTTTAATTCACAAATAAATCTGAATTAATTATTTAATTAATTTCAGTTAATTTTTAATTGATTAATTAGTCAATTAATTCGAAAATTAATTGATTAATTGATTTAATTAATTATTAATTGATTTTTAATTAATTATTTAATTAGATTTAATTATTAAAAATGATTTAAAAATTCTGAAAAATAGTTTAGAGCTTTAAAATATTATTCTAAATTATTTTCAAGGCTCGATAATTATTCTAAAATTGTTTCGGAGCCAGAATTGGTCAGCCGAACCCTGTTTATTAACTTGAAATTTGATCCAACGACCCGTTTTAATTCCGAAAAATGTTTTAAAAATTTTTTAAATACCCGAAAGCACATTTATGACCTAAGACTTCTTTATAAATGATATGTCCTTGATTACGTGATGTATTATGTGTTATATGTGACATGTGGTTTGACTATCGGTCTATATAGGCGGTGTATACTTCGTTATTGCGTAGATTTCAATCCGTTAATCGGATTTGGGTAAAACGAAGGGTAGATAAAAGAGTGCGTTGAATAGAATCTTCTGAGTTGATGATTGATAGATGCTTATGATATGTGAGCAGAAGAGGCAAGGCGTAGAAAAGGGAAACAGATAGTTGAGGAGTAAGACGATTGTGATTGGAAGCGAGTACAGAGTAGTAAGCTAATTCCAGGCAAGTGTTCTGAACTTTCTCGAGATATTGAAATTCTTGATAGTCTTGTTGACATTGCAAGTGCTTTGAAGCACAGAAACCTAAACCCTGATTTCAGTTATTGTTCTTGAGCTATGAACCATATTCTTTCTAAGCCATTGATTATTATAAACCCAAACTTGAACCTCAAGTATACGATACTATTCCATAAATACATGCAAACAAAATCCCAAACACTGAACTGAATTACTTATACATTCAACCATTGTATCCTATGCTTTGAGAGCTCAAATCTTTGAAACCCTGAAATATTGATTCTTTTGTTATCCAATTCTTTCAGTTCCCAGCATTCAAGCTTGTAAACTACTTTATTGATCCTTACAAAGATTGAAACCCTTTCATTGTTAAACAGTCATTGTTGTTAATGATTCTGGTTATTGTTTATTATTGCATATTCTGTTATTATGTTAGAATTGGATTGTTTTTTTTATAAAATTATGGACCAGATTCGTGGTCAGACCATATAATGGTCAAGTTAGGCGAATGTGTGCCTTGGATCCAATAGTTAGAGCAATGCTGTGTGCCTTGCTCGGGGTTAGTGCGTGACTGATCAGCAGCCTAACCTTGGTTTTTAAATTAAAAGTATATTATCCAATTCTAAATCATAATCCATTGTTCACTTGATATCATAAATATATTCACCTGATGATCATTATTCTCAGTTTTGTTATTGTGACTTGCTGAGCTAGTTAGCTCATTTGTGCGATGTTGTTTATATTCTTTCCAGTTAAAAAGGAACCAGTTGGTAAAGAGGATCCCCAGTCCAGCGCGAGAGCTAGGGGTTCAGGTTGAGAAAACTGAACTAGTAGACTTCTTTTGGGATAATTTATGTTTGTAAAAGTTTGTAATAATGTTTGATACTCAGTGTGAGTTGAAATAGTTGGGATTTGAACGGTTTGTAATATATTAGTGTGTTGGCTTGTGTGCATACTTTAACTTGTCGCGGTCCGTGGTGGTGGATAAGTAGGGTCACTGCATATAATTATTATTATCTTTATTATTGTTATAAGCTGGTTATAATTAAGGTGTGTGTGTGGACCTCAAACTTCTGACCCGGGTTTGGAGGGCGCCACAGTCATGGAATCTATCAATGTCTTTTTTGATGATAAGAAGATTACTGGACTTGAAGATTTCAATGATCATGATTAGCTGAGATTTGAAAATGAAGATTTAATTTCTCATACTATAAATCCTGACAGTCTAAATCCTGATACTGCAAACTCTGATGGTTTAAACTCTGATGTTATTGAAACTATGGTGACTACGCCAAAGGAAGATGCACCTGTGCAGGGGGAGCATACTGAAGATACAACCACTTCTCAAGAAGCATCAGAACCTACAACTGGTTCCTCAAGTTCTGATTCATCAAGTTCTGATGAGCCAAGTTCTGATAATTCTGGAAACTCAATTTCTGAAGGATCAAACTCAGAGAGCATAATTTCAGGGGGAGCATCAGAAAATGTTGATGAAGATAGCATGGATCATGGGGGAGCATCCAGTTCTAGAGAACACCTTCCATCTGCAAGGAAGTGGACTAAATCATATACACCTGACTTAATTATTGGAAATCCTGATGCATGTGTCAGAACTAGAACAGCTACATCAAATGAATGTCATTATAATTCTTTTCTTTTTCAGACTGAACCAAAGAAAGTGGAAGAAGCTCTTCAAGATGATGATTGGGTGCAAGCAATGCAGGAAGAGTTAAACGAATTTGAAAGAAACAAAGTCTGGACCCTAGTGCCAAGACCAAAGAACAGATCTGTTGTTGGTATAAATTGGGTGTTCAGAAACAAAACTGATAGTGATGGCATAATAATAAGGAATAAAGCAAGGTTGGTTTCAAAAAGATATTCTCAATAGGAGGGGATTGATTATGATGAAACATTTGCACCAGTTGCTAGATTGGAAGCCATAAGAATATTTTTGGCTTATGTTGCTAACAAAAAGTTTACTGTTTTTCAAATAGATGTGAAAAGTGTATTTCTTAATGGAGAATTGGAAGAGGAAGTATATGTTGAACAACCTCCAGGCTTTGTAGATCCCAAACGTCCAAATCATGTCTACAGGCTTGATAAAGCACTTTATGGCCTTAAGCAAGCTCCAAGAGTATGGTATGAGACTTTAGCTCAGTTTCTTCTGGAAAGTGGATTCAACAGAGGAACTATTGACAAAACACTGTTTTACCTCAACCATGTAAAGGACTTACTTTTGGTGCAGATATATATTGATGATATCATTTTTGGTTCCACAAATGACAGACTTTGTAAGAAGTTTTCCAAACTGAAGCAGTCAAGATATCAAATAAGTATGATGGGGGAACTTAGTTATTTTCTGGGATTTCAAGTCAAGCAGAATGAAGAAGGCACTTTTATTTGTCAATCCAAGTACACCAGAAATTTGCTGAAGAAATTTGGAATGCAAGATTATTCAAGTGCATCCACTATCATGGCCACTACAACAAAATTGGATAAGGATACCGGTACATCGGTAGATATTACTGTTTACAGAGGTATGATTGGCTCACTACTCTATCTAACTGCAAGTAGACCTGATATCATGTATGCTACCTGTTTTTGTGTAAGATTTCAAGCAAATCCAAGAGAACCTCACTTAACAGCTGTGAAAAGAATTTTCAAGTACCTTAAGGGTACAGCTGATCTGGGATTGTGGTATCCTAGAGAATCAGATTTTAAGCTAATAGGTTACTCAGATGCAGATTTTGCAGGATGCAAAATTGACAGGAAAAGCACAAGTGGAAGCTGCCAATTTCTTGAAGGCAGATTAGTTGCTTGGTTTAGTAAGAAACAAAAGTCAATTTCCACATCAACTGCAGAAGCAGAGTATATTGGTGCAGGAAGCTGTTGTGCACAGATTCTTTGGATGAAGAATCAGTTACTGGATTTTGGGTTAACATACTTTAAAATCCCTATTTACTGTGATAACCAAAGTGCTATTGCTATGACAGGTAATCCAGTTCAACACTCAATGACAAAGCACATTAGCATTAGGTACCACTTCATCAGAGAACATGTGGATGAAGGTACAGTGGAATTACACTTTGTTCCAACAGATCAACAACTAGCAGATATCTTCACAAAACCACTGTGTGAAGCTACTTTTACAAGATTGGTAAATGTACTTGGAATGGTTTCAGGTTCTTTCTCTAAATCTGCTTAGTTTATGTTCTGATACATCAGATTTTATGGTCAGTATTTACAGATATTACTATCTTTGTGTATTTCGTGCTTCAATTGGAAATTATTTAAGTGTTGATTGTTGTCTGATGTGAAATTCTAAACTCTGATAGTGATATGAATGTTTCTGTCATTATTCAATCTAATGAGGATAATTGTGCTAGATGCTGACCTAGTAGTCTTTAATGTACTACAGTCCCATGTTTGAAGTAATTGTTTACGTGGAAATCTTTTAACACAAGCAAATTCTTATATTGAGCTTAGTTAAGTTTACTTTGTGTATCTTATTACTAAGTCAAAAACTAGAATAGTGCTTCTTATCTGTTAAGTTCTGACGTTAGTAAATCTGATGGATGTACTAAGTGCTGATAAATCTCACTTATCAAAAGAAAAAGGAAAAGAAAAGGGAATAAAAAGCAGGTACTCTTTTGAGATCTAGAGTAAAAATGTGGAAGGGAAGACCCAAGTGCATTGCTGGTATTAAGTAATATGCATCAGAAAAGCAAAATAAATATTTTTCTTGGTGACTTTTCACACTCTATGATTACTGGAGAAATACTCTGATAATAGCATAAATTCTGATAAGCAGTCGTAACTCACTTACACTGAGAAGCCACTGTACAATGGAATTTCAAAAGATGCATAAAATGAGCACAAAACAGTTGAGGTGGACTCATGCATGAACTCATTCTAAAGTAGACCTCAAAATACTAACAGATTTTGAGCAAAGTTCTTAGTTATGCCTTATTTCTAAGATGTACTGAAGTGAATCAGACTTTAATCTTTATCTGATATTTAGCTTACTGCACACACATACACTCCATATGAATGATGAAACTTACTGTGGTGATAAATGTGGTTTTAGATGAACGGGTTAAGTGTCACTTGTATAAATTCTGAGGACAAGTTATGATGAAAGATCAGATGATTAAATTCTGAAGAAACGAAATCAGAACTTGTGTGAAGTATTACAGAAATAGTCATTCACATTTCGAGTTAAGGAATCATGTTCTGATGTCTGTTAAGTTCTGATATAAGTCTCAGTTCTGATATTAAATCCTGATTATTTACTTGACTTATTTGTGGCTAAAATCTGAAACAGACATATTTAAAAATCAGAATATGTGTGGGTGAGATATTAACAGAAATATCTACTCAACCACCTCAAACTTCTCAACCTCAACCTTCAGATCCTACAGTGCAACCTTCATCTTCCAAACCTAAGAGGACTAAGAAAGTACCTTAGACACAACAGAGGAGATGGATATTCATTTTGCGAGATGAATCAGATGCTGAGGAACAGGTTCCTGTCACAGAACCTGTTATTATAGAAGCTGAGAAGGTCTCTTCTCAGAAGGATGTTGATATTGGGAGTTCCAAGCCACTAAAAAGGCTTAGAAAGCGTAATTCTGATGATACAGCTCCTAAAGACTCCTCAAAAGCTAAAAGATTCAAATCATTGGCAAAAAGGCCTGAAGATTCTGGTAAAGGAATGGAAGCAACAGCTAAGGAAGGGGGTCATGAATCTCTGATCTCAGAAGACCCTGTTGAAGCTCACAATTCTCCTAGTGCTGATCCAGACCTTCATGCAACTCATCAATCTCCAGTACATGCTGATAACCAGGGGCTAAGTGATGAAATTGACATCCATAACTTGGAAGTGCCTCAGGTTTTGCATCTAGAAGCTCCATCAGCTCCAATCACTCCACCACCAACACCATTTCTTGATGCTGATTTTAATCCAGAATTACCTACAACACCTTCTCTGCATCTAGATACTGAAGATCAGATTTTAGGTGAACATCAGAATATGGTTGTTGATTAGAACTTAATTGAAGATCAGCCCTTAGAGGATGATGTTGAAGCCTCAATAGCCTCTCATACTATTCTTTTATCAGAAGAAGCTGTTGATTCTGATTCTATAAGTTCTGATGCTGCTAATGATGAAGTTACTGGTGAAGCTGCTGCTACAAATGTAGATACTGATACAGCTGGTCCATCATGACATGCACCTCCACAAACTGTTCATAAAGCTGAGATAGTCAAGAAGTTTGTTACAGGGGAAGCACAAGTACCTTGGAGTGAAACTCCTGGAGGACAGGAGTGGACTAAGGAGTGGAACACAGTTACCTTTGTTCCTTCTGAAAAGATTCTTGCTGAGCATCTTGCAAAAGCTGATGAAATGCTGATCAATGATGATTTCAAGACACAGATGCGAGTTACTGTATTGAGTACAAGGCACCTTCAAGGTCAACACTCAATAACTCATGACAAGGTGAATAAAATTCAAGAAACCTTGATCCAGCAAGATATGAATCTGAAACTTGAAAAGAAAAGGTTTTTCCAACCTACCTTTGACAGAATTGCCTATATTGAGAAAATCCAAGAGAAGCAACAGTCTGAGATTGATGAAATTTTGAAGAATCAAGCTTCTCATCAAAATCAACTTAATGAGATCCAATCCTCAGTAAAATTGCTTGTTTCTTTTCTTTTACCTACTGATGCCAAAAAGGGGGAGAAAGTATTTAAGTCCAAATGCAAACCTATTAAGACACTGAAGGGAAACTCTGGAATGGGTGGAAGTCATGGTCAAGGTAAAGGTCTTTCATCAAGTAGAACTGGAACTACAAGTCAAAGAACAAGTTCTGATACTGGGAGAAGAATAACTTCTGATACTAGTAAAAGGATAAGTTCTGATGAACATCTGAAACTTGATGAGGAAATTTCAAGACAGTTATTTCTGAAAGAAAACCCAGGAATGGACTTTGAGAGTCTAAAGGAAGAGGAAGCTAGACTTAAGTTAGAAAAAGTAAACTTCAAATCTGAAGCTTCTGTTGTTGAAAAGAAAATTCCTAAGGCTAAAGGCATTGTGATAAAAGAAAGGGTAAATCCAGATGCAACCAAGGCCAAATCACAAATACAGATAGATCCAAGGTCCAAGGACAAAGAAAAAGTTGGTGAACCTGTAAAGGTTTATGTACCTCCTATGGATGAAGAAGTATCTGTTGAAGATGCTAATCTTACTCTAGTTTCAAAGAAGATTTCTCAAACAACCTCTAACATGGCTCAAGTTGTTCAGAGTTAAGATATAATAATTTCTGATATGACATTGAAACAAGCAACCTCTGACATAGCTCAAGTTGGCTTGATATCAGAAGATAAGTTAAAGGAAACCTCTGACATTGCTCATGTTAAATCCTCAAGGTTACTCCTACCAGGATTCACTAAAGCTAAACAGACTCAACATTTGAAAACTGCGACAAGTGGTTTTGAAGCAAGAGTTGTTACAGGAAAGGAAGCAAGAGATAAATCTGGATTGGGTAGTGCTGATGAAAGAAGAGTGCAGAACACAACTAATGATCCAACTTCCTTAAGTGAACCAGGTGTTGGAGCAACTCCTGAAAGATTGATGTTAGATATATTTGATAATGTCATGGCTAATATAATTTATGTTTAGATTTCAGATCTTACTGGACAAGACAAATCAGTACTTAACTGTTGATCAGTACTTATACTGGAAGTCAGGACTTAAGGATATCAGTACTTATATTATCAGGAGATAATCATCAGAAGTTAGATGTCAGAACTTAAGTGCTGAAGGATGATCAGATAAGGACAGTAGCTGATTAAAGGAAAGAAGATCGAGATAAACATAAGAAGAGATATGCACGAAGAAGGAGTTCCGTGAAGAATGGAATACTTGGAAGAAAAGATATCTGATTGATATATTTTAGGAAGCAGAATTATATTCCATATCAATTAGCGATTATCTTGTAAGTGTGTAGTATATAAACACAGACATAGGGTTTACACTATAAGTGTTATCATATTCGAGAAGATTATTCATTGTAACCCTAGCAGCTCTCGTGATATTTGTTCATCATTGAGAGGTAACAGTTCTATACTATAACAGAGTTTATTGTTTCAATAAAGTTTGTTTTCCGTTACTTAATATATTAAAGTTTGATTTGATTGTATTATACACTGTATTCACCCCCTCTACAGTGTGTGTGACCTAACAAGTGGTATCAAAGCTAATCTGTTAACACACATACAGTTAAAGATCCAAACACAATCATGTCTGACACAGAAACTCCAACTAAGCCTACCAAAACTGAAGAACCTCCAAAGACACAAATTCAAAGTCGGTATGAGACTATCAGAGTTCCCATACTGAGACCATCTGAATATCCCATATGGAAGGTAAGGATGACCATGTTCCTGAAAGCAACAGATCCAGAATACCTTGATAGATAGAATCAAGGAAGGGCCTCACAAACCAACCAAGCTCGTTGTTGCAGTTGCAGGTGAAGCAGCAAAGACTGTACCAAAGGAGAAGAGTGATTATACTGCTGAAGATATAGCATCAATTGCTAAAAATGCTAAGGTACGACAGTTACTGCATAGTGCCATTGATAATGTAATGTCAAATAGGGTAATCAACTGTAAGAATGCTAAGGAGATATGGGATGCTCTGGAAACAAGGTGTCAGGGAACTGATACAATTAAGAAGAACAGGAAGACAATACTCACTCAAGAGTATGAACATTTTAACTCAAAGACTAATGAGTCATTGAATGATTTATATGATAGATTTGTCAAACTTTTGAATGATTGGTTGATAAAGAGAATGATCTTGAAGATTCAAACCTTAAATTCCTGTTAGCTCTTCCTGAATGCTGGGATTTGAAGGCAACGACAATAAGAGATAACTACAATCTTGATGAAACAACTCTTGATGAAACCTATGGAATGCTCAAGACTCATGAACTTGAGATGGAACAAAGAAGCAAGAGAAAAGCAGGAAAGTCAAGGACAATTACTCTTAAGGCTGAAGAAGAATCCCCCAAAGCAGCTTCCTCAAGGAAAGACAAGGGTAAAACTCTTTTCATAAAGTCTGAAACTGAGTCATCAAGTTCTGAAAGTGATGATGACTCAGATTCTGAAAGCTTTCCTGAGACTGATGCTGATGAGGAGATGATGAAGCTGTGTGCTCTTATGGTGAAAGGAATCACAAAGATTGCATACAGGAAGTTCAGGAAGGGAAAGAAGTTTTCCAGGAAAGGCATAAGTTCTGATAAGAAGAATTTCAGAAGATCTGAAGGCAGAGGAGGAAAGTCTGACAGAGGAGATTATACCAATATTAAATGCTATAACTGTGGTGAGAAAGGCCACATATCTCCTGATTGCAAGAAGGTAAAGGGTGATAAAGGCAAGGCTGTTGTCACAAAGCAGAAAAGTTGGACAGACACCTCAGACTCTGAAAGTGAGGAGAACTATGCATTGATGGCAAATGCTGATAAAGAAAGTGTTGAGAGCAGTTCTGAAGCTGCTGAAACAAAGGTACCTCAGACTACTTATGCTTTTCATACTGATGATATTAATGAGTTGAGAAGATATCTTAAAACCATGTTTGTTAGTTATAGAGATCAAACTTTAACATGTGAAAGATTAACTTCTGAAAATTTTGCTTTTAAGAAAAGAAATGATTTCTTAGAAAAAGAGTTAGTCATGTTCCATCAAACTCAGAAGGATAGAGATGATGCTTTTTATGTTAGGGATGAAGTGCTAAAAATGAATGAATCTTTAAAAACTGAGTTAGAAAAGGAAAGAGAGATTATCAGGACTTGGACTAACTCTGGGAAAACAACTTAAAATTTGCTAAGTAGTGGAAACTGGAAAGAGGGCTTAGGTTATGGAGAAGATAAGAATGATAAAGGAACTGAAGAAATTAAGCCTGTTGTTAAGCAAAAGCCAAAGTTAAAACCTGTTAAGTTTGTAAATGTAAAGTCTGAAAATCAGAAATCAGAAGTTAAAGAGGAATTAACTTCTGACAAACTAAAACAGGAAAAGACAGTTGAAGTGAACATAGGCTTAATGGCAAAGAAGCAGCTTAAGCTTAAGCTGAAAGATGTTAAGAATGCGAACAAGGTAAAATCACCTAGGAAAAATAGGAATGGAAAGGAAGGTGTGAATAAAAGCAATGATTATAAACCTGTTCCTGATGCTCCTAGGAAAACATGTCATAACTGTGGAAGTTCTAACCATCTGGCTTCTTTTTGCAGGAAGAATAAGAATATTAACTCCTTACCTTCAAAATCAGGAGTTAAGAGTCAGTCTGTTAGATACAAACCACAAAATCCTTGTTTTCATTGTGGTAGTTTATGGCATTCCATTTATACTTGTAAGGAATATCATAGTTTGTACTATGATTATTATCAAATAAAACCTTCTTTGAAGAAAGTTTCCATTGTTCCTTCTAGTGTAAATTCTGATTCAAAGTCTGATAGTGTAAGTTCTGATAAGAAAAATGTTAACATAAACTCTGATGCTAAATCCACTGCAAATGTTAACAAACTTAATAAGGCCAAAGGATCCAAGCAAGTCTGGGTCCTTAAAACTAATAATTAGTGGTCTTTGTGATTGCAGGGCAACAGGAAAAATATTCTAGTTCTTGACAGTGGATGTTGAGGACATATGACTGGAAATAAGGCCCTGCTATTAGACTTTGTGGAGAAAGTTGGCCCAAGTGTTTCTTATGGAGATGGCAGCAGGAATGGCATGTCACGGCCATTCCTGAGGAGATATGGGACTCTGTCCCACATGAGGTACTGACCCACCTCATGTTCTTCTATATGGACTACCATTGCCATCTGGAGTGATTGGAGGAGGAAAGGCTGGAAGTTCTCCGCCAGCAAGAGCGAATCATCCGACTCGCCATTCTGTTTGTCGAGAGTAGGAAGAAGAAATGATTTAATCTCGTCTTCTTCCTGTTTTTCTTCATCATCAGCTTTGTCAGGCTTCTTAGCAAGGACTAAAGCTGTTGATGTTAGGTTTCGTAGCTTAGGGAAATCTTGTATAAGTACTGATGTAATTTCCATTTCATGAATGTATTCTCTTGATATATTAAAGAAATTTGTTTTTGTTTCAAGATTTTGTCTCTAAATTATTTTGTAATGCATTGATAAATCCTGATTGATATTCTGCTGACCATATAAATTCTGTTTTAATTTAAGTTCTGACTTTCCTTTATCAATACTTACTCATATGATTTATCTTGGTCATTTTCACTTGATTTCTTTTCAGAATATTAATGATGCAGTGAAAAATAATTAAATCAGTGGGAACGGTTTCAATTTTGAATTAAAACTGTTTCACCTTGATTAATAGAATATCTGGGTAAATGGAACGGTTTTTCCTTGAAAACAGGCAAGTGGGCAAGTAATGATTACTGTTTTCTCGCGCCCAGTAACTATCCGTTATTACTGCAGGTCTGACAGGTGTCCAACGGTAACATTTTTTTTTGGAGTATAAGTACGACAGAGAAAGGATTTCTTTAATCTTTTATTTCCTTCATACTTTTTCTCTCTACTTGCTTTTACTCTCTCTTTCTCTCACGTTGGTTTTTCATACAGACATTTTATCAAACACCTAACAGGCACTTTTAAAACTCAATTTTTCATATGGCACCTAAGGATTTAATCATTGATGGAGCTAAGTTTGTTCGAAAAACTATGCTGCAATTCTTGATCATGCTGCAGCTCCATCTGAATTGCATTTTGTGCAAGATCTTCTTGCACACAGTGAGATTGGGTATGCCCTGACCCAACCTTCAGTCTTTTCGAGCCAACAAGTTCTGACGTTTTGGCGGACTGCTCACTTTGATGATGGTGGTAAACATGGCACTCCCAATATTGTTTTCGAAGTGGGTGATTCATCTTATGCAGTCACTCCTGGTACAATACGCAAAGCTCTACATCTCCCAGAAGATTGTACCTTTTCAATTCCAGAAGAATCAGCTCTTCAGGAGTTAATGGCAAATTTGGGGTATGAAAGGAGCTTGGCAAAACTTGGGCAGTTGAAACGGGCTCATACCAGAAGAGAATGGAGCTTCTTCTTCGACTGCATCACCAAAGCTTTTGGGAACAAATGTTCGAATTTTGATGCTATCCCAATTCTGAGTCAGCATATCGGGTATGCTATTATCAATCAAACTCATTTTGATTTTGCAACTGGTATAATTGGTTTTATTGGGGATAAGATGACAGAGGATAGGAATGTTGTCTATTTTGCTAGATTTTGTTAACTTATTTATACTTTTTGTACTGATGAATCTCAATTAGTCAGTTCCTCAACCCCACCTTTTAAAGTTGCAAAATGCTACTTTAATGACCTGGTAAATGCTGACACTAAGAAATCAGTGGTTAGACCATTACAGATTCCTCAATCTGTAAAACAGATCCTAGTAAATGTTGATTCTGATACTTATAGATCTGTTTACTCTAATGTCCAACCAACAATAAACACCCAAAAACCATCATCCTCAGCACCTACCACTCATTCTACTCAACCTATCCTCAGGAAATATCTCAAATCATATCTCTCCACTTCACAAACTGTTCAACCCTCATCCTCAGCACCTACTGTGACTCTTTCATCCTCCAAGCCAAAGAGGACAAAGACTGTTCCTCAAACACCTCAAAAGAGAAGGAGGATTGCCTTGAGAGATGAATTTGATACTGAGGAACAGGTTCCTTCTTCAGAACCTATTGTAAGTGAAGCTGAGAAAAAGACTTCTCAGAAGGATTCTGGAATTGGGGGATCTAGGTTTCTCAAAAGGCTTAGAAGAATGACAGTTCCTGCAACTCCCAAGGAATCCAAATCACCAAAGAGATACAAGAAATAGAGGGCAAAAAGGCCAGTTTTAGCTGATGAAGAGGAAGCAGCTAAGGAAGGGGATCAGGAATCTCTGATCTCACAAGATAAGGAATTTGCTCCAGTCACTTCTTCTCCATCAACTCCATCTCAGGAAGCTGTTTCTGAAAAGGCTAACACACCATCTGTGTTTCCTGTTGATCCAGGCACAAATGCTGATATTGATGTTCAAAACTTGGTTGTGCCTGAAGTAATTCTCTTAGAAGCTCCAACATCAAATAATCCTTCCACAACACCTGTTACTGATGCTGTTCATACTCCAGAGTTATCAACAACACCTTCTCTGCATCAAGATGCTGATGGTCAGACTTTAGGTGAGCATCAGGATATGGCTGTTGATCAGAACTTAGAACCAGATCAGCAATTAGAGGATGCTGAAACCTCCATTGCTACTCACACTGTTGTCTTATCAGAAGATACTGATTCTTTAAGTTCTGATGCTGCAAATGATGTAGATACTGGTGATGCTGCTCCAACTGCAAATACTGATGCAGCAGGTCCTTCAGGACATGCTCCTCAACAGACTATTCTAAAGTCTAAACTTGTTAAGAAGTTTGTTACCGGAGAAACACCAGTACCTTGGAGTGAAACTCCTGCAGGATAGGAGGTGACTAAAGAATGGAACTCAGTTTCATGTGTTCCAACTGAAAAGCATCTTGCTGAGCACTTGACTAAAGCTGATGAAATGTTAAATTCTGATGATTTCAAAACTCAGCTTAGAGTCACTGCATTGAGTACTAAACATCTACAAGGTCTTCACTCAACTACTCATGTAGAGCTACACAAGATTCAGGAAAACTTTATCAAACAGGAACAAGTTTGGAAAATTGATAAGAAAAAGTTCTTCCAACCTACCATTGACATGATTGCTTATATTGAGAAGACTCAAGATCATCAACAAGCTCAGATTGATGATATTCTGAAAAATCAAGCTTCTCAGCAGTCACAACTGACTGAAATCCAATCCTCAGTGGAATTGCTTATCTCTCTTCTACTACCTGCTGATGCCAAAAAGGGGGAGAAAGTAATTAAGTCCAAATGCAAGACTGACAAGACACTGACAGGAAAGGATGATGAAAAAGATGATCAAGGAAACCCTGGAATGGGTAGAGGTCATAGTCAAGGTAGAGGATTCACATCAAGACAAGCTCGTCACAGGACAAGTTCTAATACTGGGAAAAGAATAAGTTCTGCTACTAGTAAAAGGATAAGTTCTGATGAACTTTTAGATCTTGATGAGGAAATGTCAAGACAATTATTTCTTCAGGAAAATCCAGGAATGGACTTGGAGAGTTTAATGAAAGAAGAAGCCAGGCTTAAATCAGAGAAAGTCACATCTAAATCTGAAGCTTCTGGTAAAAAGCCACTTCCAAAACTCAAAGGCATTGTGATCAAAGAAAGGATACATAATGAATCAATATTGGCTAGATCACAATCGCAGATAGATCCAAGATCTAAGGGTAAAGAAAAGGTTGGTGAACCTATCAAGATTTATGTGCCTCCTGAGGATGAAGAAATTACTGATGAAAAGTATAATCTTGCTATGACTTCAAGAAAAGTTCTTAAAACAACCTCTGACATGGCTCAAGTTGTTCAGAGTCAAGAAATTGTAAGTTCTGATATTCAGAAGAAGCAAGTAACCTCTGATATAGCTCAAGTTAACTTGATATCAGAAGATAGATCAAAGACACTCCTACCAAGATTCACTAAAGCAAAACAGACTCAACCTTTGAAGACTACTGCAAGTGGTTTTGAAGCAAGAGTAGTTACTGGAAAGGAAGCAAGAGATAAAACTGGATTGGGAAGTGCTGATGAAAGGAGAATACATAATACTACCAATGATTCAACTTCCTTGAGTGAACCAGGTATTGGAGCAACTCCTGAGAGATTGAATCAACTGGAATATGTACAGATGGTTTACCATACCTACTTGAAAGAATACATCATGTTGTATTTCATGACAGATGGTAGGGTTTATCATATAAGACAAAATGCCATTCCATTGAAGTATTTTGAAGAATTGGAGCATGTACTTTTGTTACTTCAAGTGGATGACTAAAATAACAGGAACTGCTGCAAACTATTTAAAAGAACAGATTCAGAGACAGAAAAGGCTTTATTCTGTTAAGTATGACAGCACATACGTTCCAAAGTACAGAGATCATAATGGTGATATAGTTGAAATGAAGCCCAACACTCTTAAGATTATAACTACCTTTCTGGGGTACAGGGCTGTTGAATTCAATCCTGAGTCTGATAAAGCTTATTTGATCAGACTGGATCAGGATATAAGAAAAGCAAAGATCAATGATCTCAGAGCTGCAATCTATCAAATTGGTGAAGATACTGCAGAGCTTAAAGATGCCAAAAGGAGAATGATTGATGAACTCAGATATCCTGAGAAATGTTTATTAAAGAACTATCTCAGAACAACTCTTGACATCAGAGAGATCAGATGATGAAGCCAAGTCGAAGATCTACAACTGCTTAAATTCTAATATTTATACAGACTGAAGTTGTTATCAGAAGTTAAATATTGGTAAATCTTTAAGGACTGTAAGTTGTAGTTATCTAGTCTAGTTCTCATGCATTTGTACTTAATATTTTTGACATCATCAAATATCTGTTAAACTTGTATATTATGCTAATTTACAAGTTGGGGGAGATTGTTAGATATATTTGATAATGTCATGGCTAATATAATTTATGTTTAGATTTCAGATCTTACTTAACAGGACAAATCAGTACTTAACTGTTGATCAGTACATATACTGGAAGTCAGGACTTAAGGATATCAGTACTTATATTATCAGGAGATAATCATCAGAAGTTAGATATCAGAACTTAAGTGCTGAAGGATGATCAGATAAGGATAGTAGCTGAATAAAGGAAAGAAGATCGAGATAAATATAAGAAGAGATATGCATGAAGAAGGAGTTCCGTGAAGAATGGAATACTTGGAAGAAAAGATATCTGATTGATATATTTTAGGAAGCAGAATTATATTCCATATCAATTAGCGATTATCTTGTAACTGTGTAGTATATAAACACAAACATAGGGTTTACACTATAAGTGTTATCATATTCGAGAAGATTATTCATTATAACCCTAGCAGCTCTCGTGATATTTGTTCATCACTGAGAGGTAACAGTTCCATACTGTAACAGAGTTTATTGTTTCAATAAAGTTTGTTTTCTGTTACTTAATATATTAAAGTTCGATTTGATTGTGTTATACACTATATTCACCCCCTCTACAGTGTGTGTGACCTAACAATTGAATCAGCTTGAATCTGTACTGATGGTTTACCATACCTTCTTGAAAGAACACATCTTGTTATATTTCATGACAGATGGAAGGGTTTACCACATAAGGGAGAATGCTATACCACTGAAGTATTCTGAGGAATTAGAACATATTCTATTCTTATTTCAAGTGAAGAACAGATTAACAGAAAGCGCTGCAAATTATTTGAAGACTCAAATTCAGAGACAAAAGAAGCTTTATTCTGTTAAGTCTGGCAGCACATACTGTCCCAAGTACAGAGATCACAAAGGTGATATTGTCGAGATGACGCCTAACCCTGCTAAGGTTATAACTACATTTCTGGGTTATAAGGCTGTAGAATTCAATCTTGAGTTTGACAAGGCATATTTGATCAGACTGGATCAGGACATAAGGAAAGCTTAAATAAATGATCTCAGGGCTGCTATCTTTCAAATTGGTGAAGATACATTTAAATTGAAGAATGCTAAAAGGAGAATGATTGAAGAACATAAATATGTTGAGAGATGTTTGTTAAAGAACTATCTCAGAACAACTCCTGTTATTAAAGAGATCGGTAATTGAAGCCAATTCAAGATCTACAACTGCTCAAATTCTGATGTGTATACAGACTGGAGCTGTTATCGCAAATTAAAGTTGGTAAAGCTTTAAGGACTGTAAGTTGTAGTTATCTAGTCAAATTCTCATGCATTTGTACTTAATTTTTTTGACATCATCAAATATCTGTTAAACTTGTATATTATGCCAATTTACAAGTTGGGGGAGATTGTTAGATATATTTGATAATATCATGTCTAATGTGATTTGTGTTTAGTTTTCAGATCTTACTTAAACAGGACAAATCAGTTCTTAACTGGAAATCAGTACTTATACTGAAGTCAGAACTTAAGTGGTCAAAACTTAAGTTATCAGGAGATATTTATCAGAAGATAATATCAGTACTTAAAGGAGACTTTTAGATAAGGAATACGACTGATTAAAAGGAAAGAAGATCAAGACAAACGCAAGAAGAGATATGTATGAAGAAGGAATTCTATGAAGAATAGAATACTTGGAAGAAAAGATATCTGATTGATATATTTTAGGAAGTATAATTATATTTCATATCAATTAGTGATTATCTTGTAACTGTGTAGTATATAAATACAGACATAGGGTTTACACTATAAGTGTTAGCAGCTCTCGTGATATTTGTTCATCACTGAGAGAGGACAATTCTATATTGTAATAGAGTTTATTATATTGAATAAAGTCTATTTTCTGTTACTTGAGTTATTTAATTCGATTTAATTGTGATAAACACTGTATTTAACCCCCTTCTGGTGTTTATCTGATATGTTGGTTGTTGATAGCTATCACCATCACATGCCCACGTACCCTTCCATGGCGGGTTGTGGAGTGTGCATGTGCTTGCTGGGACCCCCCTCAGGGTGATCCTGGTGCTGGACTGGATCCAGGTAGGCAGGTGATCCAGGTCATGGGCTGGACCCTGGTTAGGAGATGATCCAGGTCATGGGTTGGATCCTAGCGGGGAGACGATCCAGGTCATGGGTTGGATCCTGACTGGGAGATGACCCAGGTCATGGGTTGGATCCTGGATGGGGATGATCCAGGTCCTGGGTTGGATCCTCGCTGGGAGATAATCCAGGTCTTGGGTTGGATCCTGGATGGGAGATGATCCAGGTCTTGGGTTGGATCCTGGCGGGGAGATGATCCAGGTCCTGGGTTGGAGATGATCCAGGTCCTGGGTTGGATCCTGGCTGGGAGATGATCCAGGTCCTGGTTTAGATCTTTGCTGGAAGATGATCCAGGTCCTGGGTGGGATCCTTGCTAGGAGATGATCCAGGTCTTGGTCCACCAGTTGAGCCTGTCTCACCCTAGATCTGGGTTGGGCCCTAGCCATGTTGCTTATACCCTATCATTTGCCCCCCACTCCCCTATGCAGATTTTCTGGATGAGGGAGTAGAGAAGTGTTATGTAGCAGTTGTCTTGTTGAAAATTTTTTGCTTCTTTCTTGCCCCCAATCCAGATCTAGTAAGTAGAGACCAATCCGAATTAAGGTAGAGGAAATTGGTTGCCTTGACAAAAATTTTTCTTCTTTCTTGCCCCTAATCTGGATCTGGTGTAGTAGAGACCAATTCGGATTAAAGTAGAGGAAATTGGTTGCCTTGGAAAATTTTTTGCTTCTTTCTTACCCCCCCAATCCGGATATGGTGTAGTAGAGAGCAATCCTGATTAAGGTAGAGAAAATTGGTTGCCTTGGAAAAATTTCTACTTCTTTCTTGCCCCCCAATCCGGATTTGGAAATTTCTGCTTCTTTTCTTACCCCCCCCCCAATCCGGATCTGGTGTAGTAGAGATCAATCCGGATTAAGGTAGAGGAAATTAGTTGCCTTGGAAAAATTTCTGTTTCTTTCTTGCCCCCCAATCCGGATATGGTGTAATAGAGATCAATCCGAATTAAGGTAGAGGAAATTGGTTGCCTCGGAAAAATTTTTGCTTCTTTTTTACTCCCCAATCCGGGTCTGGAAATTTCTGCTTCTTTCTTGCCCCCCAATCCGGATCTGGAAATTTTTGCTTCTTTCATACCCCCCAAACCGGATCTGGTGTTATAGAGATCAATCCGGATTAAGGTAGAGGAAATTGGTTGCCTTGGAAAATTTTTTGCTTCTTTCTTGCTCCCCAATCCGGGTCTGGAGTTATAGAGGCCAATCCATATTGAAGTTAGAGGAAATTGGTCCCCGTAGAAAAATTTCTGCTTCTTTGTTGCCCCCCAATCCGGGTCTGGAAATTTCTGCTTCTTTGTTTTCCTAGAAAATGATCTAGATGCATAGCAGTTGTTAGGAATCCGGATTTGGATACATATTCGGGTTGGTTGCTGTTATTGTTGGCTTCCAATCCTGGTATGGCATCATACCTGGGTTGGTGTTTTCTTTTACCGTTGGCTTCCAATCCGGGTATGGCACCCTAACCAGATTGGTGTTTGCTTTTTCTTGTTTATGTACTTAGAAAATGATTTAAGTACATAGTAATTGTCTGTAACCAGGATCTGGATACCAATCCGGGTTGGTTGTTATTATTGTTGGCTTCCAATCCGGGTATGGCACCATACCTGGGTTGGTGTTTGCTTTTAAAGTTGGCTTCCAATCTGGGTATTGCACCATAACCGGATTGATGTTTGTTTTTACTTGTTTGTGTACTTAGAAAATGATCTAAGTACATAGTAATTATCTTTAACCCGGATCTAGATACCTATCCGGGTTGGTTGCTATTATTATTGGCGTTACTATTATTGTTGGCTTCCAATCCGGGTATGGCACCATACCTGGGTTGGTTTTTTTTTTAAAGTTGGCTTCCAATCCGGGTATGGCACCATAATCGGATTAGTGTTTGTTTTTGCTTGTTTGTGTACTTAGAAAATGTTCTAAGTACAAAGTTATTGTCTTCAATCCAGATCGGGAAACCTATCTGGGTTGTTGTTGGCTTTAATATTAACTTCCAAATTATTGCTTTTGATGTTTGCTTTCAACCCCGGTGTGGTTGTTTGTCCGGGTAGAAGTATGATTTTCTTGCTATAATTGTTAAAATAAGAATTGGGTGGGAATAAATCTTTTCATTAATTTGAAATTTTCTTCATACAAAATATTGGATCATAGATTGGTTGCTTGCCATAGGCTACAAGGTTTTTGGTTGCTTTTATTCAGTGGTGTCCAATCTGGTTCTTGCCTAGGCTCTCTGGCATGCCTAGGTGGACCAAGATCGCTTTTTGATTCTGTCTTAGGAGCCAGTCTTTGAAATATTGGAGTGTTTTGCACCACATTAGTCTGCTGGGCTTGTTGACTTTGCTTGAACATCTTTTCCTGATGGTAACCCCCTTTCGGTCGGTCATCAAAAGTTTTGTTCCTGGATCCTCCATTCTGATTCATTCTCATTGTCTGGAGAACATCTGTTTCCTTTATGAACCTGGCTGCCATAGAGTAGGAAGCGGCTATGCTTTGTGGCTCTTTGTTTATCAGCTCTACAATGTACCTCTCATTATGTTCTGGATCCAGGTTCCACCGAATTATGCTTAGAGCCTCCCTCTCATCAAGATTCGAGACTTTGTTGATGGCTTCCTGGAATCTATGTATATAAGTTGAGAGTGCTTCGTTGTCGTATTGGCGGATTGTTTCCAGCTGACACATATGTATTTCGTGTTTCTTATTGGCTCTGAATCTTGTAAGGAAGGCCCCCTGAACTCTTTCCAGGAGTTGATGCTTCATGATGGGATCCTGCTGAACCATCTTTAAGGCCCCCCTTTGAGGGTCGAGACGAAGAACCTGGACTTTGTTAAATCGTTATAGTAATATATTTGGGTGATTTGTTTAAAGTAATTGAGGTTCTCTTCCGGATCCCCCAATCCATCAAAAGAGTCAAAGTTGTAATGTTTGAGATTTTTCTGTCGATGGATGGCTTCTAAGGAGTGACTGAATGGTGTAAGAGTTTCCCTAATCTCCAATCCGGAATCTTTTTCCATTTTTCGTTGGAGCTCATAAATCATATCTTTCAGATCCTTCTGGCCCTCCTCTTCGTCATCAGAAATGACCTCGGGGGTAGGGTCCTTCCGGGTCCTCTTGCCTTTTGTCTTAGCTAGGAGCCTCTCCTCTTCCAGCTGCATCCTTTTCTGGATCTTTAGCTCAAGCTTTGCCTCTTCTTCTCTTCTTATTTGTTCCCTCATTTCTTCCAGTTTTTTCTTCTTGGTAGCTTCTGTCTCCTTCTTAGTAGGCTCTTTTTATTCTTTTTTTCCTTAGCTCCAATTCGGTCGAAGACAGATCTCCCAGATTGTTGAGAGTCCCCAAACTCTTCTTGATCATCCTCTTGCTCATATTCTACCTGAGCCCGGGCTTGTTCATCTCTGTAGAGCCTGATTGCTTCAGCAAGTTCATGGCTTGTTAAGTTAGCCATATGCTCCTCTACAACTGGAACATTGGTGTACTTGTACTGATTGAGCTCTATGACATTTCTGGCATCCCTGACCGGGGTATGCTGCGTCAGTGGTTGCTCCTGGAGGGTCTCCATGTCTCCTCCACGTTCTTGAGCTTGAGAGGGGTCATGTTCCTGAATATGGGTACTGGCGGAGGGCCTACAACGGTACTTTTTCCTGGTCTTGCCATTACCACAATTGTACAAACAACTGACCAAGATTTGATGCTAAAAATGTGGATCTAAAGTTGCTTTTTTTTGAAGATTACAAAAAATTCCTAGAATAATAGCAAACAAACTTTCTGGGCTTTGCTAACAGTACTACTAAACAAGAACAACAAGCTCTAGAACAGAAAGAAAATATGCAAGCTAAAGCAGTTCTGGGTTTTAAAACTATCAAGACTATCAAACCCCAGGCTTCAAGACTATCAAGTTTATCAAACACTAAACAATCAAAATTAACAAAGGAGGGCGGGCTCACATAAACATGGCCTAAAGTAATGAGCTCACACAAATGTGGCTAAAATGAACATTCATATTTAAGAAAGGGTATGGTTGCTTCTGTTCTTACAGGTTTAAGATGTGAACTCTCTTATGAGTTTGTTGATGAAGGTGAATCCAGGGGCACCGATACCCAAGGATGGAGGCCCCTCCTTCTAGCGCCAAATGATAACTCCGGTGAGCGAGCGACTCCATTCGACGCCGTTTCTGGACCTTCTGTGCGTGAATGAGGTGTAGCTGCTGGTTGGGCGCCTACAAAACAACACCGGAAGGGGGGTTTGGCCCCCACGGCGCCTCCGGCGTAAGAATAAGTAGCTGGGTGGGGAAGATGAAGATAGAGAGGACTTAGGTAGTTGTGTTTGTAGGCTGAGTCTATGAGAGTGTGTATAATGAAAGTGTTTTTCTAACCCCTAAACCCTTCATCTTTGGGGGTATATATAGCCCAAAGGTAGGGTTTAGGGGATGATACCTCTAGATCAGGGCCGTTGGTTGCTGGAGGCAGAGAACGTCTGGCTTGGGTGAATTGCATACACGTGTCCAGGTGAGGACCACCTTCATGGTATCCTAACGGTACTCTGAAACACGCCGTGTTTATCTGATATGTTGGTTGTTGATAGTTGTCACCGTCACGTGCCCACGTACCCTTCCTTGGCGGGTTGTGGAGTGTGCATATGCTTGTTGGGACCCCCCTTAGGATGATCCTGGTTCTGGACTGGATCCAGGTAGGCAGGTGATCCAGGTCATGGGTTGGACCCTGGTTAGGATCCTGGCTGGGAGATGATCCAGGTCCTCGGTTGGATCCTGGGTAGGAGATGATCCAGGTCCTGGGTTGGATCCTGGCTGGGAGATGATCCAGGTCCTGGTTTGGATCCTTACTGGGAGATGATCCAGGTCCTGGGTTGGATCCTTGCTGGGAGGTGATCCAGGTCTTGGTTTCGCCCTGAGCCTGGGTCTCTCCACTTGACTACTCTGAGTGAGGGGAGTCTTGGTCCACCAGCTGAGCCTGTCTCACCCTAGATCTGGTTGGGCCCTAGTCAGGTTGCTTATACCCTATCATACAAAGTAAGTTATTTTGCGATTTTTGTGATAATTATATATGCATATCTCTTTTTCAATGGTCCCACAAGATATTAAGAATAGTATTGTTGCTGGTGATAAGGCTCCTGTGCTTGATGTTACTCAGTTTAGGTATTTTAAGGTCCTTGGTAAGGGGTCTGTATGGCAATCAATTTTCGTTAAGATTTAAGGTTCTTGAGTGTAGATTATGATTGAACTTGTTTCAAAGATTGCTGAGAAGAAGATTAAGGAGGTTGGTGGTGCTGTTGTGCTTACGACTTAGGTTTGATTTGTGTTTTTCATTGATTAAGAGGATTAAGTGTTTTGTAAATTTGTCGTGGTACTTTTACCTTTACTCGTTGCGTTGTTACCTTTATTCGTTGCGGTTGTATTCATGTTGTATTGGTGGTTTTTTGTAATTATGTCGATGTGAGTCAAGGCGCCATGTTACTTCTGTTTATCCTCTCCTCTACGAAGACGGGGTATTAACTCTGTTCATCTGAGCATTGAGTTGGAAAGGAGTTTTACACCTTGAGTTGAATTTATTGAGGCTCAAATTGAGGATTCTTTTTCAACTCAGTGTTCAACTGAGTGGCAATGTACAGACATATCTTGTGTTTACTTTGATCATGTCTCCTTTATGTCAAATTATGCGAAGAACTTAAATATGTGAGAAGATATTAATTTCATCACAGGAACACACGCACCCACATCCACGCACACACTATTTCACACAGATGTAATAATGTATTTATATGTGTGTATCATATGCATCCCTTCAATTAGTATATAGAACATTTAGTATTGAACGTTTAAAATTTCTAAGTCGTTAATTTTTTTAGGATAATTTCATCTGTTTGTTTCCTTTCTTTCCAAGAGGGCTGAATATCTAAAAAATCTCCTTGATTAAACACCCAAATGAAGCCTGAAGGCAATATTAAAACTGAGAACTTGGTTTGTATTTCACTAACCGAAGCTGCAACATGGTAGAAGTGGTAATTACTACTTGTAGTTGAGAAGACTTTTTGTCTTTAGGTTTAAATGAAGTTACTGACAGTTTCATGTTTTTTGCAATTCCTATTTGTAACTGGGACCTAGGTTTCCTAATAATAGTTGTTAAAGATACTAATGAACCTTAAGGTTTCTTAGTTGTAGACTTTCTCATGGTAGTCATTCTCACTTTTAGCTCATTGTTGCTAGTTTGGTGCACCTAGATTAGCGCCTAAGCTAACAGATGGGTCTCACTTACCAGCCAACAATTTCTTCCAAGTTAAGTGCTTGATCATTATATTATAATTATATTCAAAGTTGTTATACATGTGGAAGAGTATGACCTTGATTGTGCGCCTCTTTAGAAATTGCATATAATGAAAATATGTAAATCTTTCTTTACCAATATGCCTCTTAAGTTTGGTCGTCGTCCTGATTGAGTTGTATGAATATATTTTATTGGTTATAAGCTGATCTTTGTTGGTGATTTGCAGATAGAGTCTCTGTCTCTTACCTTTCGCGGACATGATCTCATTGTCAATTCTGAGCTGAAGCTTAATTATGGCAGGTTTGTGTTTTCCCCTATTATTATGTAACTCTTAATTACTGTGGCTATATGCAACCCATATCTGCACACTCATACATCTTATACTTCTTAGGCGGTATGGCTTGCTTGGATTGAATGGCTGTGGAAAATCTACTCTCCTTACTTCCATTAGGCGTCGAGAGATTCCAATATCAGAACACATTGGTATCTTTCATCTTACAAGGGATATTGAAGCTTCTGATATGTCTTCACTAGAGGTTATGAAAAATTGCGGTTGCTTGTATCATTATATTTATTCTCGAGAATAATTCGGAATGTTGAGAATCGCAGGGATATTATTCGAGTATATTCTACTGCCTATGTAATGTGTTGCCTTTATGTAAAAATTCTTATCTAAAATGATTAGTATAGGAATTTCATTTTAACTTTACAATGTTGTGTATTTGACATTTTTTGTTTTTGATATCGTCATTGTTGTATATTCGAATGCTTTATAAGTTTGATAATGATAATTGAAGTTTTGGTTTTTTATATGTGATTGATTCTGCTTGTTTTTATTTTTGATATTTTTGGTGCATATATATGTGTATATATAATAATTAAATATGTAATCACAGACATCGGTTACTCACTGATGTGTTAGTACATTTAATACATCGTTTCCATCTACAGAAGCGTTGTTGCATATGTTAACTGACATCGTTTCTTATTTTTTTACATCGGTTACCAAACGATGTCCGAGTATGTGTTTAACACATCGATTACTAACTGATATCTTAGTATGCGTAATACATCGGTTTTAAGTAACTGATCTTCCTCTAGAGCCATTAGGACACTTTATTTTCATGGGTCTCCACTCGTCCTTCGTTGAATCGGGTATAATCAATTAATTACAAGTTCGGTTTCGAAGACTACAAATCATGTATTGTGTTATCGTTAATTTCAATTATATCGTTTGTGCTTGGGCAAGTCAATATGCTGGAATTTCTACTGACAACCCTAAAAATAAGTAGTATGATAATTTAATTTTATATTATGTAATTATTTTTCTTGAGTCTGTAAAAATGTTAAGTAGATTAGACTTGAGGAATTTTCTTTGAACAGATATTAAGCTAAGGAATAAACTCTAGAGGAAGATCAAGTACTGATTATGCCTCGGAGAAAAGTATAGCAGTTTGGATTTGAATAATGTTGTTTTAGGAAAAATATTTTAAGTCAGATTTCGACAAGTCGCATATCAAGGAATATCAAGAAGTATGTCGAGAAGTATAAAATAACTTTTAGGGAAGTCCCAAAAGATATTGATAAGTCAATATGCATGTAGAGATCTCAAATATTGACAAGTCAAAAGGTCCATGTAGCGAACTTAAGATATCAACAAGTCATTTTTTATGTAGAGATCTAGAGATGTCGATAAGACAAATCTTCATGTAGAAAAGTAGAGATATTGACAAGTCTAAAGTCTATATAGAGAACTGGAGATGTCGACAAGTCACTGTACTTGATGAGAACTGGAGATTTGAACAAATCAAAGACACATGTAGAGAACTCAAATATCGATAAGTCATTTTACTTATTAATTTGTGACATCTCTATAGAACAAAAAGAGATCTCGATAAAGAACTTCATAATTCAGAATGCAGACAAGTTAAAGATTCAAGATTATCAGTCAACACACAATTCTATCAGTGAATTGGAAAGACTATAAAAGCAGCTTGAAGAATTCAAGATCAAGGGCCAAGATTCACTGCACAAAGGAGGGTCACAGACGTATTAGATTCCGTACAGATTTGCTAACACTAGAAATGGAAAATATACAAAGTAGCCTTGGAAACTGTGTTAGTCCATTTTAGTTCAAGTTTTGTAATCATGTGCATATTGATCTATAAAGCATGTCACGGTCCTCTATATAGAGGAAACAAACATATCTAGAAAAAATCTTGAATTCTCTCTCAAGAATTATAGATGGGTACTTAATTTTTAAGAACACATATTTGTAGTAAAACAAATTTAATTTTACTAAATCAAGTGAGTTTTTGATATTTTCTTGTGTGTTTTGCATTAGCATTTTATCTCTACATATTCATACAAACTGTTTTGTTCCATAAGCCATTAAGATTATCCAAATCCAAGAAAACACATATACTTCCCCCGTGTTGTATTTCATACCTAACATTAGGTGTTACGAACAATCATATATTTTTAAATAATAGCTTAATTTATGTATATCACATGTATATAAATATGTGTCTGAATTAGTAGCTTAATTTTTGGTGGGTTTGCTGCTAGATGGTTCCTATAAATTTGTAAAATCTTGAGTAGATGCGCTATAAATAATTTAAAAAACTACCTTTGTACTACATGTTGGATAAGTTTTTTTATTATATTAATTAAGTAGTGCAAATACATTTTTTCAAAATATTATTAAATTAGAGATACAATATTTGTTTCTATATTTACATATACAAAAAAGAACCTTTAAATTAATTGCTACAACAAGAACTTTGAATTATATATAGAAAATATGATATGTAGCTATTTAGATGTATTTTATAGAACTTACAAAATAATTTGACTAATTATTAAATATTATTGTATTTGAAGACGATTGATAATCCATTATGTATTGATGGTCTTTTGAGACATCATCAAACATTAATATCTATCATTCTGAAATAACTTCAATGATTTAGAAAACTTGATTTTTTGAGGAATAAGATTTTAAATTTATTCTTTGTACTTGAATTATCTGACTTGGTACTTATCCTGATTAACTATGTTAGAATTGTTCAGTTCAAGTAACTTTTTTCTTGCATGTTTTATTAATGACGGTAGGAATTATGTATGTTGTAGATAAAAGACTTACTTACATAACATGGCACTCTAACTGATAAAGATAGGTTGCAGGGAATTTTTAGAATATATATAGTATTAAAATATTTTTTAATATCGAGATTTGTGAAGATAACTTGTAGGATGGGTTACGATATTCTTTAAATTTATATAAAAGCTTTAAACTTTAGTTAACAAATTATAACCTAAAAAATACATTGATTTGCAGTTAGTTTTGATGGATCATAAATGGGTAAATGTAGACCAGTTATCATAAGAATATAAAAATGTGTGAAATAATTTTGTAAATATGTAGTTAAACATGTTAATTAATGATACCGAGTTCATCGTGTGTCCTTGTCAAAAATGTTTGAATGTTGTAGAATTTGATGGTCTGGACAAGTTGCAGGAACACTTAGTGTTTGAAGGAAACGATAAACCTTATACATGTTGGACCTATCATGGTGCAAAAAAAGGAGAACGTAGATCAAGTAATTTGAATTCAAACCATCACGTTAGAGATAGAGTGGATACCAAGGTGTTTGGAGACACTAAGGGCAGTAATGTTAGTGATAAAAATGAAATACCCAATGATTTTAATGAGGAAGAGCAACGTGATCATCCTGATATGCATGAAAAGTTAAAGGATAATGCCACTTTACCATTGTGGCCGGGTTGCACCAAGTTTTCCAAATTATCGGCTGTATTGACTTTGCATAATTTAAAAGTTGGACATCAAGTTTCTGGCGTGTTCTTCACACAAATGCTTATAGCTGTTAGTGAACTTTTACCCGATGGTAATATCCTCCCTCGTAGAACGTACGAGGCTAAACAAATGCTCATATCCATTGGATTAGTACATTGAAAGAATCATGCATACCCTGATGATTTTATTCTATATAGAAGGAGTATGTAGAGTGTGACGAATGTCCCAAGTGCTCATTAAAACGTTACAAAATTGGAAATTCTCCAACCAAGGTTATGTGGTACTTTCCATTATTACCCAAGTTTAGGCGATTATATGTTAGTGTAGAAGATGCTAAAAATTTAACATGACATTATGATGCTCGAATTAATGATGGGTTGTTGAGAAACCCTTCTGATTTACCTCAGTGGAAGACAGTTGATGATACACATAAGGATTTCGGGAAAGAACCAAGAAAATCTTTTCCTAGCACTTTCAATATATGTAATGAACCCGCACCATCTTCAAAAAAGTTCTTATAGTACATGGCATGTATTTTTCATGATATATAATTTGGCACCATGGCTTTGTATGAAGCGCATGATAATGTCTACTTTGATATATGGTCCAATACAATCTGGGAATGACATTGATGTCTATTTTGCACCTTTAATCGAGGACTTAAACTACTATTAAAAGGGGGCATTGAAGTATATGATGGACGTAGAAAAAAATAATTTCAATTAAAGGCCATGTTTATTCGGAACAATAAGTGATTTTCCTGCTTATGCAAATCTTTCCGGATATAGTGGAAAAAGGCTATTATGCATGTCCTATATGCAGTGACGAGACTGATCATATTAGACTTAAAAATTACGTGAGATATGTTTAAATGGGGCATAGGCGGTGGTTGGCACCAAACCATCGGTACAGAAATATGCCTTTAATATTCAACGGGGAAGTTGAAGAACAACATGCTCCTCCTATACCATCAGGTGATGACGAGTTTAAAAAGGTGGAAAATTTAAACATACAGTTTGGTAAGGAGTTTGCAAAGGATGTTCCAACTCGGGGTTGGAAGAAGCATTCGATCTTCTTTAAATTGAGTTATTGGAAGGACATTTAAGTTGGACATTTCATCGACCTCATGCATGTGCAGAAAAATGTTTTTGACAGCCTAGTTGGTACTTTGTTAAGTGTCAAGGGTAAAACTAAAGATGGTCTAAATGCATGGATGGATATGATGGAGATGGGGATAAAAAATGGACTAGGCCCTGTGGAGAAGCCAAGAAAAAAACCCTATTTACCTCCTGCCACTCATACTCTATCTAGAGATGAGAAGAGAGTGTTACTGCAAATACTTTATTCTATCAAGGTGCTAGAAGGATACTCATCAAACATCAAGAGTCTTATTTTTTCAATTGACTTCAATTAAAGGGTTTGAAATCACATGATTTTCATGTCATAATGGAGAATTTTTTCCAATTTCTATATGTTCTCTCTTACCTGAAAAGGTGTGAATAACTATCAAAAAATTGTGATGGTAATTTAAATCTATGAGTAACAAAGTCATTGATCCAAGAAGGATATTGTATCTATAGCGACAAATTATTGAGATACTTTGTGAGGTTGAGATGTATTTTCCAACATCCTTCTTTGACATCATGGTTCATCTAACCTTGCACCTAATTTATGAGACTAGGATGTATGGTCCTGCTCGTATGAGATGGATGTATCCGGTCGAACGATATTTAAAATTTTGAAAGAATATGTGATAAATAGGTCTGGACCAGAGGGTTGCATAGCAGAATGTTATTTATTCAAAGAAGCAAGAGAGTTTTGGTCAGAATTTATTCCAAACGTAAAGGCAACTGGTCTTCCAAGTGATCGTCACAGTGGTAGGATTGATAGTGAAGTTGTAATTCACTACACCATAAATGGCCTACAGCAACACCAAGAAAATGTTACAACAGGCCCAAAAAAGTGTTACCACAGCCAGAAAAAGGCCTAAGGTAACATAAAAATTAAGTTGCTTTTTTTCGAGTTACCTTTGGCCCCTAAGGTAACATTACTTTTGCCCTCGTGTAACATTCACTTTTGTGCTACAATAGCCGTCAAAGGTAACATTAATCTATGTCTATAGTATCACAATATGTATGTTACCTTTGAACTCAGAATTTTCAAAAAAAATGGGGCCCACCAGTGGGGCCCACAGTGGTGACGTGGCATGTAGGTTCCGCAGTGGTGATGTGGCATGTGGGTCCCACAATGCTAGCATCAAATTGGTACCTGGGGTAACACTTTGAACAACCTACTCTAATACTTTATGAAGCTACTATAACAATTTACCAGGAAGAAAAATGAAAAACTAATATTATAAAGTGTAAAATCGACTACAAAATTTGAAAATATATTACATTAATCTAATACATTCCAAATTTCATAACCTCAACTACATCCATAACCAGTTTACAATCTACATAAATCACAATAAATTTAACCAATACAACTAACTAATCTACATCCCAAAACATAATCCAGTTCCTGCTAGTAGCTGCCAAGAACTTGACACATATGCATTCATCAACAAATATATAGTTGTTACAGCTGAAATGAGAAAGAAACAAAGGTTAGGTCATAAAATACCCTATATATATACCCCATGCAAAAGTATTGTACTTCTATATTCTATAACAACTACTATTTTACATACATGATGCATATATACATACAACAATGCCTGCAAACTCAATGATGCCAATGTATCTCTCCATCTAGCTACCATTTTTTGCTGTATCAACATGAACAACAGGCACACTCAGAATTTTATGTTTGACCATTAACTGGACAGCTTCAACAACACTAGTGCCATAATTGATCAGGTTTAAGGTTGCTATATATAAGTATACATTAAATAATGCATACTATGCATATTAAATTTGAGGCCAAACTTCTGGACTTAACTGCTTCAAATAGAAATAAAATTAGGATTTCGGCTAAAGATTGTAGTAATAGTCTCTATGTTGTAAAGTAAACAAACCATACAATAATAGTGATACAGTACACTGTGTGATATTTACAGACATATCTGCGCTAGATTACACAAGGCAATGCATACCTGTTCACCCTTTAAGCATGCAAGGGCATCCAGGTGGTTCCGCATCGAAGGGGAAACTCTTGATATATCTTAATCTCCCTTTATTCTTTTCTTTTTTTGCTCGTTACCTTCTGCAGTGGAACTAGACCCAAAAAACTTTATACAATCAAAACTCTTTAATAATATGCACCAGAAACATAATCAGCCTCACATGATATATCTTTAATTAAAATAAGTACTTAAGCAAGAAATTTAAGAAGAATAGAAGGGTTTAACATTTCATGTTCTTTACAGTATATGTTTACGAGTAACTAGGACAGACAACAGTTTATAAAAGAAAATAGATATAAGTAGATTTTTTTTTAAAAAAAAGGAATATGCTGATCACAAACATCTTACCACCAAACCAAGCAACCATCCTCATATATACACATATATTATTAGTCTACAAGACAACATCCAATTAATTACATTCTATAACTTATATAACCCATCTACTCTTCTTCGTTGTTGCCCTCGAGGTTCAGAGGGTAGCAGAGTATCCATCAGATAGCCTTGTTGAAATAATAACAAAAATGAATTATTCTCTATTTGTTATATCTATAGATTAATTAAACCTGCATCTGCTATCTCGTAAGATTCATAACATACACATTCTACCAACTCTAAGTTTACATCACCTTTCAGTTATTAAATTTTTTTAATAGAGCTGGACAAAATCAGGCTAATGGACAATTACAGTTTCAATATATGGTCTATCAAATTAATCAGAGCATCTCCCATGGTCGGCACCCTTCAGGATCCCAACTTTGGTGGAAAACAATCAAATACAATAATATTTCATTGCAAAAGAAAACTTGTAACTTACAATCCACAGAAGTTACGTGTGAAGTTGAGCTTGGAATCTCTTCATGTTGTGTATGCACAACTGCAAGCCTGTCACCGGGAATTAACGCATAGTTCCCTATATGACTGTTGTACTCATTAATTCGTGGTGCAGAGTCGCCGACCATGTAAGTATGGCGACAATCATAGTAGGATATAATCAGATTGTATATAATCAGAGTTAAGAAGTTTAAGTAATATTCATTAATCATGGAAGAAGTATTAACTACACATATATAGCTGAAGAAAGGGTTGGATCACAACAAATTTAATCCTTAGATATTAATACTATGAACTCTATTTCTGGAGAAATTACCAACACTTTAGGAAATAACTAGAAATTTGTAGCTCTAAATATGCAGAATGAACTCATGTATGCAGTGTCCTTCTCCTTGAATTTCTCAGTAAGTCCCTGCAAGAGATACTGATTCATCAGACACATGCCAATATCTTAGTCCAATATTTACGGACAATATAATGTCAATCTTAGTTTTCACACTCCAAGTCGCAACAGGTGTTATACCAAAAATATATTAGTCAAAGTCTGGAGTCTACATGTAATTCAATAATTCCCTACGAACTCAACAATTACTGTCTATAGCTAACTAACCACAATATACACAGTGCGGAATTTTTTTTTCAGAAAACCATAATGTTTAAAAAGAAGCTATACCTTCACAGTGAGGCAGCACCTGTAATCAAAACAACCAAAAAACAAAAGAGGAAACAAAATAAAATGTTAGAAAGTTAGATTTAGTTCGAAGAAACTCTAACTTTTATAAAAGTAGAGCAAGAACTGGTGATATCGATTCATACTCGATGAAGTTGTCATATTCAATAGCCTTGTTCCTTCCACCAGTCTTGTCAAACTTGGACACCAGCAAGTCCAGAGGTGACACCAAAAATCCAAGGCTCACCAGCGCCTCTCTCAGCTCAGAAGCATCAATTTTACCACTAATATCCCCATCATTCTTCTCAAAGATCTCCTAAACATATGAATACAAGTCACATCCATTACATTCACCAAATCACATATCTAGTATACCTAAATCCAACAATTCTAGTACAAATATTAAACACTCACCCTCCATATCTGGAGACTGTAATACACAGATGTGAACTCCTTAGGCCCTGTTTTCATCAATTACGTAAATTTAGCACACAACTCAAATCAAATAAAATAAAAAAGTACTTCAATTCAGGCATTCAACTGTCTAAATTCACTCCTCTAATATAATCGTATATAGGGATACATAATAGGAATTCATAAGAAGATCATAAGAAACTAAACAAAAGAACAAATAATACTTACTCCTAATGCAAAAGACGAGAGTGGTGAACTTCTGAAGGTGACAGTTCCATCAAGATGGTGGTCAGAATATAGATCTGACCAGAACATAAAATATGAAGACATCGTTTCAATAAATATAGTGTGGACGGTAGACATGCCAGTGCACAAACATTCCATGAATATATTATGATAAGAAAATCAAAAAACATACAATAACAACAACAACAAAATCAGAGAGAGGGAGAAAGAGGTAATATATACATATACACAAAATGAGAGAGAGATTTAGTACCCCAATTCCAATTCCAATTAAAAACCCCCAATTCCAATTCCAATTAAAAGGAGAACCGCATGATTTAAACCCTAATTCCAATTAAAACCCCTTATTCCAATTAAAAACCCTAGCTCGAATTAAGCTAATCTAGTTCAATTGAAAGCTGAGAGAGAGAGAGAGAGAGAGAGAGAGAGAGAGAGAGCGACTGAAAGATGGGCTGAGAGAGGTTTTTTGTGATTGAAAATTTGAACTTTGTCTGAATACCCGGGTTTTCCAAAATACTGCCGCTTCTACGAAAACTTTGAAAGCCTGCCTGCTTGAGCCCAACGAGAGTCCAAAAAACTGCCCTTATTTTCACTTATTAGTTTTTAATAAACTTTAATGTTTAAATAGTGTTCAAATTTTTTATTAATAAAAAATTATCAGTTACTAATTAGTAAAGTTTACATAATTAATAATAATAAAAATATTTTATCAATCTTTGCTAATATTAATATTATTGCTTAATTATATTATCAAGAATGATTAATTTTCAAGTCAAATAATTATATATATTTAGTTATTTGTAAAATATTACTTTTTTATCCATTAACACCCTATTGTAACATAAGTTTCCACATGTTATCATATGTAACCCTTTGAAGCTATAGTAACATGTTACAAAAGCTATGGTAATATCAAAAATACTACGTTGCGGTAGGTTAAGATGAGCATACCTAATGTAACATAATTTTGTAACACCCATGATTAAACCATTGCGATAGGCCATCTATGGTGTAGTGATTGGTGGTCAACAATTTGAGATCGATCGGACACAATGGCATTGTGCGCACCTTTATGTTAACACAACACCATTGATGTTGTTCCTTTTGTAGACTTGCATAAGCAAACAATCAGGGAAGAACATCCAAAAAGAGGTGCTAACCGGATATAAGTGGAACACAATCGCACATTTGTTGATTGGTTCAAAACTTATGTTGCAAATAAGTTAATTGAAAATAACGAATCAATACCATATCGAGTTAAATGGTTATCAAGATGTCCTGATTTATTTTTGTATTCTTTTAAATGTTATCTTATGAATGGGTACACCTTTAACACAAGGGAACATGATGCAAGGAGCATAATGCAGAATAGTGGAGTTTCAATTACTGATACGACACTACACCAATCATCAAGTAATAAAAAAGAACTAGTTTTAGATGAGACCGCATACTTTGGAAGGATTAAAAATATTTGGGAGCTCGATTATGTTTGATTTAGAGTACCGGTGTTTGATTGTGATTGGGTTAACAATGTCGGAGGCGTACAAGTTGAAGCCTCTGGGTTTATACGGGTAATCTTACAAATATTAGGTACAAAGATGATTCGCTCATAATGGCAACACAAGCTCATATGTTACTGATCCGGTTCATAAGAAGTGGTCCATTGTTGTATTTTCAAACAAACTCAACACTTATCAAGTCAGTGATAGTGTAGATATAGAACTTGATAATATTGATGATCCTTTTGTTGGAATGAATTTTCATGCCAATATGGACATAGGTGATGATTATAAATGTTTTTACTCCGGAAATGATCATGATGAGGGTGAATATGTGAATCCTGAATTTTACAATTTGCATAGGCACAAAACATCAAAGGCGAACAAAAAATGCAAAAGAAAAATTAAATCTAAGAAATGTATATATGCTTTCTTATTATACAAGCTAGTCTCATAAATTGGTCTTATATTATTTATTCTGTTTATTTTAAATTATGTACTTTTATTATCTGGTACTATAAAACTGCCTAATTTGATTATGCTTTTGTTTAATACTATATAACAATTTTGTGTTGACTAGAGCAAACTAATATCTTAAATTTAGTAAGTGTTTATTTTTCTGTAAACCTGTGCAGTGGTCTTCTATTAATTGTTGTGTTTTCTTTGTTTAGGATTGTGATTAGTATAAGTGTACTATAAAATATTCATATTAGATTATGCTTCTTTTTAATATAAGAATTTTGTATTGACTAGAGGAAACTAGTAAATTCAATTAAGTATCAACAACTGTATTTATTTTTGTTTATAAACCTGTGTACAGATCTTGTATTAAATTTGTATTTCTTTGTTTATTCTTTGTTCATGATTATGACTATTGAATCCTCTAGTGCAAGTGGTGCTGGTGGAACGAGGGATGCTTGTGCCACCCAAGTGGGAAGAGGTTGTGCAATAGGTAATTAAAAATATATAATTATTGACACTATGTAGGAGATTTTTATTTACTTGTACTAGTTATCTCTAATGTGTTTTAGGTTAATTGGAATGAAATGGGACAACCAATTGGTAAAGCGTCAATGATATTAGTACATTTTGTCGATTGTTATGCAAGAAGGAATATCCCAATTACATGCGATATTTGGCGCAAAATGGAACCGAAGACTGTAAAATAGAATTTATGAGATGAAGTTAAGGTACAATATGTTCTTCTCCAATGTTATTTTTGGTTAAAATTAGAGCAAGGTCAGGAGAAAAGTTAAATGGTTAAAATTTTAGCTTTCTTGGCTTTGTATATTTCATCGCTTTTTAGTATATAAAGACCAGTAGAACACTCCATCACATTTCGCCATTTTATTGTAAAATCCTAAAATAAATCAACCCCTTTGTTTTGCTTATTTTTCCTAAAACACGGTAAAAGTGGCCTTCTACATATTTTTAAGCTTTCTACAAATTTTATATTTTACAAAAAGGAAAATGTGGCTTTTATTTTGTATTGATCAAGCACTTTAAACATGTCTATCGTACAAGGTTAAATTCTCAACAGAGTGTTAAATTATTTAAATTCTCAATAGTCTCTGACACATATGTACAAGATGTGATTACCAAATAAGAATCTTTTAAGAAATATATTTCATAATTTTTTTTTGCATTTTTCAGATTTTCTAATTATTTGTATTTACATTCAATGACTTTTTACTTCTCCTGCCTTTAAATAGAAATTAGGCATGATTATAAGTGCAACATGTCTGTTAAATTATGAAGGCTTGACAACTACAAGATACAACATAAATATCCATATACGTCATTTGCATTTAAAATATTTTCATGTTTTAAAACATTGAATGATTTATTGTAAACAATTGTGTAGGAAACTTTTAGTGGGGTTGAAGATGAACATTGGAGAAAGATAATTGATCGTGCTGGTAACCTGTATTGACAATTTAGAACTAGATTGAGGAGTCTTGCTCGAGATAAAAATGGTAACTACTCTACTTTACCACCCAAGTTGTACCCACACCTATCGACAGTGACAGTGGGACCTTAGTGGAAACCGTTTATTGCAAATTCATTGAAAGAATAATTCAATGTATACTTTTTTCCCTTTCTTTAGTAGTTTGTTATTTAAAAAAAATTACTTTTTTTGCATATTATATTTCACTAACCATTTAATTATAGGAACAAAGTGAAAAAATAAAGAAAAAGATTTGGGAATGGAGGCAGGATATAAGAAGGCATGTGTTGGCTACGCGCATATTAGAGAAAAAATTGTAAGTTAAACAAGCAAGTAACTTAGTCTGGTTGCTTTACAATTCTTTTCGAATTGTTGCCACAACAGGATTCCATAAATTGATGTACTATTATTTTTATGTAGTACTAATTTTCCGCAAGTTGACTTTGCTTGAACATCTTTTCCTGATGGTAACCCCCTTTCGGTCGGTCATCAAAAGTTTTGTTCCTGGATCCTCCATTCTGATTCATTCTCATTGTCTGGAGAACATCTGTTTCCTTTATGAACCTGGCTGCCATAGAGTAGGAAGCGGCTAGGCTTTGTGGCTCTTTGTTTATCAGCTCTACAATGTACCTCTCATTGTGTTCTGGATCCAGGTTCCACCGAATTATGCTTAGAGCCTCCCTCTCATCAAGATTCGAGACTTTGTTGATGGCTTCCTGGAATCTATGTATATAAGTTGAGAGTGCTTCGTTGTCGTATTGGCGGATTGTTTCCAGCTGACATATATGTATTTCGTGTTTCTTATTGGCTCTGAATCTTGTAAGGAAGGCCCCCTGAACTCTTTCCAGGAGTGGATGCTTCATGATGGGATCCTGCTGAACCATCTTTAAGGCCCCCCTTTGAGGGTCGAGACGAAGAACCTGGACTTTGTTAAATCGTTATAGTAATATATTTGGGTGATTTGTTTAAAGTAATTGAGGTTCTCTTCCGGATCCCCCAATCCATCAAAAGAGTCAAAGTTGTAATGTTTGAGATTTTTCTGTCGATGGATGGCTTCTAAGGAGTGACTGAATGGTGTAAGAGTTTCCCTAATCTCCAATCCGGAATCTTTTTCCATTTTTCGTTGGAGCTCATAAATCATATCTTTCAGATCCTTCTGGCCCTCCTCTTCGTCATCAGAAATGACCTCGGGGGTAGGGTCCTTCCGGGTCCTCTTGCCTTTTGTCTTAGCTAGGAGCCTCTCCTCTTCCAGCTGCATCCTTTTCTGGATCTTTAGCTCAAGCTTTGCCTCTTCTTCTCTTCTTATTTGTTCCCTCATTTCTTCCAGTTTTTTCTTCTTGGTAGCTTCTGTCTCCTTCTTAGTAGGCTCTTTTTATTCTTTTTTTCCTTAGCTCCAATTCGGTCGAAGACAGATCTCCCAGATTGTTGAGAGTCCCCAAACTCTTCTTGATCATCCTCTTGCTCATATTCTACCTGAGCCCGGGCTTGTTCATCTCTGTAGAGCCTGATTGCTTCAGCAAGTTCATGGCTTGTTAAGTTAGCCATATGCTCCTCTACAACTGGAACATTGGTGTACTTGTACTGATTGAGCTCTATGACATTTCTGGCATCCCTGACCGGGGTATGCTGCGTCAGTGGTTGCTCCTGGAGGGTCTCCATGTCTCCTCCATGTTCTTGAGCTTGAGAGGGGTCATGTTCCTGAATATGGGTACTGGCGGAGGGCCTACAACGGTACTTTTTCCTGGTCTTGCCATTACCACAATTGTACAAACAACTGACCAAGATTTGATGCTAAAAATGTGGATCTAAAGTTGCTTTTTTTTGAAGATTACAAAAAATTCCTAGAATAATAGCAAACAAACTTTCTGGGCTTTGCTAACAGTACTACTAAACAAGAACAACAAGCTCTAGAACAGAAAGAAAATATGCAAGCTAAAGCAGTTCTGGGTTTTAAAACTATCAAGACTATCAAACCCCAGGCTTCAAGACTATCAAGTTTATCAAACACTAAACAATCAAAATTAACAAAGGAGGGCGGGCTCACATAAACATGGCCTAAAGTAATGAGCTCACACAAATGTGGCTAAAATGAACATTCATATTTAAGAAAGGGTATGGTTGCTTCTGTTCTTACAGGTTTAAGATGTGAACTCTCTTATGAGTTTGTTGATGAAGGTGAATCCAGGGGCACCGATACCCAAGGATGGAGGCCCCTCCTTCTAGCGCCAAATGATAACTCCGGTGAGCGAGCGACTCCATTCGACGCCGTTTCTGGACCTTCTGTGCGTGAATGAGGTGTAGCTGCTGGTTGGGCGCCTACAAAACAACACTGGAAGGGGGGTTTGGCCCCCACGGCGCCTCCGGCGTAAGAATAAGTAGCTGGGTGGGGAAGATGAAGATAGAGAGGACTTAGGTAGTTGTGTTTGTAGGCTGAGTCTATGAGAGTGTGTATAATGAAAGTGTTTTTCTAACCCCTAAACCCTTCATCTTTGGGGGTATATATAGCCCAAAGGTAGGGTTTAGGGGATGATACCTCTAGATCAGGGTCGTTGGTTGCTGGAGGCAGAGAACGTCTGGCTTGGGTGAATTGCATACACGTGTCCAGGTGAGGACCACCTTCATGGTATCCTAACGGTACTCTGAAACATGCCGTGTTTATATGATATGTTGGTTGTTGATAGTTGTCACCGTCACGTGCCCACGTACCCTTCCTTGGCGGGTTGTGGAGTGTGCATATGCTTGTTGGGACCCCCCTTAGGATGATCCTGGTTCTGGACTGGATCCAGGTAGGCAGGTGATCCAGGTCATGGGTTGGACCCTGGTTAGGATCCTGGCTGGGAGATGATCCAGGTCCTCGGTTGGATCCTGGGTAGGAGATGATCCAGGTCCTGGGTTGGATCCTGGCTGGGAGATGATCCAGGTCCTGGTTTGGATCCTTACTGGGAGATGATCCAGGTCCTGGGTTGGATCCTTGCTGGGAGGTGATCCAGGTCTTGGTTTCGCCCTGAGCCTGGGTCTCTCCACTTGACTACTCTGAGTGAGGGGAGTCTTGGTCCACCAGCTGAGCCTGTCTCACCCTAGATCTGGTTGGGCCCTAGTCAGGTTGCTTATACCCTATCATACAAAGTAAGTTATTTTGCGATTTTTGTGATAATTATATATGCATATCTCTTTTTCAATGGTCCCACAAGATATTAAGAATAGTATTGTTGCTGGTGATAAGGCTCCTGTGCTTGATGTTACTCAGTTTAGGTATTTTAAGGTCCTTGGTAAGGGGTCTGTATGGCAATCAATTTTCGTTAAGATTTAAGGTTCTTGAGTGTAGATTATGATTGAACTTGTTTCAAAGATTGCTGAGAAGAAGATTAAGGAGGTTGGTGGTGCTGTTGTGCTTACGACTTAGGTTTGATTTGTGTTTTTCATTGATTAAGAGGATTAAGTGTTTTGTAAATTTGTCGTGGTACTTTTACCTTTACTCGTTGCGTTGTTACCTTTATTCGTTGCGGTTGTATTCATGTTGCATTGGTGGTTTTTTGTAATTGTGTCGATGTGAGTCAAGGCGCCATGTTACTTCTGTTTATCCTCTCCTCTACGAAGACGGGGTATTAACTCTGTTCATCTGAGCATTGAGTTGGAAAGGAGTTTTACACCTTGAGTTGAATTTATTGAGGCTCAAATTGAGGATTCTTTTTCAACTCAGTGTTCAACTGAGTGGCAATGTACAAACATATCTTGTGTTTACTTTGATCATGTCTCCTTTATGTCAAATTATGCGAAGAACTTAAATATGTGAGAAGATATTAATTTCATCACAGGAACACACGCACCCACATCCACGCACACACTATTTCACACAGATGTAATAATGTATTTATATGTGTGTATCATATGCATCCCTTCAATTAGTATATAGAACATTTAGTATTGAACGTTTAAAATTTCTAAGTCGTTAATTTTTTTAGGATAATTTCATCTGTTTGTTTCCTTTCTTTCCAAGAGGGCTGAATATCTAAAAAATCTCCTTGATTAAACACCCAAATGAAGCCTGAAGGCAATATTAAAACTGAGAACTTGGTTTGTATTTCACTAACCGAAGCTGCAACATGGTAGAAGTGGTAATTACTACTTGTAGTTGAGAAGACTTTTTGTCTTTAGGTTTAAATGAAGTAACTGACAGTTTCATGTTTTTTGCAATTCCTATTTGTAACTGGGACCTAGGTTTCCTAATAATAGTTGTTAAAGATACTAATGAACCTTAAGGTTTCTTAGTTGTAGACTTTCTCATGGTAGTCATTCTCACTTTTAGCTCATTGTTGCTAGTTTGGTGCACCTAGATTAGCGCCTAAGCTAACAGATGGGTCTCACTTACCAGCCAACAATTTCTTCCAAGTTAAGTGCTTGATCATTATATTATAATTATATTCAAAGTTGTTATACATGTGGAAGAGTATGACCTTGATTGTGCGCCTCTTTAGAAATTGCATATAATGAAAATATGTAAATCTTTCTTTACCAATATGCCTCTTAAGTTTGGTCGTCGTCCTGATTGAGTTGTATGAATATATTTTATTGGTTATAAGCTGATCTTTGTTGGTGATTTGCAGATAGAGTCTCTGTCTCTTACCTTTCGCGGACATGATCTCATTGTCAATTCTGAGCTGAAGCTTAATTATTGCAGGTTTGTGTTTTCCCCTATTATTATGTAACTCTTAATTACTGTGGCTATATGCAACCCATATCTGCACACTCATACATCTTATACTTCTTAGGCGGTATGGCTTGCTTGGATTGAATGGCTGTGGAAAATCTACTCTCCTTACTTCCATTAGGCGTCGAGAGATTCCAATATCAGAACACATTGGTATCTTTCATCTTACAAGGGATATTGAAGCTTCTGATATGTCTTCACTAGAGGTTATGAAAAATTGCGGTTGCTTGTATCATTATATTTATTCTCGAGAATAATTCGGAATGTTGAGAATCGCAGGGATATTATTCGAGTATATTCTACTGCCTATGTAATGTGTTGCCTTTATGTAAAAATTCTTATCTAAAATGATTAGTATAGGAATTTCATTTTAACTTTACAATGTTGTGTATTTGACATTTTTTGTTTTTGATATCGTCATTGTTGTATATTCGAATGCTTTATAAGTTTGATAATGATAATTGAAGTTTTGGTTTTTTATATGTGATTGATTCTGCTTGTTTTTATTTTTGATATTTTTGGTGCATATATATGTGTATATATAATAATTAAATATGTAATCACAGACATCGGTTACTCACTGATGTCTTAGTACATTTAATACATCGTTTCCATCTACAGAAGCGTTGTTGCATATGTTAACTGACATCGTTTCTTATTTTTTTACATCGGTTACCAAACGATGTCCGAGTATGTGTTTAACACATCGATTACTAACTGATATCTTAGTATGCGTAATACATCGGTTTTAAGTAATTGATCTTCCTCTAGAGCCATTAGGACACTTTATTTTCATGGGTCTCCACTCGTCCTTCGTTGAATCGGGTATAATCAATTAATTACAAGTTCGGTTTCGAAGACTACAAATCATGTATTGTGTTATCGTTAATTTCAATTATATCGTTTGTGCTTGGGCAAGTCAATATGCTGGAATTTCTACTGACAACCCTAAAAATAAGTAGTATGATAATTTAATTTTATAGTATGTAATTATTTTTCTTGAGTCTGTAAAAATGTTAAGTAGATTAGACTTGAGGATTTTTCTTTGAACAGATATTAAGCTAAGGAATAAACTCTAGAGGAAGATCAAGTACTGATTATGCCTCGGAGAAAAGTATAGCAGTTTGGATTTGAATAATGTTGTTTTAGGAAAAATATTTTAAGTCAGATTTCGACAAGTCGCATATCAAGGAATATCAAGAAGTATGTCGAGAAGTATAAAATAACTTTTAGGGAAGTCCCAAAAGATATTGATAAGTCAATATGCATGTAGAGATCTCAAATATTGACAAGTCAAAAGGTCCATGTAGCGAACTTAAGATATCAACAAGTCATTTTTTATGTAGAGATCTAGAGATGTCGATAAGACAAATCTTCATGTAGAGAAGTAGAGATATTGACAAGTCTAAAGTCTATATAGAGAACTGGAGATGTCGACAAGTCACTGTACTTGAAGAGAACTGGAGATTTGAACAAATCAAAGACACATGTAGAGAACTCAAATATCGATAAGTCATTTTACTTATTGATTTGTGACATCTCTATAGAACAAAAAGAGATCTCGATAAAGAACTTCATAATTCAGAATGCAGACAAGTTAAAGATTCAAGATTATCAGTCAACACACAATTCTATCAGTGAATTGGAAAGACTATAAAAGCAGCTTGAAGAATTCAAGATCAAGGGCCAAGATTCACTGCACAAAGGAGGGTCACAGACGTATTAGATTCCGTACAGATTTGCTAACACTAGAAATGGAAAATATACAAAGTAGCCTTGGAAACTGTGTTAGTCCATTTTAGTTCAAGTTTTGTAATCATGTGCATATTGATCTATAAAGCATGTCACGGTCCTCTATATAGAGGAAACAAACATATCTAGAAAAAATCTTGAATTCTCTCTCAAGAATTATAGATGGGTACTTAATTTTTAAGAACACATATTTGTAGTAAAACAAATTTAATTTTACTAAATCAAGTGAGTTTTTGATATTTTCTTGTGTGTTTTGCATTAGCATTTTATCTCTACATATTCATACAAACTGTTTTGTTCCATAAGCCATTAAGATTATCCAAATCCAAGAAAACACATATACTTCCCCCGTGTTGTATTTCATACCTAACATTAGGTGTTACGAACAATCATATATTTTTAAATAATAGCTTAATTTATGTATATCACATGTATATAAATATGTGTCTGAATTAGTAGCTTAATTTTTGGTGGGTTTGCTGCTAGATGGTTCCTATAAATTTGTAAAATCTTGAGTAGATGCGCTATAAATAATTTAAAAAACTACCTTTGTACTACATGTTGGATAAGTTTTTTTATTATATTAATTAAGTAGTGGAAATACATTTTTTCAAAATATTATTAAATTAGAGATACAATATTTGTTTCTATATTTACATATACAAAAAAGAACCTTTAAATTAATTGCTACAACAAGAACTTTGAATTATATATAGAAAATATGATATGTAGCTATTTAGATGTATTTTATAGAACTTACAAAATAATTTGACTAATTATTAAATATTATTGTATTTGAAGACGATTGATAATCCATTATGTATTGATGGTCTTTTGAGACATCATCAAACATTAATATCTATCATTCTGAAATAACTTCAATGATTTAGAAAACTTGATTTTTTGAGGAATAAGATTTTAAATTTATTCTTTGTACTTGAATTATCTGACTTGGTACTTATCCTGATTAACTATGTTAGAATTGTTCAGTTCAAGTAACTTTTTTCTTGCATGTTTTATTAATGACGGTAGGAATTATATATGTTGTAGATAAAAGACTTACTTACATAACATGGCACTCTAACTGATAAAGATAGGTTGCAGGGAATTTTTAGAATATATATAGTATTAAAATATTTTTTAATATCGAGATTTGTGAAGATAACTTGTAGGATGGGTTACGATATTCTTTAAATTTATATAAAAGCTTTAAACTTTAGTTAACAAATTATAACCTAAAAAATACATTGATTTGCAGTTAGTTTTGATGGATCGTAAATGGGTAAATGTAGACCAGTTATCATAAGAATATAAAAATGTGTGAAATAATTTTGTAAATATGTAGTTAAACATGTTAATTAATGATACCGAGTTCATCGTGTGTCCTTGTCAAAAATGTTTGAATGTTGTAGAATTTGATGGTCTGGACAAGTTGCAGGAACACTTAGTGTTTGAAGGAAACGATAAACCTTATACATGTTGGACCTATCATGGTGCAAAAAAAGGAGAACGTAGATCAAGTAATTTGAATTCAAACCATCACGTTAGAGATAGAGTGGATACCAAGGTGTTTGGAGACACTAAGGGCAGTAATGTTAGTGATAAAAATGAAATACCCAATGATTTTAATGAGGAAGAGCAACGTGATCATCCTGATATGCATGAAAAGTTAAAGGATAATGCCACTTTACCATTGTGGCCGGGTTGCACCAAGTTTTCCAAATTATCGGCTGTATTGACTTTGCATAATTTAAAAGTTGGACATCAAGTTTCTGGCGTGTTCTTCACACAAATGCTTATAGCTGTTAGTGAACTTTTACCCGATGGTAATATCCTCCCTCGTAGAACGTACGAGGCTAAACAAATGCTCATATCCATTGGATTAGTACATTGAAAGAATCATGCATACCCTGATGATTTTATTCTATATAGAAGGAGTATGTAGAGTGTGACGAATGTCCCAAGTGCTCATTAAAACGTTACAAAATTGGAAATTCTCCAACCAAGGTTATGTGGTACTTTCCATTATTACCCAAGTTTAGGCGATTATATGTTAGTGCAGAAGATGCTAAAAATTTAACATGACATTATGATGCTCGAATTAATGATGGGTTGTTGAGAAACCCTTCTGATTTACCTCAGTGGAAGACAGTTGATGATACACATAAGGATTTCGGGAAAGAACCAAGAAAATCTTTTCCTAGCACTTTCAATATATGTAATGAACCCGCACCATCTTCAAAAAAGTTCTTATAGTACATGGCATGTATTTTTCATGATATATAATTTGGCACCATGGCTTTGTATAAAGCGCATGATAATGTCTACTTTGATATATGGTCCAATACAATCTGGGAATGACATTGATGTCTATTTTGCACCTTTAATCGAGGACTTAAACTACTATTAAAAGGGGGCATTGAAGTATATGATGGACGTAGAAAAAAATAATTTCAATTAAAGGCCATGTTTATTCGGAACAATAAGTGATTTTCCTGCTTATGCAAATCTTTCCGGATATAGTGGAAAAAGGCTATTATGCATGTCCTATATGCAGTGACGAGACTGATCATATTAGACTTAAAAATTACGTGAGATATGTTTAAATGGGGCATAGGCGGTGGTTGGCACCAAACCATCGGTACAGAAATATGCCTTTAATATTCAACGGGGAAGTTGAAGAACAACATGCTCCTCCTATACCATCAGGTGATGACGAGTTTAAAAAGGTGGAAAATTTAAACATACAGTTTGGTAAGGAGTTTGCAAAGGATGTTCCAACTCGGGGTTGGAAGAAGCATTCGATCTTCTTTAAATTGAGTTATTGGAAGGACATTTAAGTTGGACATTTCATCGACCTCATGCATGTGCAGAAAAATGTTTTTGACAGCCTAGTTGGTACTTTGTTAAGTGTCAAGGGTAAAACTAAAGATGGTCTAAATGCATGGATGGATATGATGGAGATGGGGATAAAAAATGGACTAGGCCCTGTGGAGAAGCCAAGAAAAAAACCCTATTTACCTCCTGCCACTCATACTCTATCTAGAGATGAGAAGAGAGTGTTACTGCAAATACTTTATTCTATCAAGGTGCTAGAAGGATACTCATCAAACATCAAGAGTCTTATTTTTTCAATTGACTTCAATTAAAGGGTTTGAAATCACATGATTTTCATGTCATAATGGAGAATTTTTTCCAATTTCTATATGTTCTCTCTTACTTGAAAAGGTGTGAATAACTATCAAAAAATTGTGATGGTAATTTAAATCTATGAGTAACAAAGTCATTGATCCAAGAAGGATATTGTATCTATAGCGACAAATTATTGAGATACTTTGTGAGGTTGAGATGTATTTTCCAACATCCTTCTTTGACATCATGGTTCATCTAACCTTGCACCTAATTTATGAGACTAGGATGTATGGTCCTGCTCGTATGAGATGGATGTATCCGGTCGAACGATATTTAAAATTTTGAAAGAATATGTGATAAATAGGTCTGGACCAGAGGGTTGCATAGCAGAATGTTATTTATTCAAAGAAGCAAGAGAGTTTTGGTCAGAATTTATTCCAAACGTAAAGGCAACTGGTCTTCCAAGTGATCGTCACAGTGGTAGGATTGATAGTGAAGTTGTCATTCACTACACCATAAATGGCCTACAGCAACACCAAGAAAATGTTACAACAGGCCCAAAAAAGTGTTACCACAGCCAGAAAAAGGCCTAAGGTAACATAAAAATTAAGTTGCTTTTTTTCGAGTTACCTTTGGCCCCTAAGGTAACATTACTTTTGCCCTCGTGTAACATTCACTTTTGTGCTACAATAGCCGTCAAAGGTAACATTAATCTATGTCTATAGTATCACAATATGTATGTTACCTTTGAACTCAGAATTTTCAAAAAAAATGGGGCCCACCAGTGGGGCCCACAGTGGTGACGTGGCATGTAGGTTCCGTAGTGGTGATGTGGCATGTGGGTCCCACAATGCTAGCATCAAATTGGTACCTGGGGTAACACTTTGAACAACCTACTCTAATACTTTATGAAGCTACTATAACAATTTACCAGGAAGAAAAATGAAAAACTAATATTATAAAGTGTAAAATCGACTACAAAATTTGAAAATATATTACATTAATCTAATACATTCCAAATTTCATAACCTCAACTACATCCATAACCAGTTTACAATCTACATAAATCACAATAAATTTAACCAATACAACTAACTAATCTACATCCCAAAACATAATCCAGTTCCTGCTAGTAGCTGCCAAGAACTTGACACATATGCATTCATCAACAAATATATAGTTGTTACAGCTGAAATGAGAAAGAAACAAAGGTTAGGTCATAAAATACCCTATATATATACCCCATGCAAAAGTATTGTACTTCTATATTCTATAACAACTACTATTTTACATACATGATGCATATATACATACAACAATGCCTGCAAACTCAATGATGCCAATGTATCTCTCCATCTAGCTACCATTTTTTGCTGTATCAACATGAACAACAGGCACACTCAGAATTTTATGTTTGACCATTAACTGGACAGCTTCAACAACACTAGTGCCATAATTGATCAGGTTTAAGGTTGCTATATATAAGTATACATTAAATAATGCATACTATGCATATTAAATTTGAGGCCAAACTTCTGGACTTAACTGCTTCAAATAGAAATAAAATTAGGATTTCGGCTAAAGATTGTAGTAATAGTCTCTATGTTGTAAAGTAAACAAACCATACAATAATAGTGATACAGTACACTGTGTGATATTTACAGACATATCTGCGCTAGATTACACAAGGCAATGCATACCTGTTCACCCTTTAAACATGCAAGGGCATCCAGGTGGTTCCGCATCGAAGGGGAAACTCTTGATATATCTTAATCTCCCTTTATTCTTTTCTTTTTTTGCTCGTTACCTTCTGCAGTGGAACTAGACCCAAAAAACTTTATACAATCAAAACTCTTTAATAATATGCACCAGAAACATAATCAGCCTCACATGATATATCTTTAATTAAAATAAGTACTTAAGCAAGAAATTTAAGAAGAATAGAAGGGTTTAACATTTCATGTTCTTTACAGTATATGTTTACGAGTAACTAGGACAGACAACAGTTTATAAAAGAAAATAGATATAAGTAGATTTTTTTTAAAAAAAAAGGAATATGCTGATCACAAACATCTTACCACCAAACCAAGCAACCATCCTCATATATACACATATATTATTAGTCTACAAGACAACATCCAATTAATTACATTCTATAACTTATATAACCCATCTACTCTTCTTCGTTGTTGCCCTCGAGGTTCAGAGGGTAGCAGAGTATCCATCAGATAGCCTTGTTGAAATAATAACAAAAATGAATTATTCTCTATTTGTTATATCTATAGATTAATTAAACCTGCATCTGCTATCTCGTAAGATTCATAACATACACATTCTACCAACTCTAAGTTTACATCACCTTTCAGTTATTAAATTTTTTTAATAGAGCTGGACAAAATCAGGCTAATGGACAATTACAGTTTCAATCTATGGTCTATCAAATTAATCAGAGCATCTCCCATGGTCGGCACCCTTCAGGATCCCAACTTTGGTGGAAAACAATCAAATACAATATTTCATTGCAAAAGAAAACTTGTAACTTACAATCCACAGAAGTTACGTGTGAAGTTGAGCTTGGAATCTCTTCATGTTGTGTATGCACAACTGCAAGCCTGTCACCGGGAATTAACGCATAGTTCCCTATATGACTGTTGTACTCATTAATTCGTGGTGCAGAGTCGCCGACCATGTAAGTATGGCGACAATCATAGTAGGATATAATCAGATTGTATATAATCAGAGTTAAGAAGTTTAAGTAATATTCATTAATCATGGAAGAAGTATTAACTACACATATATAGCTGAAGAAAGGGTTGGATCACAACAAATTTAATCCTTAGATATTAATACTATGAACTCTATTTCTGGAGAAATTACCAACACTTTAGGAAATAACTAGAAATTTGTAGCTCTAAATGTGCAGAATGAACTCATGTATGCAGTGTCCTTCTCCTTGAATTTCTCAGTAAGTCCCTGCAAGAGATACTGATTCATCAGACACATGCCAATATCTTAGTCCAATATTTACGGACAATATAATGTCAATCTTAGTTTTCACACTCCAAGTCGCAACAGGTGTTATACCAAAAATATATTAGTCAAAGTCTGGACTCTACATGTAATTCAATAATTCCCTACGAACTCAACAATTACTGTCTATAGCTAACTAACCACAATATACACAGTGCGGAAATTTTTTTTCAGAAAACCATAATGTTTATAAAGAAGCTATACCTTCACAGAGAGGCAGCACCTGTAATCAAAACAACCAAAAAACAAAAGAGGAAACAAAATAAAATGTTAGAAAGTTAGATTTAGTTCGAAGAAACTCTAACTTTTATAAAAGTAGAGCAAGAACTGGTGATATCGATTCATACTCGATGAAGTTGTCATATTCAATAGCCTTGTTCCTTCCACCAGTCTTGTCAAACTTGGACACCAGCAAGTCCAGAGGTGACACCAAAAATCCAAGGCTCACCAGCGCCTCTCTCAGCTCAGAAGCATCAATTTTACCACTAATATCCCCATCATTCTTCTCAAAGATCTCCTAAACATATGAATACAAGTCACATCCATTACATTCACCAAATCACATATCTAGTATACCTAAATCCAACAATTCTAGTACAAATATTAAACACTCACCCTCCATATCTGGAGACTGTAATACACAGATGTGAACTCCTTAGGCCCTGTTTTCATCAATTACGTAAATTTAGCACACAACTCAAATCAAATAAAATAAAAAAGTACTTCAATTCAGGCATTCAACTGTCTAAATTCACTCCTCTAATATAATCGTATATAGGGATACATAATAGGAATTCATAAGAAGATCATAAGAAACTAAACAAAAGAACAAATAATACTTACTCCTAATGCAAAAGACGAGAGTGGTGAACTTCTGAAGGTGACAGTTCCATCAAGATGGTGGTCAGAATATAGATCTGACCAGAACATAAAATATGAAGACATCGTTTCAATAAATATAGTGTGGACGGTAGACATGCCAGTGCACAAACATTCCATGAATATATTATGATAAGAAAATCAAAAAACATACAATAACAACAACAACAAAATCAGAGAGAGGGAGAAAGAGGTAATATATACATATACACAAAATGAGAGAGAGATTTAGTACCCCAATTCCAATTCCAATTAAAAACCCCCAATTCCAATTCCAATTAAAAGGAGAACCGCATGATTTAAACCCTAATTCCAATTAAAACCCCTTATTCCAATTAAAAACCCTAGCTCGAATTAAGCTAATCTAGTTCAATTGAAAGCTGAGAGAGAGAGAGAGAGAGAGAGAGAGAGCGACTGAAAGATGGGCTGAGAGAGGTTTTTTGTGATTGAAAATTTGAACTTTGTCTGAATACCCGGGTTTTCCAAAATACTGCCGCTTCTACGAAAACTTTGAAAGCCTGCCTGCTTGAGCCCAACGAGAGTCCAAAAAACTGCCCTTATTTTCACTTATTAGTTTTTAATAAACTTTAATGTTTAAATAGTGTTCAAATTTTTTATTAATAAAAAATTATCAGTTACTAATTAGTAAAGTTTACATAATTAATAATAATAAAAATATTTTATCAATCTTTGCTAATATTAATATTATTGCTTAATTATATTATCAAGAATGATTAATTTTCAAGTCAAATAATTATATATATTTAGTTATTTGTAAAATATTACTTTTTTATCCATTAACACCCTATTGTAACATAAGTTTCCACATGTTATCATATGTAACCCTTTGAAGCTATAGTAACATGTTACAAAAGCTATGGTAATATCAAAAATACTACGTTGCGGTAGGTTAAGATGAGCATACCTAATGTAACATAATTTTGTAACACCCATGATTAAACCATTGCGATAGGCCATCTATGGTGTAGTGATTGGTGGTCAACAATTTGAGATCGATCGGACACAATGGCATTATGCGCACCTTTATGTTAACACAACACCATTGATGTTGTTCCTTTTGTAGACTTGCATAAGCAAACAATCAGGGAAGAACATCCAAAAAGAGGTGCTAACCGGATATAAGTGGAACACAATCGCACATTTGTTGATTGGTTCAAAACTTATGTTGCAAATAAGTTAATTGAAAATAACGAATCAATACCATATCGAGTTAAATGGTTATCAAGATGTCCTGATTTATTTTTGTATTCTTTTAAATGTTATCTTATGAATGGGTACACCTTTAACACAAGGGAACATGATGCAAGGAGCATAATGCAGAATAGTGGAGTTTCAATTACTGATACGACACTACACCAATCATCAAGTAATAAAAAAGAACTAGTTTTAGATGAGACCGCATACTTTGGAAGGATTAAAAATATTTGGGAGCTCGATTATGTTTGATTTAGAGTACCGGTGTTTGATTGTGATTGGGTTAACAATGTCGGAGGCGTACAAGTTGAAGCCTCTGGGTTTATACGGGTAATCTTACAAATATTAGGTACAAAGATGATTCGCTCATAATGGCAACACAAGCTCATATGTTACTGATCCGGTTCATAAGAAGTGGTCCATTGTTGTATTTTCAAACAAACTCAACACTTATCAAGTCAGTGATAGTGTAGATATAGAACTTGATAATATTGATGATCCTTTTGTTGGAATGAATTTTCATGCCAATATGGACATAGGTGATGATTATAAATGTTTTTACTCCGGAAATGATCATGATGAGGGTGAATATGTGAATCCTGAATTTTACAATTTGCATAGGCACAAAACATCAAAGGCGAACAAAAAATGCAAAAGAAAAATTAAATCTAAGAAATGTATGTATGCTTTCTTATTATACAAGCTAGTCTCATAAATTGGTCTTATATTATTTATTCTGTTTATTTTAAATTATGTACTTTTATTATCTGGTACTATAAAACTGCCTAATTTGATTATGCTTTTGTTTAATACTATATAACAATTTTGTGTTGACTAGAGCAAACTAATATCTTAAATTTAGTAAGTGTTTATTTTTCTGTAAACCTGTGCAGTGGTCTTCTATTAATTGTTGTGTTTTCTTTGTTTAGGATTGTGATTAGTATAAGTGTACTATAAAATATTCATATTAGATTATGCTTCTTTTTAATATAAGAATTTTGTATTGACTAGAGGAAACTAGTAAATTCAATTAAGTATCAACAACTGTATTTATTTTTGTTTATAAACCTGTGTACAGATCTTGTATTAAATTTGTATTTCTTTGTTTATTCTTTGTTCATGATTATGACTATTGAATCCTCTAGTGCAAGTGGTGCTGGTGGAACGAGGGATGCTTGTGCCACCCAAGTGGGAAGAGGTTGTGCAATAGGTAATTAAAAATATATAATTATTGACACTATGTAGGAGATTTTTATTTACTTGTACTAGTTATCTCTAATGTGTTTTAGGTTAATTGGAATGAAATGGGACAACCAATTGGTAAAGCGTCAATGATATTAGTACATTTTGTCGATTGTTATGCAAGAAGGAATATCCCAATTACATGCGATATTTGGCGCAAAATGGAACCGAAGACTGTAAAATAGAATTTATGAGATGAAGTTAAGGTACAATATGTTCTTCTCCAATGTTATTTTTGGTTAAAATTAGAGCAAGGTCAGGAGAAAAGTTAAATGGTTAAAATTTTAGCTTTCTTGGCTTTGTATATTTCATCGCTTTTTAGTATATAAAGACCAGTAGAACACTCCATCACATTTCGCCATTTTATTGTAAAATCCTAAAATAAATCAACCCCTTTGTTTTGCTTATTTTTCCTAAAACACGGTAAAAGTGGCCTTCTACATATTTTTAAGCTTTCTACAAATTTTATATTTTACAAAAAGGAAAATGTGGCTTTTGTTTTGTATTGATCAAGCACTTTAAACATGTCTATCGTACAAGGTTAAATTCTCAACAGAGTGTTAAATTATTTAAATTCTCAATAGTCTCTGACACATATGTACAAGATGTGATTACCAAATAAGAATCTTTTAAGAAATATATTTCATAATTTTTTTTTGCATTTTTCAGATTTTCTAATTATTTGTATTTACATTCAATGACTTTTTACTTCTCCTGCCTTTAAATAGAAATTAGGCATGATTATAAGTGCAACATGTCTGTTAAATTATGAAGGCTTGACAACTACAAGATACAACATAAATATCCATATACGTCATTTGCATTTAAAATATTTTCATGTTTTAAAACATTGAATGATTTATTGTAAACAATTGTGTAGGAAACTTTTAGTGGGGTTGAAGATGAACATTGGAGAAAGATAATTGATCGTGCTGGTAACCTGTATTGACAATTTAGAACTAGATTGAGGAGTCTTGCTCGAGATAAAAATGGTAACTACTCTACTTTACCACCCAAGTTGTACCCACACCTATCGACAGCGACAGTGGGACCTTAGTGGAAACCGTTTATTGCAAATTCATTGAAAGAATAATTCAATGTATACTTTTTTCCCTTTCTTTAGTAGTTTGTTATTTAAAAAAAATTACTTTTTTGCATATTATATTTCACTAACCATTTAATTATAGGAACAAAGTGAAAAAATAAAGAAAAAGATTTGGGAATGGAGGCAGGATATAAGAAGGCATGTGTTGGCTACGCGCATATTAGAGAAAAAATTGTAAGTTAAACAAGCAAGTAACTTAGTCTGGTTGCTTTACAATTCTTTTCGAATTGTTGCCACAACAGGATTCCATAAATTGATGTACTATTATTTTTATGTAGTACTAATTTTCCGCAAGTTGAAACTGGACATTCTGTTAGAATAAATACAAGGGGTAGCTTGAATATTTTTTTGAGTGCTAATGTTGTTAAGCACAACTTAATTGCTGATCAACAAGTTTGTAAAGCATTAAAATCACAAATGAAAACTTAAATATTTTGCTAGAACCTGCTCTCACTGTAATTGTCAATATCATTTGTAGATATTTAAAAATTACCAACAGAATTAAATAGAAAGCGTAATATAATGTGAATACTTATGCATGTATACTATATTATTAAGAAATTACTATGGTTCTTTATCATATGAATTAAGAAATTACTTCTAATTAGTCTTCATTATGTGATTAAAGAAGCTATAGGTCTAACCATAGAAATCTATAATGTGACTAGCTTCAAGACAAAATTAATGAAGGCAACAAAATCTTGTTGTGACCCGACTAGATATGTGGGAATATGCTAGGCGTGATGTAGATGGTGTAATCAATGATCGTGTTACATTGCAAGTTCTTGAGGATGTGGTAATAATTTTTATTTTTATTATTTTATATACTAATTTCATGCATCGTTGTCTTGCACTATACTACTACAAGTTAAAAATGAGTATAAAACTTTGGTATTTTAAATTGACATATCAGCATATTTTCCCGAACATGAGCTTATTAATATTGGAAATGATGACTTACTTGCTCGGATAATGTAGTTGGAGTATCGAGGATGAATGAGAGGTTTAGGATGGGGTGTAACTAAGGCGTCACTCCAAACATTATCAACTATTAACGAGCTATCTAAATTTAAAAATGATGTTTCTTATTTGATTAATAAAATGAAGGAATCAGGGCCGGCCCTAAGACTTGGTTGGCCTAGTGCGAAAAAAAATTTAGGGCCCTTTTATAGAAAATTACTAATATGAATATAAAGAAAAAATTCAAAGAACTTTATGATTGAATAGAGTAAAGCAAATGATATCTTATAAACATAAAAAAGTGGCAAAAGTACATCATAAATAAAAAAATTACATACATTTAAGCCTTGCCTTTCTTGATCCTGATAAAATCTAAAATTTGAAACCGGCAATACATCAGTACTCATCTAAAGTGACCTCTTCTAACATTTTTAGTAGCAAAATCAGCGACTATATGCTCCACATCAGTATATTTTTCTTAATACTCAAAATTGCCTATCCATTCAACCTTTCTTGACTCATACTTGTCCGCAAATAAGATTTAATTAAATTTACCTTTGAAAAACTCCATTATGTAGATGCCACAGTAAGTATAGTTAATAAAATCCTATAAGCAACTAAAATATTTGGAAATATATCAATCTTCTTCACAAATTTTAAAACTCTCAGAGAATTCTATGATGTTTCACAATCATATGCTACACTTGGAAGCATCTCATGTAAGATTTATAATTCTGAAAGTAACTGTTTTGCATCAATATTGCAATCATCACCATTAGTAAAGGTTTCTTCTAGTTTCGTACAACAATTTTTTAGTCCTTCATTATCAAAAGAAATGAGTCGGGATGCATCAAACAATAAAACCAAAAAAAGACTCAAAAAGTTCCATTTTTTTGAATCTTATCTTCAGCTGAGAAAGTACCATATCCACTAGTACAAGAAAATAATTAGTTCTATAATTTTTTAACCGAAATTATTGTTCCCTTTCGGTGTCAGGATTGTCATCAAACTGTCTATTTCTTTTAATCCTACATTTTATAAGAAAAATAGGTTCAATATCCATTTCATTATCAAGCTCTTTAGCATCAATCATAGATGATGTGAACCCATTTTCTCTATATTTCTCAAAGAAAGAAACCGGCCCTTTTAAACTTTCAATAGCAACATCAAGACCCATATCTTCAGATTGCAAATTCTTGCTCACCAAATTAATTTTGTGCACAATATCATGCCAAATATTTAAACTCAATATAAATTCAAAACTTGAAAATTCATTTGAGGCGAATTTTTCAGCATCCCGACATATTTTTGGATCATCAGAAATTTCAGCTAATTTCATTAAAGCATCTCTTATTTTTGGAGCATGTGTTCTTATTGCCTTTACACTTTCGATTTAACTTTCCCATCTTGTCATACCTAAGGATTTTAAAATCAAATCATCAATATATTCAAGCAATAGATTCCATCTTTTGGTGGAACTATCAAACACATTACATATAGCTTGACATGCTCCAAAAAAAGATTTACCTTTCATACAAGAATTTGCCATATCAGAGAGTAAGTTAAGAGAATGACAACCACAAGGAATGTAATAAGCTCTAGGATTAACATCCAGTAATATTTTTTGAACATCTTGGTGTTTCCCCCTCATATTAGAACCATTATCGTATCTTTATCCCTCACATCATTGATATTAAAATCAAGAGATTTAACCGCATTTTCTAACTCACCAAACAGGCCCAACCCGGAAGTATTTTCCACATTTAAAAACTCTAGGAAATACTCTTCAATTTTTACAAGATGACTCACAACATCAACACATCTAATCACCAAAGTCATTTGTTCCATACGGATTGCATTAGGAGTGTAATCAAGAATCACTAAAAAATATTTATCTTCTTTGATTTTCTTTAATATTACACTCTTTACACTCGAAACCAACATTACTATCAAATCATTTTGTACTTTCTAACTAAGATAATGATAGTGAATGTCCTTATCTTGAATGAGTCTGAAATGGTGCTTCATTGTTTGATCAAACTCAGCTATTGAATCAAGAAAACCCAAAAAAACCATTTAAATCTTCAAATATTTTTTTCATTTTTCCCACGAAATGCGAGATTATTCATCACAGTTTAACAATAGCACTTATTCTGATCATAAATTGCATCCAATGTTCAGTATCTTTTTTAATTTGCTCTTGCAATTCTTTATCAATGGTTTGATTTGTTTTCAATATAACTTAGAGTTCATCCCACGCCCTAAGGTTGGTAAGATGTTCAAGACTATCGTCGTGTTGCTTAAGCTTTTCACCTAAATGTACTCAATCATCTACTCCAACACTTGCTAAATTATTTTTAGAACTAGCATTTTTTACCACTTTACAACAAAAGAAGAATACTTCATTCAATTCTTTTAGGTAAACTAACCATTTTCTTTTGAAAACTTCACCATTTCTTAATTTTTGATAAGAATAATAGGTTGAAAACCCCCTACTACGTTTATCCTTGGGAAATATAATCATATTTTCCTTAATAGGGCCCTTTTCAACTAGCAAATCCCTCATTTTACTATTTAATCCATCCCATACCCGAGAATCATACATATTCAAAGTTAGTGGACCAAACTCTTTAGGACTAATGTATTCCCTATTTTCAATAACCACACTTTCAATCATTTCAGTTTCTTGTTCAGTTATCTCGTTCTCACACTCTTCATCAATTACATCGTGTTCTTGTGTAAAAGTATTATGAATTTGAGACACCACTTTTTCGACAATTTCGTACTCTTCTTTTTTATAGACATATCAAGTTGTTAGGCTTTCTTCCAAAAAAATTCAAGAGATCCCTTTAGTGGCCTAATTTTTTCTTCCTCTTACTTTTTTCTTTTTATTTTGTCATTACCAGGTGTATACTTTTTAGTAAACATATTTTGCACTAAAGCAGCTAGCAGATTTTGCACTAAAGCAATAGGCAGGAGACTTATGAGAAAATGAAACCTGGATAGATGAACTAACAAGTACCGAAGTAGTGCAGCAAGAGCCTGATCTTCAATTCTAAATTAACAACAATGATCAAGTCTGAACTCAAGTCCAACACTGAAAAAAATTGTAAAAACTATTTAAATGAAATAATAGATTAATGATTATAATTCATAAACCAATCAAATTAACTCAAAATTACAACTCAAATATTAAATATAATTAAAGAATTACAATTTTATAAAATTCACCAAATCGTAAAAAGTATAAAGAACATGTAACTATGTAGCATCTGATTACGAATAGAGAAACAAGCAGGTGCTACAGTTTTGGTATAATATATAAATAACTAAAATAAAAGATTGAAATTACCTTTATAATTTAATCCCTAAATTGGAACTTGAAAGACAACTATGGAGTCAATTGATTTTTAATATGATAATATCCACCATTATGATGATTGCTGAAGTGATGCTTCGAGAAATTGAAGATGAATGGGCTAAAAAAAGGCCCTAAAATTCTATACAAATACAGATATATACTTAAACATATATTGGGCTAAAAAAAATCTTGGGCCCCTGGATTCAGTGGGCCCAGTGCAGGAGCACTGGTAGCACTGGTTCAGAGCTGGCACTGAAAGGAATTAAAAACTAAGGGTTGTACTCCGCGTGCACAATCTGGAGGTTCGAGTCATATGGATAATTTTGACATGGATAATAAAGTTCATGATTACGCTGATCTGTGTTTGATGCAGACGTTCCTCACGTATACATCTATTTATAGGATATATTCTCAAATATGATTATAATCTTTTGTTCTATATTTTGTCATCGATAATATTTAAAAATACAGGGAAAAAATATTTGCTATTTGTACGTGGATCCGGGATGTAGATATACGTGGGGAGAGGGATCTTGCAAAATGTTCTGAATGATAGAATTTTTCATGGTATTCAACTTGAAGAAGGATATGTGAGGGCCCAATTTGAAGTGGCGGAAAAGAAGGAGTTCAATACTAAGCTTCCGAGACCTTGTGACAAGGTTAGCCTTGTTGTGAAGTGCCTGGGTATTTTCTAGCTTGGCCCCGAAAATTGTTTTCAATGAAACTTGAGGTTAAATCTCTAATTTTTAGTTATCAATATGATTTGTCTATTTTACAAAAAAATATTATTTACTTTCTGATTGTTTGATTGTTTTCCTGTTTCTTAGACATCTCCGAGTACCGTGAACAAGAAAAATTGTAAGAATGCCATAGGCCAAAAGAAATTTGAAGATAAAGTGAATCAGAAGCATGCAGATAGAAAGAAGGAGAAAACAAGGGAGTCCATTGTTCATGTATCTTCAAGACAATTTGGTTATCCTCTTCTAGAAGATGTATGTCATGGAGTGTTGGAGTTTGTTCGTCTTGCTATCATGTTCGATCGTATTACTGATATACAGGTTGAAATGGGACCTTATTGGGATGTCGACCCGTGGATCGAGCATATTAATAAAGAAATATTTTAGAGATTCTAAATGCTTAATGGCTAAGCGCTTCCACCCTCTTCTTTTATATTATGTAATATGAGTACAAATCAAATTTCATAAATTGACAACAAATTTCTAATCGCGGGTCTTCTTTGTTTAAAAAGTATTTGTTGAGGTATTTTTATCAAAAAATCTCGACATGGCAACAAAATTCTCTTTTGTATCATCTCATCAGGTGTATCACTTATGGGATAACCCTAATACATTCTTGGCGGAAAGTTTGTTGTGACATGTTGACAAAGACCACCTGATTTTTGTGCCTTATAACGTTTCGTAATGTTAGATATATTTGATAATGTTATGTCTAATGTGATTTATGTTAAGTTTTCAGATCTTACTTAAACAGGAAAAATTAGTACTTAACTGGAAATCAGTACTTATACTGAAGTCAGAACTTAAGTTATCAGGAGATATTTATCAAAAGATAATATCAGGACTTAAAGGAGACTTTCAGATAAGGAAGGCAACTGATTGAAAGAAAAGAAGATCAAGATAAACACAAGAAGAGATATTCATGAAGAAGGAATTCTATGAAGAATAGAATACTTGGAAGAAAAGATATCTGATTGATATATTTTAGGAAGTAAAATTATATTCCATATCAATTAGTGATTATCTTGTAACTGTGTAGTATATAAACACAGACATAGGGTTTACACTATAAGTGTTATCATTATCGAGAATAATATTCATTGTAACCCTAGCAGCTCTCGTGATATTTGTTCATCACTGAGAGAGGACAGTTCCATATTGTAACAGAGTTTATTATATTGAATAAAGTCTGTTTTCTGTTACTTGAGTTCTTTAATTTGATTTGATTGTGATAAACACTGTATTCAACCCCCTTCTACAGTGTGTGTGACCTAACAAGTGGTATCAGAGCAGATCTGTTAACACACAAACAGTTTAAGATCCAAAAACAATCATGTCTGAAGAAGAAACTCCAACCAAGCCCACCAAAACTGAAGAACCTCCAAAGACTCAAATCCATAGTCGATATGAGACTGTTAGAGTTCCCATACTGAAACCATCTGAATATTCCATATGGAAGGTGGGGATGTCTATATTTCTGGAAGCTACTGATCCAGAATACCTTGACAGAATCAATGAAGGACCACACAAGCCAACCTAACTCGCTGTTGTAGTTGCAGGTCAACGAGCAAAGTATGTACCAAAGGAGAAGAGTGATTACACTGCTGAAGATATCGCATCAATTGCTAAGGATGCTAAGGTACGACACTTGCTCCATAGTGCCATTGATAATGTAATGTCAAACAGGGTAATTAACTCCAAGACTGCAAAGGAGATATGGGATGCCTTGGAGATAAGATGCCATGGAACTGATTCAATTAAGAAGAACAGGAAGACTACACTCACTCAAGAGTATGAACACTTTGACTCAAAGTCTAATGAGTTATTAACTGGTTTATATGACAAATTTGTCAAACTTTTGAATGATTTATCACTAGTTGACAAGGAATATTATCTTGAGGATTCAAATCTTAAATTCTTGTTCGCACTTCCTGAAAGATGGGATTTGAAGGCCACCACTATAAGAGACAACTATAATCTTGAAGAAACAACTCTTGATAAAATTTATGGGATGCTCAAGACTCATGAACTTGAGATGGAACAAAGAAGCAAGAGGAAAGGAGGAAAGTCAAGGATAGTTGCTCTTAAGGCTGAGGAGGAATCTCCAAAAACAACTACCTCAAGGAAAGGCAAGGGAAAAGCTCTTATCACAAAGTCTGATACTGAGTCATCAAGTTCTGATAGTGATGATGACTCGGAAACTGAAAGCTTGCCTGAGATGGATGCTGATGAAGAGATGATGAAGCTGTGTGCTCTTATGGTGAAAGGAATCACAAGAATTGCATACAGAAAATTCAGGAAGGGAAAGAAATTTTCCAGGAAAGGCGCAAGTTCTGATAAGAAGAGTTTCAGAAAATATGAAGGCAAAGGAGGGAAGTCTGGCAGAGGAGATTACACAAATGTCAAATGCTACAACTGTGGTGAGAAAGACCACATATCTCCTGATTGCAAGAAAGTGAAAATTGACAAAGGCAAGGCTCTTGTCACAAAGAAGAAAAGTTGGACAGACACTTCAGATTCTGAAAGTGAAGAAAACTATGCCTTGATGGCAAATGCTGATAGCAGTTATGATGCTGCTGAGTTAAAGGTACCTCAAACTACTTATGCCTTTCATACTGATGATATTAATGAGTTGAGAAGATATCTTAAAACCATGTTTATTAGTTATAGAGATCAAACTTTAACATGTGAAATATTAACTTCTGAAAATCTTGCTTGTAAAAAGAGGAATGATTATTTAGAAAAAGAGTTAGTCATGTTCCATCAAACTCAGAAAGATAGAGATGATGCTTTTTATGTTAGGGATGAAGTACTTAAAATGAATGAATCTGTAAAAACTAAGTTAGAAATGGAAAGAGAGATTATCAGAACTTGGACTAACTTTGGAAGAACAACTCATAATTTGTTAAGTAGTGGAAACTGGAAAGAGGGCTTAGGTTATGGAGATGATAAGAATGATAAAGGAACTGTAGAAATTGAGCCTATAGTTGTTAAACAAAAGCCAAAGTTGAAACCTGTTAAGTTTGTAGCTGTAAAGTCTGATACTGATAAATCAGAAGTTAAAGAGGAATTAACTTCTGGCAAACTAAAACAGGAAAAGCCAACTGAAGTTAACGTAGGCTTAATGACAAAGAAGTAGCTTAAGCATAAGCTGAAAGATGTTAAGAATGTAAACAAGGTAAAGTCACCTAGGAAAAATAGGAATGGAAAGGAAGGTGTGAATAAAAGTAATGATTACAAGCCTGTTCCTAATGCTCCTAGAAAAACATGTCATAATTATGGAAGTTCTAACCATCTAGCTTCTTTTTGCAGGAAGAATAAGAACATAAACTCCTTACCTTCAAATTCAGGAGTTAAGAGTCGGTCTGTTAGATATAGGCCACAAAATCCTTGTTTTCATTGTGGTAGTTTATGGCATTCCATTTATACTTGTCAGGAATATCATAGTTTATACTATAATTATTATCAAATAAAACCTTCTTTAAAGAAAGTTAGCATTGTTCCTTCTAGTGTAAGTACTGATACAAAGTCTGATAGTGTAAATGCTGATAAGAAAAATGTTAACATAAACTCGGATGTTAAATCCGCTACAAATGTTAACAAACTTAATAAGGCCAAAGGATCCAAGCAAGTCTGGGTCATTAAAACTAATCATTAATGGTCTTTATGATTGATGGGGAATAGGAAAAATATCCTAGTTCTGAATAGTGGATGTTCAGGATATATGACTGGAAATAAAGCCCTATTATCAGACTTTGTGGAGAAAGCCGGCCCAAGTGTTTCTTATGGAGATGGCAATATTGCAAAAACATTGGGATATGGCAATATCAATCTTGGAAATATCATCATTAAAAAAGTAGCTCTGGTCTCAGGACTTAAACACAATCTTCTGAGTGTTAGTCAAATCTGTGACAGAGGTTATCACGTGGATTTCTTTGAAGAACACTGTGAAGTTGTAAGCAAATCTACAGGCAAAGTTGTTCTGAAAGAATACAGTCATGGTAACATTTATGAAGCCAAGCTTTCAACAAGTACAGATGGTTCTGCAATTTGTCTGATAAGTAGAGCATCAACTGAAGAAAGCTGGAATTGGCACAAGAAACTCTCTCATTTAAATTTCAACAATATAAATGAACTATTCAAGAAAGATCTTGTGAGAGGACTGCCAAAATCAGTATTTGCTCCTGATGGCCTTTGCGATTCATGTCAGAAGGCTAAACAAAGAAAATCTTCATTCAAGAGCAAGACTGAATCATCAATTCTTGAGCCTTATCACCTACTACATGTTGATCTATTTGGTCCAGTGAATGTCATGTCTATTGCAAAGAAGAAATATGCTATGGTCATAGTGTATGAGTTCACCAGATACACATGGGTGTATTTCTTGCACACAAAAAGTGAAACTGCATCTATCTTGATTGATCATGTCAAGCAACTGGATAAATTGGTGAAAGATTCTGTGAAGATCATAAGTGATAATGGCATTGAGTTCAAGAATTTGACCATGGAATAAAGCAGGAATTTTCTACTCCTGGAACTCCACAACAAAATGGAGTTGTTGAAAGAAAGAATAGAACTCTTATTGAAGCTGCACGAACTATGCTTGATGAAGCAAAGCTACCAACCTATTTTTGGGCTGAAGCTATGCAGACTGCTGGTTTCACTCAGAATGCAACACTCATTAACAAGCATGGAAAGACACCATATGAGATGGTGAAGAAAAAGAAGCCAAATCAGAAGTATTTTCATGTACTTGGATGCAAGTGTTTTGTTCTTAAGACTCATCCTGAACAGCTATCCAAATTTGATCTAAAAGCTGATGAAGGAATTTTTGTTGGATATCCACTTTCCACAAAAGCCTTCAGAGTCTACAATTTAAGAACAAGGGTAGTCATGGAATCTATTAATGTCTTTTTTGATGATAAGAAGATTACTGGACTTGAAGATTTCAATGATCATGATCAGCTGAGATTTGAAAATGAAGATTTAATTTCTGATACTGTAAATCCTAACAGTCTAAATCCTGATACTGCAAACTCTGATGGTTTAAACTCTGATATTATTGAAACTATAGTGACTACTCCAAAGGAAGATGCACCTGTGCAGGGGGAGCATACTGAAGATACAACCACTTCTCAAGAAGCATCAGAACCTACAACTGGTTCCTCATGTTCTGATTTATCAAGTTCTGATGAGCAATGTTCTGATAATTCTGGAAACTCAATTTCTGAAGGATCAAACTCAGAGAGCATAATTTCAGGGGGAGCATCAGAAAATGTTGATGAAGACAGCATGGATCATGGGGGAGCATCCAGTTCTAGAGAACACCTTCCATCTGCAAGGAAGTGGATACACCTGACTTAATTATTGGAAATCCTGATGCAGGTGTCTAGAACAGCTACATCAAATGAATGTCTTTATAATTCTTTTCTTTCTCAGACTGAACCAAAGAAAGTGGAAGAAGCTCTTCAAGATGATGATTGGATGCAAGCAATGCAGGAAGAGTTAAACGAATTTGAAAGAAACAAAGTCTGGACCCTAGTGCCAAGACCAAAGAACAGATCTGTTGTTGGTATAAAGTGGGTGTTCAGAAACAAAACTGATAGTGATGGCATAATAACAAGGAATAAAGCAAGGTTGGTTGCAAAAGGATATTCTTAATAGGAGGGGATTGATTATGATGAAACATTTGCACCAGTTGCTAGATTGGAAGCCATAAGGATATTTTTGGCTTATGCTGCTCACAAAAAGTTTACTGTCTTTCAAATGGATGTGAAAAGTGCTTTTCTTAATGGAGAATTGGAAGAGGAAGTATATGTTGAACAACCTCCAGGCTTTGTAGATCCTAAATGTCCAAATCATGTCTATAGGCTTGATAAAGCACTTTATGGCCTTAAGCAAGCTCCAAGAGTATGGTATGAGACTTTAGCTCAGTTTCTTCTGGAAAGTGGATTCAACAGAGGAACTATTGACAAAACACTGTTCTACCTCAACCATGGAAAGGACTTACTTTTGGTGCAGATATATGTTGATGATATCATTTTTGGTTCCATAAATGACAGACTTTGCAAGAAGTTTTCCAAACTGATGCAGTCATGATATCAAATGAGTATGATGGTGGAACTTAGTTATTTTCTGGGATTTCAAGTCAAGCAGAATGAAGAAGTCACTTTTATTTGTCAATCCAAGTACACCAGAAATTTGCTGAAGAAATTTGGAATGCAAGATTGTTCAAGTGCATCCACTCTCATGGCCACTGCAACAAAATTGGATAAGGATTCTGGTACATCGGTAGATATTACTGTTTACAGAGGTATGATTGGCTCACTGCTCTATCTAACTGCAAGTAGACCTGATATCATGTATGCTACTTGTCTTTGTGCAAGATTTCAAGCAAATCCAAGAGAACCTCACTTAACAGCTGTGAAACAAATTTTCAAGTACCTTAAGGGTACAGCTGATCTGGGATTGTGGTATCCTAGAGAATTAGATTTTAAGCTAATAGGTTACTCAGATGCAGATTTTGCAGGATGCAAAATTGACAGGAAAAGCACAAGTGGAAGCTGCCAATTTCTTGGAGGCAGATTAGTTTCTTGGTTTAGTAAGAAATAAAAGTCAATTTCCACATCAACTGCAGAAGCAGAGTATATTGGTGCAGGAAGCTGTTGTGCACAGATTCTTTGGATGAAGAATCAGTTACTGGATTATGGGTTAACATACTTTAAAATCCCTATTTACTGTGATAACCAAAGTGCTATTGCTTTGACAGGTAATCCAGTTCAACACTCAATGACAAAGCACATTAGCATTAAGTACCACTCCATCAGGGAACATGTGGATGAAGGTACAGTGGAATTACACTTTGTTTGAACAGATCAACAACTAGCAGATATCTTCACAAAACCATTGTGTGAAGCTACTTTTACAAGATTGGTAAATGAACTTGGAATGGTTTCAGGTTCTTTCTCTAAATCTGCTTAGTTTATGTTCTGATACATCAGATTTTATGGTCAGTATTTACATATATTACTATCTTTGTGTATTATGTGCTTCAATTGGAAATTGTTTAAGTGCTGATTGTTGTCTGGTGTGAAATTCTAAACTCTGATAGTGATATGAATGTTTCTGTGATTATTCAATCCAATGAGGATAATTGTGCTAGATGTTGACCTAGTAGTCTTTAATGTACTACAGTCCCATATTTGAAATAATTGTTTACGTGGAAATCTTTTAACACAAGCAAATTCTGATATTGAGCTTAGTTAAGTTTACTTTGTGTATCTTATTACTAAGTCAAAAACTAGAATAGTGCTTCTTATCTGTTAAGTTCTGACGTTAGTAAATCTGATGGATGTACTAAGTGCTGATAAATCTCACTTATCAAAAGAAAAAGGAAAAGAAAAGGGAATAAAAATCAGGTACTCCTTTGAGATCTAGAGTAAAAATGTGGAAGGGAAGACCCAAGTGCATTGCTGGTATTAAGTAATATGCATCAGAAAAGCAAAATAAATATTTTTCTTGGTGACTTTTCACACTCTATGATTACTGGAGAAATACTCTGATAATAGCATAAATTCTGATAAGCAGTCGTAACTCACTTATACTGAGAAACCACTGTACAATGGAATTTCAAAAGATGCATAAAATGAGCACAAAACAGTTGAGGTGGACTCATGCATGAACTCATTCTAAAGTAGACCTCAAAATACTAACAGATTTTGAGCAAAGTTCTTAGTTATGCCTTATTTCTAAGATGTACTGAAGTGAATCGGACTTTAATCTTTATCTGATATTTAGCTTACTGCACACACATACACTCCATATGAATGATGAAAATTACTGTGGTGATAAATGTGGTTTTAGATGAACAGGTTAAGTGTCACTTGTATAAATTCTGAGGACAAGTTATGATGAAAGTTCTGATGATTAAATTCTGAAGAAACGAAATCAGAACTTGTGTGAAGTATTACAGAAATAGTCATTCACATTTCGAGTTAAGGAATCATGTTCTGATGTCTGTTAAGTTCTGATATAAGTCTCAGTTCTGATATTAAATCCTGATTCTTTACTTGACTTATTTGTGGTTAAAATATGAAATAATCATATTTAAAAATCAAAATATGTTTGGGTGAGATATTAACAGAAATATCTACTCAACCACCTCAAACTTCTCAACCTCAACCTTCAGATCCTACAGTGCAACCTTCATCTTCCAAACCTAAGAGGACTAAGAAAGTACCTCAGACACAACAGAGGAGAAGGATATTCATTTTGCGAGATGAATCAGATGTTGAGGAACAGGTTCCTGTCATAGAACCTGTTATTATAGAAGATGAGAAGGTCTCTTCTCAGAAGGATGTTGATATTGGGAGTTCCAAGCCCCTAAAAAGGCTTAGAAAGAGTAATTCTGATGATACAACTCCTAAAGACTCCTCAAAAGCTAAAAGATTCAAATCATTGGCAAAAAGGCCTGAAGATTCTGGTAAAGGAATGGAAGCAACAGCTAAGGAAGGGGGTCAGGAATCTCTGATCTCACAAGACCCTGTTGAAGCTCACAATTCTCCTAGTGCGGATCCAGACCTTCCTGCAACTCATCAATCTCTAGTACATGCTGATAACCAGGGGCCAAGTGATGAAATTGACATCCATAACTTGGAAGTGCCTCAGGTTTTGCATCTAGAAGCTCCATCAGCTCCAATCACTCCACCACCAACACCATTTCTTGATGCTGATTTTAATCCAGAATTACCTACAACACCTTCTCTGCACCTAGATAATGAAGATCAGATTTTAGGTGAACATCAGAATATGGTTGTTGATTAGAACTTAATTGAAGAGCAGCCCTTAGAGGATGATGTTGAAGCCTCAATAGCCTCTCATACTATTCTTTTATCAGAAGAAGCTGTTGATGATGATTCTATAAGTTCTGATGCTGCTAATGATGAAGTTACTGGTGAAGCTGCTGCTACAAATGTAGATACTGATAAAGCCGGTCCATCAGGACATGCACCTCCACAATCTGTTCATAAAGCTGAGATAGTCAAGAAGTTTGTTACAGGGGAAACACCAGTAGCTTGGAGTGAAACTCCTAGAGGACAGGAGTGGACTAAGGAGTGGAACACAGTTACCTTTGTTCCTTCTGAAAAGATTCTTGCTGAGCATCTTGCAAAAGCTGATGAAATGTTGATCAATAATGATTTCAAGACACAGCTGCGAGTTACTCTATTGAGTACAAGGCACCTTCAAGGTCAACACTCAATAACTCATGACAAGGTGAATAAAATTCAAGAAACCTTGATCCAGCAAGATATGAATCTTGTTGTGACCCGACTAGATATGTGGGAATATGCTAGGCGTGATGTAGATGGTGTAATCAATGATCGTGTTACATTGCATGTTCTTGGATGTGGTATTTATTTTTATTTTTAATATTTTATATACTAATTTCATGCATCGTTGTCTTGCACTATACTACTACAAGTTAAAAATGAGTATAAAACTTTGGTTTTTTAAATTGACATATCAGCATATTTTCCCGAACATGAGCTTACTAATATTGGAAATGATGACTTACTTTCTCGGATAATGCCGTTGGAGCATCCAGGATGAATGAGAGGTTTAGGATGGGGTGTAAGTAAGGCGTCACTGCAAACATTATCAACTATTAATGAGCTATCTAAATTTAAAAATGATGTTTCTTATTTGATTAATAAAATGAAGGAATCAGGGCCGGCCCTAAGACTTGGTTAGCCTAGTGTGAAAAAATAATGTAGGGCCCTTTTATAGAAAATTACTAATATGAATATAAAGAAAAAATTCAAAGAACTTTATGATTGAATAGAGTAAAGCAAATGATATCTTATAAACATAAAAAAGTGGCAAAAGTACATCATAAATAAAAAAATACATACCTTTAAGCCTTGCCTTTCTTCATCCTGATAAAATCTAAAATTTGAAACCTGCAATACATCAGTACTCATCTAAAGTGACCTCTTCTTACATTTTTAGAAGCAAAATTGCCAATCCATTCAACTTTTCTTGAGTCATACTTGTCCGCAAATAAGATTTAATTAAATTTAACTTTGAAAAACTCCATTATGCAGATGCCACAGTAGGTATAGTTAAAAAAAATACATACCTTTAAGCCTTGCCTTTCTTCATCCTGATAAAAATTACTTATCTGAAATTGATAAGTTTTTTTTCTGTATTGCGTACCTGAAACACATTTCCAAGGCATTTGTATTGAGTAGTTTTTCAGGCTACTCTTGTATGGTTCTCCGGGAATCCCATTATTGCCTCTATTTGGACAGGCTGAAGAAAATCAAAAGTGTTCTTACCAAGCCAGACCAAGTTTCTCTTTCTGCATTCTCGGATCACATTTTCTCTGATGTTTTTGGGAGGGTCTGGTCCTGAATTACGAAGCTCTTCATTTATTCTATGTACATCTGATGTACTTGCATGACGAGTTACAATGTATTTTAAATGGTTCTGTCATCCCATTGCGGCCACCATTCTTTTGTGGAAGGAAGGGCTTCTTGTATTGTGGACGGAGGGATAGGAGGAATCTGCAACCTGTCATCCATCGGGAGGTTATGGATGTAATCTCCTTTACTTGTTGTTGCACACATGTGAAGCGAGTCCACGAATTCCGGTTCAATGTCGTAAAGTTCTTTTATGATGGTTAGCCACACCCCTTGCGGTGCATAGGCCACGTTCTTGAAGTAGAAATAAGGAGGCCCTCTCCCTTCTACTTCGATGTCTTCTTTAACTATTGTACTCGTGGCATTAGGAACTCCAAAGCCTATCATCGGCTTCTCGCGGGTTCTATAAGTTGTTGACTTTGTGTGTTCGACAACTTTTTGCTTCTTATAATTAGTGCTTGTGGACTTCAACACGTGTGGATCATCAGACATATAATTTAAAGAATCGCCAAGATTGTCCAGGGCCTAAGAACAAGTAATGTATATCTATTAAATAAAGCATACTTTTTTTCTATAAATGCAATAAGCTTTAGTTCGACTTTTATTGCGTAATAGTATACTGGTAGAGTTCAAACTCCACAGTGTATAAGTGAAACATTCTCTTTGAAGATTAATATTGATTGGTGGTGTTTCTAGATATGTACTCTTTTTGCTACACATAGAATTGATATTCTATGAGATGCGTATCGAGTGAATGTAGTTTTTAGATATGTACTCCTTTTGCTGCAAGCTCTAAAGACTATTCGTACTGGTATTTATTTTCTTAATTAGGATTTAGGACACCGTTAAGTCTTCACCAACAGCTAATGTATTTTCTTAAGTCTACCGCAAATTATATGATTCTAGAGATGTGCTAGACCCTAATGACTACTCATATATACAGGTATTAATTTTCTTAGGACACTGTTGATCAGTCTCCACACAAACAGCTAATGTTTGTTTTCTAACTTCTGTAATTTACTGCAGATCATATGATTTTAGAGATGCTATAAACAGACCATGTACAAGTTAAACAACTAATGATGGTCGGTATATCTCATTGCATTTCAGATGTGCAAATAATTAAGTACGGTCCACTGATTATACAATGTAACTATGTTTCTCCTAAAGCATATACTTAATCTTTACGATAAATTTTCACATAATAGAAAACATTAAATATACGATAAATTCTCCTAAAACTGAAGCAGTAGATGATACATGTGAGAAGAGAGTGAATGAGATGTACAAAATAACTTACCATGTGTGTGAGAGGAATCTTGAGTACCGGTTCTTCATCATCTTCACCTATAAGCATTTAAGAAGTTACTGAGCTCAGTACCAGTTTCTCGTTAAAAGGCCATTTCAATTCAATCCAAATGTATGAGAATAAATCTACCGTGTTCCTCCATTGCTTTGAACACAACTTTCCTGGGGTATCGCTTCTTTGAAAATCGGCCACTCATCTTGGATCCAGAACTACTTGCCTGAGAAAAAAGAAACAATTTAATCACTTTCGTCCTTGATATCTCTTTAATCATCAAAATCAAAAACAAAAAGACTGATCTATATGATAGATATATCGATAGACTGACAGATCACCGATGCACCTCAACATAGAATAAAAATTGAATTCTCTAAAGTTGAGAATAAATACATATACATATAAGATCGATAGATTGATAAATCGATAGACAAAGTACAGATTGCTGATACAAATCAGCTTGAAATAAATTAATATCTAAATTCCTTTAAAATAAAAAACAAAAGCATATACAGACATATGTAAATCTGAATGAAAATTGAAATGCACTCTTTTTGGGGTAGAGAATTATTGTTCAGGTTCACCTTTAGTAGTGGATGAAGTTGGATGTTGGCGGATTTCTCAATCTCCTTATCGCTTTCATCGCTTGATATCTCGATAATCTTTGAAGTTAAAAACAAAACAATAATTAGTAATTCTAGAATTCAATAAATTCAGCAAGACATATAAATGATGGATACATCAACAAAGAACGAATTACTGATATAAATCAACCTAAAATAATTCCAAAATCCTATAAAATCAAAAAAACCCAAACATAAACATATAATGTATATCGAAAAGGAAATTGAAATGCATATTTTCTTGAGGTAGCCAATTGTTGTTTAGGTTTTCCATTAGCGAATTATAGAGGCTGATAATTAGGCTGCTGGTTGGAGCTCGGGGCTTGCCCATGTAAAAAGAAATGAAAGCTGTTGTTTGCATTTATAGTGGCTTGTCTGTAATAGAAACAACAAGCGCAATGCGCCGTCTTTTTGCCCCATTTCAGATTTGCCTCGTGGATCCACTTATACTCTCACTCTGTAAGCTGCATAAAGGACCGGTTTATGTAATTATTTTTATAACATCTTTTAAAGAAAATAACTTTTGAGTATAAAAGATTGTCTGAGCACATTTTTAATCCTCATATATTTTTGAAAAATTCTGGATACAATCTTTCCAAATATTATTAAAAATCTTAATGAATGTTCTCACATATTGGAGAGTATTTTTCAAAATTGTGTGTTTAATGTACTTTGATCAAATTTCTAAAATTGTTTTAAATATTAATAAAAATCCTCAATGAATGTCATCACATATTTAATTCTCCTAGATTTAGTCAGAGAGATATACGTGAATATAATATTTTCAAAAAGATCTCAAATCTTGAATGAGTGTAAATATCTTCACATTGGATGTTGAATATTTAAATTTAACTAATTGAATATTCTAATATTTTGAATTAGAGTTTGATAAATTATTTTTGAAATATTATAAAATTATCCAATATATCATCCCATTATTCAAAATGAAAAATCTTATCGGTTTTGATTCCCACCCCAATTACACATGAAATAATTTCTCATACACGACATGAAATGATGCAATTTTTAAAAAATTATTTAAAAAAGTTTCATTCATAGTTAAGTTGTCAAATAAGACCCTATGTTAAAATGAAAACTCAACCTAGTCTCGTGAAGAAGCTTTTATATTAATTTATTTCAATATTATTCCACATTATTTCATTAAAAAATTTTATTATTATTATGGTGAAAATATTTACAATTGTTTAAAATATCTTAAGTTGAACGTATGCGGAAAGAAAACAATTTTTTGAACAAACTATATATGTAATCTTTGGATAAGATCATATTAATATTTTTATATGATAAATAATAATCAAATATTTAAATTTGATGAATATTTGATTATATCAATATCGGAGCATCATATCAATAATTTTATAAATATGTTTACAAATACAACTAATTAAAAATACGAAAAATATTTTTAAATCATTTGAAAAAATATTTTAGAAATTCTTTTACAAACATATGAAAAAAAAGTTTATAAATTTAAGCGAGTAAAATTTAGTATTTACGGTTGTTCTAAAAATATACGACCACATAAATTTAGCCTTTTAAAAAGATTGATATTTTTTGCTAAAATTTGAATTCCCACCTACGCACTCAAATTATACATTTCTATACATTCATATATTCACGTCGAATATATAAAGGCGACATGCTCTTTTTAGATAAATCTATAATCTCGACTAGATTTCATGTCGTCGAATTTTTAAATTCGATTGACTTTTAGTTAGTCTAATTTATAGACACCACTATCACTGCTACAAAATTAAACTTAGGATATATTACTTACATAACACTTTTGTGATGTGTTTTGTGATGTGCTATGCAACTGACATGGTTACACAGCATTTATGTTGAACACGCTCCACAAGATATTCTAAAAAACCTATAAATAAAAATAAAAAAAAATAAATAAAGTAGCATAGCATTTTTTATTGAAGCGCTATATAGGAAATAAGTAAGATAGCGTTTCTAGGAAAGACTATGCAAGTCACCATATTTTAAGTAATTTTTATTTTTTTAGAAAATCTTTAAATATTTATATAACACTTTTCTAAACGTCGTGTAAATTAATGTATTCAAAGTATCTTTTTATTTGCTTAATTTAACTCTTTTTCCAACTTAATCATATGTTCTCTCAATACCACAGACAACTCCCCACTCACACATGTACATCACCAATTTCATCGATCCATTTTACCTCCCGATTTCATCAATTTATATATTGATTAGGATAGTTTGATTTTCTAGCAAACCATATCGAGCCATCAGGGCACTTTATTTTCATGGGTCTCCACTCGTCCTTCGTTGAATCGGGTATAATAAATTAATTACAAGTTCGGTTTCGAAGACTACAACTCATGTATTGTGTTGTCGTTAATTTCAATTATCTAAAACTATGAATTGGGTATCGTTTGTGCTTGGGCAAGTCAGTATGTTGGAATTTCTACTGACAACCCTAAAAATAAGTAGTATGATAATTTAATTTTATATTATGTAATTATTTTTTTGAGTCTGTAAAAATGTTAAGTAGATTAGACTTGAGGATTTTTCTTTGAACAGTCATTAAGCTAAGGAATAAACTCTAAAGGAAGATCAAGTACTGATTATGCCTCGGAGAAAAGTATAGCAGCTTGGATTTGAATAATGTTGTTTTAAGAAAAATATTTTAAGTCAGATATCGACAAGTCGCATATCAAGGAATATCAAGAAGCATGTCGAGAAGTACAAAATAACTTGTAGGGAAGTCCCAAAAGATATTGATAAGTCAATATGCATGTAGAGATCTCAAATATCGATAAGTCAAAAGGTCCATGTAGCGACTTTAAGATATCAACAAGTCATTTTTTATGTAGAGATCAAGAGATGTCGATAAGACAAATCTTCGTGTAGAGAAGTAGAGATATTGACAAGCGTAAAGTCTATATAGAGAACTGGAGATCTCGACAAGTCATTCTACTTGTAGAGAACTGGAGATCTTGACAAATCAAAGATACATGTAGAGAACTCAAATATCGACAAGTCATTTTACTTATCGATATGTGACATCTCTATAGAACAAAAAGAGATCTCGATAAAGAACTTCATAATTCAGAATGCAGACAAGTTAAAAATTCAAGATTATCAGTCAATAAATAATTCTATCAGTGAATTTAAAAGACTATAAAAGCAGCTTGAAGAATTCAAGTTCAAGGGCCAACATTCACTGGACAAAGGAGAGTTATAGACGTATTAGATTCCGCACAGATTTGCTAACACTAGAAATGGAAAATATACAAATTAGCCTTGGAAAATGTGTTAGTCCATTTTAGTTCAAGTTTTATAATCATCTGCATATTCATCTATAAAGCATGCCACGGTCCTCTATATAAAGGAAACAAACAGATCTAGAAAAAATCTTGAATTCTCTCTCAAGAATTATAGATGGGTACTTAATATTTAAGAACACATATTTGTAGTAAAAAAAATTTGAGTTTACTAAATCAAGTGAGTTTTTGATATTTTCTTATGTGTTTTGCATTAGCATTTTATCTCTACATATTCATACAAATTGTTTTCTTCCATAAGCCATTAAGATTATCCAAATCCAAGAAAACACATATACTTCCCCCGTGTTGTATTTCATACCTGACATTAGGTGTTGCCAAAAATCATATTTTTTTAAATAAAAGATTAATTTATGTATATCACATGTATGTAAATATGTGTCTGAATTAGTAGCTTAATTTTTGGTTGGTTTGCCTGCTAGATGGTTCCTATAAATTTGTAAAATCTTGAGTAAATGCACTATAAATGATTTAAAAAACTACCTTTGTACTACATTTTGGATAAGTTTTTTTGTTATATTAATTAAGTAGTACAAAAACATTTTTTCAAAATTATTCTTAAATTAGAGATACGGTATTTGTTTCTATATTTACATATACAAAAAAGAACCTTTAAATTAATTGCTAGAACAAGAACTTTGAATTATATATAGAAAATATGATATGTAGCTATTTAAATGTATTTTTATTGAACTTACAAAATAATTTGACCAATTATTAAATATTATTGTATTTGAAGACGATTGCTAATCCATTATGTATTGATGGTCTTTTGAGACATCATCAAACATTAATATCTATCATTCTGAAATAACTTCAATGATTTAGAAATTTAATTTTTTGAGGAATAAGATTTTAAATTTATTCTTTGTACTTGAATTATACTTGGTACTTATCATCATTAACTATGTTAAAATTGTTCAGTTCAAGTACCTTTTTTCTTGCATGTTTTATTAAAGACGTTAGGAATTAGAAATATAATATGCAAAAATCTTGAATATTTTTTTGAGTGCTAATGTTATTAAGGACAACTTAATTGTTGATCAACAAGCTTGTAAAGCATTAGAATCACATATGAAAACTTAAATATTTTGCTAGAACCTGCTCTCACTGTAATTGTCAATATCATTTGTAGATATTTAAAAATTACCAACAGAAATAAATAGAAAGGGCAATATAATGTGAATACTTATGCATGTATACTATATTATTAAAAAATTACTATGGTTCGTTATCATATGAATTAAGAAATTACTTCTAATTAGTCTTCATTATGTGATTAAAGAAGATATAGGTCTAACCATAGAGATCTATAATGTGAGCACCTTCAAGACAAAATTAATGCAGGCAACAAAATCTTGTTGTGACCTGACTAGACATGTGGAATATACTAGGCATGATGTAGATGGTGTAATCAATGATCGTGGTACACTGCAAGTTCTTGAGGATGTGGTAATAATTTTTATTTTTATTATTTTATATACTAATTTCATGCATCGTTGTCTTGCACTATACTACTACAAGTTAAAAATGAGTATAAAACTTTGGTATTTTAGATTGACATATCAGCAAATTTTCCCGAACCTGAGCTTACAAATATTGGAAATGATGACTTACTTGCTCGGATAATGCCGTTGGAGTATCCACGATGAATGAGAGGTTTAGGATGGCGTGTAACTAAGGCGTCACTGCAAACATTATCAACTATTAATGAGCAATCTAAATTTAAAAATGAAGTTTCCTATTTGATTAATAAAATGAAGGAATGAGGGCCGACCCTAAGACTTGGTTGGCCTTGTGCGAAAAAAAAATTTAGGGTCCTTTTATAGAAAATTACTAATATGAATATAAAGAAAAAATTCAAAGAAATTTATGATTGAATAGAGTAAAGCAAATGATATCTTATAAACATAAAAAAATGGCAAAAGTACATCATAAATAAAAAAATTACATACCTTTAAGCCTTGCCTTTCTTCATCCTGATAAAATCTAAAATTTGAAACATGCAATACATTAGTACTCATCTAAAGTGACCTCTTCTTACATTTTTAGAAGCAAAATTGCCAATCCATTCAACTTTTCTTGACTCATACTTGTCCGCAAATAAGATTTAATTAAATTTTACATTGAAAAACTCAATTATGCAGATGCCACAATAGGTATAGTTAATAAAATCCTATAAGCAACTAAAATATTTGAATATATATCAATCTTCTTCACAAATTTTAAGACTCTGAGAGAATTCCATGATGTTTCACAATCATATGCTACACTTGGAAGCATCTCATGTAAGATTTATAATTCTGAAAGTAACTGTTTTGCATCAATATCACAATCATCACCATCAGTCAAGGTTTCTTCTAGTTTCGTATAACAATTTTTTAGTCCTTCATTATCAAAAGAAATCAGCCGGGATGCATCAAACAAAAAAACCAAAAACAGACTCAAAAAGTTCCATTTGTTTGAATCTTATCTTCACCTGTGAAAGTACCATATCCACTAGTACAAGAAAATAATCAGTTCTATAATTTTTTAAGGCAAATTGTTGTTCCCTTTCGGTGTCAGGATTGTCATCAAACTGTCTATTTCTTTTAATCCTACATTTTATAAGAAAAATAGGTTCAACATCCATTTCATTATCAAGCTCTTTAGCATCAATCATAGATGATGTAAACCCATTTTCTCTATATTTCTCAAAGAAAGAAACCAGCCCTTTTAAACTTGCAATAGCAACATCAAGACGCATATCTTCAGATTACAAATTCTTGCTCACCAAAATAATTTTGTGCACAATATCATGCCAAATATTTAAACTCAATATAAATTCAAAACTTGAAAATTCATTTGAGGCCAATTTTTTAGCATCTCGACATATTTTTGGATCATCAGAAATCAGCTAATTTTATTAAAGCATCTCTTATTTTTGGAGCTTGTGTTCTTATTGCCTTTACACTTTCGATTTAACTTTCCCATCTTGTCATACCTAAGGATTTTAAAATCAAATCATCAATATATTCAAGCAATAGATTCCATCTTTTGGGGGAACTATCAAACACATTACATATAGTTTGACATGCTCCAAAAAAAGATTTACCTTTCACACAAGAATTTGCCATATCAGAGAGTAAGTTAAGAGAATGACAACCACAAGGCATGTAATAAGCTCTAGGATTAACATCAAGTAATATTTTTTGAACATCTTGGTGTTTCCCCTCATATTAGAACCATTATCATATCTTTGTCCCTCACATCATTGATATTTAAATCAAGAGATTTAACAGCATTTTCTAACTCACCAAACAGGCCCAACCCGGAAGTATTTTCCACATTTAAAAACTGTAGGAAATACTCTTCAATTTTTACAAGATGACTCACAACATCAACACATCTAATCACCAAAGTCATTTGTTCCATACAGATTGCATCAGGAGTGTAATCAAGAATCACTAAAAAATATTTACCTTCTTTGATTTTTTTTAATATTACACTCTTTACACTCGAAACCAACATTACTATCAAATCATTTTGTACTTTCTAATTAAGATAATGATAGTGAATGTCCTTATCTTGAATGAGTCTGAAATGGTGCTTCATTGTTTGATCAAAATCAGCTATTGAATCAAGAAAACCCAAAAAAATACCATTTGAATCTTCAAATAGTTTTTCATTTTTCCCACGAAATGCCAGATTATTCATCGCAGTTTAACAATAGCACTTATTCTGATCATAAACTGCATCCAATGATCTGTATCTTTTTTAATTTGCTCTTGCAATTCTTTATCAATGGTTTGATTTATTTTCAATATAACTTAGAGTTCAGCCCACGCCCTAAGGTTGGTAAGATGTTCAAGACTATCGTTTTGGTTAAGCTTTTCACCTAAATGTACCCAATCATCTACTGTAACTATTTTTAGAACTAGCATTTTTTACCACTTTACAACAAAAGAAGAATACTTCATTCAATTCTTTTGAGTAAACTAACCATTTTCTTTTGACAAGTTCACCATGTCTTAATTTTTGATCAGAATAATAGGTTGAAAACCCCCTATTACGTTTATCCTTCGGAAAAATAATCATATTTTTCCTAATAGGCCCCTTTTCAACTAGCAAATCCCTCATTTTACTATTTAATCCATCCCATACGTGAGAATCATACATATTCAAAGTTAGTGGACCAAACTCTTTAGGACTAATGTATTCCCTATTTTCAATAACCACACTTTCAATCATTTCGGTTTCTTATTTAGTTATCTCGTTCTCACACTCTTCTTCAATTACATCGTGTTCTTGTGTAAAAGTATTATGAACCTGAGACACCACTTTTTCGACAATTTCATACTCTTCTTTTCATAGACATATTAAGTTGTTAGGCTTTCTTCCAAAAAAATTCAAGAGATCCCGTTAGTGACTTAATCTTTTCTTCCTCTTCCTTTTTTCTTTTTCTTTTGTCAATACCAGTTGTATACTTTTTAGTAAACATATTTTGCACTAAAGCAGCTAGCAGATTTTGCACTAAAGCAACAGGCATGAGACTTATGAGAAAATAAAACCTGGATAGATGAACTAACAAGTACCGAAGTAGTGGAGCAAGAGCCTGATCTTCAATTACAAATTAACAAAAATGATCAAGTCTGAACTCAAGTCCAACACTGAAAAAAAATTGTAAAAACTATTTAAATGAAATAATGGATTAATGATTATAATTCATACAACCAATCAAATTAACTCAAAATTACAACTCAAATATTAAATATATAACTAATGAATTACAATTTTTATTTGATTTTATATGTATTTTTATGTGATTTTAAATGCATCTTTAATATGTGATTTTATATGTATTTATGTAATTTTAAATACATTTTTATACGTGATTTTATATGCATTTTTATGTGATTTTAAATGCATCATTAATATGTGATTTTATATGTATTTATGTGATTTTAAATGCATTTATATGTGATTTTATATCCATTTTTATATGATTTTAAATGCATCATTAATATGTGATTTTATATGTATTTATATGATTTTAAATGCATTTTTATATGTGATTTTATATGTATTTTTATGTGATTTTAAATGCATCATTAATATGTGATTTTATATGTATTTATGTGATTTTAAATGCATTTTTATATGTGATTTTATATGCATTTTATTTGATTTTAAATGTATCGTTAATTGTTTTAAATGAATTTGTAGGAACGATATGCCGCCATTCTCGAGCGCATGCCCTTGGAGTTTACACAAACGGGTGATCGGGATGAGTCGTGGGTTGGTGGATGGAAGCCTTGGAGGTCCCCCAAGGTACAACAAGGGCAAAAATGAATTATGTGGTGGGGTCCCCAATGCTCGGGCCACCGATCTCTTGCCTACACTTGCTACCCGGTACCGAGATTCCACACGGAATGAAGCCGACTCATCCTCATCCGCTCTGAAATAACATGAAGCCATCCCCGACAATGTACATCTTGCCATCGTGAGGAATGTCCTTACGGAGATCCGTGCTAATCCAAATCGGTTTGCTCGCCAACTTTCCGATGCGGAGATAGCTACATTCGCACGTACCGCTCTCGAGGCCTCGGATCCATCCTCCGATCATAGCCAAAGTTTGCAATGGAATTACCTTATCGGTGGCGAGATCGTGCATAACGTGGGCTCCTTGATTGAAGATATCGCTCAAAAGACGGAAAATCGTGTTGCGGAGGTATAATTTTTGACCTTCTTGTTTATTTATTTGTTTCATTCACATGTAAATTTTATTTCTTCTTTTTAACTAGTTTAATTAAACCTGTGTATCTAGGAAAACAATCGGCGTGCTATGGAAGTCGATAAGGATTAAACGTCCGAGGATGAGACTCCGATGACGAGGACTTTGATGGTGGCGGTGGTGATGGCCGTGGTGATGGCGGTGGATCGTTCGATGTTGATTTGTCGGATTAGTTTACATTGATCGGTTTTAAGCTATTGTAATTTGATGCTTATAGGATGTAATATAATATGTTGTGATGGTTTGATACTTTGTCGGTTATTTAGGATTGATTATAATGATGTAATAATACGGTTTAATCTTCTGGTTATTGGAGTTTGTAAATGTTTGTGCTGGATTTAATTACTATGGTTTAATTGTGAAATTTACTAGTTTTTGTGAATGATTTTGAATAGTATATTTTAATAATTATCATTGTTGTTTGGTTGTTTGGTTATGATTGGATTGGTTTTGTGATTGGTTTCTGTATTGATTTGGTTTGGTATACAAGGACTGCAGAAAAATCTGCAATTTTTTTTTAAAATCAGACCTTAAAACTGACCGAAAATAGGCATAACCGACCACTTTTGACCATTACAAAACCCAGAAAACCGACCGTCAAGAGACATAACCGACCACCTTCTTCATAAAACCGACCGTCTCCTTTAGAGGGTGGTCGGTTTTAGGACGGTCGGTTATGACATATAAGTTAGCTTCTGAAATAAAACTGACCGATGTTCACACTTTGACCACGGCCGGTTATGAGTTCCGGTCAACTTTTTAAAAACAGACATAACCGACCACCTACGGTCGGTAATGACTCAGTGACGTGACAACACTTGTGCACACGTGTAGCCACGTGTACACAGTGACCCCACATTTGCATAAAATGCCCGGGCACTTAACCGACCACTATGTTGGTCAGTTATAAGGATTAAACCCGATCAAAAGTTATAACCGACCAGGCTAAAACCGACCATGCCCTGTGGTCGGTTATGACTATTTTAACCGACTATTTTGCGTCTTAACCGACTGTTTTTGACGGTCGATTTTATCCTATTTTCTTGTAGTGATATAAGTAGTATAAGAAGGATATTTGGTTAGCTGTACAACCGCATAAAGTATACGGATAGTTAGATTAAAATTAACATCAATGGTCAAGATTATTTAATATTTGCTATAAAGGTGATAAGAAAAATAAAACTAAAACCACTTTTTTATAATATAAACACTCAATACTAAATAGATAAACCCAATACTAAATAGATAAGGAAATATAATCTAATATTAAATACATAAGCAGACATAATTAACCAATACTAAATAAATAAGGAGACATAATTTAATAGTAAATATATAAGGAGATATAATTATTAACAATTATGTATAACAAATACATGTCTTGAACGTGATGGTCTCCCAGGCACATTAAAATATTTTTTTTAAACATTGCCTAAGGACAAAGTGAAGAAAAAGCATATAGACCATTTAGATTAAAAACAAAATCAATGTTGAAGATCATTTGGTATTTGTCGTTAAGGTGGTAAAGAAGAACTAAACTAAAACCACTTCGATTATGATACAAACACATAATCTAATAAAGGGAATCGGTATAGTTTGGTATACCCAAATTTTTGTTGGTTTGGTTATTCTTGCAAAGAAAATGCTAGAGGTACAAAATGAGTTACTAAAATAGTTACACCTGCAATTACATTAATAGAACCAATTGAATTTTTTCATTGTGTCACATCACCCTTGCCATGTCATTTTATGATAATTTTTTGTAATTTTGTTTTGTGCCTCTAGCATTACTCTTCTTGCAATCATGACCCTCAAAATTTCATAATCAAATTATGGGATCTTTAGAACTAAATATTAAAACCATGCATTTCCTAACGTCATAGGACAGTTCAAATCCCTCCAACAACATACATCTATATTATTTATGTATATAATTTATCCTAAGTACTGGTAATTTGGTTCAAACTCTTAGTTTTTCTATCCATTTTTTATTACCTCTATTATTCAAAACTGTTAGATCTTTTAAATGATAATATAATATTTTGATCATAGTATAGTACCAAAAACATAAATAATTAATATTTTCATGTTTGAATCACGCCAACTACATCAAATTTTTACATTTATTTAAAATCGCATCAACTACTTATTATCTTAATATAAATAAAAATATAAAATATTAATGGAGCACGCGTGTTCTAAGCTAGTTAGGTTTGAAATTAAATACATAAGTTCATATCAGAATAATAATAATAATAATAATAATAATAATAATAATAATAATAATAATCTTTAAAGTTGAGAATAAATACATATACATATAAGATCGATAGATTGATAAATCGATAGACAAAGTACAGATTGCTGATACAAATCAGCTTGAAATAAATTAATATCTAAATTCCTTTAAAATAAAAAACAAAAGCATATAGAGACATATGTAAATCTGAATGAAAATTGAAATGCACTCTTTTTGGGGTAGAGAATTGTTGTTCAGGTTGACCTTTAGTAGTGGATGAAGTTGAATGTCGGCGGATTTCTCAACCTCCTTATCGCTTTCATGGCTTGATATCTCGATAATCTTTGAAGTTAAAAACAATAATTAGTAATTCTAGAATTCAATAAATTCAGCAGACATATAAATGATGGATAGACAAAGAACCAATTACTGATACAAATCAACCTAAGATAATTCCAAAATCCTATAAAATCGAAAAAACTCAAACATAAACATATAATGTATATCGAAAAGGAAATTGAAATGCACATTTTCTTGAGGTAGCCAATTGTTGTTCAGGTTTGCCATTAGCGAATTATAGAGGCTGATAATTAGGCTGCTGGTTGGAACTGGGGGCTTGCCGATGTAAAAAGAAATGAAAGTTGTTGTTTGCATTTATAGGGGCTTGTCTGTAATAGAAACAACAAGCGCAATGCGCCGTCTTTTTGCCCCATTTCATATTTTGCCACGTGGATACACTTATACTCTCACTCTGTAAGCTGCATAAAGGACCGATTTATGTAATTATTTTTATAACATCTTTTAAAGAAAATAACTTTTGAGTATAAAAGATTATTTGAGCACATTTTTAATCCTTATATATTTTTTAAAAATTCTGGATACAATCTTTCCAAATATTATTAAAAATCTTAATGAATGTTCTCACATTTTGGAGAGTATTTTCCAAAATTGTGTGTTTAATGTAGTATGATCAAATTTCTAAAATTGTTTTAAGTATTAATGAAAATCCTCAATGAATGTCATCACATATTTAATTCTCCTAGATTTAGTTAGAGAGATATACATGAAAATAATCTTTTCAAAAAGATCTCAAATTTTGAATGAGTGTTATCACATTTTAAAATATAGTTCACATTGGGTGTTGAATATTTAAATTTAACTAATTGGATATTCTAATATTTTGAATTAGAGTTTGATAAATTATTTTTGAAATATTATAAAATTATCCAATATATCATCCCACAATTCAAAATGAAAAATATTATCGGTTTTGATTCTCACCCCAATTACACATGAAATAATTTCTCATACACGACATGAAATGATGCAATTTTTAAAAAATTATTTAAAAAAGTTTCATTCATAGTTAAGTGGTCAAATAAGACCGTATGTTAAAATGAAAACTCAACCTAGTCTCGTGAAAAAGCTTTTATATTAATTTATTTCAATATTATTCTACATTATTTCATTAAAAAAATTTATTATTATGATGGTGAAAATATTTATAATTGTTTAAAATATTTGAAGTTGAACGGATGCGGAAAGAAAACAATCTTTTAAACAAACTATATATGTAATCTTTGAATAAGATCATATTATATGATAAATAACAATCAAATATTTAAATTTAATGAATATTTGATTATATCAATATCGGAGCATCATATCAATAATTTTATAAATATGTTTACAAATACAACTAATTAAAAATACGAAAAATATTTTTAAATCATTTGAAAATATATTTTTGAAATACTTTTACAAACATATGAAAAAAAAAGTTTATAAATTTAAGCGAGTAAAATTTAGTATTTACAGTTATTCTAAAACATTCGACCACATAAATTTAGCCTTTTAAAAAGATTGATATTTTTTGCTAAAATTTGAATTCCCACATACGCACTCAAATTATACATTTCTATACATTCGTATATTCACATCGAATATATAAAGGCGACATGCTCTTTTTAGATAAATTTATAATCTCGACTAGATTTCATGTCGTCGAATTTATAAATTCGATTGATTTTTAGTTACTCTAATTTATAGACACCACTACTAGAAAATTAAACTTAGGATATATTACTTACATAACACTTTTGTGATGTGTTTTGTGATGTGCTATGCAACTCACACGGTTACACAGCATTTATATTGAACACGCTCGACAAGATATTCTAAAAAATCTATAAATAAAAATAAAAATAAATAAATAAAGTAGCATAGCATTTTTTAGTGAAGCGCTATATAGGAAATAAGTAAGATAGCGTTTCTAGGAAAGGCTATCCAAGTCACCATATTTTAAGTAATTGTGATTTTTTTAGAAAATATTTAAATATTTATATAACACTTTTCTAAACGTCGTGTAAATTAATGTATTCAAAGTATCTTTTTATTTGCTTAATTTAACTCTTTTTCCAACTTAATCATATGTTCTCTCTCAGACAACTCCCCACTCACACATGTACATCACCAATTTCATCGATCCATTTTACCTCCCGATTTCATCAATTTATATCTGAATTAGGATAGTTTAATCTTCTAGCAAAACATATCGAGCCATTAGGGCACTTTATTTTCATGGGTCTCTACTCGTCCTTCTTTGAATCGGGTATAATCAATTAATTACAAGTTCGGTTTCGAAGACTAGAAATCATGTATTGTGTTGTCGTTAATTTCAATTATATCGTTTGTGCTTGGGCAAGTCAATATGTTGGATTTCTACTGACAACCCTAAAAATAAGTAGTGTGATAATTTAATTTTATATTATGTAATTATTTTTCTTGAGTCTGTAAAATGTTAAGTAGATTAGACTTGAGGATTTTTCTTTGAACAGACATTAAGCTAAGGAATAAACTCTAGAGGAAGATCAAGTACAGATTATGCCTCGGAGAAAAGTATAGCAGCTTGGATTTGAATAATGTTGTTTTAGGAAAAATATTTTAAGTCAGATTTCGACAAGTCGCATATCAACGAATATCAAGAAGTATGTCGAGAAGTACAAAATAACTTGTAGGGAAGTCCCAAAAGATATTGATAAGTAAATATGCATGTAGAGATCTCAAATATTGACAAGTCAAAAGATCCATGTAGCGAACTTAAGATATCAACAAGTCATTTTTTATGTAGAGATCTAGAGATGTCGATAAGACAAATCTTCATGTAGAGAAGTAGAGATATTGACAAGTCTAAAGTCTATATAGAGAACTGGAGATGTCGACAAGTCACTCTACTTGTAGAGAACTGGAGATCTCGACAAATCAAAAACACATGTAGAGAACTCAAATATCGATAAGTCATTTTACTTATCGATATGTGATATCTCTATAGAACAAAAAGAGATCTCGATAAAGAACTTCATAATTCAGAATGCAGACAAGTTAAAGATTCAAGATTATCAGTCAACAAACAATTCTATCAGGGAATTGGAAAGACTATAAAAGCAGCTTGAAGAATTCAAGATCAAGGGCCAAGATTCACTGCACAAAGGAGGGTCACACACGTATTAGATTCCGCACAGATTTGCTAACACTAGAAATGGAAAATATACAAAGTAGCCTTGGAAACTGTTTAGTTCAAGTTTTGTAATCATGTGCATATTGATCTATAAAGCATGTCACGGTCCTCTATATAGAGGAAACAAACAGATCTAGAAAAAATCTTGAATTCTCTCTCAAGAATTATAGATGGGTACTTAATTTTTAAGAACACATATTTGTATTAAAACAAATTTAATTTTACTAAATCAAGTGAGTTTTTGATATTTTCTTGTGTGTTTTGCATTAGCATTTTATCTCTACATATTCATACAAACTGTTTTGTTCCATAAGCCATTAAGATTATCCAAATGCAAGAAAACACATATACTTCCCTTGTGTTGTATTTCATACCTAACATTAGGGGTTACGAACAATCATATATTTTTAAATAATAGCTTAATTTATGTTTATCACATGTATGTAAATATGTGTCTGAATTAGTAGCTTAATTTTTGGTGGGTTTGCTGCTAGATGGTTCCTATAAATTTGTAAAATCTTGAGTAAATGTGCTATAAATGATTTAAAAAACTACTTTTGTACTACATTTTGGATAAGTTTTTTTTATTATATTAATTAAGTAGTGCAAATACATTTTTTCAAAAATATTCTTAAATTAGAGATACGGTATTTGTTTCTATATTTACATATACAAAAAATAACCTTTAAATTAATTGCTAGAACAAGAACTTTGAATTATATATAGAAAATATGATATGTAGCTATTTAGATGTATTTTATAGAACTTACAAAATAATTTGACTAATTATTAAATATTATTGTATTTGAAGACGATTGATAATCCATTATGTATTGATGGTCTTTTGAGACATCATCAAACATTAATATCTATCATTCTGAAATAACTTCAATGATTTAGAAAATTTGTTTTTTTAAGGAATAAGATTTTAAATTTATTCTTTGTACTTGAATTATCTGACTTGGTACTTATCCTGATTAACTATGTTAGAATTGATCAGTTCAAGTACCTTTTTTCTTGCATGTTTTATTAATGACGGTAGGAATTATGTATGTTATAGATAAAAGACTTACTTACATAACATGGCATTCTAACTGATAAAGATAGGTTGCAGGGAATTTTTAGAATATATATAGTATTAAAATATTTTTTAATATCGAGATTTGTGAAGATAACTTGTAGGATGGGTTACGATATTCTTTAAATTTATATAAAAGCTTTAAACTTTAGTTAACAAATTATAACCTGAAAAATACATTGATTTGCAGTTAGTTTTGATGGATCGTAAATGGGTAAATGTAGACCGGTTATCATAAGAATATAAAAATGGTGTGAAAGAATTTTGTAAATATGTAGTTAAACATGTTAATTAATGATACCGAGTTCATCGTGTGTCATTGTCAAAAATGTTTGAATGTTGTAGAATTTGATGGTCTGGACAAGTTGGAGGAACACTTAGTGTGTGAAGGAAACGATAAACCTTATACATGTTGGACCTATCATGGTGCAAAAAAAGGAGAACGTAGATCAAGTAATTTGAATTCAAACCATCACTGTGCAGATAGAGTGGATACCAAGGTTTTTAGTGATAATGTTAGTGATAAAAATGAAATCCCCAATGATTTTAATGAGGAAGAGCTACGTGATCATCCTGATATGCATGAAAAGTTAAAGGATAACGCCACTTTACCATTGTGGCCGGGTTGCACCAAGTTTTCCAAATTATCGGCTGTATTGACTTTGCATAATTTAAAAGTTGGACATCAAGTTTCTGGCGTGTTCTTCACACAAATGCTTATAGCTGTTAGTGAACTTTTACCCGATGGTAAAATCCTCCCTCGTAGAACGTACGAGGCTAAACAAATGCTCATATCCATTGGATTAGTACATGAAAGGAATCATGCATACCCTGATGATTTTATTCTATATAGAAAGAGTATGCAGAGTTTGACGAATGTCCCAAGTGCTCATTAAAGCATTACAAAATTGGAAATTCTCCAGCAAGGTTATGTGGTACTTTCCATTATTACCCAATTTTAGGCGATTATATGTTAGTGCAGAAGATGCTAAAAATTTAACATGACATTATGATGCTCGAATTAATGATGGGTTGTTGAGAAACCCTGCCGATTTACCTCAGTGGAAGATAGTTGATGATACACAAAAGGATTTCGGGAACAAACCAAGAAAATCTTTTCCTAGCACTTTCAATAGATGTAATGAACCCGCACCATCTTCAAAAAAGTTCTTATAGTACATGGCATGTATTTTTCATGATATATAATTTGGCACCATGGCTTTGTATGAAGCGCATGATAATGTCTACTTTGATATCCGGTCCAATACAACTTGGGAATGACATTGATGTCTATTTGGCACCTTTAATCGAGGACTTAAACTACTATTAGAAGGGGGAATTGAAGTATATGATGGATGTAGAAAAAAATAATTTCAATTAAAGGCCATGTTTATTCGGAATAATAAGTGATTTTCCTGCTTATGCAAATCTTTCCGGGTATAGTGTAAAAAGGCTATTATGCATGTCCTATATGCAGTGACGAGACTGATCATATTAGACTGAAAAATTACGTGAGATATGTTTAAATGGGGCATAGGCGGTGGTTGGCACCAAACCATCGGTACAGAAATATGCCTTTAATATTCAACGGGGAAGTTGAAGAACAACATGCTCCTCCTATACCATCAGGTGATGACGAGTTTAAAAAGGTGAAAAATTTAAACATACAGTTTGCTAAGGAGTTTGCAAAGGATGTTCCAACTCGGGGTTGGAAGAAGCATTCTATCTTCTTTAAATTGAGTTATTGGAAGGACCTTTAAGTTGGACATTTCATCGACCTCATGCATGTGCAGAAAAATGTTTTTGACAGCCTAGTTGGTACTTTGTTAGGTGTCAAGGGTAAAACTAAAGATAGTCTAAATGTATGGATGGATTTGATGGAGATGGGGATAAAAAATGGACTAGGCCCTGTGGAGAAGCGAGGAAAAAAACCCTATTTACCTCCTGCCGCTCATACTCTATCTAGAGATGAGAAGAGAGTGTTACTGCAAATACTTTATTCTATCAAGGTGCAGAAGGATACTCATCAAACATCAAGAGTCTTATTTTTTTGATTGACTTCAATTAAAGGGTTTGAAATCACTTGATTTTCATGTCATAATGGAGACTTTTTCCAATTTCTATACGTTCTCTCTTACCTGAAAATGTGTGAATAACTATCAAAAAATTATGTTGGTAATTTAAATCTATGAGTAACAAAGTCATTGATCCAAAAAGGATATTGTATCTATAGGGACAAATTATTGAGACACTTTGTGAGGTTGAGATGTATTTTCCAACATCCTTCTTTGACATCATGGTTCATCTGACCTTGCACCTAATTTATGAGACTAGGATGTATGGTCCTGCTCATATGAGATGGATGTATCCTGTCGAACGATATTTAAAATTTTGAAAGAATATGTGATAAATAGGTCTGTACCAGAGGCTTTCATAGCAGAATGCTATTTATTAAAAGAAGCAAGAGAGTTTTGGTCAGAATTTATTCCAAACGTAAAGGCAACTGGTCTTCCAAGTGATCGTCACAGTGGTAGGATTGACAGTGTAGTTGTAATTGGTGGTCAACAATTTGAGATCGATCGGACAAAATGGCATTGTGCGCACCTTTATGTTTAACACAACACCATTGATGTTGTTCCTTTTGTAGACTTGCATAAGCAAACCATCAGGGAAGAACATCCAAGAAGAGGTGCTAACCGGATATAAGTGGAACACAATTGCACATTTGTTGATTGGTTCAAAACTTATGTTGCAAATAAGTTAATTGAAAATAACGAATCAATACCATATCGAGTTAAATGGTTATCAAGACGTCCTGATTTATTTTTGTATTCTTATAAATGGTATCTTATGAATGGGTACACCTTTAACACAAGGGAACATGATGCAAGGAGCATAATGCAGAATAGTGGAGTTTCAATTACTGATACGACACTACACCAATCATCAAGTAATAAAAAAGAACCAGTTTTAGATGAGACCGCACACTTTGGAAGGATTAAAAATATTTGGGAGCTCGATTATGTTTGATTTAGAGTACCGGTGTTTGATTGTGATTGGGTTAACAATGTCGGAGGCGTACAAGTTGAAGCCTCTGGGTTTATACGGTTAATCTTGCAAATATTGGGTACAAAGATGATTTGCTCATAATGGCAACACAAGCCATATGTTACTGATCCGGTTGATAAGAAGTGGTCCATTGTTGTCTTTTCAAACAAACTCAACACTTATCAAGTCAGTGATGGTGTAGATATATAAGTTGATAATATTGATGATCCTTTTGTTCGAATGAATTTTCACGCCAATATGGACAGAGGTGATGATTATAAATGTTTTTACACCGGAAATGATCATGATGAGGGTGAATACGTGAATCCTAAATTTTACAATGTGCATAGGCACGAAACATCAAAGGCGAACAAAAAACACAAAAGAAAAATTAAACCTAAGAAATGTATGTATGCTTTCTTATTATACAAGCTAGTCTCATAAATTGGTCTTATATTATTTATTCTTTTTATTTTAAATTATGTACTTTTATTATCTGGTACTATAAAAGTGCCTAATTTGATTATGCTTTTGTTTAATACTATATAACAATTTTGTGTTGACTAGAGCAAACTAATATCTTAAATTTAGTAAGTGTTTATTTTTCTGTAAACCTGTGCAGTGGTCTTCTATTAATTTTTGTGTTTTCTTTGTTTAGGATTGTGATTAGTATAAGTGTACTATAAAATATTCATATTAGATTATGCTTCTTTTTAATATAAGAATTTTGTATTGACTAGAGGAAACTAGTAAATTCAATTAAGTATCAACAACTGTATTTATTTTTGTTTATAAACCTGTGTACAGATCTTGTATTAAATTTGTATTTCTATGTTCATTCTTTGTTCATGATTATGACTGTTGAATCGTGTAGTGCAAGTGGTGCTGGTGGAACCAGGGATGCTTGTGCCACCCAAGTGGGAAGAGGTCGTGCAATAGGTAATTAAAAATATATAATTATTGACACTATGTAGGAGATTTTTATTTACTTGTACTAGTTATCTCTAATGTGTTTTAGGTTAATTGGAATGAAATGGGACAACCAATTGGTAAAGCATCAATGATATTAGTACATTTTGTCGATTGTTATGCAAGAAGGAATATTCCAATTACATGCGATGATTGCCGCAAAATGGAACCGAAGACTGTAAAATAGAATTTATGAGATAAAGTTAAGGTACAATATGTTCTTCTCCAATTTTATTTTTGGTTAAAATTAAAGCATGGTCAGGAGAACAATTAAATGGTTAAAATTTTAGCTTTCTTGGCTTTGCATATTTCATTGCTTTTTACTACATAAAAACCAGTAGAACACTCCATCACATTTCGCCATTTTATTGTAAAATCCTAAAATAAATCAACCCCTTTATTTTGCTTATTTTTCCTGAAACACGGTAAAAGTGGCCTTCTACATATTTTTAAGCTGTCTACAAATTTTATATTTTTACAACAAGGAAAATGTGGCTTTTGATTTGTATTGATCAAGCACTTTAAACATGTCTATCGTACAAGGTTAAATTCTCAAGAGAGTGTTAAATTATTTAAATTCTCAATAGTCTCTGACACATATGTACAAGATGTGATTACCAAATAAGAATCTTTTAAGAAATATATTTCATAATTTTTTATTGCATTTTTCAGATTTTCTAATTATTTGTATTTACATTAAATGACTTTTTACTTCTCCTGCTTTTAAATAGAAAGTTAGGCATGATTATAAGTGCAACATTTTAGTTAAATTATGAAGGCTTGACAACTACAAGATACAACACAAATATCCATATACGTCAATTGCATTTAAAATATTTTCATGTTTTAAAACATTGAATGATTTATTGTAAACAATTGTGTAGGAAACTTTTAGTGGGGTTGAAGATGAACATTGGAGAAAGATAATTGATCGTGCTCGTAACCTGCATTGAAAATTTAGAACTAGATTGAGGAGTCTTGCTCGAGATAAAAATGGTAACTACTCTACTTTACCACCCAAGTTGTACCCACACCTATCGACAGTGGGACCTTAGTGGAAACCGTTTATTGGAAATTCATTGAAAGAATAATTCAATGTATATTTTTTTCCCTTTCTTTAGTAGTTTGTTATTTAAAAAAAATTACTTTTTTTGCATATTATATTTCACTAACCATTTAATTATAGGAAAAAGGTGAAAAAATAAATAAAAAGATTTGGGAATGGAGGCACAATATACGAAGGCATGTGTTGGCAATTAGAGAAAAAATTGTAAGTTAAACAAGCAAGTAACTTAGTCTGGTTGCTTTACAATTCTTTTCGAATTATTGCCACAACAGGATTCCATAAATTGAAGTACTGTTATTTTTATGTAGTACTAATTTTCCGCAAGTTGAAACTGGACATTCTGTTAGAATAAATACAAGGGGTAGCTTGAATATTTTTTTTGAGTGCTAATGTTGTTAAGGACAACTTAATTGTTGATCAACAACTTTGTAAAGCATTAAAATCACATATGAAAACTTAAATATTTTGCTAGAACCTGCTTTCACTTTAATTGTCAATATCATTTGTAGATATTTAAAAATTACCAACAGAATTAAATAGAAAGCGCAATATAATGGGAATACTTATGCATGTATACTATATTATTAAGAAATTACTATGGTTCGTTATCATATGAATTAAGAAATTACTTCTAAGTAGTCTTCATTATGTGATTAAAGAAGATATAGGTCTAACCATAGAGATCTATAATGTGAACACCTTCAAGACAAAATTAATGAAGGCAACAAAATCTTGTTGTGACCCGACTAGATATGTGGGAATATGCTAGGCGTGATGTAGATGGTGTAATCAATGATCGTGTTACATTGCAAGTTCTTGAGGATGTGGTAATAATTTTTATTTTTATTTTTTTATATACTAATTTCATGCATCGTTGTCTTGCACTATACTACTACAAGTTAAAAATGAGTATAAAACTTTGGTATTTTAAATTGACATATCAGCAAATGATATCTTATAAACATAAAAAAGTGGCAAAAGTACATTATAAATAAAAAAATTACATACCTTTAAGCCTTGCCTTTCTTCATCCTGATAAAATCTAAAATTTGAAACCGGCAATACATCAGTACTCATCTAAAGTGACCTCTTCTTACATTTTTAGAAGCAAAATCAGCGACTATATGCTCCACATCAGTATATTTTTTTTAATACTCAAAATTGCCAATCCATTCAACCTTTCTTGACTCATACTTGTCCGCAAATAAGATTTAATTAAATTTAACTTTGAAAAACTCCATTATGCAGATGCCACAGTAGGTATAGTTAATAAAATCCTATAAGCAACTAAAATATTTGGAAATATATCAATCTTCTTCACAAATTTTAAGACTCTAAGAGAATTCCATGATGTTTCACATTCATATGCTACACTTGGAAGCATCTCATGTAAGATTTATAATTCTAAAAGTAACCGTTTTGCATCAATTTTGCAATCATCACCATCAGTCAAGGTTTCTTCTAGTTTCGTACAACAATTTTTTAGTCCTTCATTATCGAAAGAAATCAGTCCGGATGCATCAAACAAAAAAAACAAAAACAGACTCAAAAAGTTCCATTTGGTTAAATCTTATCTTGAGCTGAGAAAGTACCATATCCACTAGTACAAGAAAATAATCAGTTCTATAATTTTTTAACGGAAATTGTTGTTCCCTTTCGGTGTCAGGATTGTCATCAAACTGTCTATTTCTTTTAATCCTATATTTTATAAGAAAAATAGGTTCAATATCCATTTCATTATCAAGCTCTTTAGCATAAATCATAGATGATGTAAACCCATTTTCACTATATTTCCCAAAGAAAGAAACCAGCCCTTTTAAACTTGCAATAGCAACATCAAGACGCATATCTTCAGATTGCAAATTCTTGCTCACCAAATTAATTTTGTGCACAATATCATGCCAAATATTCAAACTCAATATAAATTCAAAACTTGAAAATTCATTTGAGGCCAATTTTTCAGCATCCCGACATATTTTTGGATCATTAGAAATTTCAGCTAATTTCATTAAAGCATCTCTTATTTTTGGAGCTTGTGTTCTTATTGCCTTTACACTTTCGATTTAACTTTCCCATCTTGTCATACCTAAGGATTTTAAAATCAAATCATCAATATATTCAAGCAATAGATTCCATCTTTTGGTGGAACTATCAAACACATTACATATAGCTTGACTTGCTCCAAAAAAAGATTTACCTTTCACACAAGAATTTGCCATATCAGAGAGTAAGTTAAGAGAATGACAACCACGAGGCATGTAATAAGCTCTAGGATTAACATCAAGTAATATTTTTTGAACATCTTGGTGTTTTCCCCTCATATTAGAACCATTATCGTATCTTTGTCCCTCACATCATTGATATTTAAATCAAAAGATTTAACAGCATTTTCTAACTCACCAAACAGGCCCAACCCGGAAGTATTTTCTACATTTAAAAACTCTAGGAAATACTCTTCAATTTTTACAAGATGACTCACAACATCAACACATCTAATCACCAAAGTCATTTGTTCCATACAGATTGCATTAGGAGTGTAATCAAGTATCACTAAAAAATATTTACCTTCTTTGATTTTCTTTAATATTACACTTTTTACATTCGAAACAAAAATTACTATCAAATCAATTTGTACTTTCTAACTAAGATAATGATAGTGAATGTCCTTATCTTGAATGAGTCTGAAATGGTGCTTCATTGTTTGATCAAACTCAGCTATTGAATCAAGAAAACCCAAAAAAATACCATTTAAATCTTCAAATATTTTTTTCATTTTTCCCACGAAATGCCAGATTATTCATCGCAGTTTAACAATAGCACTTATTCTGATCATAAACTACATCCAATGTTCATTATCTTTTTTAATTTGCTATTGCAATTCTTTATCAATGGTTTGATTTGTTTTCAATATAACTTAGAGTTCAGCCCACGCCCTAAGGTTGGTAAGATGTTCAAGACTATCGTCGTGTTGCTTAAGCTTTTCACCTAAATGTACCCAATCATCTACTCCAACTATTTTTAGAACTAGCATTTTTTACCACTTTACAACAAAAAAAGAATACTTCATTCAATTCTTTTGAGTAAACTAACCATTTTCTTTTGACAAGTTCACCATTTCTTAATTTTTGATTAGAATAATAGGTTGAAAACCCCCTATTACGTTTATCCTTGGGAAATATAATCATATTTTCCCTAATAGGCCCCTTTTCAACTAGCAAATCCCTCATTTTACTATTTAATCCATCCCATACCTGAGAATCATACATATTCAAAGTTAGTGGACCAAACTCTTTAGGACTAATGTATTCCCTATTTTCAATAACCACACATTCAATCATTTCGGTTTCTTGTTCAGTTATCTCGTTCTCACACTCTTCTTCAATTACATCGTGTTCTTGTGTAAAAGTATTCTGAAGCTGAGACACCATTTTTTCGACAATTTCATACTCTTCTTTTTTATAGACATATTAAGTTGTTAGGCTTTCTTCCAAAAAAATTCAAGAGATCCCTTTAGTGACTTAATTTTTTCTTCCTCTTCCTTTTTTCTTTTTCTTTTGTCAATACCAGGTGTATACTTTTTAGTAAACATATTTTGCACTAAAGCAGCTAGCAGATTTTGCACTGAAGCAACAAGCATGAAACTTATGAGAAAATGAAACCTGGATAGATGAACTAACAAGTACCGAAGTAGTAAGCAAGAGCCTGATCTTCAATTCCAAATTAACAACAATGATCAAGTCCGAACTCAAGAAAAAAAATTGTAAAAACTATTTAAATGAAATAATGGATTAATGATTATAATTCATACAACCAATCAAATTAACTCAAAATTACAACTCAAATATTAAATATATAACTAAAGAATTACAATTTTTATGTGATTTTATATGCATTTTTATGTGATTTTAAATGCATCTTTAATAAGTGATTTTATATGTATTTATGTGATTTTAAATACATTTTTATATGTGATTTTATATGCATTTTTATGTGATTTTAAATGCATCGTTAATATGTGATTTTATATGTATTTATGTGATTTTAAATGCATTTATATGTGATTTTATATCCATTTTTATATGATTTTAAATGCATCATTAATATGTGATTTTATATGTATTTATATGATTTTAAATGCATTTTTATGTGATTTTAAATGCATCATTAATATGTGATTTTATATATATTTAGGTGATTTTAAATGCATTTTTATATGTGATTTTATATGCATTTTATTTGATTTTAAATGCATCGTTAATTATTTTACATGAATTTGTAGGAACGATATGCCGCCATTCTCGAGCGCATGCCCTTGGAGTTTACACAAATGGGGGATCGGGATGAGTCGTGGGATTGGTGGATGGAAGCCTTGGAGGTCCCCCAAGGTACAAGGCCAAAAATGAATTATGTGGTGGGGTTCCCCACTGCTCGGGCCACCGATCTCTTGCCTACACTTGCTACCCGGTACCGAGATTCCACACGGAATGAAGTCGGCTCATCCTCATCCGCTCTAAGAAAACGTGAAGCCATCCCCGACAATGTATATCTTGCCATCGTGAGGAATGTTCTTACGGAGATCCGTGCTAATCCAAATCGGTTTGCTCGCCAACTTTCCGATGTGGAGATAGCTACATTCGCACGTACCGCTCTCGAGGCCTCGGATCCATCCTCCGATCATAGCCAAAGGTTGCAATGGAATTACCTTATCGGTGGCGAGATCGTGCATAACGTGGGCTCCTTGATTGAAGATACCGCTCAAAAGACGGAAAATCGTGTTGCGGAGGTATAATTTTTGACCTTCTTGTTTATTTATTTGTTTCATTCACATGTAAATTTTATTTCTTCTTTTTAACTATTTTAATTAAACCTGTGTATCTAGGAAAACAATCGGCGTACTATGGAAGTCGATAAGGATTAAACGTCCGAGGATGAGACCTCCGATGACGAGGACTTTGATGGTGGCAGTGGTGATGGCGGTGGTGATGGCGGTGGATCGTCCGATGTTGATTTGTCGGATTAGTTTACATTGATCGGTTTTAAGATATTGTAATTTGATGCTTATGGGATGTAATATAATATGTTGTGATGGTTTGATACTTTGTCGGTTATTTAGGATTGATTATAATGATGTAATAATACGGTTTAATCCTCCGATTATTGAAGTTTGTGAATGTTTGTGTTGGATTTAATTACTATGGTTTAATTGTGAAATTTACTAGTTTTTGTGAATGATTTTGAGTAGTATAGTTTAATGATTATCATTGTTGTTTGGTTGTTTTGTTGTTTGGTTGTGATTGGATTGGATTTGTGATTGGATTGGATTTGTGATTGGTTTATGTATTGATTTGGTTTGGTATACAAGGACTGCAGAAAAATCTGCAATTTTTTTTTTAAATCAGACCTTAAAACGGACCGAAAATAGGCATAACCGACCACTTTTGACCATTACAAGACCTAGAAAACCGACCGTTAAGGGACATAACCGACCACCTTCTTCATAAAACTGACCGTCTCCTTTAGAGGGTGGTCGGTTTTAGGACCGTCGATTATGACATATAAGTTAGCTTCTGAAATAAAATCGACCGATGTTCACACTTTGACCACGGTCGGTTATGAGTTCCAGTCAACTTTTTAAAAACAGACATAACCGACCACCTACGGTCGGTTATGACTCAGTGACGTGGCAACATGTGTGCACACGTGTTGACACGTGTACACAGTGACCCCACATTTGCATAAAATGCCCAGGCACTTAACCGACCACTATGTTGGTCAGTTATAAGGATTAAACCCGACCAAAAGTCATAACCGACCAGGCTAAAACCGACCATGCCCTGTGGTCGGTTATGACTATTTTAACCGACTATTTTGCCTCTTAACCGACTATTTTTGACGGTCGATTTTATCATGTTTTCTTGTAGTGATATAAGTAGTATAAGAAGGATATTTGGTTGGCTGTACAACCGCATAAAGCATACAGATAGTTAGATTAAAATTAACATCAATGGTCAAGATTATTTAATATTTGCTATAAAGGTGATAAGAAAAACAAAACTAAAACCACCTTTTTTATAATATAAACACCCAATACTAAATAGATAAACCCAATACTAAATAGATAAGGAAATATAATCTAATATTAAATACATAAGAAGACATAATTAACCAATACTAAATAAATAAGGAGACATAATTTAATAGTAAATATATAGGGAGATATAATTATTAACAATTATGTATAACAAATACATGTCTTGAACGTGATGGTCTCCCAGGCACATTAAAATATTTTTTTTTAAACATTGCCTAAGGACAAAGTGAAGAAAAACCATATAGACCATTTAGATTAAAAACAAAATCAATGTTGAAGATTATTTGGTATTTGTCGTTAAGGTGGTAAAGAAGAACTAAACTAAAACCACTTCGATTATGATACAAACACATAATCTAATAAAGGGAATAGGTATAGTTTGGTATACCCAAATTTTTGTTGGTTTGGTTATTCTTGCAAAGAAAATGCTAGAGGTACAAAATGAGTTACTAAAATAGTCACAAATACCACATGTCACATGTTGGTGGACCAGATCGAATCTACCGGCCTCTTTCATCCATTGCATCAGCTTATGACTTGTTACCTTTTTCACATCAGAAATATGAATCAGCCGGCCCTTTTGTTCACTTTGTCTCCACCAATTTTTCAGGATCCGTGTACAATCCTTGGAATTTTCGACGGAGACAACAAAGTTCAGTGGTATTCCAAGACGGTGTAAAGCAACTTCCGCTCCACCAATGCCAGAGAACAATGAAAGGACTCTGATGCCCTTGGGAAATAATTTCTTTAACACAGAAAGATGATAGGCCACTGTGTCAACCTAACATAATTTATTTGTGAATAATTATTAAGAACATATTCATCTAAGAAATAAATGAAATTGATAAGTTTTTTTTCTGCATTGCGTACCTGAAACGCATTTCCAAGGCATTTATATTGAGTAATTTTGCAGGCTACCCTTGTATGGCCCTCCGGGAATCCCATTATTGCCTCTATTTGGACAGGCTGAAGAAAATCAACAGTGTTCTTACCAAGCCAGACCAAGTTTCTCTTTCTGCATTCTCGGATCACATTTTCTCTGATGTTTTTGGGAGGGTCTGGTCCTGAATTACGAAGCTCTTCATTTATTCTCTGTACATCTGATGCACTTGCATGACGAGTTACAATGCAGTTTAATTTGGTTCTGTCATCCCATTGCGGCCACCATTCTTTTGTGGAAGGAAGGGCTTCTTGTATTGTGGACGGAGGGATAGGAGGAATCTGCAACCTGTCTTCCATGGGGAGGTTATGGATGTAACCTCTTTTCCTTGTTGCTGCACACATGTGAAGCGAGTCCACAAATTCTGGTTCAATGTCGTAAAGTTCTTTTCTGATGGTTAGCCACACCCCTTGCGGTGCATAGGCCACGTTCTCGAAGTAGAAATAAGGAGGCCCTCTCCCTTCTACTTCGATGTCTTCTCTAACTATTGTACTCATGGCATTAGGAACTCCAAAGCCTATCATCGGCTTCTCGCGGGTTCTATAAGTTGTTGACTTTGTGTGTTCGACAACTTTTCGCTTCTTATAATTCGTGCTTGTGGACTTCAACACGTGTGGATCATCAGACATATAATTTAAACAATCGCCAAGATTGTCCAGGGCCTAAGAACAAGTAATGTATATCTATTAAATAAAGCATAATTTTTTTCTATAAATGCAATAAGCTTTAGTTAGACTTTTATTGCATAATAGTATACTGGTAGAGTTCAAACTCCACAGTGTATAAGTGAAACATTCTCTTTGAAGATTAATATTGATTGGTGTTGTTTCTAGATAAGTACTCCTTTTGCTACACGTAGAATTGATATTCTATGAGATGCATATGGAGTGAATGGAGATTTTAGATATATACTCCTTTTGCTGCAAGCTCTAAAGACTATTGGTACTGGTATTTATTTTCTTAATTAGGATTTAGGACACTATTAAGTCTCCACCAACAGCTAATGTATTTTCTTAAGTCTACCGCAAATTATATGATTCTAGAGATGTGCTAGACCCTAAAGACTACTCATATATACAGGTATTAATTTTTTAGGACACTGTTGATCAGTCTCCACACAAACAGCTAATGTTTGTTTTCTAACTTCTGTAATTTACTGCAGATCATATGATTTTAGAGATGCTATAAACAGACCATGTACAAGTTAAACAACTGATGACCGTCGGTATATCTCATTGCATTTCAGATGTGCAAATAAGTACGGTCCACTGATTATACAATGTAACTGTGTTTCTCCTAAAGCATATACTTAATCTTTACGATAAATTTTCACATAATAGAAAACGTTAAATATACGATAAATTCTCCTAAAACTGAAGCAGTAGATGATACATGTGAGAAGAGAGTGAATGAGATGTACAAAATAACTTACCATGTGTGTGAGAGGAGTCTTGAGTACCGGTTCTTCATCATCTTCACCTATAAGCATTTAAGAAGTAACTGAGCTCAGTACCAGTTTCTCCTTAAAAGGCCATTTCAATTCAATCAAAATGTATCAGAATAAATCTACCGTGTTCCTCCATTGCTTTGAACACAACTTTCCTGGGGTATCGCTTCTTTGAAAATCGGCCACTCATCTTGGATCCAGAACTACTTGCCTGAGAAAAAAGAAACAATTTAATCACTTCCGTCCTTGATATCTCTTTAATCATCAAAATCAAAAACAAAAAAACTGATCCATATGATTGATATATCGATAGACTGACAGATCACCGATGCACCTCAACATAGAATAAAAATTGAATTCTCTAAAGTTGAGAATAAATACATATACATATAAGATCGATAGATTGATAAATCGATAGACAAAGTACAGATTGTTGATACAAATCAGCTTGAAATAAATTAATATCTAAATTCCTTTAAAATAAAAAACAAAAGCATATACAGACAGATGTAAATCTGAATGAAAATTGAAATGCACTCTTTTTGGGGTAGAGAATTGTTGTTCAGATTCACCTTTAGTAGTGGATGAAGTTGGATGTTGGCTGATTTCTCAACCTCCTTATCGCTTTCATCGCTTGATATCTGGATAATCTTTGAAGTTAAAAACAAAACAATAATTAGTAATTCTAGAATTCAATAAATTCAGCAGACATATAAATGATGGATAGATCGACAAAGAACGAATTACTGATACAAAACAACCTAAAATAATTCCAAAATCCTATAAAATGGAAAAAACTCAAACATAAACATATAATGTATATCGAAAAGGAAATTGAAATGCACATTTTCTTGAGGTAGCCAATTGTTGTTCAGGTTTGCCATTAGCGAATTATAGAGGCTGATAATTAGGATGTTGGTTGGAGCTGGGGGCTTGGGGATGTAGAAAGAAATGAAAGCTGTTGTTTGCATTTATTGTGGCTTGTGTGTAATAGAAACAAGCGCAATGCGCCGTCTTTTTGCCCCATTTCATATTTTGCCACGTGGATCCACTTATACTCCCACTGTGTAAGCTGCATAAAGGACTGGTTTATGTACTTATTTTTATAACATCTTTTAAAGAAAATAACTTTTGAGTATAAAAGATTGTTTGAGCACATTTTTAATCCTTATATATTTTTTAAAAATTCTGGATACAATCTTTCCAAATATTATTAAAAATCTTAATGAATGTTCTCACATTTTGGAGAGTATTTTCCAAAATTGTGTGTTTAATGTACTATGATCAAATTTCTAAAATTGTTTTAAGTATTAATGAAAATCCTCAATGAATGTCATCACATATTTAATTCTCCTAGATTTAGTTAGAGAGATGTACATGAAAATAATCTTTTCAAAAATTTCTCAAATTTTGAATGAGTGTTATCACATTTTAAAATATCGTTCACATTGGGTGTTGAATATTTAAATTTAACTAATTGGATATTCTAATATTTTGAATTAGAGTTTGATAAATTATTTTTGAAATATTATAAAATTATCCAATATATCATCCCACAATTCAAAATGAAAAATCTTATCGGTTTTGATTCTCACCCCAATTACACATGAAATAATTTCTCATACACGACATGAAATGATGCAATTTTTGAACGTATGCGGAGAGAAAACAATCTTTTGAACAAACTATATATGTAATCTTTGGATAAGATCATATTAATATTTTTATATGATAAATAATAATCAAATATTTAAATTTGATGAATATTTGATTATATCAATATCGGAGCATCATATCAATAATTTTATAAATATGTTTACAAATACAACTAATTAAAAATACGAAAAATATTTTTAAATCATTTGAAAAAATATTTTAGAAATACTTTTACAAACATATGAAAAAAAAAAGTTTATAAATTTAAGCGAGTATAATTTAGTATTTACAGTTGTTCTAAAAACATTCGACCACATAAATTTAGCCTTTTAAAAGATTGATATTTTTTGCTAAAATTTGAATTCCCACCTACGCAGTCAAATTATACATTTATATACATTCGTATATTCACATCGAATATATAAAGGCGACATGCTCTTTTTAGATAAATTTATAATCTCGACTAGATTTCAAGTCGTCGAATTTATAAATTCGATTGACTTTTAGTTAGTCTAATTTATAGACACCACTATCACTGCTACAAAATTAAACTTAGGATATATTACTTACATAACACTTTTGTGATGTGTTTTGTGATGTGCTATGCAATTGACATGGTTACACAGCATTTATGTTGAACACGCTCGACAAGATATTCTAAAAAATCAATAAATAAAAATTAAAATAAATAAATAAAGTAGCATAGCATTTTTTAGTGAAGCGCTATATAGGAAATAAGTAAGATAGCGTTTCCAGGAAAGGCTATGCAAGTCACCATATTTTAAGTAATTTTGATTTTTTTAGAAAATCTTTAAATATTTATATAACACTTTTCTAAACGTCGTGTAAATTAATGTATTCAAAGTATCTTTTTATTTGCTTAATTTAACTCCTTTTCCAACTTAATCATATGTTCTCTCAATACCTCTGACAACTCCCCACTCACACATGTACATCACCAATTTCATCGATCCATTTTACCTCCCGATTTCATCAATTTATATCTGAATTATGATAGTTTAATCTTCTAGCAAACCATATCGAGCCATTAGGGCACTTTATTTTCATGGGTCTCCATTCGTCTTGTCGTTGAATCGGGTATGTTAGATATATTTGATAATGTCATGGCTAATATGTTTTATGTTTAGCTTTCAGATCTTACTTGAACAGGATAAATCAGTACTTAACTGTTAATCAGTACTTATACTGGAAGTCAGGACTTAAGGATATCAGTTCTTATGTTATCAGGAGATAATCATCAGAAGATAGATATCAGAACTTAAGTGTTGTAGGACGATTAGATAAGGACAGTAGCTGAGTAAAGGAAAGAAGATCAAGATAAACATAAGAAGAGATATGAATGAAGAAGGAATTCTGTAAAGAATAGAATACTTGGAAGAAAAGATATCTGATTGATATATTTTAGGAAGCAGAATTATATTCCATATCAATTAGCGATTATCTTGTAACTGTGTAGTATATAAACACAGACATAGGGTTTACACTATAAGTGTTATCATTATTAGAGAAGATTATTCATTGTAACCCTAGCAGCTCTCGTGATATTTGTTCATCACTGAGAGGTAACAGTTCCATACTGTAACAGAGTTTATTGTTTCAATAAAGTTTGTTTTCTGTTACTTAAGTTTTTAAAGTTCGATTTAAGTGTACTATACACTGTATTCACCCCCTCTACACTGTGTGTGTGACCTAACAATTGGTATCAGAGCCTATCTGTTAACATACATACAGTTAAAGATCCAAACACAATCATGTCGGACACAGAAACTCCAACTAAGCCTACCAAAACTGAGGAACCACCAAAGACACAAATTCAGAGTCGGTATGAGACCATCAGAGTTCCCATACTGAGACCATCTGAATATCCCATATGGAAGGTAAGGATGACCATGTTCCTAGAAGCAACAGATCCTGAATACCTTGATAGAATCAAGGAAGGCCCTCACAAACCAACCAAGCTTGCTGTTGCAGTTGCAGGTGAAGCAACAAAGACCGTACCAAAGGAGAAGAGTGATTATACTGCTGAAGACATAGCATCAATTGCTAAGGATGCTAAGGTACGACACTTACTGCATAGTGCCATTGATAATGTAATGTCAAACAGGGTAATCAACTGCAAGACTGCTAAGGAGATATGGGATGCTCTGGAAACAAGGTGTCAGGGAACTGACACAATTAAGAAGATTAGGAAGACAATACTCACTCAAGAGTATGAACACTTTGACTCAAAGACTAATGAGTCATTGAATGATTTATATGATAGATTTGTCAAACTTTTGAATGATTTGTCATTGGTTGATAAAGAGTATTATCTTAAAGATTTAAACCTTAAGTTCCTGTTAGCTCTTCCTGAATGCTGGGATTTGAAGGCAACGACAATAAGAGACAACTACAATCTTGATGAAACAACTCTTGATGAAATCTATGGAATGCTCAAGACTCATGAGCTGGAGATGGAACAAAGAAGCAAGAGGAAAGGAGGAATGTCAAGGACAGTTGCTCTTAAGACTGAAGAAGAATTCCCCAAAACAGCTTCCTCAAAGAAAGACAAGAGTAAACCTCTTTTCATAAAGTCTGATCCTGAGTCATCAAGTTCTGAGAGTGATGATGACTCAGATTCTGAAAGCTTGCCTGAGACTGATGCTGATGAGGAGATGATGAAGCTGTGTGCTCTTATGGTGAAAGGAATCACAAAGATTGCATACAGGAAGTTTGGGAAGGGAAAGAAGTTTTCCAGGAAAGGCATAAGTTCTGATAAGAAGAATTTCAGAAGATCTGAAGGCAGAGGAGGAAAGTCTGACAGAGTAGATTACACCAATGTTAAATGCTATAACTGTGGTGAGAAAGGCCACATATCTCCTGATTGCAAGAAGGTAAAGGGTGACAAAGGCAAGGCTCTTGTCACAAAGCAGAAAAGTTGGACAGACACCTCAGACTCTGAAAGTGAGGAAAACTATGCATTGATGGCAAATGCTGATAAAGAAAGTGCTGAGAGCAGTTCTGAAGCTGCTGAAATAAAGGTACCTCAGACTACTTATGCTTTTCATACTGATGATATTAATGAGTTGAGAAGATATCTTAAAACCATGTTTGTTAGTTATAGAGATCAAACTTTAACATGTGAAAGATTAACTTCTGAAAATCTTGCATTTAAGAAAAGAAATGATTTCTTAGAAAAAGAGTTAGTCATGTTCCATCAAACTCAGAAGGATAGAGATGATGCTTTTTATGTTAGGAATGAAGTGCTAAACATAAATGAATCTCTAAAAACTGAGTTAGAAAAGGAAAGAGAGATTATCAAGACTTGGACTAACTCTGGCAAAACAACTCAAAATTTGCTAAGTAGTGGAAACTGGAAAGAGGGCTTAGGTTATGGAGAAGATAAGAATGAGAAAGGAACTGAAGAAATTAAGTCTGTTGATAAGCAAAAGCCAAAGTTAAAACCTGTTAAGTTTGTAACTGTAAAGTCTGAAAATGAAAAATCAGAAGTTACAAAGAAATTAACTTCTGACAAACTAAAACAGGAAAAGACAGCTGAAGTGAACATAGGCTTAATGACAAAGAAGCAGCTTAAGCATAAGCTGAAAGATGTTAAGAATGCAAACAAGGTAAAATCACCTAGGAAAAATAGGAATGGAAAGGAAGGTGTGAATAAAAGCAATAATTATAAACCTGTTCCTGATGATTCTAGGAAAACATGTCATAACTGTGGAAGTTTTAACCATCTTGCTTCTTTTTACAGGAAGAATAAGAATATTAACTCCTTACCTTCAATGTCAGGAGTTAAGAGTCAGTCTGTTACATACAAACCATAAAATCCTTGTTTTCATTGTGGTAGTTTATGGCATTCCATTTATACTTGTAAGGAATATCATAGCTTGTACTATGATTATTATCAAATAAAACCTTCTTTGAAGAAAGTTTCCATTGTTCCTTCTAGTGTAAATTCTGATTCAAAGTCTGATAGTGTAAGTTCTGATAAGAAAAATGTTAACATAAACTCTGATGCTAAATCCGCTGCAAATGTTAACAAACTTAATAAGGCCAAAGGATCCAAGCAAGTTTGGGTCCTTAAAACTAATAATTAGTGGTCTTTGTGATTGCAGGGCAACAGGAAAAATATTCTAGTTCTGGACAGTGGATGTTCAGGACATATGACTGGAAATAAGGCCCTGCTATCAGACTTTGTGGAGAAAGCTGGCCCAAGTGTTTTTTATGGAGATGGCAACATTGGAAAAACATTGGGATATGGCAATATTAATCTTGGAAATGTCATAATTAAACAAGTAGCTCTGGTCTCAGGACTTAAACACAACCTACTGAGTATAAGTCAAATCTATGACAGAGGTTATCATGTTGATTTCTTTGAAGAACACTGTGAAATTGTGAGTAAATCTAAAGGCAAATTTGTTGTGAAAGGATACAGGCGTGGTAACATTTATGAATCTAAGCTTTCAACAAGTACTGATGGTTCTGCAATCTGTCTGATGAGTAGAGCATCAATTGAAGAAAGCTGGAATTGGCATAAAAAACTCTCTCATTTAAATTTCAACAATATAAATGAACTGGTCAAGAAAGATCTTGTGAGAGGATTGCCAAACACAGTATTTGCTCCTGATGGTCTTTGTGATTCATGTCAGAAAGCCAAACAAAGAAAATCTTCATTCAAGAGCAATACTGAATCATCAATTCTTGAGCCTTATCATCTACTACATGTTGATCTATTTGGTCCAGTAAATGTCATGTCTATTGCAAAGAAGAAGTATGCGTTGGTCATAGTGGATGAGTTCACCAGATACACTTGGGTGTATTTCTTGCATACAAAAAGTGAAACTGCATCAATCTTGATTGATCATGTCAAACATCTGGATAAAATGGTCAAAGATTCTGTGAAAGTTTTAAGGAGTGATAATGGCACTGAGTTCAAGAATTTGATAATGGAAGAGTTCTGCAAAAGCCATGGAATAAAGCAGGAATTTTCTGCTCCTGGAACTCCACAGCAAAATGGAGTTGTTGAAAGGAAGAATAGAACTCTCATTGAAGCTGTACGTACGATGCTTAAAAAAGCAAAGCTTCCAACCTATTTCTGGGCTGAAGCTGTGCAGACTGCTTATTTTACTAAAAATGCAACACTCATTAACAAGCATGGAAAAACACCATATGAGATGGTGAAGAAAAAGAAGCCAAATCTAAAATACTTTCATGTATTTGGATGCAAGTGTTTTGTTCTCAAGACTCATACTGAACAGCTATCAAAGTTTGATCTAAAAGCTAATGAAGGAATCTTTGTTGGATATCCACTTTCCACAAAAGCCTTCAGAGTCTATAATTTGAGAACAAAAGTAGTCATGGAATCTATCAATGTCTCTTTTGATGACAAGAAGATTACTGGTCTTGAAGATTTCATTGACCATGATCAGCTGAGATTTGAAAATGAAGACTCAAATTCTGATACTGAAAATCCTGAAAGTCTAAGTCCTGATACTGTAAACTCTGATGGAATAAACTCTGATGTTATTGAAACTGTGGTGGCTACGCCAAGGGAAGATTCACAGATGCAGGGGGAGCATACTCAAGATCCTACCACAGCTCAAGAAACATCAGAACATACATCTGGCTCTTCAAATTCTGATTCGTCAAGTTTTGATAAGCCAAGTTCTGATAGTGCTGAAAATTTAAATACTGAAGACTCCAACTCAGAGAGCATAGTTTCAGGGGGAGCATCAGAAAATCAAAATGAAGATAGCATGGATCATGGGGGAGCATCCAGTTCTAGAGAAAACCTTCCATCTGCAAGAAAGTGGACAAAATCACATACACCTGATTTGATAATTAGAAATCCTGATGCAGGTGTCAGAACTAGAACAGGTACCTCAAATAAATGTCTTTACAATTCTTTTCTATCTCAGACTGAGCCAAAGAAAGTGGAAGAAGCTCTTCAAGATGCTGATTGGGTGCAAGCAATGCAGGAAGAGTTGAATGAATTTGAAAAAAACAAAGTCTGGACCCTAGTGCCAAGACCAAAGAATAGATCTGTTGTTGGTAAAAAGTGGGTATTCAGAAACAAAACTGACAGTGATGGCATAATTACAAGGAATAAGGCAAGGCTGGTTGCAAAAGGATATTCTCAACAGGAAGGAATTGATTATGATGAAACATTTGCACCAGTTGCTAGGTTAAAAGCCATAAGGATATTCTTAGCTTATGCTGCTCACAAAAAGTTTACTGTCTTTCAAATGGATGTGAAAAGTGCTTTTCTCAATAGAGAATTAGAGGAGGAGGTATATGTTGAACAACCTCCAGGTTTTGTAGATACCAAACATCCAGATTATGTCTTCAGGCTTGATAAAGCACTTTATGGACTTAAGCAAGCTCCTAGAGCATGGTATGAGACTTTAGCTCAGTTTCTTCTGGAAAGTGGATTCAACAGAGGGACAATAGACAAAACACTGTTCTACCTCAACCATGGAAAGGACTTACTTCTGGTCCAGATTTATGTTGATGATATCATTTTTGGATCTACAAATGACAAACTTTGCAAGAAGTTTGCCAAACTAATGCAATCAAGATATCAGATGAGTATGATGGGGGAACTTAGCTATTTTCTGGGCCTTCAAGTCAAGCAGAATGAGGAAGGCACTTTTATTTGTCAAACCAAGTACACCAGAAACTTGCTGAAGAAATTTGGAATGCAAGATTGTTCAAGTGTATCCACTCCAATGGCCACTGTAACAAAACTAGATAAGAATACCGGTAAATCAGTAGATATTACTGACTACAGAGGTATGATTGGCTCTCTACTCTATCTAACTGCTAGTAGACCTGATATCATGTATGCTACATATCTTTGTGCAAGATTTCAAGCAGATCCAAGATAACCTCACTAAACAGCTGTAAAAAGAATCTTTAAGTATCTTAAAGGAACAGCTGCTCTGGGATTATGGTATCTTAGAGAATCAGATTTTAAACTAATAGGTTACTCAGATGCAGATTTTGCAGATTGCAAAATTGACAGGAAAAGCACAAGTGGAAGCTGTCAATTTCTTGGAGGAAGATTGGTTTCTTGGTACCGCAAGAAACAAAAGTCAATTTCCACATCAACTGCAGAAGCAGAGTATATTGCTGCAGGAAGCTGTTGTGCACAGATTCTTTGGATGAAGAATCAGTTACTGGATTATGGGTTAACATATTTCAAAATCCCTATTTACTGTGATAATCAAAGTGCTATTGCTATGACAGGTAATCCAGTTCAACACTCTATGACAAAGTACATCAGCATCAGGTACCACTTCATCAGGGAACATGTGGATGAAGGTACAGTAGAATTGCATTTTGTTCCCAGAGATCAACAACTAGCAGATATCTTCACAAAACCACTGTGTGAAGCTACTTTTACAAGATTGGTAAATAAACTTGGAATGGTTTCAGGTTCTTTCTCTAAATCTGCTTAGTCTTGTTCTGTGTTATCAGACTTTATGCTCAGTATTTACAGAATTAATCTCATTGTGTATTCTGTGCTTAATTGATAAATGTCTTTAAGTACTGACTGATTGTCTGATATATGTTTCTAAACTCTGATAAGTGATATGTCTGTTTAAGTACCTATTCAATCCTATGAGGATAACTGTGCTAGATACTGACCTAGTAGTCTTCAATAAACAAATGATTCCATGTAAGAAGTAATTATTTCAGTGGAAATCTTATGACACTAGCAAATTCTGATAATTGAGCTTAGTTAAGTTTACTTTGTATATCTTATTACTAAGTCACAAATTAGAATAATGCTACTCATCTGTTAAATTCTGATACTAGTAAAACTGCTGAATGTACTAAGTGCTGATAAACCTCACTTATCAAAAGAAAAAGCAAAAAGATCAAAGAATAAAATCAGGTACTCCTTTGAGATCTATAGTAAAAATGTGGAAGGGACGACCCAAGTGCATTGCTGGTATTAAGTAAATATGCATTAGAAAAGCAAAATATTTTCTTGGTGACTTTTCACACTCTATGATTACTGGAGAAATACTCTGATAATAGCATAAATTCTGATAAACAGTCGTGACTCACTTACACTGAGAAGCCACTGTAAAATAGAATTTCAAAAGATGCATAAAATTAGCACAAAACAGTTGAGGTGGACTCAAGCATGAACTCATTCATCAGTAGGTTTCAGGACAATGACAGCTCTTTAGCAAAATTTTAGTTATGCCTTATTTCTAAGATGTACTGAAGTGACGCAGACTTTACTCTTTTTCTGTTATTTAGCTTAATGCACACACTAATCACTCCATATGAATGATGAAAATTACTGTGGTGGTCTATGTTATTTTAGATAAACAGTCACTGTGTCACTTTGCACAAATTCTAAGGACAAGTTCTAGTTACACGTTCTAATGATTAAGTTCTAAAGTCTATAACTCAGAACTTGTATGAGGATTTACTAAGATGGGCATTCCTTTTTCGAGTTAAGAAATTATGTTCTGATGACTGTTAAGTTCTGATATAAGTCTAAGTTCTGATATTACAGTCTAATGTTTTACTTGACTTATCTGTGAATAAAATTTGATAACAGTCTCAGTTAATAATTGAATATGTTGAAGTGGAAGATTAATAGTCACTATGGTTAGGGTTAATGGTATTTGTACCTGAACAGTCCAATTTTACTTGTTTCTTGTGCGCTTTAAACCATGTTTCCTCTTTCCAATGAATGTTATTCTTTTTCAAAGTCTAGGGAGACGAGGTAGAATTAATTCTACCTGTTAGCATTCAATTTCTTTGCATCTCCTGGCATTCTCTTGCCTATATAAGCAGCCACTTCACATCAGTCTTTTCATCAAATTCTTGTCACACACTTATCTTCATACTTCTTCTTTCAAAAACACAATGGTCAGATACAACATGTTTTTGAACTACCAAAACTTCAATATGGAGCTAAGCTGTGCCGATTGGCAGCAGGAATGGCATGTCACAACCATTACTGAGGAGATATGGGACTCTGTCCCATAGGAGGTACTGACACACCTCATGTTCTTCTATATGGACTATCATCGCCATCTGGAGCGATTGGAGGAGGAAAGGCTGGCAGCTCTCCGCCAGCAAGAGCGAATCATCAGACTCGCCATTCTGTTTGTCGAGAGTAGGAAGAAGAAGAAATGATTTAATCTTGTCTTCTTCCTGTTTTTCTTTATCATCAGCTTTGTCAGGCTTCTTAGCTAGGACTAAGGTTGTTGATGTTCGGTTTAGAAGCTTAGGGAAAATCTTGTATAAGTATTGATGTAATTTCCATTTCATAAATGTATTGTCTTGATATATTAATGAAAGTTGTTTTTACTTCAAGATTTTGTCTCTGAGTTATTTTATCTTGTGTTGATAAATTCTGATTGATATTCTGATGACCATATAAATTTTGTTTTATATTATGTTCTGATTCATTTTCAGCACTTACTTATCTAATTTATCTTGGTCATTTTCATGTGATATATTTTCAGAATATTAATGATGCAGTGAAAAATAATTCAATCAGTGATAACGGTTTAAATTTTGAATTGAAACTGTTTCTCTTGATAAATGGAACGGTTTTTCCTTGAAACTAGGCAAATGGGTAAGTAATGATTCCTGTTTTCTCGAGCCCAGTAAATGTCCGTTATTACTGCATATCTGACAGGTGTCCAACGGTAACATTTTTGTTCAGAGTATAAGTACAACAGAGAGAAGATTTCTTTAATCTTTTATTTTCTTTATATTTTATCTCTCTCCTTACTTTTACTCTCTTTCTCTTTATTTCTCACGTTGGTTTTTCATACAGACATTATATCAAACACCTAACAGGCATACTTGAATCTCAATTTTTTTTTTCACATGGCACCAAAGGATTTAATCATTGATGGAGCTAAGTTTGTCCCCAACAACTATGTTGCAGTTCTTGATCACACTGAAGCTCCATCTGAATTGCACTTTGTGCAAGATCTTCTTGCACATAGTGAGGTTGGGTATGCATTAACATAGCCTGAATTCTTTTCAAGCCAACAAGTTCTGAGGTTTTGGAGGACTGGACTTTTTGATGATGGTGGTCAACGTGGAACTCCCAGTATTATCTTTCAAGTGGGTGATTCATCCTTTGTAGTCACTCCTGGTACAGTACGCAGGGCTTTACATCTTCCAGAAGATTGTACTTTCTCAATTCCAGAGGACTCAGCCCTTCGGGAGTTAATGGCTGAATTGGGATATGAAAAGAGTCTGATGAAACTTGGACAGTTGAAACAGGCTAATATCAGAAGAGAATGGAGTTTCTTCTTTGATTGCATCACCAAAGCTTTTGGGAACAAATGTTCGAATTTTGATGCTATTTCAATTATGAGTCAGCACATCGGGTATGCAATTATCAATCAAACTCATTTTGATTTTGCAACTGCTTTAATTGGTTTTATTGGGGATAGGATGACAGAGGATCGAGATGTTGTTTATTTTGCTAGATTCTGTCAACTTATTTACACTTATTGTACTGATGAACCTCATTTAGTCAACACCCAAACCCCACCTTTTAAGGTTGCAAAATGATACTTTAATGACCTGGTAAATGCTGATACTAAGAAAAAAGTGGTTAGACCATTACAGATTCCTCAGTCTGTAAAACAGATCCTAGTAAATGCTGATCCTGATACTTATAGATCTGTTTACTCTGATGTCCAACCAACTCCAAACACCCAAAATCCATCAACCTCAGTACCTACCTCTCATTCTACTCAACCTACCCTCAGAACATATCTCAAAACCTATCTCTCCACTTCACAGACTGCTCAACCTTCATCTTCAGCACCTACTGTGAAATCTTCATCTTCCAAGCCAAAGAGGACAAAGAATGTTCCTCAAACACCTCAAAAGAGAAGGAGGATTGCATTGAGAGATGAATCTGATTCTGAGGAACGGGTTCCTGCTAGAGAACCTGTTGTAACTGAAGCTGAGAACGAGATTTCTCAGAAGGATTCTGAAATTGGGGGTTCTAGGCTTCTCAAGAGGCTTAGACGAATGACAGTTCCTGAAACTCCCAAGGAATCCAAATCAACAAGGAAGTACAAGAAACAGAGGGCACAAAGGCCAGTTTCAGATGATGAAGAGGAAGCAGCTAAGGAAGGGGATCACGAATCTCTGATCTCACAAGACAAGGAATTTGCTCCAGTCACTTCTTCTACATCAACTCCATCTCAGGAAGCTGTATCTGACAAGGCTAACTCACCATCTGTGTCTCTTGTTGATCCAGGCACAAGTGCTGATATTGATGTTCAACACTTCGTTGTGTCTGAAGTATTTCTCTTAGAAGCTCCAACATCAAATAATCCTTCCACAACACCTGTTACTGATGCTGTTCAAACTCCAGAGTTATCAACAACACCTTCTCTGCATCAAGATGCTGATGATCAGACTTTAGGTGAGCATCAGGATATGGCTGTTGATCAGAACTTAGTATCAGATCAGCAATCAGAGGATGTTGAAGCCTCCATTGCTACTCACACTGTTGTCTTATCAGAAGATACTGATTCTTTAAGTTCTAATACTGCAAATGCTGGAGATACTGGTGATGCTGCTCCAACTGTAGATGCTGATGAAGCAGGTCCTTCAGGATATACTCCTCAACAGACTCTTCCTAAGTCTGAACTGGTAAAGAAGTTTGTTACCGGGGAAGCACCAGTACCTTGTAGTGAAACTCCTGCAGGTCAGGAGTGGACTAAGGAATGGAACTCAGTTTCATGTGTTCCAACTGAAAAACATCTTGCTGAGCACTTGACTAAAGATGATGAAATGTTAAATTCTGATGATTTTAAAACCCAGCTTAGATTTACTGCATTGAGTACTAAACATCTACAAGGTCTTCATTCAACTACTCATGCAGAGCTGCACAAGATTCAGGAGAACTTTATCAAACAGGAACAAGTTTGGAAAATTGATAAGAAAAAGTTCTTTCAACCTACCATTGACAGGATTGCTTATATTGAGAAAACTCAAGAGAAACAACAAGCTCAGATTGATGAAATTCTGACAAATCAAGCTTCTCAGCAATCGCAACTTACTGAAATCCAATCCTCAGTGGAATTACTTATCTCTCTTTTACTACCTGCTGATGCCAAAAAGGGGGAGAAGGAAATTAAGTCCAAATGCAAAACTAACAAGACACTGCAAGGAAAGGATGATGGAAATGATGATCAAGGATACTCTGGAATGGGTAGCGGTCATAGTCAAGGTAGAAGGTTTACATCAAGACAAGCTAGTCACAGGACAAGTTCTGATACTGGGAAAAGAATAAGTTCTACTGCTGGTAAAAGGATAAGTTCTGATGAACTTCTAGATCTTGATGAGGAAATGTTAAGACAATTATTTCTTCAAGAAAATCCAGGAATGGACTTGGAAAGTTTAAAGGAAGAAGAAGCCAGACTTAAATCAGAGAAAGTCACATCTAAATTTGAAGCTTCTGGTAAAAAATCACTTCCAAAACTCAAAGGCATTGTGATCAAAGAAAGGACACATACTGAAGCAACATTGGCTAGATGACAACCATAGATAGATCCAAGATCCAAGGATAAAAAAAAGGTTGGTGAACCTATCAAGATTTATGTACCTCCTGAGGAAGAAGAAATTACTGATGAAAAGGATGATCTTGCTCTGACTTCAAAAAAACTTCTTCAAACAACCTCTGACATGGCTCAAGTTGTTCAGAGTCAAGAAATTGTAAGTTCTAATAATCAGAAGAAGCAAGTAACCTCTGACATAGCTCAAGTTAACTTGATATCAGAAAATAGATCAAAGACACTCCTATCAGGATTCACTAAAGCAAAACAGACTCAATCTTTGAAGACTACTGCAAGTGGTTTTGAAGCAAGAGTAGTTACTGGAAAGGAAGCTAGAGCTAAAACTGGATTGGGAAGTGTTGATGAAAGAAGAGTACACAACACTACCAATGATCCAACTTCCTTGAGTGAACCAGGTATTGGAGCAACTTCTGAGAGATTGAATCAACTGGAATCTGTACAGATGGTTTACCATACTTACTTGAAAGAATACATCATGTTGTATTTCATGACAGATGGTAGGGTTTATCATATAAGACAAAATGCCATTCCATTGAAGTATTTTGAAGAATTAGAGCATGTACTTTTCTTACTTCAAGTGGATGACAGAATAACAGGGACTGCTATAAACTACTTAAAAGAACAGATTCAGAGACAGAAAAGGCTTTATTCTATTAAGTCTGACAGCATATATGTTCCAAAGTACAGAGATCATAATGGTGATATTGTTGATATGAATCCTAATACTGCACAGATCAGAACATATCTTGGTATTAAGGGACTTGAATTCAATCTAGAGTCTGACAAAGCTTATGTCATAAGACTAGATCAGGAGTTGAGAAAAGCAAAGATCAATGATCTCAGAGCTGCAATCTTTCAAACTGGTGAAGATACTGCAGAGCTTAAAGATGTCAAAAGGAGAATGATTGATGAACTCAGATATGCTGAGAAATGTTTGTTGAAGAACTATCTCAGAACAACTCCTAACATCAGAGAGATCAGAGAATAATGAAGCCAATTCGAAGATCTACAATTGCTTAAATTATGATATTTATACAGACTGAAGTTGTTATCAGAAGTTGAAATTGCTAAAAGCTTTAAGGACTGTAAGTTGTAGTTATCTAGTCTAATTCTCATGCATTTGTACTTAATGTTTTTGACATCATCAAATATCTGTTAAACTTGTATATTATGTTAATTTACAAGTTGGGGGAGATTGTTAGATATATTTTATAATGTCATGGCTAATATGTTTTATGTTTAGCTTTCAGATCTTACGTGAACAGGATAAATCAGTACTTAACTGTTGATCAGTACTTATACTCGAAGTCAGGACTTAAGGATATCAATACTTATGTTATTAGGAGATAATCATTAGAAGATAGATATCAGAACTTAAGTGTTGAAGGACGATCAGATAAGGACAGTAGCTGAGTAAAGGAAAGAAGATCAAGATAAACATAAGAAGAGATATGCATGAAGAAGGAATTTTGTAAAGAATGGAATACTTGGAAGAAAAGATATCTGATTGATATATTTTAGGAAGCAGAATTATATTCCATATCAATTAGCGATTATCTTGTAACTGTGTTGTATATAAACACAGACATAGGGTTTACACTATAAGTGTTATCATTATTAGAGAAGATTATTCATTGTAACCCTAGCAGCTCTCGTGATATTTGTTCATCACTAAGAGGTAACAGTTCCATACTATAACAGAGTTTATTATTTCAATAAAGTTTGTTCTCTGTTACTTAAGTTTTTAAAGTTCGATTTGAGTGTACTATACACTGTATTCACCCCCTCTACAGTGTGTGTGACCTAACAGGGTATAATCAATTAATTACAAGTTCAGTTTCGAAGACTACAAATCATGTATTGTGTTGTCGTTAATTTCAATTATATCGTTTGTGCTTGGGCAAGTCAATATGTTGGAATTTCTACTGACAACCCTAAAAATAAGTAGTATGATAATTTAATTTTATATTATGTAATTATTTTTCTTGAGTCTGTAAAAATGTTAAGTAGATTAGACTTGAGGATTTTTCTTTGAACAGACATTAAGCTAAGGAATAAACTCTAGAGAAAGATCAAGTACTGATTATGCCTCGGAGAAAAGTATAGCAGCATGGATTTGAATAATGTTGTTTTAGGAAAAATATTTTAAGTCAGATTTCGACAAGTCGCATATCAAGGAATATCAAGAAGTATGTCGAGAAGTACAAAATAACATGTAGGGAAGTCCCAAAAGATATTGATAAGTCAATATGCATGTAGAGATCTCAAATATTGACAAGTCAAAAGGTCCATGTAGCGAACTTAAGATATCAACAAGTCATTTTTATGTAGAGATCTAGAGATGTCGATAAGACAATTCTTCATGTAGAGAAGTAGAGATATTGACAAGTCTAAAGTCTATATAGAGAATTGGAGATGTCGACAAGTCACTCTACTTATAGAGAACTGGAGATCTCGACAAATCAAAGACACATGTAGAGAACTCAAATATCGATAAGTCATTTTACTTATCGATATGTGACATCTCTATAGAACAAAAAGAGATCTCGATAAAGAACTTCATAATTTAGAATGCAGACAAGTTAAAGATTCAAGATTATCAGTCAACAAACAATTCTATCAGTGAATTGGAAAGACTATAAAAGCAGCTTGAAGAATTCAAGATCAGGCCAAGATTCACTGCACAAAGGAGGGTCACAGACGTATTAGATTCCGCATAGATTTGCTAACACTAGAAATGGAAAATATATAAAGTAGCCTTGGAAACTGTGTTAGTCCATTTTAGTTCAAGTTTTGTAATCATGTGCATATTGATCTATAAAGCATGTCACGGTCCTCGATATAGAGGAAACAAACAGATCTAGAAAAAATCTTGAATTCTCTCTCAAGAATTATAGATGGGTACTTAATTTTTAAGAACACATATTTGTAGTAAAACAAATTTAATTTTACTAAATCAAGTGAGGTTTTGATATTTTCTTGTGTGTTTTGCATTAGCATTTTTATCTCTACATATTCATACAAACTGTTTTGTTTCATAAGCCATTAAGATTATCCAAATCCAAGAAAACACATATACTTCCCTTGTGTTGTATTTCATACCTAACATTAGGTGTTACGAACAATCATATATTTTTAAATAATAGCTTAATTTATGTATATCACATGTAAGTAAATATGTGTCTGAATTAGTAGCTTAATTTTTGGTGGGTTTGCTGCTAGATGGTTCCTATAAATTTGTAAAATCTTGAGTAAATGCGCTATTAATGATTTAAAAACTACCTTTGTACTACATTTTGGATAAGTTTTTTTATTATATTAATTAAGTAGTGCAAATACATTTTTTCAAAAATATTCTTAAATTAGAGATACGGTATTTGTTTCTATATTTACACATACAAAAAAGAACCTTTAAATTAATTGCTAGAACAAGAACTTTGAATTATATATAGAAAATATGATATGTAGCTACTTAGATGTATTTTATAGAACTTACAAAATAATTTGACTAATTATTAAATATTATTGTATTTGAAGACGATTGATAATCCATTATGTATTGATGGTCTTTTGAGACATCATCAAACATTAATATCCTCTATGCATTATGTATTCGGAACAATAAGTGATTTTCCTGCTTATGCAAATCTTTCTGGGTATACTGTAAAAAGGCTATTATGCATGTCCTATATGCAGTGACAAGACTGATCATATTAGACTAAAAAATTACGTGAGATATGTTTATATGGGGCATAGGCGGTGGTTGGCACCAAACCATCGGTACAGAAATATGCCTTTAATATTCAACGGGGAAGTTGAAGAACAAAATGCTCCTCCTATACCATCAGGTGATGACGAGTTTAAATAGGTGAAAAATTTAAACATACAGTTTGGCAAGGAGTTTGCAAAGGATGTTCCCACTCGGGGTTGGAAGAAGCATTCGATCTTCTTTAAATTGAGTTATTGGAAGGACCTTTAAGTTGGACATTTCATCGACCTCATGCATGTGCAGAAAAATGTTTTTGACAGCCTAGTTGGTACTATATTAAGTGTCAAGGGTAAAACTAAAGATGGTCTAAATGCATGGATGGATATGATGGAGATGGGGATAAAAAATGGACTAGGCCCTGTGGAGAAGCCAGGAAAAAAACCCTATTTACCTCCTGCCGCTCGTACTCTATCTAGAGATGAGAATAGAGTGTTACTGCAAATAATTTATTCTATCAAGGTGTCAGAAGGATACTCATCAAACATCAAGAGTCTTATTTTTTCGATTGACTTCAATTAAAGGGTTTGAAATCACAGGATTTTCATGTCATAATGGAGAATTTTTTCCAATTTCTATACGTTCTCTCTTACCTAAAAAGGTGTGAATAACTATCAAAAAATTGTGTTGGTAATTTAAATCTATGAGTAACAAAGTCATTGATCCAAGAAGGTTATTGTATCTATAGCGACAAATTATTGAGACACTTTGTGAGGTTGAGATGTATTTTCCAACATCCTTCTTTGACATCATGGTTCATCTGACCTTGCACCTAATTTATGAGACTAGGATGTATGGTCCTGCTCGTATGAGATGGATGTATCCGGTCGAACGATATTTAAAATTTTGAAAGAATATGTGACAAATAGGTCTGGACCAGAGGGTTGCATAGCAGAATGCTATTTATTAAAAGAAGCAAGAGAGTTTTGGTCAGAATTTGATTCCAAACGTAAAGGCAACTGGTCTTCCAAGTGATCGTCACAGTGGTAGGATTGACATTGAAGTTGTAATTGGTGGTCAACAATTGAAGATCGATCGGACACAATGGCATTGTGCGCACCTTTATGTTTAACACAACACCATTGATGTTGTTCCTTTTGTAGACTTGCATAAGCAAACCATCAGGGAAGAACAACCAAGAAGAGGTGTTAACCGGATATAAGTGGAACACAATCGCACATTTGTTGATTGGTACCAAACTTATGTTGTAAATAAGTTAATTGAAAATAACGAATCAATACCTTATCGAGTTAAATGGTTATCAAGATGTCCTGATTTATTTTTGTATTCTTATAAATGTTATCTTATGAATGGGTACACCTTTAACACAAGAGAACATGATGCAAGGAGCATAATGCAGAATAGTGGAGTTTCAATTACTGATACGACACTACACCAATCATCAAGTAATAAAAAAGAACCAGTTTTAGATGAGACCGCATACTTTGGAAGGATTAAAAATATTTGGGAGCTCGATTATGTTTGATTTAGAGTACCGGTGTTTGATTGTGATTGGGTTAACAATGTCGGAGGCGTACAAGTTGAAGCCTCCGGGTTTATACGGGTAATCTTGCAAATATTGGGTACAAAGATGATTCGCTCATAATGGCAACACAAGCCCATATGTTACTGATCCGGTTGATAAGAAGTAGTCCATTATTGTCTTTTCAAACAAACTCAACACTTATCAAGTCAGTGATGGTGTAGATATAGAACTTGATAATATTGATGATCCTTTTGTTGGAATGAATTTTCACGCCAATATGGACAGAGGTGATGATTATAAATTTTTTTACTCCGAAAATGATCATGATGAGGGTGAATACGTGAATCCTGAATTTTACAATGTGCATAGGCACGAAACATCAAAGGCGAACAAAAAACGCAAAAGAAAAATTAAACCTAAGAAATGTATGTATGCTTTCTTATTATACAAGCTAGTCTCATAAATTGGTCTTATATTATTTATTCTGTTTATTTTAAATTATGTACTTTTATTATCTGGTACTATAAAACTGCCTAATTTGATTATGCTTTTGTTTAATACTATATAACAATTTTGTGTTGACTAGAGCAAACTAATATCTTAAATTTAGTAAGTGTTTATTTTTCTGTAAACCTGTGCAGTGGTCTTCTATTAATTGTTGTGTTTTCTTTGTTTAGGATTGTGATTAGTATAAGTGTACTATAAAATATTCATATTAGATTATGCTTCTTTTTAATATAAGAATTTTGTATTGACTAGAGGAAACTAGTAAATTCAATTAAGTATCAACAACTGTATTTATTTTTGTTTATAAACGTATGTATAGATCTTGTATTAAATTTGTATTTCTTTGTTCATTCTTTGTTCATGATTATGACTGTTGAATCCTCTAGTGCAAGTGGTGCTGGTGGAACCAGGGATGCTTGTGTCACCCAAGTGGGAAGAGGTCGTGTAATAGGTAATTAAAAATATATAATTATTGACACTCTGTAGGAGATTTTTATTTACTTGTACTAGTTATCTCTAATGTGTTTTAGGTTAATTGGAATGAAATGGGACAACCAATTGGTAAAGCGTCAATGATATTAGTACATTTTGTCGATTGTTATGCAAGAAGGAATATCCCAATTACATGCGATGATTGGCGCAAAATAGAACCGAAGACTGTAAAATAGAATTTATGAGATGAAGTTAAGGTACAATATGTTCTTCTCCAATGTTATTTTTGGTTAAAATTAGAGCAAGGTCAGGACAACAGTTAAATGGTTAAAATTTTATCTTTCTTCGCTTTGCATATTTCATCGCTTTTTACTACATAAAAACCAGTAGAACACTCCATCACATTTCGCCATTTTATTGTAAAATCCTAAAATAAATCAACCCCTTTATTTTGCTTATTTTTCCTGAAACACGGTAAAAGTGGCCTTCTACATATTTTTAAGCTTTCTACAAATTTTATATTTTTACAACAAGGAAAATGTGGCTTTTGTTTTGTATTGATCAAGCACTTTAAACATGTCTATCGTACAAGGTTAAATTCTCAACAGAGTGTTAAATTATTTAAATTCTCAATAGTCTCTAACACATATGTACAAGATGTGATTACCAAATAAGAATCTTTTAAGAAATATATTTCATAATTTTTTATTGCATTTTTCAGATTTTCTAATTATTTGTATTTACATTCAATGACTTTTTACTTCTCCTGCCTTTAAATAGAAAGTTAGGCATGATTATAAGTGCAACATGTCTATTAAATTATGAAGGCTTGACAACTACAAGATACAACACAAATATCCATATACGTCAATTGCATTTAAAATATTTTCATGTTTTAAAACATTGAATGATTTATTATAAACAATTGTATAGGAAACTTTTAGTGGGGTTGAAGATGAACATTGGAGAAAGATAATTGATCGTGCTGGTAACCTGCATTGACAATTTAGAACTAGATTGAGGAGTCTTGCTGGAGATAAAAATGGTAACTACTCTACTTTACCACCCAAGTTGTACGCACACCTATCGACAGTGGGACCTTAGTGGAAACCGTTTATTGGAAATTCATTGAAAGAATAATTCAATGTATACTTTTTTCCCTTTCTTTAGTAGTTTGTTATTTAAAAAAAATTACTTTTTTTGCATATTATATTTCACTAACCATTTAATTATAGGAACAAAGTGAAAAAATAAAGAAAAAGATTTGGGAATGGAGGCACGATATAAGAAGGCATGTGTTGGCTACGCGCATATTAGAGAAAAAATTGTAAGTTAAATAAGCAAGTAACTTAGTCTGGTTGCTTTACAATTCTTTTCGAATTATTGCCACAACAGGATTCCATAAATTGAAGTACTATTATTTTTATGTAGTACTAATTTTCCGCAAGTTGAAATTGGACATTCTGTTAGAATAAATACAAGGGGTAGCTTGAATATTTTTTTTGAGTGCTAATGTTGTTAAGGACAACTTAATTGTTGATCAACAAGTTTGTAAAGCATTAAAATCACATATGAAAACTTAAATATTTTGCTAGAACCTGCTCTCACTGTGTAATTGTCAATATCATTTATAGATATTTAAAAATTACCAACAGAATTAAATAGAAAGGGCAATATAATATGAATACTTATGCATGTATACTATATTATTAAGAAATTACTATGGTTCGTTATCATATGAATTAAGAAATTACTTCTAATTAGTCTTCATTATGTGATTAAAGAAGATATAGGTCTAACCATAGAGATCTATAATGTGAACAACTTCAAGACAAAATTAATGAAGGCAACAAAATCTTGTTGTGACGCGACTAGATATGTGGGAATATGCTAGGCGTGATGTAGATGGTATAATCAATGATGGTGTTATATTGCAAGTTCTTGAGGATGTGGTAATAATTTTTATTTTTATTATTTTATATACTAATTTCATGCATCGTTGTCTTGCACTATACTACTTCAAGTTAAAAATGAGTATAAAACTTTGGTATTTTAAATTGACATATCAGCATATTTTCCCAAACATGAGCTTACTATTATTGGAAATGTTGACTTACTTGCTCGGATAATGCCGTTGGAGTATCGAGGATGAATGAGAGGTTTAGGATGGGGTGTAACTAAGGCGTCACTGCAAACATTATCAACTATTACCGTGTTATCTAAATTTAAAAATGATGTTTCTTATTTGATTAATTAAATGAAGGAATCAAGGTCGGCCCTAAGACTTGGTTGGCCTAGTGCGAAAAAAAAAATTAGGGCCCTTTTATAGAAAATTACTAATATGAATATAAATAACAAATTTAAAGAACTTTATGATTGAATAGAGTAAAGCAAATGATATCGTATAAACATAAAAAAGTGGCAAAAGTACATCATAAATAAAAAAATTACATACCTTTAAGCCTTGCCTTTCTTCATCCTGATAAAATCTAAAATTTTAAACCGGCAATACATCAGTACTCATCTAAAGTGACCTCTTCTTACATTTTTAGAAGCAAAATCAGCGACTATATGCTCCACATCAGTATATTTTTCTTAATACTCAAAATTGCCAATCCATTCAACCTTTCTTGACTCATACTTGTCCGCAAATAAGATTTAATTAAATTTAACTTTGAAAAACTCCATTATGCAGATGCCACAGTAGGTATAGTTAATAAAATCCTATGAGCAACTAAAATATTTGGAAATATATCAATCTTCTGCACAAATTTTAAGACTCTGAGAGAATTCCATGATGTTTCACATTCATATGCTACACTTGGAAGCATCTCATGTAAGATTTATAATTCTAAAAGTAACCGTTTTGCATCAATTTTGCAATCATCACCATCAGTCAAGGTGTCTTCTAGTTTCGTACAACAATTTTTTAGTCCTTCATTATCAAAAGAAATCAGTCCGGATGCATCAAACAAAAAAACAAAAACAGACTCAAAAAGTTCCATTTGGTTGAATCTTATCTTCAGCTGAGAAAGTACCATATCCACTAGTACAAGAAAATAATCAGTTCTATAATTTTTTAACGAAAATTGTTGTTCCCTTTCGGTGTCAGAATTGTCATCAAACTGTCTATTTCTTTTAATCCTACATTTTATAAGAAAAATAGGTTCAATATCCATTTCATTATCAAGCTCTTTAGCATAAATCATAGATGATGTAAACCCATTTTCTCTATATTTCTCAAAGAAAGAAACCAGCCCTTTTAAACTTGCAATAGCAACATCAAGACGCATATCTTCAGATTGCAAATTCTTGCTCACCAAATTAATTTTGTGCACAATATCATGCCAAATATTCAAACTCAATATAAATTCAAAACTTGAAAATTCATTTGAGGCCAATTTTTCAGCATCCCGACATATTTTTGGATCATCAGAAATTTCAGCTAATTTCATTAAAGCATCTCTTATTTTTGGAGCTTGTGTTCTTATTGCCTTTACACTTTCGATTTAACTTTCCCATCTTGTCATACCTAAGAATTTTAAAATCAAATCATCAATATATTCGAGCAATAGATTCCATCTTTTGGTGGAACTATCAAACACATTACATATAGCTTGACATGCTCCAAAAAAATATTTACCTTTCACACAAGAATTTGCCATATCAGAGAGTAAGTTAAGAGAATGACAACCACAAGGCATGTAATAAGCTCTAGGATTAACATCGAGTAATATTTTTTCAACATCTTGGTGTTTTCCCCTCATATTAGAACCATTATCGTATCTTTGTCCATCACATCATTGATATTTAAATCAAAAGATTTAACAGCATGTTCTAACTCACCAAACAGGCCCAACGCGGAAGTATTTTCTACATTTAAAAACTCTAGGAACTACTCTTCAATTTTTACAAGATGACTCATAACATCAACACCTCTAATCACCGAAGTCATTTGTTCCATACGGATTACATTAGGAGTGTAATCAAGTATCACTAAAAAATATTTACCTTCTTTGATTTTCTTTAATATTACACTTTTTACACTCAAAACCAACATTACTATCAAATCAATTTGTACTTTCTAATTAAGATAATGATAGTGAATGTCCTTATTTTGAATGAGTCTAAAATGGTGCTTCATTGTTTGATCAAACTCAGCTATTGAATCAAGAAAACCCAAAAAAATACCATTTAAATCTTCAAATATTTTTTTCATTTTTCCCACGAAATGCCAGATTATTCATCGCAGTTTAACAATAGCACTTATTCTGATCATAAACTACATCCAATGTTCAGTATCTTTTTTATTTTGCTATTGCAATTCTTTATCAATGGTTTGATTTGTTTTCAGTATAACTTAGAGTTCAGCCCACGCCCTAAGGTTGGTAAGATGTTCAAGACTATCGTCGTGTTGCTTAAGCTTTTCACCTAAATGTACCCAATCATCTACTCCAACTATTTTTAGAACTAACATTTTTTACCACTTTACAACAAAAAAAGAATACTTCATTCAATTCTTTTGAGTAAACTAACCATTTTCTTTTGACAAGTTCACCATTTCTTAATTTTTGATTAGAATAATAGGTTGAAAACCCCCTATTACGTTTATCCTTGGGAAATATAATCATATTTTCCCTAATAGGCCCCTTTTCAACTAGCAAATCCCTCATTTTACTATTTAATCCATCCCATACCTGAGAATCCTACATATTCAAAGTTAGTGGAGCAAACTCTTTAGGACTAATGTATTCCCTATTTTCAATAACCAAACATTCAATCATTTCGGTTTCTTGTTCAGTTATCTAGTTCTCACACTCTTCTTCAATTACATCGTGTTCTTGTGTAAAAGTATTATGAACATGAGACACCACTTTTTCGACAATTTCATACTCTTCTTTTTTATAGACATATTAAGTTTTTAGGCTTTCTTCCAAAAAAATTCAAGAGATCCCTTTAGTGACTTAATTTTTTCTTCCTCTTCCTTTTTTCTTTTTCTTTTGTCAATACCAGGTGTATACTTTTTAGTAAACATATTTTGCACTAAAGCAGCTAGCAGATTTTGCACTAAAGCAACAGGCATGAAACTTATGAGAAAATGAAACCTGGATAGATGAACTAACAAGTACCGAATTAGTGAAGCAAGAGCCTGATCTTCAATTCCAAATTAACAACAATGATCAAGTCCGAACTCAAGAAAAAAAATTGTAAAAACTATTTAAATGAAATAATGGATTAATGATTATAATTCATACAACCAATCAAATTAACTCAAAATTACAACTCAAATATTAAATATATAACTAAAGAATTACAATTTTTATGTGATTTTATATGCATTTTTATGTGATTTTAAATGCATCTTTAATATGTGATTTTATATGTATTTATGTGATTTTAAATACATTTTTATATGTGATTTTAAATGCATTTTTATGTGATTTTAAATGCATCATTAATATGTGATTTTATATGTATTTATGTGATTTTAAATGCATTTATATGTGATTTTATATCCATTTTTATATGATTTTAAATGCATCATTAATATGTGATTTTATATGTATTTATATGATTTTAAATGCATTTTTATATGTGATTTTATATGCATTTTATGTGATTTTAAATGCATCATTAATATGTGATTTTATATGTATTTATGTGATTTTAAATATATTTTTATATGTGATTTTATATGCATTTTATTTGATTTTAAATGCATCGTTAATTGTTTTAAATGAATTTGTAGGAACGATATGCCCCCATTCTCGAGCGCATGCCCTTGGAGTTTACACAAACGGGGGATCGGGATGAGTCGTGGGATTGGTGGATGGAAGTCTTGGAGGTCCCCAAGGTACAAGGCCAAAAATGAATTATGTGGTGGGGTTCCCCAATGCTCGGGCCACCGATCTCTTGCCTACACTTGCTACCCGGTACCGAGATTCCACACGGAATGAAGCCGGCTCATCCTCATCCGCTCCAAGACAACGTGAAGCCATCCCCGACAATGTATATCTTGCCATCGTGAGGAATGTGCTTACGGAGATCCGTGCTAATCCAAATCGGTTTGGTCGCCAACTTTCCTATGTGGAGATAGCTACATTCGCACGTACCGCTCTCGAGGCCTCGGATCCATCCTCCGATCATAGCCAAAGGTTGCAATGGAATTACCTTATCGGTGGCGAGATCGTGCATAACGTGGGCTCCTTGATTGAAGATATCGCTCAAAAGACGGAAAATCGTGTTGCGGAGGTATAATTTTTGACCTTCTTGTTTATTTATTTGTTTCATTCATATGTAAATTTTATTTCTTCTTTTTAACTAGTTTAATTAAACCTGTGTATCTAGGAAAACAATCGGCGTGCTATGGAAGTCGATAAGGATTAAACGTCCGAGGATGAGACCTCCGATGACGAGGACTTTGATGGTGGCGATGGTGATGGCGGCGGTGATGGCGATGGATCGTCCGATGTTGATTTGTCGGATTAGTTTACATTGATCGGTTTTAAGCTATTATAATTTGATGCTTATGGGATGTAATATAATATGTTATGATGGTTTGATACTTTGTCGGTTATTTAGGATTGATTATAATGATGTAATAATACGGTTTAATCCTCCGGTTATTGTTGTTTGTGAATGTTTGTGTTGGATTTAATTACTATGGTTTAATTGTGAAATTTACTAGTTTTTGTGAATGATTTTGAGTAGTATAGTTTAATGATTATCATTGTTGTTTGGTTGTTTGGTTGTGATTGGATTGGATTTGTGATTGGTTTGTGTATTAATTTGGTTTGGTATACAAGGACTGCAGAAAAATCTGCATTTTTTTTTAAAATCGGACCTTAGAACCTACCGAAAATAGGCATAACCGACCACTTTTGACCATTATAAAACCCAGAAAACCGACCGTTAAGGGACATAACCAACCACCTTCTTCATAAAACCGACCGTCTCCTTTAGAGGGTGGTCGGTTTTAGGACGGTCGGTTATGACATATAAGTTAGCTTCTGAAATAAAATCGACCGATGTTCACACTTTGGCCACGGTCGGTTATGAGTTCCAGTCAACTTTTTAAAAACAGACATAACCAACCACCTACGGTCGGTTATGACTCAGTGACGTGGTAACACGTGTGCACACGTGTTGCCACGTGTACACAGTGACCCCACATTTGCATAAAATGCCCAGGCACTTAACCGACCACTATGTTGGTCAGTTATAAGGATTAAACCCGACCAAAAGTCATAACCGACCAGGCTAAAACCGACCATGTCCTGTGGTCGGTTATGACTATTTTAAGCGACTATTTTGCCTGTTAACCGACTGTTTTTTATGATCGATTTTATCATGTTTTCTTGTAGTGATATAAGTAGTATAAGAAGGATATTTGGTTGGTTGTACAACCGCATAAAGCATACGGATAGTTAGATTAAAAATTAACATCAATGGTCAAGATTATTTAATATTTGCTATAAAGGTGATAAGAAAAATAAAACTAAAACCGCCTTTTTTATAATATAAACACCCAATACTAAATACATAAACCTAATACTAAATAGATAAGGAAATATAATCTAATATTAAATACATAAGTAAACATAATTAACCAATACTAAATAAACAAGGAGACATAATTTAATAGTAAATATATAAGGAGATATAATTATTAACAATTATGTATAACATTGCCTAAGGACAAAGTGAAGAAAAAGCATATAGACCATTTAGATTAAAAACAAAATCAATGTTGAAGATTATTTGGTATTTGTCGTTAAGGTGGTAAAGAAGAACTAAACTAAAACGATTATCATACAAACACATAATCTAATAATGGGAATCGGTATAGTTTGGTATACCCAAATTTTTGTTGGTTTAGTTATTCTTGCAAAGAAAATGCTAGAGGTACAAAATGAGTTACTAAAATTGTTACAAATGCCACATGTCACATGTTGGTTGGCTAAATATAAATGGACCCTGCAGTTACATTAATAGAACCAATTGAATTTTTTCATTGTGTTACATCACCCATGCCATGTCATTTTGTGATAATTTTTTATAACTTTGTTTTATGCCTCTAGCATTACTCTTCTTGCAATCATGCCCGTCAAAATTTCTTAATCAAATTATGGGATCTTTAGAACTAATTATTAAAACCATGCATTTCCTAAGGTCATAGGACAGTTCAAATCCCTCCAACAACATACATTTATATTATTTATGTACATATTTATCCTAACTACTGGTAATTTGGTTCAAACTCTTAGTTTTACTATCCATTTTTTATTATCTCTATTATTCGAAACTTTAGATCTTTTAAATGATAATATAATATTTTGATCATAGTATAGTACCAAAAACATAAATAATTAATATTTTCATGTTTGAATCACACCAACTACATCAAATTTTTACATTTATTTAAAATCGCATCAACTACTTATTATCTTAATATAAATAAAAATATAAAATATTAATGGAGCACGCATGTTCTAAGCTAGTTAGGTTTGAAATTAAATACATAAGTTCATATCAGAATAATAATAATAATAATAATAATTATTATTATTATTATTATTATTATTATTATTATTATTATTATTATTATAACAATAGCAATAACAATAATAATAATAATAATGATAATAATAATAATAATAACAACAACAACAACAACATTAATAACAACAACAACAACAACAAAAATCATAATAAGAATAATAATAATAATAATAATAATAATAATAATAATAATAATAATAATAATAATAATAATAATAATAATAATAATAATAATAATAATAATAGTAAAAGTTTACTTAATTCTAAACTTTTTAAATTATAGGATTACTAGTCATTTTTCTCTCCAAAATTAACACAATATGTTAGCCCAATGGGTACAAATGTTAGAGAAGTTTCTCTCTCCACCTTGGCTACAAATGTTATAAAAGTAAAGAGATTGATGGATGCACCAAATTACAGTTAGTTGGAAAGAAACTAGCCTCATTCTTTGATAAACTTGCAATTGTAATTTTGTCAAAATATAAGTCTAGTAAATGTTGACAAGTTTTGATTTAATAAAAATTGTTTAAATCATTAAAATGTTCAAACTAAAATTTAGCTATCAGTTATGTATGTCATAATTAAACAATAAACATATCCTCCAACTTCAATTTATTTAATAATTTTGAAACTAATAGATATCACACTCATTAGCACAAATGAGAAACAATATACATGCTATTAAAATGGTTAGCTACTCTAACTTTTGCATAGAAAATCAAGGACACGTTAACAACTTAAAAAAATAATAAGGTCCACAAAATCAATATTAGTTATTTAACTTTTTTCCTATATGCCTTTGTGGGTTCTATGCAAAATCAGTACTAAAATGGTTAACAATATATAAACATGCAATTAAAATTGTTTATATCTACTCTAATTTTTGCAATCAAAAACAAGGAGATAATAACTCAACCCAGAAAAATAAAAAATCTGCTATATCAATATTCAATAATTAATTTTCGTCTTATATTGCATTATGGGCTATGCTGCAAAGTTCTGACTAGCCCAAGAATCCGCGTATACTCATAGAACAATGAAGACTGTTCACCAGCCAGGCCAGTTCGTGTCTTCAAATTTTTCCCAGCAAGGTTGTTGCATGGGCTTCCCCCTATAACCAGATCGAATCTACAGCCTCTTTCATCCATTGCATCAGCTTATGACTTGTTACCTTTTTCACATCAGAAATGTGAATCAGCCGGCCCTTTTGTTCACTTTGTCTCCACCAATTTTTCAGGATCGGTGTACAATCCTTGGAATTTTCGACGGAGACAACAAAGTTCAGTGGTATTCCAAGACGGTGTAAAGCAACTTGCGCTCCACCAATGCCAGAGAACAATGAAAGGACTCTGATGCCCTTGGGAAATAATTTCTTTAACACAGAAAGATGATAGGCCACTGTGTCAACCTAACATAACTTATTTGTGAATAATTATTAAGAACATATTCATCTAAGAAATAAATGAAATTGATAAGTTTTTTTTCTGCATTGCGTACCTGAAACGCATTTCCAAGGCATTTGTATTGAGTAGTTTTGCAGGCTACTCTTGTATGGCCCTCCGGGAATCCCATTATTGCCTCTATTTGGACAGGCTGAAGAAAATCAACAGTGTTCTTACCAAGCCAGACCAAGTTTCTCTTTCTGCATTCTCGGATCACATTTTCTCTGATGTTTTTGGGAGGGTCTGGTCCTGAATAACGAAGCTCTTCATTTATTCTCTGTACATCTGATGCACTTGCATGACGAGTTACAATGCAGTTTAATTTGGTTCTGTCATCCCGTTGCGGCCACCATTCTTTTGTGGAAGGAAGGGCTTCTTGTATTGTGGACGGAGGAATAGGAGAAATCTGCAACCTGTCATCCATCGGGAGGTTATGGATGTAACCTCTTTTCCTTGTTGCTGCACATGTGAAGCGAGTCCACGAATTCCGGTTCAATGTCGTAAAGTTCTTTTCTGATGGTTAGCCACACCCCTTGCGGTGCATAGGCCACGTTCTCGAAGTAGAAATAAGGAGGCCCTCTCCCTTCTACTTCGGTGTCTTCTTTAACTATTGTACTCGTGGCATTAGGAACTCCAAAGCCTATCATCAGCTTCTCGCGGGTTCTATAAGTTGTTGACTTTGTGTGTTCGACAACTTTTCGCTTCTTATAATTAGTGCTTGTGGACTTCAACACGTGTGGATCATCAGACATATAATTTAAACAATCGCCAAGATTGTCCGGGGCCTAAGAACAAGTAATGTATATCTATTAAATAAAGCATAATTTTTTTCTATAAATGCAATAAGCTTTAGTTAGACTTTTATTGCATAATAGTATAGTGGTAGAGTTCAAACTCCACAGTGTATAAGTGAAACATTCTCTTTGAAGATTAATATTGATTGGTGTTGTTTCTAGATATGTACTCCTTTTGCTACACGTAGAATTGATATTCTATGAGATGCATATGGAGTGAGTGGAGATTTTAGATATGTACTCCTTTTGCTGCAAGCTCTAAAGACTATTTGTACTGGTACTTATTTTCTTAATTAGGATTTAGGACACCATTAAGTCTCCACCAACAGCTAATGTATTTTCTTAAGTCTACCGCAAATTATATGATTCTAGAGATGTGCTAGACCCTAAAGACTACTCATATATACAGGTATTAATTTTTTAGGACACTGTTGATCAGTCTCCACACAAACAGCTAATGTTTGTTTTCTAACTTCTGTAATTTACTGCAGATCATACGATTTTAGAGATGCTATAAACAGACCATGTACAAGTTAAACAACTGATGACCGTCGGTATATCTCATTGCATTTCAGATGTGCAAATAATTAAGTACGGTCCACTGATTATACAATGTAACTGTGTTTCTCCTAAAGCATATACTTAATCTTTACGATAAATTTTCACATAATAGAAAACGTTAAATATACGATAAATTCTCCTAAAACTTAAGCAGTAGATGATACATGTGAGAAGAGAGTGAATGAGATGTACAAAATAACTTACCATGTGTGTGAGAGGAGTCTTGAGTTCCGGTTCTTCATCATCTTCACCTATAAGCATTTAAGAAGTAACTGAGCTCAGTACCAGTTTCTCGTTAAAAGGCCATTTCAATTCAATCAAAATGTATGAGAATAAATCTACTGTGTTCCTCCATTGCTTTGAACACAACTTTCCTGGGGTATCGCTTCTTTGAAAATCGGCCACTCATCTTGGATCCAGAACTACTTGCCTGAGAAAAAAGAAACAATTTAATCACTTCCGTCCTTGATATCTCTTTAATCATCAAAATCAAAAACAAAAAAACTGATCCATATAATAGATATATCGATAGACTGACAGATCACCGATGCACCTCAACATAGAATAAAAATTGAATTCTCTAAAGTTGAGAATAAATACATATACATATAAGATCGATAGATTGATAAATCAATAGACAAAGTACAGATTGCTGATACAAATCAGCTCGAAATAAATTAATATCTAAATTCCTTTAAAATAAAAAACAAAAGCATATACAGACATATGTAAATCTGAATGAAAATTGAAATGCACTCTTTTTGGGGGTAGAGAATTGTTGTTCAGATTCACCTTTAGTAGTGGATGAAGTTGGATGTTGGCGGATTTCTCAACCTCCTTATCGCTTTCATCCCTTTCATCTCTTGATATCTCCATAATCTTTGAAGTTAAAAACAAAACAATAATTAGTAATTCTAGTACTACAAAGAATTTGTGATAAATAGGTCTGGACCAGACGGTTGCATAGCAGAATGCTATTTATTAAAAGAAGCAAGAGAGTTTTGGTCAGAATTTGATTCCAAACGTAAAGGCAACTGGTCTTCCAAGTGATCGTCACAGTGGTAGGATTGATAGTGAAGTTGTAATTGGTGGTCAACAATTTGAGATCGATCGGACACAATGGCATTGTGCGCACCTTTATGTTTAACACAACACCATTGATGTTGTTCCTTTTGTAGACTTGCATAAGCAAACCATCAGGGAAGAACATCCAAGAAGAGGTGTTAACCAGATATAAGTGGAACACAATCGCACATTTGTTGATTGGTACAAAACTTATGTTGCAAATAAGTTAATTGAAAATAACGAATCAATACCTTATTGAGTTAAATGGTTATCAAGATGTCCTGATTTATTTTTGTATTCTTATAAATGTTATCTTATGAATGGGTACACCTTTAACACAAGAGAACATGATGCAAGGAGCATAATGCAGAATAGTGGAGTTTCAATTACTAATACGACACTACACCAATCATCAAGTAATAAAAAAGAACCAGTTTTAGATGAGACCGCATACTTTGGAAGGATTAAAAATATTTGGGAGCTCGATTATGTTTGATTTAGAGTACCGGTGTTTGATTGTGATTGGGTTAACAATGTCGGAGGCGTACAAGTTGAAGCCTCCGGGTTTATACGGGTAATCTTGCAAATATTGGGTACAAAGATGATTCGCTCATAATGGCAACACAAGCCCATATGTAACTGATCCGGTTGATAAGAAGTGGTCCATTATTGTCTTTTCAAACAAACTCAACACTTATCAAGTCAGTGATGGTGTAGATATAGAACTTGATAATATTGATGATCCTTTTGTTGGAATGAATTTTCACGCCAATATGGACAGAGGTGATGATTATAAATATTTTTACTCCAGAAATGATCATAATGAGGGTGAATACGTGAATCCTGAATTTTACAATGTGCATAGGCACGAAACATCAAAGGCGAACAAAAAACGCAAAAGAAAAATTAAATCTAAGAAATTTATGTATGCTTTCTTATTATACAAGCTAGTCTCATAAATTGGTCTTATATTATTTATTCTGTTTATTTTAAATTATGTACTTTTATTATCTGGTACTATAAAACTGCCTAATTTGATTATGCTTTTGTTTAATACTATATAACAATTTTGTGTTGACTAGAGCAAACTAATATCTTAAATTTAGTAAGTGTTTGTTTTTCTCTAAACCTGTGCAGTGGTCTTCTATTAATTGTTGTGTTTTCTTTGTTTAGGATTGTGATTAGTATAAGTGTACTATAAAATATTCATATTAGATTATGCTTCTTTTTAATATAAGAATTTTGTATTGACTACAGGAAACTAGTAAATTCAATTAAGTATCAACAACTGTATTTATTTTTGTTTATAAACGTGTGTACAAATCTTGTATTAAATTTGTATTTCTTTGTTCATTCTTTGTTCATAATTATGACTGTTGAATCCTCTAGTGCAAGTGGTGCTGGTGGAACGAGGGATGCTTGTGCCACCCAAGTGGGAAGAGGTCGTGCAATAGGTAATTAAAAATATATAATTATTGACACTATGTAGGAGATTTTTATTTACTTGTACTAGTTATCTCTAATGTGTTTTAGGTTAGTTGGAATGAAATGGAACAACCAATTGGTAAAGCGTCAATGATATTAGTACATTTTGTCGATTGTTATGCAAGAAGGAATATCCCAATTACATGCGATGATTGGCGCAAAATGGAACCGAAGACTGTAAAATAGAATTTATGAGATAAAGTTAAGGTACAATATGTTCTTCTCCAATTTTATTTTTGGTTAAAATTAAAGCAAGGTCAGGAGAACAGTTAAATGGTTAAAATTTTAGCTTTCTTGGCTTTGCATATTTCATCGCATTTTAGTACATAAAAACCAGTAGCACACTCCATCACATTTCGCCATTTTATTGTAAAATCCTAAAATAAATCAACCCCTTTGTTTTGCTTATTTTCCTGAAACACGGTAAAAGTGGCCTTCTACATATTTTTAAGCTTTGTATAAATTTTATATTTTTACAACAAGGAAAATGTGGCTTTTGTTTTGTATTGATCAACCACTTTAAACATGTCTATCGTCAAGGTTAAATTCTCAACAGAGTGTTAAATTATTTAAATTCTCAATAGTCTCTCACACATATGTACAAGATGTGATTACCAAATAAGAATCTTTTAAGAAATATATTTCATAATTTTTTATTGCATTTTTCAAATTTTCTAATTATTTGTATTTACATTCAATGACTTTTTACTTCTCCTGCCTTTAAATAGAAAGTTAGGCATGATTATAAGTGCAACATGTCTGTTAAATTATGAAGGCTTGACAACTAGACAACTACAAGATACAACACAAATATCCATATACGTCAATTGTATTTAAAATATTTTCATGTTATAAAACATTGAATGATTTATTATAAACAATTGTGTAGGAAACTTTTAGTGGGGTTGAAGATGAACATTGGAGAAAGATAATTGATCGTGTTGGTAACCTGCAGTGACAATTTAGAACTAGAATGAGGAGTCTTGCTCGAGATAAAAATGGTAACTACTCTACTTTACCACCCAAGTTGTACGCACACCTATCGACAGTGGGACCTTAGTGGAAACCGTTTATTTGAAATTCATTGAAAGAATAATTCAATGTATACTTTTTTCCCTTTCTTTAGTACTTTGTTATTTAAAAAAATTACTTTTTTAGCATATTATATTTCACTAACCATTTAATTATAGGAACAAAGTGAAAAAATAAAGAAAAAGATTTGGGAATGGAGGCACGATATAAGAAGGCATTTGTTGGCTACGCGCATATTAGAGAAAAAATTGTAAGTTAAACAAGCAAGTAACTTAGTCTGGTTGCTTTACAATTCTTTTCAAATTGTTGCCACAATAGGATTCCATAAATTGAAGTACTATTATTTTTATATAGTACTAGTTTTCCGCAAGTTGAAACTGGACATTCTGTTAGAATATATACAAGGGGTAGCTTGAATATTTTTTTGAGTGCTAATGTTGTTAAGGACAACTTAATTGTTGATCAACAAGCTTGTAAAGCATTAGAATCACATATGAAAACTTAAATATTTTGCTAGAACCTGCTCTCACTGTAATTGTCAATATCATTTGTAGATATTTAAAAATTACCAACAGAAATAAATAGAAAGCGCAATATAATGTGAATATTTATGCATGTATACTATATTATTAAGAAACTATTATGGTTCGTTATCATATGAATTAAGAAATTACTTCATTATGTGATTAAAGAAGATATTGGTCTAACCATAGAGATCTATAATGTGAGCAGCTTCAAGACAAAATTAATACAGGCAACAAAATCTTGTTGTGACCCGACTAGATATGTGGGAATATACTAGGCGTCATGTAGATGGTGTAATCAATGATCGTGTTACATTGCAAGTTCTTGAGGATATGGTAATATTTTTATTTTTATTATTTTATTTACTAATTTCATGCATCGTTGTCTTGCACTATACTACTATAAGTTAAAAATCAGTATAAAACTTTGGTATTTTAGATTGACATATCAGCAAATTTTCCCGAACATGAGCTTACTAATATTGGAAATGATGACTTACTTGCTCGGATAATGCCATTGGAGTATCTAGGATGAATGAGAGGTTTAGGATGACGTGTAACTAAGGCGTCACTGCCAACATTATCAACTATTAACGAGCTATCTAAATTTAAAAATGATGTTTCTTATTTGATTAATAAAATGAAGGAATCAGGACCGGCCCTAAGACTTGGTTGGCCTAGTGCGAAAAAAATTTATGGTCCTTTTATAGAAAATTACTAATATGAATATAAAGAAAAAATTCAAAGAAATTTATGATTGAATAAAGTAAAGCAAATAATATCTTATAAACATAAAAAAGTGGTAAAAGCACATCATAAATAAAAAAATTACATACCTTTAAGCCTTGCCTTTCTTCATCCTTATAAAATCTAAAATTTGAAACCTGCAATACATCAGTACTCATCGAAAGTGACCTCTTCTTACATTTTTAGAAGCAAAATTGCCAATCCATTCAACCTTTCTTGACTCATACTTGTCCGCAAATAAGATTTAATTAAATTTAACTTTGAAAAACTCCATTATGCAGATGCCACAGTAGGTATAGTTAATAAAATCCTATAAGCAACTAAAATATTTGGAAATATATCAATCTTCTTCAGAAATTTTAAGACTCTGAGAGAATTCCATGATGTTTCACAATCATATGCTACACTTGGAAGCATCTCATGTAAGATTTATAATTCTGAAAGTAACCGTTTTGCATCAATATCGCAATCATCACCATCAGTCAAGGTTTCTTCTAGTTTCGTACAACAATTTTTTAGTCCTTCATTATCAAAAAAAATCAGTCGGGATGCATCAAACAAAAAAACCAAAAACAGACTCAAAAAGTTCTATTTGTTTGAATCTTATCTTCAGCTGAGAAAGTACCATATCCAATAGTACAAGAAAATAATCAATTCTATAATTTTTTAACGGAAATTATTGTTCCCTTTCGGTGTCAGGATTGTCATCAAACTGTCTATTTCTTTTAATCCTTCGTTTTATAAGAAAAATAGGTTCAATATCCATTTCATTATCAAGCTCTTTAGCATCAATCATAGATGATGTGAACCCATTTTCTCTATATTTCTCAAAGAAAGAAACCAACCCTTTTAAACTTGCAATAGCAACATCAAGACGCATATCTTCAGATTGCAAATTCTTGCTCACCAAATTAATTTTGTGCACAATATCATGCCAAATATTCAAACTCAATATAAATTCAAAACTTGAAAATTCATTTGAGGCCAATTTTTCAGCATCCCGACATATTTTTGGATCATCAGAAATTTCAGCTAATTTCATTAAAGCATCTCTTATTTTTGGAGCTTGTGTTCTTATTGCCTTTACACTTTCGATTTAACTTTCCCATCTTGTCATACCTAAGGATTTTAAAATCAAATCATCAATATATTCAAGCAATAGATTCCATCTTTTGGTGGAACTATCAAACACATTTCATATAGCTTGACATGCTCCAAAAAAAGATTTACCTTTCACACAAGAATTTGCCATATCAGAGAGTAAGTTAAGAGAATGACAACCACAAAGCATGTAATAAGCTCTAGGATTAACATCAAGTAATATTTTTTGAACATCTTGGTGTTTCCCCCTCATATTAGAACCATTATTTATCTTTGTCCCTCACATCATTGATATTTAAATCAAGAGATTTAACAGCATTTTCTAACTCACCAAACAGGCCCAACCCGAAAGTATTTTCCACATTTAAAAACTCTAGGAAATACTCTTCAATTTTTACAAGATGACTCACAACATCAACACATCTAATCACCAAAGTCATTTGTTCCATATGGATTGCATTAGGAGTGTAATCAAGAATCACTAAAAAATATTTACCTTCTTTGATTTTCTTTAATATTACACTCTTTACACTCAAAACCAACATTACTATCAAATCATTTTGTACTTTCTAACTAAGATAATGATTGTGAATGTCCTTATCTTGACTGAGTCTGAAATGGTGCTTCATTGTTTTGATCAAACTCAGCTATTGAATCAAGAAAACCAAAAAAATACAATTTAAATCTTCAAATATTTTTTTCATTTTTCCGACGAAATGCCAGATTATTCATCGCAGTTTAACAATAGCACTTATTCTGATCATAAACTGCATCCAATGTTCAATATCTTTTTTAATTTGCTCTTGTAATTCTTTATCAATGGTTTGATTTGTTTTCAATATAACTTAGAGTTCAGCCCACGCCCTAAGGTTGGTAAGATGTTCAAGACTATCGTCGTGTTGCCTAAGCTTTTCACCTAAATGTACCCAATCATCTACTCCAACACTTGCTAAATTATTTTTAGAACTAGCATTTTTTACCACTTTACAACAAAAGAAGAATACTTCATTCAATTCTTTTAGGTAAACTAACCATTTTCTTTTGAAAAGTTCACTATTTCTTAATTTTTGATCAGAATAATAGGTTGAAAACCCCCTACTACGTTTATCCTTGGGAAATATAATCATATTTTCCTTAATAGGGCCCTTTTCAACTAGCAAATCCCTCATTTTACTATTTAATCCATCTCATACCCGAGAATCATACATATTCAAAGTTAGTAGACCAAACTCTTTAGGACTAATGTATTCCCTATTTTCAATAACCACACTTTCAATCATTTTGGTTTCTTGTTCAGTTATCTCGTTCTCACACCCTTCATCAATTACATCGTGTTCTTGTGTAAAAGTATTATGAACCTGAGACACCACTTTTTCGACAATTTCATACTCTTCTTTTTTATAGACATATCAAGTTGTTAGGCTTTCTTCCAAAAAAATTCAAGAGATCCCTTTAGTGGCTTACTTTTTTATTCCTCTTCCTTTTTCTTTTTATTTTGTCATTACCAGGTGTATACTTTTTAGTAAACATATTTTGCACTAAAGCAGCTAGCAGATTTTGCACTAAAGCAATAGGCACGAGACTTATGAGAAAATGAAACCTGGATAGATGAACTAATAAGTATCGAAGTAGTGAAGCAAGAGCCTGATCTTCAATTCTAAATTAACAACAATGATCAAGTCTGAACTCAAGTCCAACACTGAAAAAAATTGTAAAAACTATTTAAATGAAATAATAGATTAATGATTATAATTCATAAACCAATCAAATTAACTCAAAATTACAACTCAAATATTAAATATAATTAAAGAATTACAATTTTATAAAATTCAACAAATCATAAAAAGTATAAAGAACATGTAATTATGTAGCATCTGATTAGGGATAGAGAAACAAGTAGGTGCTACAGTTTTGGTATAGTATATAAATAACTAAAATAAAAGATTGAAATTACCTTTATAATTTAATCCCTAAATTGGAACATGAAAGACAACTATGGAGTCAATTGATTTTTAATATGATAATATCCACCATTGTGATGATTGCTGGAGTGATGCTTCGAGAAATTGAAGATGAATGGGCTAAAAAAAGGCCATAAAATTCTATACAAATACAGATATATACTTAAACATATATTGGGCTAAGAAAAATGTTGGGCCCCTGGATTCAGTGGGCCCAGTGCAGGAGCACTGGTAGCACTGGTTCAGAGCTGGCACTGAAAGGAATTAAAAACTAAGGGTTGTACTCCGCGTGCACAATCTGGAGGTTCGAGTCATATGGATAATTTTGACATGGATAATAAAGTTCATGATTACTCTGATCTATGTTAGATGCAGACATTCCTCACGTATACATCTATTTATAGGATATATTCTCAAATATGATTATAATCTTTTGTTCTATATTTTGTCATCGATAATATTTAAAAATACAGGGAAAAAATGCTTGTTATTTGTACGTGGATACGGGACGTAGATATACGTGGGGAGAGGGATCTTGCAAAATGTTCTGAATGATAGAATTTTTCATGGTATTCCACTTGAAGAAGGATATGTGAGGGCCCAATTTGAAGTGGCGGAAAAGAAGGAGTTCAATACTAAGCTTCCGAGACCTTATGACGAGGTTAGCCTTGTTGTAAAGTGCCTGGGTATTTTCTAGCTTGGCCCCGAAAATTGGTTTCAATGAAACTTGAGGTTAAATCTCTAATTTTTAGTTATCAATATGATTTGTCTATTTTGCAAAAAAATATTATTTACTTTCTGATTGTTTGATTGTTTTCCTGTTTCTTAGACATCTCCGAGTACTGTGAACAAGAAAAATTGTAAGAATGCCATAGGACAAAAAAAATTGAAGATAAAGTGAATCAGAAGCATGCAGATAGAAAGAAGGAAAAAACAAGCGAGTCCATCGTTCATGTATCTTCAAGACAATTTGGTTATCCTCTTCTAGAAGATGTATGTCATGGAGTGTTGGAGTTTGTTCGTCTTACTATCATGTTCGATCGTATTACTGATATACAGGTTGAAATGGAACCTTATTGGGATGTCGACCCGTGGATCGAGCATATTAATAAAGAAAATATTTTAGAGATTCTAAATGCTTAATGGCTAAGCGCTTCCACCCTCTTCTTTTATATTATGTAATATGAGTACAAATCAAATTTCATAAATTGACAACAAATTTCTAATCGCGGGTCTTCTTTGTTTAAAAAGTATTTGTTGAGGTATTTTTATCAAAAAACCTCGACATGGCAACAAAATTCTCTTTTGTATCATCTCATCAGGTGTATCACTTATGGGATAACCCTAATACATTCTTGGCGAAAAGTTTGTTGTGACATATTGACAAAGACCACCTGATTTTTGTGCCTTATAATGTTTCGTTATGTCATGTCTAATGTGATTTATGTTTAGTTTTCAGATCTTACTTAAACAGGACAAATCAGTACTTAACTGGAAATCAGTACTTATACTGAAGTCAGAACTTAAGTTATCAGGAGATATTTATCAGAAGATAATATCAGGACTTAAAGGAGACTTTCAGATAAGGAAGGCGACTGATTGAAAGGAAAGAAGATCAAGACAAATGCAAGAAGAGATATTCATGAACAAGGAATTCTATGAAGAATAGAATACTTGGAAGAAAAGATATCTGATTGATATATTTTAGGAAGCAGAATTATATTCCATATCAATTAGCGATTATCTTGTAACCGTGTAGTATATAAACACAGACATAGGGTTTACACTATAAGTGTTATCATTATTGAGAATAATATTCATTGTAACCCTAGTAGCTCTCGTGATATTTGTTCATCACTGAGAGAGGACAGTTCCATATTGTAACAGGGTTTATTATATTGAATAAAGTCTGTTTTCTGTTACTTGAGTTCTTTAATTTGATTTGATTGTGATAAATAATGTATTCAACCCCCTTCTACAGTGTGTGTGACCTAACAAGTGGTATCAGAGCTGATCTGTTAATACACAAACAGTTTAAGATCCAAAAATGATCATGTCTGAAGAAGAAACTCCAACCAAGCCCACCAAAACTGAAGAACCTCCAAAGACTCAAATCTATAGTCGATATGAGACTGTTAGAGTTCCCATATTGAAACCATCTGAATATTCCATATGGAAGGTGAGGATGTCTATGTTTCTGGAAGCTACTGATCCAGAATTCCTTGACAGAATCAATGAAGGACCACACAAGCCAGCCAAACTCGCTGTTGTAGTTGCAGGTCAACGAGCAAAGTATGTACCAAAGGAGAAGAGTGATTACACTGCTGAAGATATCGCATCAATTGCTATGGATGCTAAGGTACGACACTTGCTCCATAGTGCCATTGATAATGTAATGTCAAACAGGGTAATTAACTGCAATACTGCAAAGGAGATATGGGATGCCTTAGAGACAAGATGCCAGGGAACTGATTCAATTAAGAAGAACATGAAGACTATACTCACTCAAGAGTATGAACACTTTCAATCAAAGTCTAATGAGTCATTAACTGGTTTATATGACAGATTTATCAAACTCTTGAATGATTTATCACTAGTTGACAAGGAATATTATCTTGAGGATTCAAATCTTAAATTCTTGTTCGCACTTCCTGAAAGATGGGATTTGAAGGCCACCACTATAAGAGACAACTATAATCTTGAAGAAACAACTCTTGATGAAATTTATGGGATGCTCAAGACTCATGAACTTGAGATGGAATAAAGAAGCAAGAGGAAAGGAGGAAAGTCAAGGATAGTTGCTCTTAAGGCTGAGAAGGAATCTCCAAAAACAACTACTTCAAGGAAAGGCAAGGGAAAAGCTCTTATCACAAAGTCTGATACTGAGTCATCAAGTTCTGATAGTGATGATGACTCAGAAACTGAAAGCTTGCCTGAGATGGATGCTGATAAAGAGATGATGAAGCTGTGTGCTCTTATGGTGAAAGGAATCACCATAAGAAGAGTTTCATAAAATATGAAGGCAAAGGAGGGAAGTCTGACAGAGGAGATTACACAAATGTCAAATGCTACAACTGTGGTGAGAAAGGCCATATATCTCCTGATTGCAAGAAAGTGAAAATTGACAAAGGCAAGGCTCTTGTCACAAAGAAGAAAAGCTGGACAGACACTTCAGATTTTGAAAGTGAGGAAAACTATACCTTGATGGCAAATGCTGATAGCAGTTCTGATGCTGCTGAGTTAAAGATACCTCAAACTACTTATGCCTTTCATACTAATGATATTAATAAGTTGAGAAGATATCTTAAAACCATGTTTATTAGTTATAGATATCAAACTTTAACATGTGAAAGATTAACTTCTGAAAATCTTGCTTGTAAAAAGAGGAATGATTATTTAGAAAAAGAGTTAGTCATGTTCCATCAAACTCCGAAAGATAGAGATGATGCTTTTTATGTTAGGGATGAAGTACTTAAAATGAATGAATCTCTAAAAACTGAGTTAAAAATAGAAAGAGAGATTATCAAAACTTGGACTAACTCTGGAAGAACAACTCATAATTTGTTAAGTAGTGGAAACTGGAAAGAGGGCTTAGGTTATAGAGATGATAAGAATGATAAAGGAACTGTAGAAATTGAGCCTATAGTTGTTAAACAAAAGCCAAAGTTGAAACCTGTTAAGTTTGTAGCTGTAAAGTCTGATACTGATAACTCAGAAGTTAAAGAGGAATTAACTTCTGGCAAACTAAAACAGGAAAAGCCAACTGAAGTTAACGTAGGCTTAATGACAAAGAAGCAGCTTAAGCATAAGCTGAAAGATGTTAAGAATGTAAACAAGGTAAAGTCACCTAGGAAAAATAGGAATGGAAAGGAAGGTGTGAATAAAAGTAATGATTACAAGCTTGTTCCTAATTCTCCTAGAAAAATATGTCATAATTGTGGAAGTTCTAACCATCTAGCTTCTTTTTGCAGGAAGAATAAGAACATAAACTCCTTACCTTCAAATTCAGGAGTTAAGAGTCAGTCTGTTAGATATAGGCCACAAAATCCTTGTTTTCATTGTGGTAGTTTATGGCATTCCATTTATACTTGTAAGGAATATCATAGTTTGTACTATAATTATTATCAAATAAAACCTTCTTTAAAGAAAGTTAGCATTGTTCCTTCTTGTGTAAGTACTGATACAAAGTCTGATAGTGTAAATGCTGATAAGAAAAATGTTAACATAAACTCTGATGCTAAATCCGCTGCAAATGTTAACAAACTTAATAAGGCCAAAGGATCCAAGCAAGTCTGGTCCTCAAAACTAATCATTAATGGTCTTTATGATTGGAGGGCAATAGGAAAAACATCCTAGTTCTGGATAGTGGATGTTCAGGATATATGACTGGAAATAAAGCCCTATTATCAGACTTTGTGGAGAAAGCTGGCCCAAGTGTTTCTTATGGAGATGGCAATATTGGAAAAACCTTGGGATATGGCAATATCAATCTGGGAAATGTCATCATTGAAAAAGTAGCTCTGGTCTCAGGACTTAAACACAATCTTCTGAGTGTTAGTCAAATCTGTGACAGAGGTTATCATGTGGATTTCTTTAAAGAGCACTGTGAAGTTGTAAGCAAATCTACAGCCAAAGTTGTTCTGAAAGGATACAGTCATGGTAACATTTATGAAGCCAAGCTTTCAACAAGTACTGATGGTTCTGCAATCTGTCTGATAAGTAGAGCATCAATTGAAGAAAGCTGGAATTGGCACAAGAAACTCTCTCATTTAAATTTCAACAATATAAATGAACTAGTTAAGAAAGATCTTGTGAGAGGACTGCCAAAATCAGTATTTGCTCCTGATGGCCTTTGCGATTCATGTTAGAAGGCTAAACAAAGAAAATCTTAATTCAAGAGCAAGACTGAATTATCAATTCTTGAGCGTTGTCACCTACTATATGTTGATCTATTTGGTCCAGTGAATGTCATGTCTATTGCAAAGAAGAAATATGCTATGGTCATAGTGTATGAGTTCACCAGATACACATGGGTGTATTTCTTGCACACAAAAAGTGAAACTGCATCTATCTTGATTGATCATGTCAAGCAACTGGATAAATTGGTCAAAGATTCTGTGAAGATCATAAGAAGTGATAATGGCATTGAGTTCAAGAATTTGATCATGAAAGAGTTCTACAAAGACCATGGAATAAAGCAGGAATTTTCTACTCCTGGAACTCCACAACAAAATGGAGTTGTTGAATGAAAGAATAGAACTCTTATTGAAGCTGCACAAACTATGCTTGATGAAGCAAAGCTACCAACCTATTTTTGGGCTAAAGCTGTGCAGACTGCTTGTTTCACTCAGAATGCAACACTCATTAACAAGCATGGAAAGACACTATATGAGATGGTGAAGAAAAAGAAGCCAAATCTGAAGTATTTTTATGTATTTGGATGCAAGTGTTTTGTTCTTAAGACTGATCCTGAACAGCTATCCAAATTTGATCTAAAAGCTGATGAAGGAATTTTTGTTGGATATCCACTTTCCACAAAAGCCTTCAGAGTCTACAATTTAAGAACAAGGGTAGTCATGGAATCTATCAATGTCTCTTTTGATGATAAGAAGATTACTAGACTTGAAGATTTCAATGATCATGATCAGCTGAGATTTGAAAATAAAGATTTAATTTCTGATACTGTAAATCCTGACAATCTAAATCCTGATACTGTAAACTCTGATGGTTTAAACTCTGATGTTATTGAAACTATGGTGACTACGCCAAAGGAAGATGCACCTGTGCAGGGGGAGTATACTGAAGATACAACCACTTCTCAAGAAGCATCAGAACCTACAACTGGTTCCTCAAGTTATGATTCATCAAGTTCTGATGAGCCAAGTTCTGATAATTCTGGAAACTCAATTTCTGAAGGATCAAACTCAGAGAGCATAATTTCAGGGGGGGCATCAGAAAATGTTGATGAAGACAGCATGGATCATGGGGGAGCATCCAGTTCTAGAGAACACCTTCCATCTGCAAGGAAGTGGACTAAATCACATACACCTGACTTAATTATTGGAAATCCTGATACAGGTTTCAGAACTAGAACAACTACATCAAATGAATGTCTTTATAATTCTTTTCTTTCTCAGACTGAACCAAAGAAAGTGGAAGAAGCTCTTCAAGATGATGATTGGGTGCAAGCAATGCAGGAAGAGTTAAACGAATTTGAAAGAAACAAAGTCTGGACCCTACTGCCAAGACCAAAGAACAGATCTGTTGTTGGTATAAAGTGGGTGTTCAGAAACAAAACTGATAGTGATGGCATAATAACAAGGAACAAAGCAAGGCTGGTTGCAAAAGGATATTCTCAATAGGAGGGGATTGATTATGATGAAATATTTGCACCAGTTGCTAGATTGGAAGCCATAAGGATATTTTTGGCTTATGCTGCTTACAAAAAGTTTACTGTCTTTCAAATGGATGTGAAAAGTGCTTTTCTTAATGGAGAATTGGAAGAGGAAGTATATGTTGAACAACCTCCAGGCTTTGTAGATCCCAAACATCCAAATCATGTCTACAGGCTTGATAAAGCACTTTATGGCCTTAAGCAAGCTCCAAGAGTATGGTATGAGACTTTAGCTCAGTTTCTTCTGGAAAGTGGATTCAACAGAGGAACTATTGACAAAACACTGTTCTACCTCAACCATGGAAAGGACTTACTTTTGGTGCAGATATATGTTGATGATATCATTTTTGGTTCCACAAATGACAGACTTTGTAAGAAGTTTTCCAAACTGATGCAGTCAAGATATCAAATGAGTATGATGGGGAAACATAGTTATTTTCTGGGATTTCAAGTCAAGAAGAGTGAAGAAGGCACTTTTATTTGTCAATCCAAGAACACCAGAAATTTGCTGAAGAGATTTGGAATGCAAGATTGTTCAAGTGCATCCACTCCCATGGTCTTTTAAATACATTTTTATATGTGATTTTATATGCATTTTATGTGATTTTAAATGCATCGTTAATATGTGATTTTATATGTATTTATATGATTTTAAATGCATTTATATGTGATTTTATATCCATTTTTATATGATTTTAAATGCATCATTAATATGTGATTTTATATGTATTTATATGATTTTAAATGCATTTTTATATGTGATTTTATAAGCATTTTTATGTGATTTTAAATGCATCATGAATATGTGATTTTATATGTATTTATGTGATTTTAAATGCATTTTTATATGTGATTTTATATGCATTTTATTTGATTTTAAATGCATCGTTAATTATTTTAAATGAATTTGTAGGAACGATATGTCGTCATTCTCGAGCGCATGTCCTTGCAGTTTACACAAACGGGTGATCGGGATGAGTCGTGGGATTGGTGGATGGAAACCTTGGAGGTCCCCCAAGGTACAAGGCCAAAAAAGAATTATGTGGTGGGGTTCCCCAATGCTCGGGCCACCGATCTCTTGCCTACACTTGCTACCCGGTACCGAGATTCCACACGGAATGAAGCCGGCTCATCCTCATCCGCTCCAAGACAACGTGAAGCCATCCCCGACAATGTATATCTTGCCATTGTGAGGAATGTGCTTACGGAGATCCGTGCTAATCCAAATCGGTTTGCTCGCCAACTTTCCGATGCGGAGATAGCTACATTCGCACGTATCGCTCTCGAGGCCCCAGATCCATCCTCCGATCATAGCCAAAGGTTGCAATGGAATTACCTTATCGGTGGCGAGATCGTGCATAATGTGGGCTCCTTGATTGAAGATATCGCTCAAAAGACGGAAAATCGTGTTACGGAGGTATAATTTTTGACCTTCTTGTTTATTTATTTGTTTCATTCACATGTAAATTTTATTTCTTCTTTTTAACTAGTTTAATTAAACCTGTGTATCTAGGAAAACAATCGGCGTGCTATGGAAGTCGATAAGGAATAACGTCCGAGGATGAGACCTCCGATGATGAGGACTTTAATGGTGGCGGTGGTGATGGCGGCGGTGATGGCGGTGGATCGTCCGATGTTGATTTGTCGGATTAGTTTACATTGATCGGTTTTAAGTTATTGTAATTTGATGCTTATGGGATGTAATATAATATGTTGTGATGGTTTGATACTTTGTCGGTTATTTAGGATTGATTATAATGATGTAATAATATGATTTAATCCTCCAGTTATTGGAGTTTGTGAATGTTTGTGTTGGATTTAATTACTATGGTTTAATTATGGAATTTACTAGTTTTTGTGAATGATTTTGAGTAGTATAGTTTAATGATTATCATTGTTGTTTGGTTGTTTGGTTGTGATTGGATTGGATTTGTGATTGGTTTATGTGTTGATTTGGTTTGGTATACAAGGACTGCAGAAAAATCTGCAATTTTTTTTTAAAATCAGACCTTAAAACCGACCGAAAATAGGCATAACCGACCACTTTTGACCATTACAAAACCCAGAAAACCGACCGTCAAGGGACATAACCGACCACCTTCTTCATAAAACCGACCGTCTCCTTTAGAGGGTGGTCGGTTTTAGGACGGTCGGTTATGACATATAAGTTAGCTTCTGAAATAAAACCAACGGATGTTCACACTTTGACCACGGTCGGTTATGAGTTCCAGTCAACTTTTTAAAAACAGACATAACCGACCACCTACGGTCGGTTATGACTCAGTGACGTGGCAACACGTGTGCACACGTGTTGCCATGTGTACACAGTGACCCCACATTTGCATAAAATGCCCAGGCACTTAACCGACCACTATGTTGGTCAGTTATAAGGATTAAACCCGACCAAAAGTTATAACCGACCAGGCTAAAACCGACCATGCCCTCTGGTCGGTTATGACTATTTTAACCGACTATTTTGCCTCTTAACCGACTATTTTTGACGGTCGATTTTATCATGTTTTCTTGTAGTGATATAAGTAGTATCAGAAGGATATTTGGTTGGTTGTACAACCGCATAAAGCATACGGATAGTTAGATTAAAATTAACATCAATGGTCAAGATTATTTAATATTTGCTATAAAGGTGATAAGAAAAACAAAACTAAAACCACTTTTTTTATAATATAAACACCCAATACTAAATAGATAAACCCAATACTAAATAGATAAGTAAATATAATCTAATATTAAATACATAAGCAGACATAATTAACCAATACTAAATAAATAAGGAGACATAATTTAATAGTAAATATATAAGGAGATATAATTGTATAACAAATACATGTCTTGAACGTGATGGTCTCCCAGGCACATTAAAATATTTTTTTAAAACATTGCCTAAGGACAAAGTGAAGAAAAAGCATATAGACCATTTAGATTAAAAACAAAATCAATGTTGAAGATTATTTGGTATTTGTCGTTAAAGTGGTAAACAAGAACTAAACTAAAACCACTCCAATTATGATACAAACACATAATCTAATAAAGGGAATGGGTATAGTTTGGTATACCCAAATTTTTGTTAGTTTAGTTATTCTTACAAAGAAAATGCTAGAGGTACAAAATGAGTTACTAAAATAGTTACAAATGCCACATGTTCGCTAAATACAAATGGACCCCTACAGTTACATTAATAGAACCAATTGAATTTTTTTATTATGTCACATCACCCATGCCATGTCATTTTGTGACAATTTTTTGTAACTTTGTTTTGTGCCTCTAGCATTACTCTTCTTGCAATCATGATGGTCAAAATTTCTTAATCAAATTATGGGATCTTTAGAACTAAATATTAAAACCATGCATTTTCTAAGGTCATAGGACAGTTCAAATCCCTCCAACAACATACATTTATATTATTTATGTATATAATTTATCCTAACTAATGGTAATTTGGTTCAAACTCTTAGTTTTGCTATCCATTTATTATTATCTCTATTATTCAAAACTGTTAGATCTTTAGCACAAATGAGATATCACACTCATTAGCACAAATGAGAAACAATATACATGCTATTATAATGGTTAGCTACTCTAACTTTTGCATAGAAAATCAAGGACACGCTAACAACTTAAAAAAATAATAAGGTCCACAAAATCAATATTAGTTATTTAACTTTTTTCCTATATGCCTTTGTGAGTTCTATGCAAAATCACTACTAAAATGGTTAACAATATATAAACATGCAATTAAAATTGTTTATATCTACTCTAATTTTTGCAATCAAAAACAAGGAGACAATAACTCAACCCAGAAAAATAAAAAATTTGCTATATCAATATTTAATAACTAATTTTCGTCTTATATTGCATTATGGGCTATGCTGCAAAGTTCTGACTAGCCCAAGAATCCGCGTATACTCATAGAACAATGAAGACTGTTCACCAGCTAGGCCAGTTCTTGTCTTTAATTTTTTCCCAGCAAGGGTATTGTATGGGCTTCGATGTCTTCTTTAACTATTGTACTCGTGGCATTAGGAACTCCAAAGCCTATCATCGGCTTCTCGCGGGTTCTATAAGTTGTTGACTTTGTGTGTTCGACAACTTTTTGCTTCTTATAATTAGTGCTTGTGGACTTCAACACGTGTGGATCATCAGACATATAGTTTAAACAATCGCCAAGATTGTCCAGGGCCTAAGAACAAGTATGTATATCTATTAGATAAAGCATAATTTTTTTCTACAAATGCAATAAGCTTTAGTTAGACTTTTATTGCATAATAGTATACTGGTAGAGTTCAAACTCCACAGTTTATAAGTGAAACATTCTCTTTGAAGATTAATATTGATTGGTGGTGTTTCTAGATATGTACTCCTTTTGCTACATGTAGAATTGATATTCTATGAGATGTATAGTGAATGGAGTTTTTAGATATGTACTCCTTTTGCTGCAAGCTCTAAAGACTATTCGTATTGGTATTTATTTTCTTAATTAGGATTTAGGACACCATTAAGTCTCCACCAACAGCTAATGTATTTTCTTAAGTCTACCGCAAATTATATGATTCTAGATATGTGCTAGACCCTAAAGACTACTCATATATACAGGTATTAATTTTCTTAGGACACTGTTGATCAGTCTCCACACAAATAGCTAATGTTTGTTTTCTAATTTCTGTAATTTACTGCAGATCATACGATTTTAGAGATGCTATAAACAAACCATGTACAAGTTAAACAACTGATGACCGTCGGTATATCTCATTGCATTTCAGATGTGCAAATAATTAAGTATCGTCCACTGATTATACAATGTAACTGTGTTTCTCCTAAAGCATATACTTAATCTTTACGATAAATTTTCACATAATAGAAAACATTAAATATACCATAAATTCTCATAAAACTGAAGTAGTAGATGATACATGTGAGAAGACAGTGAATGAGATGTACAAAATAACTTACCATGTGTGTGAGAGGAGTCTTGAGTACCGGTTCTTCATCATCTTCACCTATGAGCATTTAAGAAGTAACTGCGCTCAGTACCAGTTTCTCGTTAAAAGGCCATTTCAATTCAATCAAAATGTATGAGAATAAATCTACCGTGTTCCTCCATTGCTTTGAACACAACTTTCCTGGGGTATCGCTTCTTTGAAAATCGGCCACTCATCTTGGATCCAGAACTACTTGCCTGAGAAAAAAGAAACAATTTAATCACTTTCGTCCTTGATATCTCTTTAATCATCAAAATCAAAAACAAAAAAACTGATCCATATGATAGATATATCCATAGACTGACAGATCACCGATGCACCTCAACATAGAATAAAAATTGAATTCTCTAAAGTTGAGAATAAATATATATACATATAAGATCGATAGATTGATAAATCGATAGACAAAGTACAGATTGCTGATACAAATCAGCTTGATATAAATTAATATCTAAATTCCTTTAAAATAAAAAAAAAGCATATACAAACATATGTAAATCTGAATGAAAATTGAAATGCACTCTTTTTGGGGTAGAGAATTGTTGTTGAGGTTCACCTTTAGTAGTGGATGAAGTTGGATGTTGGCGGATTTCTCAACCTCCTTATCGCTTTCATCGCTTGATATCTCGATAATCTTTGAAGTTAAAAACAAAACAATAATTAGTAATTCTAGAATTCAATAAATTCAGCAGACATATAAATGAAGGATAGATCGACAAAGAACGAATTACTGATACAAACCAACCTAAAATAATTCCAAAATCCTATAAAATCTAAAAAACTCAAACATAAACATATAATGTATATCGAAAAGAAAATTGAAATGCACATTTTCTTGAGGTAGCCAATTGTTGTTCAGGTTTGCCATTAGCGAATTATAGAGGCTGATAATTAGGCTGCTGGTTGGAGCTGGGGCTCACTACAAGAAATTTGCAATCAGACAAGCATGACAAACAACGGTTAAAAAAAAACCGTCGTCCTAAAAAATCATACAACGGTGAATTGATTTTACAGAAAAAACAGTTGTGTGAGCTCCATAACGAACAACGTATATTCATCTTTTTTAAACTGTCGTACAAGTTGTATCCTCTCATCGAGTCAGACAACAGTTTTTTAAATATAGTGTTGTTGTAGATCTTTAACACAACTATTACAAACCGTTGTTACTATGTTAAAGTATAGGGATATAAGACAACAGTTTTGACATTACATTGTGTAATTGAGACAACGGTTTTTTAGAAGGGTTGTCCTCTAAACCATCAAACAACGGAATGAAACTGTTGTCTGAGGAATTTCAATGGGTACTACGTATTGAGGTGGCAGCACGTGATAGGTGGTAAATCATTCACAAGGATTGCTGACGTGGCGAAATGAGAGCCCTTCATTGATATGAGATTTAATATTGGCCGTTAGATCGAAAAATAACCGAATTCTTATACAACGGTTTTATGTTAAAACAAAAGTGTTGTCTTAGTTGGTCTCATACAAGCTTTTAGATATTACGTTGTGTAATTCACACAACAGTTTTTACAAGGGTTGTCTTAGAAAACTTCATATAACGGAACAAAACAGTTGTCTGAAATAGTTATTTTATAATTTCAATGGGCACCACCTGATGAGGTGGCACCCCATGATTGGTTGTAAACATTTTACTCGGATTGCTGAAGTGTCTGAATGATAGCCCTTGATTGAAATGAGATTAGATATTAGCCGTTAGATTGAAAAAAGCTGATATGCTCACACAACGGTTTTATAATAAAAAAAGCGTTGTCTTATTTTATCTTTACACAATGGTGTTTCAAGGAAACCATTGTAAAAGTATCACTCTATAAATGAGATTTCCGGTTTACAAGTTTAATTTCTAAAATAATTTTTTTCGACGATTCAACCGTATAGATGTTAAGATATATCAATTTTAGTCATATGAAAAAATTATTAAAAAATTTGAAATTCATCTTGCACGTCAAGATTAGAAAAATCCAGTAAAACTACCCCTTCGAACAACGAAACTCGTTCCCGATTTACTAGATTAATTATTAAATTGATATTTTCGAAGATCCGACCGTACGGATGTCAGGATATATCAATTTTAGTCATATGAAAAAATTATTAAAAAATATGAATTTCATCTTGCATGTCAGGATTAGAAAAATCCAGTAAAAGTACCCCCCGACAACGAGACTCGTTCCCGATTTACAAGATTAATTTTTAAAATGATTTTTTCGACGATCCAACCGTACGGATGTTAAGATATATCAATTTTAGTCATATGAAAAAATTATTAAAAAATATAAACTTCATCTTGCATGTCAGGATTAGAAAAATCCGGTAAAAGTACCCCTCCCGACAAAGAGACTCGTTCCCGATTTACAAGATTAATTTTTAAAATGATTTTTTCGACGATCCAACCGTACGGATGTTAAGATATATCAATTTTAGTCATATGAAAAAATTATTAAAAAATATGAACTTCATCTTGCATGTCAGGATTAGAAAAATCCGGTATAAGTACCCCTCCCGACAACGAGACTCGTTCCGGATTTACAAGATTAATTTTTAAAATGATTTTTTCGACGATCCAACCATACGGATGTTAAGATATATCAATTTTAGTCATATGAAAAAATTATTAAAAAATATGAACTTCATCTTGCATGTCAGGATTAGAAAAATCCGGTAAAAGTACCCCTCCCGACAACGAGACTCTTCCCGATTTACAAGATTAATTTTTAAAATGATTTTTTCGACGATCCAACCGTACGGATGTTAAGATATATCAATTTTAGTCATATGAAAAACTTATTAAAAAATATGAACTTCATCTTGCATGTCAGGATTAGAAAAATCCGGTATAAGTACCCCTCCCAACAACGAGACTCGTTCCCGATTTACAAGATTAATTTTTAAAATGATTTTTTCGACGATCCAACCATACGGATGTTAAGATATATCAATTTTAGACATATAAAAAAATTATTAAAAAATATGAACTTCATCTTGCATGTCAGGATCAGAAAAATCCGGTATAAGTACCCCTCCCAACAACGAGACTCATTCCGGATTTACAAGATTAATTTTTAAAATAATTTTTTTCGACGATCCAACCATACGGATGTTAAGATATATCAATTTTAGTCATATGAAAAAATTATTAAAAAATATGAACTTCATCTTGCATGTCAGGATAAGAAAAATCCGGTAAAAAATCCCCTCCCAACAACGATACTCGTTCCCGATTTACAAGATTAATTTTTAAAATGATTTTTTCGACGATCCAACCGTACGGATGTTAAGATATATCAATTTTATTCATATGAAAAACTTATTAAAAAATATGAACTTCATCTTGCATGTCAGGATTAGAAAAATCCGGTATAAGTACCCCTCCCGACAACGAGACTCGTTCCCGATTTACAAGATTAATTTTTAAAATGATTTTTTCGACGATCCAACCGTACGGATGTTAAGATATATCAATTTTAGTCATATGAAAAAATTATTAAAAAATTTGAACTTCATCTTGCATGTCAGGATTAGAAAAATCCGGTATAAGTACCCCTCCCGACAACGAGACTCGTTCCCGATTTACAAGATTAAATTTTAAAATGATTTTTTCAACGATCCAACCGTACGGATGTTAAGATATATCAATTTTAGTCATATGAAAAAATTATTAAAAAATATGAACTTCATCTTGCATGTCAGGATTAGAAAAATCCGGTAAAAGTACCCCTCCCGACAACGAGACTCGTTCCCGATTTACAAGATTAATTTTTAAAATAATTTTTTCGATGATCCAACCGTACGGATGATAAGATATATCAATTTTATTCATATGAAAAAATTATTAACAAATTTAAAATTCATCTTGCATGTCAAGATTAATTTTTAAAATGGTTTTTTTTGATAATCCAACCATACCAATATCTTGATTTTAGTCTTATGAAAAAATTATAAAATTTTTTCATATTCATCTTGCATGATATGTATACAAAAATCATGCTTGGAACCTGAATATTTAGAAAAACACTAGTTTCCAAAACTAGATTCATTTAACGTGCTATAAAATTTGTACCATATGTATACTGAATATTTTTTCAACGTGTTGTACAATAACAATAAAACATAAAATTATCTAATTACACTAATATATAATAAAATTAAAAAAATAATATAAATACACATGAATTAAAATTAAAATTAATCAAATATTACACAATATTTCCCCCCTTTGATTGAATGAAATTTTTTGTTTCCCCCTTACCAAATTCTTGTTCCCGGTTTCCCACTTTTCACTATAGCCCTATCTCTTCGGCCCCTCTCACACAAGCACTCGCATCAGTTCATCGCCTCTCACACTCCCCTCTTGCCATCTATCTGGCATCTCTTTTCCTCGTCAGTTTCAATTTCTTGGTTCTTCTATACAATCAAACCAGAGCTTCAGAACCCTAATCTTGGTCGACTTTGAGTTATTCAAAATCTGAGTTGTAATTAGTTTTACAATTAGTTTGATTGGAGGTTTTTAAGAGGAGCCCAATCTTTAATTCGCTGAAATTAGTAAGTTAATTGAGTCCTTTACAATTTTATGTTATATTTTGAGATGGTTTTTTTTTAGAACTGGGTGTATAACAAGCTCTGTTTCTCCTCTGGTTGGAGATGTAGCTCTGGATTTCGAAGCTGAGGCTATTTTCGATCAGAAGTTCATCAATGTAAGTAACTAGATATCAGAGTTTTCGTACCATTTTCAAATTTTCGACTAGAGTTGGTTACTCTCGATATTACTTGTTTTTATAAATTGAGCGTCTCTTTCTACTTGGAGTTGTTCTAATTGAGCAAGATGCCTTTTTCTGGCTGATTATTATATTATTATTGTCTTATAATACTTTTGTTTTGATGTCTTGTTTAATTGAGATGTATGTTGTTTATCCCAAATTGTGAAATCTAGTTATGCAAGTATGCCACAAGTTCTGTGCATTTCGGGGTCTACTTTGAGTTGTAAATGCAGGGAATTTATGTATATGTGAAACTTTATATAATCAAGCACATACCTGACTTCTACGTGTTTGTGTTCTCAGATTAAACTCTCCGACTATAAACAAAATGATGCCTCATTTTGTGGTAGATATCAAGCACATACCTGACATCTACATGTTTGTAAATGCAGGGAATTAGTGCATCGAGGTTTAACAAGTTGTATCTTAGTAATTCCGTATAACAACCATATGAGGCACTGGGATCCATATGATTACCTATGCATGTTAAAGCATTTTTCAGAACATCCAAGGTCTGTAAGTCAATTTTGTGCGTGTTGCTTTAGTAAGGTTTCTTCTTTGGAGATGCTTGTTGGGATGTGCTTCTTACTAGTTTGATGAATGGATCTATTTTTACCCTAATAACTTGGTCCGGAGTTGTTCATACAATGTAAGAAAGAAGGTACTATTACGCAAGAGATGTGTCTATAATCTATAAAATTTTAGTTGTTCGAGTGCAGTTTTTTTGGTTGCTCACAATGATTTGGATCTATCAGTTATAGACCTCTGGTGTTAGTATATCTTCGAAGGGTTGGCTTTAAATTTAGTTGACACAAAAAGTGATACTAGCTTTTGTTTGTATGATTTACATTCTATACCTTTCTATTTCTTTTAGAGATCTTACCATACTTTCATTACTTATAACATAGTGAAACTGCTGGATTGGGGATATGATGGGAGGGCCACTAGTAAATAAACTGCGGCTGTGAGAGCAGCATTTCGACGAGAGGTTTCAGTTTGGCACCAGCTTGACCATCCAAATGTTACAAAAGTATACATATTTCACATACATTGATTGCCTTTTCTACTTACTAAAAAATATTTGTTTTAACTACATATATGTATTGATCCCTTCAAATTTTCACGATGATCCAGCAATTTTTCTGACAGCGTCTTTTTTGTGATATTCTGAATCTTATACCATTTATTTGAAGTTTCCAATTTGATGTTCACCCGAAGGCTTGACTGCAGTTTGTTGGTGCATCGGTGGGGACTTCAAATATCGTGGTCCAGCTTGCCTTGGATTTCGCTAGAGGGTGAGTTTCTGTTCAATGTTTATATATAAAACTTGATAGTAGCGATCCATAATTGATATTTGTCTTCACTCTGCAGTTTGAACTATTTACACTCAAACAAGATTGTACACCGGGATGTGAAAGCTGAATATATGCTACTGGATGCCCGGGGAAATCTAAAAATAGCTGATTTTGGACTTGCTCGATTTGAAGCTCTGAATTGGGAAGATATGACTGGTGAAACTGGAACATTTGTGTACATGGCACCAGAGGTAACAATGCATACCTAACATGGATTCTTCACTTTTCTCTTTTTTTCATACCACTACCGTCTGCACTGCAAAATATAAATTTGAGGACTCAACAATATGAGACCAGACTACACAGTTACCTACAAACAACATTGACAGTGCCGATACCTGCATTGTTTATTATCTTCTTTTCCAAATGATGCCATCTTGTTTCTTGTTTATCCCTTTTATATGTTGAAACTGATTTGTATTCCTTCACCATCTAATACACATCCAAAGACCAGACATTATTTAACCCTACTTAACTCTCAACTTATCTAACTCTTAGTGAGCTGAAATTATTTTTATGAGACCACGGTTTTTGACTACATACATTCACAGCCTGAAATTAATGAGAAAATGAGAGCCATACTTGTAGACTGGTTGATTAAAGTTCACAACAAATTTGATCTGATGCCAGAGACTCTTTACCTCACAATCAACATAATTGATCGCTATCTAGCAATGAAGACAGTGGCAAGGAACTGCAGGGAATTAGTTAAATGTTTACAGCCTCAAAGTATGAAGATATATGGTCCCCTGAAGGGAATGATTTTACCAAAATTTCAGACAATGCTTACACTGATCAACAAGTGCTAGTTATTGACAAGAAAATTCTGGGTGGGCAGGAATGAAACTTAGCTGTCCCTACTCCTTATGAGCGTATGTATGCAAATTAGTAATTGTCTACCTTAATGAGCATATTTAAAAATAGATTTTAAATTATAGTTGTAATTCTTGTAGAGAACCTTTGTATTATAAATTTAATTTCAATTGTGAAATAACAATTGAATTATTAGAATATCATTTTATTTTAAAATTGATTTATTTTAAACAATGAGATTAATTTTATAAACAGTTGTGTAAAATCTACTTAAAAAATGATGAAAACCGTTGTATGTTTCACTACACATATTTTTTTAAAAAAAAACTGTTGTATTTTGATATTCTTTGCAATGATTTAAATTTTTTATACCATTGTCTTTTAAACAAAAAAATTAATGACAATGGTTTTAACTAGTTAAGAAAAGTTTATAAACTGTTGTTTATGAAAATATCAAATAAGTTAACAATAATGGTTTTTCTAACAAAACCATTGTTGTTAAGTTAGATAGACAATAGTTGAATAAAAAAAACGGTGGTTTAAAAAAGTTCCAACAATGGTTTGTTTAGAATAACTGTTGTGTTTGCCATGTTAACACAAGTATTCTAACATGTTGTTTAATCTCTCTTTTTACAAGCGTAAAAACAACCATTGTCTGATGTTCAATCACACGAGTGTTGGATAGACAACGGAAAACATACTTGTCACACAACGGCAAAAAACAGTCGTATGATTGCAAATATGTTGTAGTGGCTTCCCCATGTAGAAAGAAATGAAAGTTGTTGTTTGCATTTATAGTGGCTTGTGTGTAATAGAAACAACAAGCAATGCGCCGTCTTTTTGCCCCATTTCATATTTTGCCAAGTGCGCCGTCTTTTTGCCCCATTTCATATTTTGCCACCTGGATCCACTTATACTCCCACTCTGTAAGCTGCATAAAGGACCGGTTTATGTAATTATTTTTATAACATCTTTTAAAGAAAATAACTTTTGAGTATAAAAGATTGTTTGAGCACATTTTTAATCCTCATATATTTTTTTAAAAATTCTGGATACAATCTTTCCAAATATTATTAAAAATCTTAATGAATATTCTCACATTTTGGAGAGTATTTTCCAAAATTGTGTGTTTAATGTACTATGATCAAATTTCTAAAATTGTTTTAAGTATTAATGAAAATCCTCAATGAATGTCATCACATATTTAATTCTCCTAGATTTAGTTAGAGAGATATACATGAAAATAATCTTTTCAAAAAGATCTCAAATTTTGAATGAGTGTTATCACATTTTAAAATATGGTTCACATTGGGTGTTGAATATTTAAATTTAACTAATTGGATATTCTAATATTTTGAATTAGAGTTTGATAAATTATTTTTGAAATATTATAAAATTATCCAATATATCATCCCACAATTCAAAATGAAAAATCTTATCGGTTTTGATTCTCACCCCAATTACACATGAAATAATTTCTCATACACGACGTGAAATGATGCAATTTTTAAAAAATTATTTAAAAAAGTTTCATTCATAGTTAAGTGGTCAAATAAGACCGTATGTTAAAATGAAAACTCAACCTAGTCTCGTGAATAAGCTTTTATATTAATTTATTTCAATATTATTCCACATTATTTCATTAAAAAATTTTATTATTATTATGGTGAAAATATTTATAATTGTTTAAAATATCTTAAGTTGAACGTATGTGGAAAGAAAACAATCTTTTGAACAAACTATATATGTAATCTTTGGATAAGATCATATTAATATTTTTATTTGATAAATAATAATCAAATATTTAAATTTGATGAATATTTGATTATATCAATATCGGAGCATCATATCAATAATTTTATAAATATGTTTACAAATACAACTAATTAAAAATACAAAAAAATTATTTTTAAATCATTTGAAAAAATATTTTAGAAATACTTTTACAAACATATGAAAAAAAAAGTTTATAAATTTAAGCGAGTAAAATTTAGTATTTACAGTTGTTCTAAAAACATTCGACCACATAAATTTAGCCTTTTATAAAGATTGATATTTTTTGCTAAAATTTGAATTCCCACCTACGCGGTCAAATTATACATTTCTATACATTCGTATATTCACATCGAATATATAAAGGTGACATGCTCTTTTAAGATAAATTTATAATCTCGACTAGATTTCATGTCATCGAATTTATAAATTCGATTGACTTTTAGTTAGTCTAATTTATAGACACCACTATCACTGCTACACAATTAAACTTAGGATATATTACTTACATAACACTTTTGTGATGTGTTTTGTGATGTGCTATGCAACTGATATCGTTACACAGCATTTATGTTGAACAGGCTCGACAAGATATTCTAAAAAATCTATAAATAAAAATAAAAATAAATAAATAAAGTAGCATAACATTTTTTAGTGAAGCGCTATATAGGAAATAAGTAAGATAGCGTTTCTAGGAAAGGCTATGCAAGTCACCATATTTTAAGTAATTTTGATTTTTTTAGAAAATCTTTAAATATTTATATAACACTTTTCTAAACGTCGTGTAAATTAATGTATTCAAAGTATCTTTTTATTTGCTTAATTTAACTCTTTTTCCAACTTAATCATATGTTCTCTCAATACCTCAGACAACTCCCCACTCACACATGTACATCACCAATTTCATCGATCCATTTTACCACCCGATTTCATCAATTTATATCTGAATTAGGATAGTTTAACCTTCTAGCAAACCATATCGAGCCATTAGGGCACTTTATTTCCATGGGTCTCCACTCGTCCTTCGTTGAATCGGGTATAATCAATTAATTACAAGTTCGGTTACGAAGACTACAAATCATGTATTGTGTTGTCGTTAATTTCAATTATATCGTTTGTGCTTGGGCAAGTCAATATGTTGGAATTTCTACTAACAACCTTAAAAATAAGTAGTATGATAATTTTTTCTTGAGTCTGTAAAAATGTTAAGTAGATTAGACTTGAGGATTTTTCTTTGAACAGACATTAAGCTAAGGAATAAACTCTAGAGGAAGATCAAGTATTGATTATGCCTCGGAGAAAAGTATGGAATCTTGGATTTGAATAATGTTGTTTTAGGAAAAATATTTTAAGACAGATTTCGACAAGTCGCATATCAAGGAATATTAAGAAGTATGTCGAGAAGTACAAAATAACTTGTAGGGAAGTCCCAAAAGATATTGATAAGTCAATATGCATGTAGAGATCTCAAATATTGACAAGTGAAAAGGTCCATGTAGCGAACTTAAGATTTCAACAAGTCATTTTTTATGTAGAGATCTAGAGATGTCGATAAGACAAATCTTCATGTAGAGAAGTAGAGATATTGACAAGTCTAAAGTCTATATAGAGAACTGGACATGTCGACAAGTCACTCTACTTGTAGAGAACTGGAGATCTCGACAAATTAAAGACACATGTAGAGAACTCAAATATCGATAAGTCATTTTACTTATCGTTATGTGACATCTCTATAGAACAAAAAGAGATCTCGATAAAGAACTTCATAATTCAGAATGCAGACAAGTTAAAGATTCAAGATTATCAGTCAACAAACAATTCTATAAGTGAATTGGAAAGACTATAAAAGCAGCTTGAAGAATTCAAGATCAAGGGCCAAGATTCACTGCACAAAGGAGGGTCACAGACGTATTAGATTCCGCACAGATTTGCTAACACTATAAATGGAAAATATACAAAGTAGCCTTGGAAACTGTGTTAGTCCACTTTAGTTCAAGTTTTGTAATCATGTGCATATTGATCTATAAAGCATGTCACGGTCCTCTATATAGAGGAAACAAACATATCTAGAAAAAATGTTGAATTCTCTCTCAAGAATTATAGATGGGTACTTAATTCTTAAGAACACATATTTGTAGTAAAACAAATTTAATTTTACTAAATCAAGTGAGTTTTTGATATTTTCTTGTGTGTTTTGCATTAGTATTTTATCTCTACATATTCATACAAACTGTTTTGTTCCATAAGCCATTAAGATTATCCAAATCCAAGAAAACACATATACTTCCCCTATGTTGTATTTCATAGCTAACATTAGGTGTTACGAACAATCATATATTTTTAAATAATAGCTTAATTTATGTATATCACATGTATGTAAATATGTGTCTGAATTAGTAGTTTAATTTTTGGTGGGTTTGCTGCTAGATGGTTCGTATAAATTTGTAAAATCTTGAGTAGATGCGCTATAAATGATTTAAAAAACTACCTTTGTACTACATTTTGGATAAGTTTTTTTATTATATTAATTATGTAGTGCAAATACATTTTTTCAAAAATATTCTTAAATTAGAGATAGGGTATTTGTTTTTATATTTACATATACAAAAAAGAACCTTTAAATTAATTGCTAGAACAAGAACTTTGAATTATATATAGAAAATATGATCTGTAGCTATTTAGATGTATTTTATAGATCTTACAAAATAATTTGACTAATTATTAAATATTATTGTATTTAAAGACGATTGATAATCCATTATGTATTAATGGTCTTTTGAGACATCATTAAACATTAATATCTATCATTCTGAAATAACTTCAATGATTTAGAAAATTTGATTTTTTGAGGAATAAGATTTTAAATTTATTCTTTGTACTTGAATTATCTGACTTGGTACTTATCATGATTAACTATGTTAAAATTGTTGAGTTCAAGTACCTTTTTTCTTGCATGTTTTATTAATGAAGGTAGGAATTATGTATGTTGTAGATAAAAGACTTACTTACATAACATGGCACTCTAACTCATAAAGATAGGTTGCAGGGAATTTTTAGAATATATATAATATTAAAATATTTTTTAATATCGAGATTTGTGAAGATAACTTGTAGGATGGGTTACGATATTTTTAAATTTATATAAAAGCTTTAAACTTTAGTTAACAAATTATAACCTGGAAAATACATTGATTTGCAGTTAGTTTTGATGGATCGTAAATGGGTAAATGTAGACCGGTTATCATAAGAATATAAAAATGGTGTGAAAGAATTTTGTAAATATGTAGTTAAACATGTTAATTAATGATACTGAGTTCATCGTGTTGCAGGAACACTTAGTGTGTGAAGGAAATGATAAACCTTATACATGTTGGACCTATTATGGTGCAAAAAAAGGAGAACGTAGATCAAGTAATTTGAATTCAAACCATCACTTTACAGATAGAGTGGATACCAAGGTTTTTGGAGACACTAAGGGCAGTAATGTTAGTGATAAAAATGAAATCCCCAATGATTTTAATGAGGAAGAGCTACGTGATCATCCTGATATGCATGAAAAGTTAAAGGATAATGCCACTTTACCATTGTGGCCGGGTTGCACCAAGTTTTCCAAATTATCGGCTGTATTGACTATGCATAATTTAAAAGTTGGACATCAAGTTTCTGGCGTGTTCTTCACACAAATGCTTATAGCTGTTAGTGAACTTTTACCCGATGGTAATATCCTCCCTCGTAGAACGTACGAGGATAAACAAATGCTCATATCCATTGGATTAGTACATGAAAGGAATCATGCATACCCTGATGATTTTATTCTATATAGAAGGAGTATGCAGAGTTTGATGAATGTCCCAAGTGCTCATTAAAACGTTACAAAATTGGAAATTCTCCAGCCAAGGTTATGTGGTACTTTCCATTATTACCCAAGTTTAGGCGATTATATGTTAGTGCAGAAGATGCTAAGAATTTAACATGACATTATGATGCTCGAATTAATGATGGGTTGTTGAGAAACCCTTCCGATTTACCTCAGTGGAAGACAGTTGATGATACACATAAGGATTTCGGGGAAGAACCAAGAAAATCTTTTCCTAGCACTTTCAATATATGTAATGAACCCGCACCATCTTCAAAAAAGTTCTTATAGTACATGGCATGTATTTTTCATGATATATAATTTGGCACCATGGCTTTGTATGAAGCGCATGATAATGTCTACTTTGATATCTGGTCCAATACAACCTGGGAATGACATTGATGTCTATTTTGCACCTTTAATCGAGGACTTAAACTACTATTAGAAGGGGGCATTGAAGTATATGATGGACGTAAAAAAAAATAATTTCAATTAAAGGCCATGTTTATTGAGAACAATAAGTGATTTTCCTGCTTATGCAAATCTTTCCGGGTATAGTGTAAAAAGGTTATTATACATGTCCTATATGCAGTGACGAGACTGATCATATTAGACGGAAAAATTACGTGAGATATGTTTAAATGGGGCATAGGCGGTGGTTGGCACCAAACCATCGGTACAGAAATATGCCTTTAATATTCAACGGGGAAGTTGAAAAACAACATGCTCCTCCTATACCATCAGGTGATGACGAGTTTAAAAAGGTGGAAAATTTAAACATACAGTTTGGTAAGGAGTTTGCAAAGGATGTTCCAACTCGGGGTTGGAAGAAGCATTTGATCTTCTTTAAATTGAGTTATTGGAAGGACCTTTAAGTTGGACATTTCATCGACCTCATGCATGTGCAGAAAAATGTTTTTGACAGCCTAGTTGGTATTTTGTTAAGTGTCAAGGGTAAAACTAAAGATGGCCTAAATACATGGATGGATATGATGGAGATGGGGATAAAAAATGGACTAGGCCCTGTGGAGAAGCCAGGAAAAAAACCCTATTTACCTCCTGCCGCTCATACTCTATCTAGAGATGAGAAGAGAGTGTTACTGGAAATACTTTATTCTATCAAGGTGCCAGAAGGATACTCATCAAACATCAAGAGTCTTATTTTTTCGATTAACTTCAATTAAAGGGTTTGAAATCACATGATTTTCATGTCATAATGGAGAATTTTTTCCAATTTCTATACGTTCTCTCTTACCTGAAAAGGTGTGAATAACTATCAAAAAATTATGTTGGTAATTTAAATCTATGAGTAACAAAGTCATTGATCCAAGAAGGATATTGTATCTACAGCGACAAATTATTGAGACACTTTGTGAGGTTGAGATGTATTTTCCAACATCCTTCTTTGACATCATGGTTCATCTGACCTTGCACCTAATTTATGAGACTAGGATGTATGGTCCTGCTCGTATGAGATGGATGTATCCAGTCGAATGATATTTAAATTTTTGAAAGAATATGTGATAAATAGGTCTGGACCAGAGGGTTGCATAGCAGAATGCTATTTATTAAAAGAAGCAAGAGAGTTTTGGTCAGAATTTATTCCAAACGTAAAGGCAACTGGTCTTCCAAGTGATCGTCATAGTGGTAGGATTGACAGTGAAGTTGTAATTGGTGGTCAACAATTTGAGATCGATCGGACACAATGGCATTGTGCGCACCTTTATGTTTAACACAACACCATTGATATTGTTCCTTTTGTAGACTTGCATAAGCAAACAATCAGGGAAGAACATCCAAGAAGAGGTGCTAATCGGATATAAGTGGAACACAATCGCACATTTGTTGATTAGTTCAAAACTTATGTTGCAAATAAGTTAATTGAAAATAACGAATCAATACCATATCGAGTTAAATGGTTATCAAGATGTCCTGATTTATTTTTGTATTCTTATAAATGTTATCTTATGAATGGGTACACCTTTAACACAAGGGAACATGATGCAAGGAGCATAATGCAGAACAGTGGAGTTTCAATTACTGATACGACACTACACCAATCATCAAGTAATAAAAAAGAACCAGTTTTAGATGAGACCGTATGCTTTGGAAGGATTAAAAATATTTGGGAGCTCGATTATGTTTAATTTAGAGTGCCGGTGTTTGATTGTGATTGGGTTAACAATGTCGGAGGCGTACAAGTTGAAGCCTCCGGGTTTATACGGGTAATCTTGCAAATATTGGGTACAAAGATGATTCGCTCATAATGGTAACACAAGCCCATATGTTATTGATCCGGTTGATAAGAAGTGGTCCATTGTTGTCTTTTCAAACAAACTCAACACTTATCAAGTCAGTGATGGTGTAGATATAGAACTTGATAATATTGATGATCCTTTTGTTGGAATGAATTTTCACGCCAATATGGACAGAGGTGATGATTATAAATGTTTTTACTCCGGAAATGATCATGATAAGGGTGAATACGTGAATCCTGAATTTTACAATGTGCATAGGCACGAAACATCAAAGGCGAACAAAAAACGCAAAAGAAAAATTAAATCTAAGAAATGTATGTATGGTTTCTTATTATACAAGCTAGTCTCATAAATTGGTCTTATATTATTTATTCTGTTTATTTTAAATTATGTACCTTTATTATCTGGTACTATAAAACTGCCTAATTTGATTATGCTTTTGTTTTATACTATATAACAATTTTGTGTTGACTAGAGCAAACTAATATCTTAAATTTAGTAAGTATTTATTTTTCTGTAAACCTGTGCAGTGGTCTTCTATTAATTGTTGTGTTTTCTTTGTTTAGGATTGTGATTAGTATAAGTGTACTATAACATATTCATATTAGATTATGCTTCTTTTTAATATAAGAATTTTGTATTGACTAGAGGAAACTAGTAAATTCAATTAAGTATCAACAACTGTATTTATTTTTGTTTATAAAACTGTGTACAGATCTTGTATTAAATTTGTATTTCTTTGTTCATTCTTTGTTCATGATTATGACTGTTGAATCCTCTAGTGCAAGTGGTGCTAGTGGAACCACGGATGCTTATGCCACCCAAGTGGGAAGAGGTCGTGCAATAGGTAATTAAAAATATATAATTATTGACACTATGTAGGAGATTTTTATTTACTTGTACTAGTTATCTCTAATGTGTTTTAGGTTAATTGGAATGAAATGGGACAACCAATTGGTAAAGCGTCAATGATATTAGTACATTTTGTTGATTGTTATGCAAGAAGGAATATCCCAATTACATGCGATGATTGGCGCAAAATGGAACCGAAGATTGTAAAATAGAATTTATGAGATGAAGTTAAGGTACAATATGTTCTTCTCCAATGTTATTTTTGGTTAAAATTAGAGCAACGTCAGGAGAACAGTCAAATGGTTAAAATTTTAGCTTTCTTGGCTTTGCATATTTCATCGCTTTTTAGTACATAAAAACCAGTAGAACACTACATCACATTTCGCCATTTTACTGTAAAATCCTAAAATAAATCAACCCCTTTGTTTTGCTTATTTTTCCTGAAACACGGTAAAAGTGGCCTTGTACATATTTTTAAGCTTTCTACAAATTTTATATTTTTACAAGGAAAATGTGGCTTTTGTTTTGTATTGATGAAGCACTTTAAACATGTCTATCGTACAAGGTTAAATTCTCAATAGTATTTTAACAGAGTGTTAAATTATTTAAATTCTCAACAGAGTGTTAAATTATTTAAATTCTCAATAGTCTGTGACACATATGTACAAGATGTGATTACCAAATAAGAATCTTTTAAGAAATATATTTCATAATTTTTTATTGCATTTTTCAGATTTTCTAATTATTTGTATTTACATTCAATGACTTTTTACTTCTCCTGCCTTTAAATAGAAAGCTAGGCATGATTATAAGTGCAACATGTCTGTTAAATTATGAAAGCTTGACAACTACAAGATACAACACAAATATCCATATACGTCAATTGCATTTAAAATAATTTCATGTTTTAAAACATTGAATGATTTATTGTAAACAATTATGTAGGAAACTTTTAGTGGGGTTGAAGATGAACATTGGAGAGAGATAATTGATCGCACTGGTAACCTGCATTGACAATTTAGAACTAGATTGAGGAGTCTTGCTCGAGATAAAAATGGTAACTACTCTACTTTACCACCCAAGTTGTACGCACACCTATTGACAGTAGGACCTTAGTGGAAACCGTTTATTCGAAATTCATTGAAAGAATAATTCAATGTATACTTTTTTACTTTTTTCCCTTTCTTTAGTAGTTTGTTATTTAAAAAAATTACTTTTTTTGCATATTATATTTCACTAACCATTTAATTATAGGAACAAAGTAAAAAAATAAAGAAAAAGATTTGGGAATGGAGGCACCATATAACAAGGCATGTGTTGGCTACGCGCATATTAGAGAAAAAATTGTAAGTTAAACAAGCAAGTAACTTAGTCTGGTTGCTTTACAATTCTTTTTGAATTGTTGCCACAACTGGATTCCATAAATTGAAGTACTATTATTTTTATGTAGTACTAATTTTCCGCAAGTTGAAACTGGACATTCTATTATTTTTTTGAGTGCTAATGTTGTTAAGGACAACTTAATTGCTGATCAACAAGTTTTTAAAGCATTAAAATCACAAATGAAAACTTAAATATTTTGCTAGAACCTGCTCTCACTGTAATTGTCAATATCATTTGTAGATATTTAAAAATTACCAACAGAATTAAATAGAAAGCGTAATATAATGTGAATACTTATGCATGTATACTATATTATTAAGAAATTACTATGGTTCTTTATCATATGAATTAAGAAATTACTTTTAATTAGTCTTCATTATGTGATTAAAGAAGATATGGGTCTAACCATAGAGATCTATAATGTGAACAGCTTCAAGACAAAATTAATGAAGGCAACAAAATCTTGTTGTGACCCGACTAGATATGTGGGAATATGCTAGGCGTGATGTAGATGGTATAATCAATGATCGTGTTACATTGCAAGTTCTTGAGGATGTCGTAATAATTTTTATTTTTATTATTTTATATACTAATTTCATGCATCGTTGTCTTGCACTATACTACTACAAGTTAAAAATGAGTATAAAACTTTGGTATTTTAAATTGACATATCAGCATATTTTCCCGAACATGAGCTTACTAATATTGGAAATGATGACTTACTTGCTCGGATAATGCCGTTGGAGTATCCACGATGAATGAGAGGTTTAGGATGGGGTGTAACTAAGGTGTCACTGCAAACATTATCAACTATTAACGAGTTATCTAAATTTAAAAATGATGTTTCCTATTTGATTAATAAAATGAAGGAATCAGGGCCGGCCCTAAGACTTGGTTGGCCTAGTGCGAAAAAAAAATTTAGGGCCCTTTTATAGAAAATTACTAATATGAATGTAAAGAAAAAACTCAAAGAACTTTCTGATTGAATAGAGTAAAGCAAATGATATCTTATAAACATAAAAAAGTGGTAAAAGTACATCATAAATAAAAAAATTACATACCTTTAAGTCTTGCCTTTCTTCATCTCGATAAAATCTAAAATTTGAAACCGGCAATACATCAGTACGCATCTAAAGTGACATCTTCTTACATTTTTAGAAGCAAAATCAGCGACTATATGCTCCACATCAGTATATTTATCTTAGTACTCAAAATTTCCAATCCATTCAACCTTTCTTGACTCATACTTGTCCGCAAATAAGATTTAATTAAATTTAACTTTGAAAAACTCCATTATGCAGATGCCACAGTAGGTATAGTTAATAAAATCCTATAAACAAATAAAATATTTGGAAATATATCCATCTTCTTCACAAATTTTAAGACTCTGAGAGAATTCCATGATGTTTCACAATCATATACTACACTTGGAAGCATCTCATGTAAGATTTATAATTCTGAAAGTAACTATTTTACATCAATATTACAATCATCACCATCAGTAAAGGTTTCTTCTAGTTTCGTACAACAATTTTTTAGTCCTTCATTATCAAAAGAAATCAGTCGGGATGCATCAAACAAAAAAACCAAAAATAGACTCAAAAAGTTCCATTTGTTTAAATCTTATCTTCAGCTGAGAAAGTACCATATCCACTAGTACAACAAAATAATCAGTTCTATAATTTTTTAACGGAAATTGTTGTTCCATTTCGGTGTCAGGATTGTCATCAAACTGTCTATTTCTTTTAATCCTATGTTTTATAAGAAAAATAGGTTCAATATCCATTTCATTATCAAGCTCTTTAGCATCAATCATAGATGATGTGAACCCATTTTCTCTATATTTCTCAAAGAAAGAAACCAGCCATTTTAAACTTGCAATAGCAACATCAAGACGCATATCTTCAGATTGCAAATTCTTGCTCATCAAATTAATTTTGTGCACAATATCATGCCAAATATTCAGCATCCCGACATTTTTTGGATCATCAGAAATTTCAGCTAATTTCATTAAAGCATCTCTTATTTTTGGAGCTTGTGTTCTTATTGCCTTTACACTTTCGATTTAACTTTCACATCTTGTCATACCTTAGGATTTTAAAATCAAATCATCAATATATTCAAGCAATAGATTTCATCTTTTGGTGGAACTATCAAACACATTACATATAGCTTGACATGCTCCAAAAAAAGATTTACCTTCCACACAAGAATTTGCCATATCAGAGAGTAAGTTAAGAGAATGACAACCACAAGGCATGTAATAATCTCTAGGATTAACATCAAGTAATATTTTTTGAATATCTTGGTGTTTCCCCCTCATATTAGAACCATTATCGTATCTTTGTCCGTCACATCATTGATATTTAAATCAAGAGATTTAACAGCATTTTCTAACTCACCAAACAGGCCCAACCCGGAAGGTATTTTCCACATTTAAAAACTCTAGGAAATACTCTTCAATTTTTACAAGATGACTCACAACATCAACACATCTAATCACCAAAGTCATTTGTTCCATACGGATTGCATTAGGAGTGTAATCAAGAATCACTAAAAAATATTTACCTTCTTTGATTTTCTTTAATATTACACTCTTTACACTCGAAACCAACATTACTATCAAATCATTTTGTACTTTCTAACTAAGATAATGATAGTGAATGTCCTTATCTTGAATGAGTCTGAAATGGTGCTTTATTGTTTGATCAAACTCAGCTATTGAATCAAGAAAACCCAAAAAAATACCATTTAAATCTTCAAATATTTTTTTCATTTTTCCCACAAAATGCCAGATTATTCATCGCAGTTTAACAATAGCACTTATTCTGATCATAAACTGCATCCAATGTTCAGTATCTTTTTTAATTTGCTCTTACAATTCTTTATCAATGGTTTGATTTGTTTTCAATATAAATTAGAGTTCAGCCCACGCCCTAAGGTTGGTAGGATGTTCAAGACTATCGTCGTGTTGCTTAAGCTTTTCACCTAAATGTACCCAATCATCTACTTCAACACTTGCTAAATTATTTTTAGAACTAGCAGTTTTTACCACTTTACAACAAAAGAAGAATACTTCATTCAATTCTTTTAGGTAAACTAACCATTTTCTTTCGAAAAGTTCACCATTTCTTAATTTTTAATCAGAATAATAGGTTGAAAACCCCCTACTACGTTTATCCTTGGGAAATATAATCATATTTTCCTTAATAGGGCCCTTTTCAACTAGCAAATCCTTCATTTTACTATTTAATCCATCCCATACCCGAGAATCATACATATTCAAAGTTAGTGGACCAAACTCTTTAGGACTAATGTATTCCCTATTTTCAATAACCACACTTTCAATCATTTCGGTTTCTTGTTCAGTTATCTCGTTCTCACACTCTTCAACAATTACATCGTGTTCTTGTGTAAAAGTATTATGAACCTGAGACACCACTTTTTCGACAATTTCATACTCTTCTTTTTTATAGACATATCAAGTTGTTAGGCTTTCTTCCAAAAAAATTCAAGAGATCCCTTTAGTGTCTTAATTTTTTCTTCCTCTTCCTTTTTCTTTTTATTTTGTCATTACCAGGTGTATACTTTTTAGTAAACATATTTTGCACTAAAGCAGCTAGCAGATTTTGCACTAAAGCAATAGGCAGGAGACTTATGAGAAAATGAAACCTGGATAGATGAACTAACAAGTACGGAAGTAGTGAAGCAAGAGCCTGATCTTCAATTCTAAATTAACAACAATGATCAAGTCTGAACTCAAGTCCAACACTGAAAAAAATTGTAAAAACTATTTAAATGAAATAATAGATTAATGATTATAATTCATAAACCAATCAAATTAACTCAAAATTACAACTCAAATATTAAATATAATTAAAGAATTACAATTTTATAAAATTCAACAAATTATAAAAAGTATAAAGAACATGTAACTATGTAGCATCTGATTAGGGATAGAGAAACAAGTAGGTGCTACAGTTTTGGTATAGTATATAAATAACTAAAATAAAAGATTGAAATTACCTTTATAATTTAATCCCTAAATTGGAACATGAAAGACAACTATGGAGTCAATTGATTTTTAATATTATAATATCCACCATTGTGATGATTGCTGAAGTGATGCTTCGAGAAATTGAAGATGAATGGGCTTAAAAAAGGCCCTAAAATTCTATACAAATACAGATATATACTTAAACATATATTGGGCTAAAAAAAATGTTGGGCCCCTGGATTCAGTGGGCCCAGTGCAGGAGCACTGGTAGCACTGGTTCAGAGCTGGCACTGAAAGGAATTAAAAACTAAGGGTTGTACTCCGCGTGCACGATCTAGAGGTTCGAGTCATATGGATAATTTTGACATGGATAATAAAATTCATGATTACGCTGATTTGTGTTAGATGCAGACATTCCTCACGTATACCTCTATTTATAGGATATATTCTCAAATATGATTATAATCTTTTGTTCTATATTTTGTCATCGATAATATTTAAAAATAGAGGGAAAAATGCTTGCTATTTGTACGTGGATCCGGGACATAGATATACGTGGGGAGAGGGATCTTGCAAAATATTCTGAATGATAGAATTTTTCATGGTATTCCACTTGAAGAAGGATATGTGAGGGCCCAATTTTAAGTGGCAGAAAAGAAGGAGTTCAATACTAAGCTTCTGAGACCTTGTGACGAGGTTAGCCTTGTTGTGAAGTGCCTGGGTATTTTCTGGCTTGGCCCCGAAAATTGGTTTCAATGAAACTTGAGGTTAAATCTCTAATTTTTAGTTATCAATATGATTTGTCTATTTTGCAAAAAAAATATTATTTATTTTCTGATTGTTTGATTGTTTTCCTGTTTCTTAGACATCTCCGAGTACCGTGAATAAGAAAAATTGTAAGAATGCCATAGGCCAAAAGAAATTTGAAGATAAAGTGAATCAGAAGCATGCAGATAGAAAGAAGGAGAAAACAAGGGAGTCCATTGTTCATGTATCTTCAAGACAATTTGGTTATCCTCTTCTAGAAGATGTATGTCATGGAGTGTTGGAGTTTGTTCGTCTTGCTATCATGTTCGATCCTATTACTGATATACAGGTTGAAATGGGACCTTATTGGGATGTCGACCTGTGGATCGATCATATTAATAAAGAAAATATTTTAGAGATTCTAAATGCTTAATGGCTAAGCGCTTCCACCCTCTTCTTTTATATTATGTAATATGAGTACAAATCAAATTTTATAAATTGACAACAAATTTCTAATCGCGGGTCTTCTTTGTTTAAAAAGTATTTGTTGAGGTATTTTTATCAAAAAATCTCGACATGGCAACAAAATTCTCTTTTGTATCATCTCATCAGGTGTATCACTTATGGGATAACCCTAATACATTCTTGGCGAAAAGTTTGTTGTGACATGTTGACAAAGACCACCTGATTTTTGTGCCTTATAACGTTTCGTAATGTTAGATATATTTGATAATGTCATGTCTAATGTGATTTATGTTTAGTTTTCAGATCTTACTTAAACAGGACAAATCAGTACTTAACTGGAAATCAGTACTTATACTGAAGTCAGAACTTAAGTTATCAGGAGATATTTATCAGAAGATAATATCAGGACTTAAAGGAGACTTTCAGATAAGGAAGGCGACTGATTGAAAGGAAAGAAGATCAAGACAAACGCAAGAAGAGATATTCATGAAGAAGGAATTCTATGAAGAATAGAATACTTGGAAGAAAATATATCTGATTGATATATTTTAGGAAGCAGAATTATATTCCATATCAGTTAGCGATTATCTTGTAACTGTGTAGTATATAAACACAGACATAGGGTTTACACTATAAGTGTTATCATTATCGAGAATAATATTCATTGTAACCCTAGCAGCTCTCGTGATATTTGTTCATCACTGAGAGAGGACAGTTCAATATTGTAACAGAGTTTATTATATTGAATAAAGTCTGTTTTCTGTTACTTGAGTTCTTTAATTTGATTTGATTGTGATAAACACTGTATTCAACCCCCTTCTACAGTGTGTGTGACCTAACAAGTGGTATCAGAGCAGATCTGTTAACACACATACAGTTTAAGATCCAAAAACAATCATGTCTGAAGAAGAAACTCCAACCAAGCCCACCAAAACTGAAGAACCTCCAAAGACTCAAATCCATAGTCGGTATGAGACTGTTAGAGTTCCCATACTGAAACCATCTGAATATTCCATATGGAAGGTGAGGATGTCTATATTTCTGGAAGCTACTGATCCAGAATACCTTGACAGAATCAATGAAGGACCACACAAGCCAACCAAACTCGTTGTTGTAGTTGTAGGTCAACGAGCAAAGTATGTACCAAAGGAGAAGAGTGATTACACTGCTGAAGATATAGCATCAATTGCTAAGGATGCTAAGGTACGACACTTGCTCCATAGTGCCATTGATAATGTAATGTCAAACAGGGTAATTAACTGCAAGACTGCAAAGGAGATATGGGATGCCTTGGAGACAAGATGCCAGGGAACTGATTCAATTAAGAAGAACAGGAAGACTATACTCACTCAAAAGTATGAACACTTTGACTCAAATTCTAATGAGTCATTAACTGGTTTATATGACAGATTTGTCAAACTCTTAAATGACTTATCACTAGTTGACAAGGAATATTATCTTGAGGATTCAAATCTTAAATTCTTGTTTGCACTTCCTGAAAGATGGGATTTGAAGGCCACCACTATAAGAGACAACTATAATCTTGAAGAAACAACTCTTGATGAAATTTATGGGATGCTCAAGACTCATGAACTTGAGATGGAACAAAGAAGCAAGAGGAAAGGAGGAAAGTCAAGGATAGTTGCTCTTAAGGCTGAGGAGGAATCTCCAAAAACAACTACCTCAAGGAAAGGCAAGGGAAAAGCTCTTATCACAAAGTCTAATACTGAGTCATCAAGCTCTGATAGTGATGATGACTCAGAAACTGAAAGCTTGCCTGAGATGGATGATGATGAAGAGATGATGAAGCTGTATGCTCTTATGGTGAAAGGAATCACAAGAATTGCGTACAAAAAATTCAGGAAGGGAAAGAAATTTTCCAGGAAAGGCGCAAGTTCTGATAAGAAGAGTTTCAGAAAATATGAAGGCAAATGAGGGAAGTCTGACAGAGGAGATTACACAAATGTCAAATGCTACAATTGTGGTGAGAAATGCCACATATCTCCTGATTGCAAGAAATTGAAAATTGACAAAGGCAAGGCTCTTGTCACAAAGAAGAAAAGCTGGACAAACACTTCAGATTCTGAAAGTGAGGAAAACTATGCCTTGATGGCAAATGCTGATAGCAGTTCTGATGCTGCTGAGTTAAAGGTACCTCAAACTACTTATGCCTTTCATACTGATGATATTAATGAGTTGAGAAGATATCTTAAAACCATGTTTATTAGTTATAGAGATCAAACTTTAACATGTGAAAGATTAACTTTTATTAGTTAAGAATGTAAACAAGGTAAAGTCACCTAGGAAAAATAGGAATGGAAAGGAAGGTGTGAATAAAAGTAATGATTACAAGCATGTTCCTAATGCTCCTAGAAAAACATGTTATAATTGTGGAAGTTCTAACCATCTAGCTTCTTTTTGCAGGAAGAATAAGAACATAAACTCCTTACCTTCAAATTCAGGAGTTAAGACTCAGTCTATTAGATATAGGCCACAAAATCCTTGTTTTCATTGTGGTAGTTTATGGCATTCCATTTATACTTGTAAGGAATATCATAGTTTATACTATAATTATTATCAAATAAAACCTTCTTTAAAGAAAGTTAGCATTGTTCCTTCCAGTATAAGTACTGATACAAAGTCTGATAGTGTAAATGCTGATAAGAAAAATGTTAACATAAACTCGGATGCTAAATCCGCTGCAAATGTTAACAAACTTAATAATTAAGGCCAAAGGATCCAAGCAAGTCTGGGTCCTTAAAACTAATCATTAATGGTCTTTATGATTGCAGGGCAATAGGAAAAACATCCTAGTTCTGGATAGTGGATGTTCAGGATATATGACTGGAAATAAAGCCCTATTATCAGACTTTGTGGAGAAAGCTGGCCCAAGTGTTTCTTATGGAGATGGCAACATTGGAAAAACCTTGGGATATGGCAATATCAATCTGGGAAATGTCATCATTGAAAAAGTAGATCTGGTCTCAGGACTTAAACACAATCTTCTGAGTGTTAGTCAAATCTGTGACAGAGGTTATCATGTGGATTTCTTTGAAGAACACTGTGAAGTTGTAAGCAAATCTACAGGCAAAGTTGTTCTGAAAAGATACAGTCATGGTAACATTTATGAAGCCAAGCTTTCAACAAGTACTGATGGTTCTGCAATCTATCTGATAAGTAGAGCATCAATTGAAGAAAGCTGGAATTGGCACAAGAAACTCTCTCATTTAAATTTCAAAAATATAAATGAACTAGTCAAGAAAGATCTTGTGAGAGGACTGCCAAAATCAGTATTTGCTCCTGATGGGCTTTGTGATTCATGTCAGAAGGCTAAACAAAGAAAATCTTCATTCAAGAGCAAGACTGAATCATCAATTCTTGAGCCTTATCACCTACTACATGTTGATCTATTTGGTCCAGTGAATGTCATGTCTATTGCAAAGAAGAAATATGCTATGGTCATAGTGTATGAGTTCACCAGATACAAATGGGTGTATTTCTTGCACACAAAAAGTGAAATTGCATCTATCTTGATTGATCATGTCAAGCAACTGGATAAATTGGTCAAAGATTCTGTGAAGATTATAAGAACTGATAATGGCATTGAGTTCAAGAATTTGATCATGGAAGAGTTCTACAAAGAATTTTATATAATCAAGCACATACCTGACTTCTACGTGTTTGTGTTCTCAGATTAAACTCTCCGACTATAAACAAAATGATGCCTCATTTTGTGGTAGATATCAAGCACATACCTGACATCTACATGTTTGTAAATGCAGGGAATTAGTGCATCGAGGTTTAACAAGTTGTATCTTAGTAATTCCATATAACAACCATATGAGGCACTGGGATCCATATGATTACCTATGCATGTTAAAGCATTTTTCAGAACATCCAAGGTCTGTAAGTCAATTTTGTGCGTGTTGCTTTAGTAAGGTTTCTTCTTTGGAGATGCTTGTTGGGATGTGCTTCTTACTAGTTTGATGAATGGATCTATTTTTACCCTAATAACTTGGTCCGGAGTTGTTCATACAATGTAAGAAAGAAGGTACTATTACGCAAGAGATGTGTCTATAATCTATAAAATTTTAGTTGTTCGAGTGCAGTTTTTTTGGTTGCTCACAATGATTTGGATCTATCAGTTATAGACCTCTGGTGTTAGTATATCTTCGAAGGGTTGGCTTTAAATTTAGTTGACACAAAAAGTGATACTAGCTTTTGTTTGTATGATTTACATTCTATACCTTTCTATTTCTTTTAGAGATCTTACCATACTTTCATTACTTATAACATAGTGAAACTGCTGGATTGGGGATATGATGGGAGGGCCACTAGTAAATAAACTGCGGCTGTGAGAGCAGCATTTCGACGAGAGGTTTCAGTTTGGCACCAGCTTGACCATCCAAATGTTACAAAAGTATACATATTTCACATACATTGATTGCCTTTTCTACTTACTAAAAAATATTTGTTTTAACTACATATATGTATTGATCCCTTCAAATTTTCACGATGATCCAGCAATTTTTCTGACAGCGTCTTTTTTGTGATATTCTGAATCTTATACCATTTATTTGAAGTTTCCAATTTGATGTTCACCCGAAGGCTTGACTGCAGTTTGTTGGTGCATCGGTGGGGACTTCAAATATCGTGGTCCAGCTTGCCTTGGATTTTACTAGAGGGTGAGTTTCTGTTCAATGTTTATATATAAAACTTGATAGTAGCGATCCATAATTGATATTTGTCTTCACTCTGCAGTTTGAACTATTTACACTCAAACAAGATTGTACACCGGGATGTGAAAGCTGAATATATGCTACTGGATGCCCGGGGAAATCTAAAAATAGCTGATTTTGGACTTGCTCGATTTGAAGCTCTGAATTGGGAAGATATGACTGGTGAAACTGGAACATTTGTGTACATGGCACCAGAGGTAACAATGCATACCTAACATGGATTCTTCACTTTTCTCTTTTTTTCATACCACTACCGTCTGCACTGCAAAATATAAATTTGAGGACTCAACAATATGAGACCAGACTACACAGTTACCTACAAACAACATTGACAGTGCCGATACCTGCATTGTTTATTATCTTCTTTTCCAAATGATGCCATCTTGTTTCTTGTTTATCCCTTTTATATGTTGAAACTGATTTGTATTCCTTCACCATCTAATACACATCCAAAGACCAGACATTATTTAACCCTACTTAACTCTCAACTTATCTAACTCTTAGTGAGCTGAAATTATTTTTATGAGACCACGGTTTTTGACTACATACATTCACAGCCTGAAATTAATGAGAAAATGAGAGCCATACTTGTAGATTGGTTGATTGAAGTTCACAACAAATTTGATCTGATGCCAGAGACTCTTTACCTCACAATCAACATAATTGATCGCTATCTAGCAATGAAGACAGTGGCAAGGAACTGCAGGGAATTAGTTAAATGTTTACAGCCTCAAAGTATGAAGATATATGGTCCCCTGAAGGGAATGATTTTACCAAAATTTCAGACAATGCTTACACTGATCAACAAGTGCTAGTTATTGACAAGAAAATTCTGGGTGGGCAGGAATGAAACTTAGCTGTCCCTACTCCTTATGAGCGTATGTATGCAAATTAGTAATTGTCTACCTTAATGAGCATATTTAAAAATAGATTTTAAGTTATAGTTGTAATTCTTGTAGAGAACCTTTGTATTATAAATTTAATTTCAATTGTGAAATAACAATTGAATTATTAGAATATCATTTTATTTTAAAATTGATTTATTTTAAACAATGAGATTAATTTTATAAACAGTTGTGTAAAATCTACTTAAAAAATGATGAAAACCGTTGTATGTTTCACTACACATATTTTTTTTAAAAAAAACTGTTGTATTTTGATATTCTTTGCAATGATTTAAATTTTTTATACCATTGTCTTTTAAACAAAAAAATTAATGACAATGGTTTTAACTAGTTAAGAAAAGTTTATAAACTGTTGTTTATGAAAATATCAAATAAGTTAACAATAATGGTTTTTCTAACAAAACCATTGTTGTTAAGTTAGATAGACAATAGTTGAATAAAAAAAACGGTGGTTTAAAAAAGTTCCAACAATGGTTTGTTTAGAATAACTGTTGTGTTTGTCATGTTAACACAAGTATTCTAACATGTTGTTTAATCTCTCTTTTTACAAGCGTAAAAACAACCATTGTCTGATGTTCAATCACACGAGTGTTGGATAGACAACGGAAAACATACTTGTCACACAACGGCAAAAAACAGTCGTATGATTGCAAATATGTTGTAGTGGCTTCCCGATGTAGAAAGAAATGAAAGTTGTTGTTTGCATTTATAGTGGCTTGTGTGTAATAGAAACAACAAGCAATGCGCCGTCTTTTTGCCCCATTTCATATTTTGTCACGTGCGCCGTCTTTTTGCCCCATTTCATATTTTGCCACGTGGATCCACTTATACTCCCACTCTGTAAGCTGCATAAAGGACCGGTTTATGTAATTATTTTTATAACATCTTTTAAAGAAAATAACTTTTGAGTATAAAAGATTGTTTGAGCACATTTTTAATCCTCATATATTTTTTTAAAAATTCTGGATACAATCTTTCCAAATATTATTAAAAATCTTAATGAATATTCTCACATTTTGGAGAGTATTTTCCAAAATTGTGTGTTTAATGTACTATGATCAAATTTCTAAAATTGTTTTAAGTATTAATGAAAATCCTCAATGAATGTCATCACATATTTAATTCTCCTAGATTTAGTTAGAGAGATATACATGAAAATAATCTTTTCAAAAAGATCTCAAATTTTGAATGGGTGTTATCACATTTTAAAATATGGTTCACATTGGGTGTTGAATATTTAAATTTAACTAATTGGATATTCTAATATTTTGAATTAGAGTTTGATAAATTATTTTTGAAATATTATAAAATTATCCAATATATCATCCCACAATTCAAAATGAAAAATCTTATCGGTTTTGATTCTCACCCCAATTACACATGAAATAATTTCTCATACACGACGTGAAATGATGCAATTTTTAAAAAATTATTTAAAAAAGTTTCATTCATAGTTAAGTGGTCAAATAAGACCGTATGTTAAAATGAAAAATCAACCTAGTCTCGTGAATAAGCTTTTATATTAATTTATTTCAATATTATTCCACATTATTTCATTAAAAAATTTTATTATTATTATGGTGAAAATATTTATAATTGTTTAAAATATCTTAAGTTGAACGTATGTGGAAAGAAAACAATCTTTTGAACAAACTATATATGTAATCTTTGGATAAGATCATATTAATATTTTTATTTGATAAATAATAATCAAATATTTAAATTTGATGAATATTTGATTATATCAATATCGGAGCATCATATCAATAATTTTATAAATATGTTTACAAATACAACTAATTAAAAATACAAAAAATTTATTTTTAAATCATTTGAAAAAATATTTTAGAAATACTTTTACAAACATATGAAAAAAAAAGTTTATAAATTTAAGCGAGTAAAATTTAGTATTTACAGTTGTTCTAAAAACATTCGACCACATAAATTTAGCCTTTTAAAAAGATTGATATTTTTTGCTAAAATTTGAATTCCCACCTACGCGGTCAAATTATACATTTCTATACATTCGTATATTCACATCGAATATATAAAGGTGACATGCTCTTTTAAGATAAATTTATAATCTCGACTAGATTTCATGTCGTCGAATTTATAAATTCGATTGACTTTTAGTTAGTCTAATTTATAGACACCACTATCACTGCTACAAAATTAAACTTAGGATATATTACTTACATAACACTTTTGTGATGTGTTTTGTGATGTGCTATGCAACTGATATCGTTACACAGCATTTATGTTGAACAGGCTCGACAAGATATTCTAAAAAATCTATAAATAAAAATAAAAATAAATAAATAAAGTAGCATAACATTTTTTAGTGAAGGGCTATATAGGAAATAAGTAAGATAGCGTTTCTAGGAAAGGCTATGCAAGTCACCATATTTTAAGTAATTTTGATTTTTTTAGAAAATCTTTAAATATTTATATAACACTTTTCTAAACGTCGTGTAAATTAATGTATTCAAAGTATCTTTTTATTTGCTTAATTTAACTCTTTTTCCAACTTAATCATATGTTCTCTCAATACCTCAGACAACTCCCCACTCACACATGTACATCACCAATTTCATCGATCCATTTTACCACCCGATTTCATCAATTTATATCTGAATTAGGATAGTTTAACCTTCTAGCAAACCATATCGAGCCATTAGGGCACTTTATTTCCATGGGTCTCCACTCGTCCTTCGTTGAATCGGGTATAATCAATTAATTACAAGTTCGGTTACGAAGACTACAAATCATGTATTGTGTTGTCGTTAATTTCAATTATATCGTTTGTGCTTGGGCAAGTCAATATGTTGGAATTTCTACTAACAACCTTAAAAATAAGTAGTATGATAATTTTTTCTTGAGTCTGTAAAAATGTTAAGTAGATTAGACTTGAGGATTTTTCTTTGAACAGACATTAAGCTAAGGAATAAACTCTAGAGGAAGATCAAGTATTGATTATGCCTCGGAGAAAAGTATGGAATCTTGGATTTGAATAATGTTGTTTTAGGAAAAATATTTTAAGACAGATTTCGACAAGTCGCATATCAAGGAATATCAAGAAGTATGTCGAGAAGTACAAAATAACTTGTAGGGAAGTCCCAAAAGATATTGATAAGTCAATATGCATGTAGAGATCTCAAATATTGACAAGTGAAAAGGTCCATGTAGCGAACTTAAGATTTCAACAAGTCATTTTTTATGTAGAGATCTAGAGATGTCGATAAGACAAATCTTCATGTAGAGAAGTAGAGATATTGACAAGTCTAAAGTCTATATAGAGAACTGGACATGTCGACAAGTCACTCTACTTGTAGAGAACTGGAGATCTCGACAAATTAAAGACACATGTAGAGAACTCAAATATCGATAAGTCATTTTACTTATCGTTATGTGACATCTCTATAGAACAAAAAGAGATCTCGATAAAGAACTTCATAATTCAGAATGCAGACAAGTTAAAGATTCAAGATTATCAGTCAACAAACAATTCTATCAGTGAATTGGAAAGACTATAAAAGCAGCTTGAAGAATTCAAGATCAAGGGCCAAGATTCACTGCACAAAGGAGGGTCACAGACGTATTAGATTCCGCACAGATTTGCTAACACTAGAAATGGAAAATATACAAAGTAGCCTTGGAAACTGTGTTAGTCCATTTTAGTTCAAGTTTTGTAATCATGTGCATATTGATCTATAAAGCATGTCGCGGTCCTCTATATAGAGGAAACAAACATATCTAGAAAAAATGTTGAATTCTCTCTCAAGAATTATAGATGGGTACTTAATTCTTAAGAACACATATTTGTAGTAAAACAAATTTAATTTTACTAAATCAAGTGAGTTTTTGATATTTTCTTGTGTGTTTTGCATTAGTATTTTATCTCTACATATTCATACAAACTGTTTTGTTCCATAAGCCATTAAGATTATCCAAATCCAAGAAAACACATATACTTCCCCTATGTTGTATTTCATAGCTAACATTAGGTGTTACGAACAATCATATATTTTTAAATAATAGCTTAATTTATGTATATCACATGTATGTAAATATGTGTCTGAATTAGTAGTTTAATTTTTGGTGGGTTTGCTGCTAGATGGTTCGTATAAATTTGTAAAATCTTGAGTAGATGCGCTATAAATGATTTAAAAAACTACCTTTGTACTACATTTTGGATAAGTTTTTTTATTATATTAATTATGTAGTGCAAATACATTTTTTCAAAAATATTCTTAAATTAGAGATAGGGTATTTGTTTCTATATTTACATATACAAAAAAGAACCTTTAAATTAATTGCTAGAACAAGAACTTTGAATTATATATAGAAAATATGATATGTAGCTATTTAGATGTATTTTATAGATCTTACAAAATAATTTGACTAATTATTAAATATTATTGTATTTAAAGACGATTGATAATCCATTATGTATTAATGGTCTTTTGAGACATCATTAAACATTAATATCTATCATTCTGAAATAACTTCAATGATTTAGAAAATTTGATTTTTTGAGGAATAAGATTTTAAATTTATTCTTTGTACTTGAATTATCTGACTTGGTACTTATCATGATTAACTATGTTAAAATTGTTGAGTTCAAGTACCTTTTTTCTTGCATGTTTTATTAATGAAGGTAGGAATTATGTATGTTATAGATAAAAGACTTACTTACATAACATGGCACTCTAACTGATAAAGATAGGTTGCAGGGAATTTTTAGAATATATATAATATTAAAATATTTTTTAATATCGAGATTTGTGAAGATAACTTGTAGGATGGGTTACGATATTTTTAAATTTATATAAAAGCTTTAAACTTTAGTTAACAAATTATAACCTGGAAAATACATTGATTTGCAGTTAGTTTTGATGGATCGTAAATGGGTAAATGTAGACCGGTTATCATAAGAATATAAAAATGGTGTGAAAGAATTTTGTAAATATGTAGTTAAACATGTTAATTAATGATACCGAGTTCATCGTGTTGCAGGAACACTTAGTGTGTGAAGGAAATGATAAACCTTATACATGTTGGACCTATTATGGTGCAAAAAAAGGAGAACGTAGATCAAGTAATTTGAATTCAAACCATCACTTTACAGATAGAGTGGATACCAAGGTTTTTGGAGACACTAAGGGCAGTAATGTTAGTGATAAAAATGAAATCCCCAATGATTTTAATGAGGAAGAGCTACGTGATCATCCTGATATGCATGAAAAGTTAAAGGATAATGCCACTTTACCATTGTGGCCGGGTTGCACCAAGTTTTCCAAATTATCGGCTGTATTGACTATGCATAATTTAAAAGTTGGACATCAAGTTTCTGGCGTGTTCTTCACACAAATGCTTATAGCTGTTAGTGAACTTTTACCCGATGGTAATATCCTCCCTCATAGAACGTACGAGGATAAACAAATGCTCATATCCATTGGATTAGTACATGAAAAGAATCATGCATACCCTGATGATTTTATTCTATATAGAAGGAGTATGCAGAGTTTGATGAATGTCCCAAGTGCTCATTAAAACGTTACAAAATTGGAAATTCTCCAGCCAAGGTTATGTGGTACTTTCCATTATTACCCAAGTTTAGGCGATTATATGTTAGTGCAGAAGATGCTAAGAATTTAACATGACATTATGATGCTCGAATTAATGATGGGTTGTTGAGAAACCCTTCCGATTTACCTCAGTGGAAGACAGTTGATGATACACATAAGGATTTCGGGAAAGAACCAAGAAAATCTTTTCCTAGCACTTTCAATATATGTAATGAACCCGCACCATCTTCAAAAAAGTTCTTATAGTACATGGCATGTATTTTTCATGATATATAATTTGGCACCATGGCTTTGTATGAAGCGCATGATAATGTCTACTTTGATATCTGGTCCAATACAACCTGGGAATGACATTGATGTCTATTTTGCACCTTTAATCGAGGACTTAAACTACTATTAGAAGGGGGCATTGAAGTATATGATGGACGTAAAAAAAAATAATTTCAATTAAAGGCCATGTTTATTGAGAACAATAAGTGATTTTCCTGCTTATGCAAATCTTTCCGGGTATAGTGTAAAAAGGTTATTATACATGTCCTATATGCAGTGACGAGACTGATCATATTAGACGGAAAAATTACGTGAGATATGTTTAAATGGGGCATAGGCGGTGGTTGGCACCAAACCATCGGTACAGAAATATGCCTTTAATATTCAACGGGGAAGTTGAAAAACAACATGCTCCTCCTATACCATCAGGTGATGACGAGTTTAAAAAGGTGGAAAATTTAAACATACAGTTTGGTAAGGAGTTTGCAAAGGATGTTCCAACTCGGGGTTGGAAGAAGCATTTGATCTTCTTTAAATTGAGTTATTGGAAGGACCTTTAAGTTGGACATTTCATCGACCTCATGCATGTGCAGAAAAATGTTTTTGACAGCCTAGTTGGTATTTTGTTAAGTGTCAAGGGTAAAACTAAAGATGGCCTAAATACATGGATGGATATGATGGAGATGGGGATAAAAAATGGACTAGGCCCTGTGGAGAAGCCAGGAAAAAAACCCTATTTACCTCCTGCCGCTCATACTCTATCTAGAGATGAGAAGAGAGTGTTACTGGAAATACTTTATTCTATCAAGGTGCCAGAAGGATACTCATCAAACATCAAGAGTCTTATTTTTTCGATTAACTTCAATTAAAGGGTTTGAAATCACATGATTTTCATGTCATAATGGAGAATTTTTTCCAATTTCTATACGTTCTCTCTTACCTGAAAAGGTGTGAATAACTATCAAAAAATTATGTTGGTAATTTAAATCTATGAGTAACAAAGTCATTGATCCAAGAAGGATATTGTATCTACAGCGACAAATTATTGAGACACTTTGTGAGGTTGAGATGTATTTTCCAACATCCTTCTTTGACATCATGGTTCATCTGACCTTGCACCTAATTTATGAGACTAGGATGTATGGTCCTGCTCGTATGAGATGGATGTATCCAGTCGAACGATATTTAAAATTTTGAAAGAATATGTGATAAATAGGTCTGGACCAGAGGGTTGCATAGCAGAATGCTATTTATTAAAAGAAGCAAGAGAGTTTTGGTCAGAATTTATTCCAAACGTAAAGGCAACTGGTCTTCCAAGTGATCGTCATAGTGGTAGGATTGACAGTGAAGTTGTAATTGGTGGTCAACAATTTGAGATCGATCGGACACAATGGCATTGTGCGCACCTTTATGTTTAACACAACACCATTGATATTGTTCCTTTTGTAGACTTGCATAAGCAAACAATCAGGGAAGAACATCCAAGAAGAGGTGCTAATCGGATATAAGTGGAACACAATCGCACATTTGTTGATTAGTTCAAAACTTATGTTGCAAATAAGTTAATTGAAAATAACGAATCAATACCATATCGAGTTAAATGGTTATCAAGATGTCCTGATTTATTTTTGTATTCTTATAAATGTTATCTTATGAATGGGTACACCTTTAACACAAGGGAACATGATGCAAGGAGCATAATGCAGAACAGTGGAGTTTCAATTACTGATACGACACTACACCAATCATCAAGTAATAAAAAAGAACCAGTTTTAGATGAGACTGTATGCTTTGGAAGGATTAAAAATATTTGGGAGCTCGATTATGTTTAATTTAGAGTGCCGGTGTTTGATTGTGATTGGGTTAACAATGTCGGAGGCGTACAAGTTGAAGCCTCCGGGTTTATACGGGTAATCTTGCAAATATTGGGTACAAAGATGATTCGCTCATAATGGTAACACAAGCCCATATGTTATTGATTCGGTTGATAAGAAGTGGTCCATTGTTGTCTTTTCAAACAAACTCAACACTTATCAAGTCAGTGATGGTGTAGATATAGAACTTGATAATATTGATGATCCTTTTGTTGGAATGAATTTTCACGCCAATATGGACAGAGGTGATGATTATAAATGTTTTTACTCCGGAAATGATCATGATGAGGGTGAATACGTGAATCCTGAATTTTACAATGTGCATAGGCACGAAACATCAAAGGCGAACAAAAAACGCAAAAGAAAAATTAAATCTAAGAAATGTATGTATGGTTTCTTATTATACAAGCTAGTCTCATAAATTGGTCTTATATTATTTATTCTGTTTATTTTAAATTATGTACCTTTATTATCTGGTACTATAAAACTGCCTAATTTGATTATGCTTTTGTTTTATACTATATAACAATTTTGTGTTGACTAAAGCAAACTAATATCTTAAATTTAGTAAGTATTTATTTTTCTGTAAACCTGTGCAGTGGTCTTCTATTAATTGTTGTGTTTTCTTTGTTTAGGATTGTGATTAGTATAAGTGTACTATAACATATTCATATTAGATTATGCTTCTTTTTAATATAAGAATTTTGTATTGACTAGAGGAAACTAGTAAATTCAATTAAGTATCAACAACTGTATTTATTTTTGTTTATAAAACTGTGTACAGATCTTGTATTAAATTTGTATTTCTTTGTTCATTCTTTGTTCATGATTATGACTGTTGAATCCTCTAGTGCAAGTGGTGCTAGTGGAACCACGGATGCTTATGCCACCCAAGTGGGAAGAGGTCGTGCAATAGGTAATTAAAAATATATAATTATTGACACTATGTAGGAGATTTTTATTTACTTGTACTAGTTATCTCTAATGTGTTTTAGGTTAATTGGAATGAAATGGGACAACCAATTGGTAAAGCGTCAATGATATTAGTACATTTTGTTGATTGTTATGCAAGAAGGAATATCCCAATTACATGCGATGATTGGCGCAAAATGGAACCGAAGATTGTAAAATAGAATTTATGAGATGAAGTTAAGGTACAATATGTTCTTCTCCAATGTTATTTTTGGTTAAAATTAGAGCAACGTCAGGAGAACAGTCAAATGGTTAAAATTTTAGCTTTCTTGGCTTTGCATATTTCATCGCTTTTTAGTACATAAAAACCAGTAGAACACTACATCACATTTCGCCATTTTACTGTAAAATCCTAAAATAAATCAACCCCTTTGTTTTGCTTATTTTTCCTGAAACACGGTAAAAGTGGCCTTGTACATATTTTTAAGCTTTCTACAAATTTTATATTTTTACAAGGAAAATGTGGCTTTTGTTTTGTATTGATCAAGCACTTTAAACATGTCTATCGTACAAGGTTAAATTCTCAATAGTATTTTAACAGAGTGTTAAATTATTTAAATTCTCAACAGAGTGTTAAATTATTTAAATTCTCAATAGTCTGTGACACATATGTACAAGATGTGATTACCAAATAAGAATCTTTTAAGAAATATATTTCATAATTTTTTATTGCATTTTTCAGATTTTCTAATTATTTGTATTTACATTCAATGACTTTTTACTTCTCCTGCCTTTAAATAGAAAGCTAGGCATGATTATAAGTGCAACATGTCTGTTAAATTATGAAAGCTTGACAACTACAAGATACAACACAAATATCCATATACGTCAATTGCATTTAAAATAATTTCATGTTTTAAAACATTGAATGATTTATTGTAAACAATTATGTAGGAAACTTTTAGTGGGGTTGAAGATGAACATTGGAGAGAGATAATTGATCGCACTGGTAACCTGCATTGACAATTTAGAACTAGATTGAGGAGTCTTGCTCGAGATAAAAATGGTAACTACTCTACTTTACCACCCAAGTTGTACGCACACCTATTGACAGTAGGACCTTAGTGGAAACCGTTTATTCGAAATTCATTGAAAGAATAATTCAATGTATACTTTTTTACTTTTTTCCCTTTCTTTAGTAGTTTGTTATTTAAAAAAAATTACTTTTTTTGCATATTATATTTCACTAACCATTTAATTATAGGAACAAAGTAAAAAAATAAAGAAAAAGATTTGGGAATGGAGGCACCATATAACAAGGCATGTGTTGGCTACGCGCATATTAGAGAAAAAATTGTAAGTTAAACAAGCAAGTAACTTAGTCTGGTTGCTTTACAATTCTTTTTGAATTGTTGCCACAACTGGATTCCATAAATTGAAGTACTATTATTTTTATGTAGTACTAATTTTCCGCAAGTTGAAACTGGACATTCTATTATTTTTTTGAGTGCTAATGTTGTTAAGGACAACTTAATTGCTGATCAACAAGTTTTTAAAGCATTAAAATCACAAATGAAAACTTAAATATTTTGCTAGAACCTGCTCTCACTGTAATTGTCAATATCATTTGTAGATATTTAAAAAATTACCAACAGAATTAAATAGAAAGCGTAATATAATGTGAATACTTATGCATGTATACTATATTATTAAGAAATTACTATGGTTCTTTATCATATGAATTAAGAAATTACTTTTAATTAGTCTTCATTATGTGATTAAAGAAGATATGGGTCTAACCATAGAGATCTATAATGTGAACAGCTTCAAGACAAAATTAATGAAGGCAACAAAATCTTGTTGTGACCCGACTAGATATGTGGGAATATGCTAGGCGTGATGTAGATGGTATAATCAATGATCGTGTTACATTGCAAGTTCTTGAGGATGTCGTAATAATTTTTATTTTTATTATTTTATATACTAATTTCATGCATCGTTGTCTTGCACTATACTACTACAAGTTAAAAATGAGTATAAAACTTTGGTATTTTAAATTGACATATCAGCATATTTTCCCGAACATGAGCTTACTAATATTGGAAATGATGACTTACTTGCTCGGATAATGCCGTTGGAGTATCCACGATGAATGAGAGGTTTAGGATGGGGTGTAAACATTATCAACTATTAACGAGTTATCTAAATTTAAAAATGATGTTTCCTATTTGATTAATAAAATGAAGGAATCAGGGCCGGCCCTAAGACTTGGTTGGCCTAGTGCGAAAAAAAAATTTAGGGCCCTTTTATAGAAAATTACTAATATGAATATAAAGAAAAAACTCAAAGAACTTTCTGATTGAATAGAGTAAAGCAAATGATATCTTATAAACATAAAAAAGTGGTAAAAGTACATCATAAATAAAAAAATTACATACCTTTAAGTCTTGCCTTTCTTCATCTCGATAAAATCTAAAATTTGAAACCGGCAATACATCAGTACGCATCTAAAGTGACATCTTCTTACATTTTTAGAAGCAAAATCAGCGACTATATGCTCCACATCAGTATATTTATCTTAATACTCAAAATTTCCAATCCATTCAACCTTTCTTGACTCATACTTGTCCGCAAATAAGATTTAATTAAATTTAACTTTGAAAAACTCCATTATGCAGATGCCACAGTAGGTATAGTTAATAAAATCCTATAAACAACTAAAATATTTGGAAATATATCAATCTTCTTCACAAATTTTAAGACTCTGAGAGAATTCCATGATGTTTCACAATCATATACTACACTTGGAAGCATCTCATGTAAGATTTATAATTCTGAAAGTAACTGTTTTACATCAATATTACAATCATCACCATCAGTAAAGGTTTCTTCTAGTTTCGTACAACAATTTTTTAGTCCTTCATTATCAAAAGAAATCAGTCGGGATGCATCAAACAAAAAAACCAAAAATAGACTCAAAAAGTTCCATTTGTTTGAATCTTATCTTCAGCTGAGAAAGTACCATATCCACTAGTACAACAAAATAATCAGTTCTATAATTTTTTAACGGAAATTGTTGTTCCATTTCGGTGTCAGGATTGTCATCAAACTGTCTATTTCTTTTAATCCTACGTTTTATAAGAAAAATAGGTTCAATATCCATTTCATTATCAAGCTCTTTAGCATCAATCATAGATGATGTGAACCCATTTTCTCTATATTTCTCAAAGAAAGAAACCAGCCATTTTAAACTTGCAATAGCAACATCAAGACGCATATCTTCAGATTGCAAATTCTTGCTCATCAAATTAATTTTGTGCACAATATCATGCCAAATATTCAGCATCCCGACATTTTTTGGATCATCAGAAATTTCAGCTAATTTCATTAAAGCATCTCTTATTTTTGGAGCTTGTGTTCTTATTGCCTTTACACTTTCGATTTAACTTTCACATCTTGTCATACCTTAGGATTTTAAAATCAAATCATCAATATATTCAAGCAATAGATTTCATCTTTTGGTGGAACTATCAAACACATTACATATAGCTTGACATGCTCCAAAAAAAGATTTACCTTCCACACAAGAATTTGCCATATCAGAGAGTAAGTTAAGAGAATGACAACCACAAGGCATGTAATAATCTCTAGGATTAACATCAAGTAATATTTTTTGAATATCTTGGTGTTTCCCCCTCATATTAGAACCATTATCGTATCTTTGTCCGTCACATCATTGATATTTAAATCAAGAGATTTAACAGCATTTTCTAACTCACCAAACAGGCCCAAACCGGAAGGTATTTTCCACATTTAAAAACTCTAGGAAATACTCTTCAATTTTTACAAGATGACTCACAACATCAACACATCTAATCACCAAAGTCATTTGTTCCATACTGATTGCATTAGGAGTGTAATCAAGAATCACTAAAAAATATTTACCTTCTTTGATTTTCTTTAATATTACACTCTTTACACTCGAAACCAACATTACTATCAAATCATTTTGTACTTTCTAACTAAGATAATGATAGTGAATGTCCTTATCTTGAATGAGTCTGAAATGGTGCTTTATTGTTTGATCAAACTCAGCTATTGAATCAAGAAAACCCAAAAAAATACCATTTAAATCTTCAAATATTTTTTTCATTTTTCCCACGAAATGCCAGATTATTCATCGCAGTTTAACAATAGCACTTATTCTGATCATAAACTGCATCCAATGTTCAGTATCTTTTTTAATTTGCTCTTACAATTCTTTATCAATGGTTTGATTTGTTTTCAATATAAATTAGAGTTCAGCCCACGCCCTAAGGTTGGTAGGATGTTCAAGACTATCGTCGTGTTGCTTAAGCTTTTCACCTAAATGTACCCAATCATCTACTTCAACACTTGCTAAATTATTTTTAGAACTAGCAGTTTTTACCACTTTACAACAAAAGAAGAATACTTCATTCAATTCTTTTAGGTAAACTAACCATTTTCTTTCGAAAAGTTCACCATTTCTTAATTTTTAATCAGAATAATAGGTTGAAAACCCCCTACTACGTTTATCCTTGGGAAATATAATCATATTTTCCTTAATAGGGCCCTTTTCAACTAGCAAATCCTTCATTTTACTATTTAATCCATCCCATACCCGAGAATCATACATATTCAAAGTTAGTGGACCAAACTCTTTAGGACTAATGTATTCCCTATTTTCAATAACCACACTTTCAATCATTTCGGTTTCTTGTTCAGTTATCTCGTTCTCACACTCTTCAACAATTACATCGTGTTCTTGTGTAAAAGTATTATGAACCTGAGACACCACTTTTTCGACAATTTCATACTCTTCTTTTTTATAGACATATCAAGTTGTTAGGCTTTCTTCCAAAAAAATTCAAGAGATCCCTTTAGTGTCTTAATTTTTTCTTCCTCTTCCTTTTTCTTTTTATTTTGTCATTACCAGGTGTATACTTTTTAGTAAACATATTTTGCACTAAAGCAGCTAGCAGATTTTGCACTAAAGCAATAGGCAGGAGACTTATGAGAAAATGAAACCTGGATAGATGAACTAACAAGTACGGAAGTAGTGAAGCAAGAGCCTGATCTTCAATTCTAAATTAACAACAATGATCAAGTCTGAACTCAAGTCCAACACTGAAAAAAATTGTAAAAACTATTTAAATGAAATAATAGATTAATGATTATAATTCATAAACCAATCAAATTAACTCAAAATTACAACTCAAATATTAAATATAATTAAAGAATTACAATTTTATAAAATTCAACAAATTATAAAAAGTATAAAGAACATGTAACTATGTAGCATCTGATTAGGGATAGAGAAACAAGTAGGTGCTACAGTTTTGGTATAGTATATAAATAACTAAAATAAAAGATTGAAATTACCTTTATAATTTAATCCCTAAATTGGAACATGAAAGACAACTATGGAGTCAATTGATTTTTAATATTATAATATCCACCATTGTGATGATTGCTGAAGTGATGCTTCGAGAAATTGAAGATGAATGGGCTTAAAAAAGGCCCTAAAATTCTATACAAATACAGATATATACTTAAACATATATTGGGCTAAAAAAAATGTTGGGCCCCTGGATTCAGTGGGCCCAGTGCAGGAGCACTGGTAGCACTGGTTCAGAGCTGGCACTGAAAGGAATTAAAAACTAAGGGTTGTACTCCGCGTGCACGATCTAGAGGTTCGAGTCATATGGATAATTTTGACATGGATAATAAAATTCATGATTACGCTGATTTGTGTTAGATGCAGACATTCCTCACGTATACCTCTATTTATAGGATATATTCTCAAATATGATTATAATCTTTTGTTCTATATTTTGTCATCGATAATATTTAAAAATAGAGGGAAAAATGCTTGCTATTTGTACGTGGATCCGGGACATAGATATACGTGGGGAGAGGGATCTTGCAAAATATTCTGAATGATAGAATTTTTCATGGTATTCCACTTGAAGAAGGATATGTGAGGGCCCAATTTTAAGTGGCAGAAAAGAAGGAGTTCAATACTAAGCTTCTGAGACCTTGTGACGAGGTTAGCCTTGTTGTGAAGTGCCTGGGTATTTTCTGGCTTGGCCCCGAAAATTGGTTTCAATGAAACTTGAGGTTAAATCTCTAATTTTTAGTTATCAATATGATTTGTCTATTTTGCAAAAAAAATATTATTTATTTTCTGATTGTTTGATTGTTTTCCTGTTTCTTAGACATCTCCGAGTACCGTGAATAAGAAAAATTGTAAGAATGCCATAGGCCAAAAGAAATTTGAAGATAAAGTGAATCAGAAGCATGCAGATAGAAAGAAGGAGAAAACAAGGGAGTCCATTGTTCATGTATCTTCAAGACAATTTGGTTATCCTCTTCTAGAAGATGTATGTCATGGAGTGTTGGAGTTTGTTCGTCTTGCTATCATGTTCGATCCTATTACTGATATACAGGTTGAAATGGGACCTTATTGGGATGTCGACCTGTGGATCGAGCATATTAATAAAGAAAATATTTTAGAGATTCTAAATGCTTAATGGCTAAGCGCTTCCACCCTCTTCTTTTATATTATGTAATATGAGTACAAATCAAATTTTATAAATTGACAACAAATTTCTAATTGCGGGTCTTCTTTGTTTAAAAAGTATTTGTTGAGGTATTTTTATCAAAAAATCTCGACATGGCAACAAAATTCTCTTTTGTATCATCTCATCAGGTGTATCACTTATGGGATAACCCTAATACATTCTTGGCGAAAAGTTTGTTGTGACATGTTGACAAAGACCACCTGATTTTTGTGCCTTATAACGTTTCGTAATGTTAGATATATTTGATAATGTCATGTCTAATGTGATTTATGTTTAGTTTTCAGATCTTACTTAAACAGGACAAATCAGTACTTAACTGGAAATCAGTACTTATACTGAAGTCAGAACTTAAGTTATCAGGAGATATTTATCAGAAGATAATATCAGGACTTAAAGGAGACTTTCAGATAAGGAAGGCGACTGATTGAAAGGAAAGAAGATCAAGACAAACGCAAGAAGAGATATTCATGAAGAAGGAATTCTATGAAGAATAGAATACTTGGAAGAAAATATATCTGATTGATATATTTTAGGAAGCAGAATTATATTCCATATCAGTTAGCGATTATCTTGTAACTGTGTAGTATATAAACACAGACATAGGGTTTACACTATAAGTGTTATCATTATCGAGAATAATATTCATTGTAACCCTAGCAGCTCTCGTGATATTTGTTCATCACTGAGAGAGGACAGTTCAATATTGTAACAGAGTTTATTATATTGAATAAAGTCTGTTTTCTGTTACTTGAGTTCTTTAATTTGATTTGATTGTGATAAACACTGTATTCAACCCCCTTCTACAGTGTGTGTGACCTAACAAGTGGTATCAGAGCAGATCTGTTAACACACATACAGTTTAAGATCCAAAAACAATCATGTCTGAAGAAGAAACTCCAACCAAGCCCACCAAAACTGAAGAACCTCCAAAGACTCAAATCCATAGTCGGTATGAGACTGTTAGAGTTCCCATACTGAAACCATCTGAATATTCCATATGGAAGGTGAGGATGTCTATATTTCTGGAAGCTACTGATCCAGAATACCTTGACAGAATCAATGAAGGACCACACAAGCCAACCAAACTCGCTGTTGTAGTTGTAGGTCAACGAGCAAAGTATGTACCAAAGGAGAAGAGTGATTACACTGCTGAAGATATAGCATCAATTGCTAAGGATGCTAAGGTACGACACTTGCTCCATAGTGCCATTGATAATGTAATGTCAAACAGGGTAATTAACTGCAAGACTGCAAAGGAGATATGGGATGCCTTGGAGACAAGATGCCAGGGAACTGATTCAATTAAGAAGAACAGGAAGACTATACTCACTCAAGAGTATGAACACTTTGACTCAAATTCTAATGAGTCATTAACTGGTTTATATGACAGATTTGTCAAACTCTTAAATGACTTATCACTAGTTGACAAGGAATATTATCTTGAGGATTCAAATCTTAAATTCTTGTTTGCACTTCCTGAAAGATGGGATTTGAAGGCCACCACTATAAGAGACAACTATAATCTTGAAGAAACAACTCTTGATGAAATTTATGGGATGCTCAAGACTCATGAACTTGAGATGGAACAAAGAAGCAAGAGGAAAGGAGGAAAGTCAAGGATAGTTGCTCTTAAGGCTGAGGAGGAATCTCCAAAAACAACTACCTCAAGGAAAGGCAAGGGAAAAGCTCTTATCACAAAGTCTAATACTGAGTCATCAAGCTCTGATAGTGATGATGACTCAGAAACTGAAAGCTTGCCTGAGATGGATGATGATGAAGAGATGATGAAGCTGTATGCTCTTATGGTGAAAGGAATCACAAGAATTGCGTACAAAAAATTCAGGAAGGGAAAGAAATTTTCCAGGAAAGGCGCAAGTTCTGATAAGAAGAGTTTCAGAAAATATGAAGGCAAATGAGGGAAGTCTGACAGAGGAGATTACACAAATGTCAAATGCTACAATTGTGGTGAGAAATGCCACATATCTCCTGATTGCAAGAAATTGAAAATTGACAAAGGCAAGGCTCTTGTCACAAAGAAGAAAAGCTGGACAAACACTTCAGATTCTGAAAGTGAGGAAAACTATGCCTTGATGGCAAATGCTGATAGCAGTTCTGATGCTGCTGAGTTAAAGGTACCTCAAACTACTTATGCCTTTCATACTGATGATATTAATGAGTTGAGAAGATATCTTAAAACCATGTTTATTAGTTATAGAGATCAAACTTTAACATGTGAAAGATTAACTTTTATTAGTTAAGAATGTAAACAAGGTAAAGTCACCTAGGAAAAATAGGAATGGAAAGGAAGGTGTGAATAAAAGTAATGATTACAAGCATGTTCCTAATGCTCCTAGAAAAACATGTTATAATTGTGGAAGTTCTAACCATCTAGCTTCTTTTTGCAGGAAGAATAAGAACATAAACTCCTTACCTTCAAATTCAGGAGTTAAGACTCAGTCTATTAGATATAGGCCACAAAATCCTTGTTTTCATTGTGGTAGTTTATGGCATTCCATTTATACTTGTAAGGAATATCATAGTTTATACTATAATTATTATCAAATAAAACCTTCTTTAAAGAAAGTTAGCATTGTTCCTTCCAGTGTAAGTACTGATACAAAGTCTGATAGTGTAAATGCTGATAAGAAAAATGTTAACATAAACTCGGATGCTAAATCCGCTGCAAATGTTAACAAACTTAATAATTAAGGCCAAAGGATCCAAGCAAGTCTGGGTCCTTAAAACTAATCATTAATGGTCTTTATGATTGCAGGGCAATAGGAAAAACATCCTAGTTCTGGATAGTGGATGTTCAGGATATATGACTGGAAATAAAGCCCTATTATCAGACTTTGTGGAGAAAGCTGGCCCAAGTGTTTCTTATGGAGATGGCAACATTGGAAAAACCTTGGGATATGGCAATATCAATCTGGGAAATGTCATCATTGAAAAAGTAGATCTGGTCTCAGGACTTAAACACAATCTTCTGAGTGTTAGTCAAATCTGTGACAGAGGTTATCATGTGGATTTCTTTGAAGAACACTGTGAAGTTGTAAGCAAATCTACAGGCAAAGTTGTTCTGAAAAGATACAGTCATGGTAACATTTGTGAAGCCAAGCTTTCAACAAGTACTGATGGTTCTACAATCTATCTGATAAGTAGAGCATCAATTGAAGAAAGCTGGAATTGGCACAAGAAACTCTCTCATTTAAATTTCAAAAATATAAATGAACTAGTCAAGAAAGATCTTGTGAGAGGACTGCCAAAATCAGTATTTGCTCCTGATGGGCTTTGTGATTCATGTCAGAAGGCTAAACAAAGAAAATCTTCATTCAAGAGCAAGACTGAATCATCAATTATTGAGCCTTATCACCTACTACATGTTGATCTATTTGGTCCAGTGAATGTCATGTCTATTGCAAAGAAGAAATATGCTATGGTCATAGTGTATGAGTTCACCAGATACAAATGGGTGTATTTCTTGCACACAAAAAGTGAAATTGCATCTATCTTGATTGATCATGTCAAGCAACTGGATAAATTGGTCAAAGATTCTGTGAAGATTATAAGAACTGATAATGGCATTGAGTTCAAGAATTTGATCATGGAAGAGTTCTACAAAGACCATGGAATAAAGCAGGAATTTTCTACTGCTGGAACTCCATAACAAAATGGAGTTGTTGAAAGAAAGAATAGAACTCTTATTGAAGCTGCATGAACTATGCTTGATGAAGCAAAGCTACCAACCTATTTTTGGGCTGAAGCTGTGCAGACTGCTTGTTTCACTCATAATGCAACACTCATTAACAAGCATGGAAAGACACTATATGAGATGGTGAAGAAAAAGAAGCCAAATCTGAAGTATTTTCATGTATTTGGATGCAAATGTTTTGTTCTTAAGACTCATCCTGAACAGCTATCCAAATTTGATCTAAAAGCTGATGAAGGAATTTTTGTTGGATATCCACTTTCCACAAAAGCCTTCAGAGTCTACAATTTAAGAACAAGGGTAGTCATGGAATCTATCAATGTCTTTTTTGATGATAAGAAGATTACTGGACTTGAAGATTTCAATGATCATGATCAGCTGAGATTTGAAAATGAACATTTAATTTTTGATACTGTAAATCCTGACAGTCTAAATCCTGATACTGCAAACTCTGATGGTTTAAACTCTGATGTTATTGAAACTATGGTGACTATGCCAAAGGAAGATGCACCTGTGCAGGGGGAGCATACTGAAGATACAACCACTTCTCAAGAAGCATCAGAACCTACAACTGGTTTCTCAAGTTCTGATTCATCAAGTTCTGATGAGCCAAGTTCTGATAATTCTGGAAACTCAATTTCTGAAGGATCAAACTCAGAGAGCATAATTTAAGGGGGAGCATCAGAAAATGTTGATGAAGACAGCATGGATCATGGGGGAGCATCCAGTTCTAGAGAACACCTTCCATCTGCAAAGAAGTGGACTAAATCACATACACCTGACCTAATTATTGGAAATCCTGATACAGGTGTCAGAACTAGAACAGCTACATCAAATGAATGTCTTTATAATTCTTTTCTTTCTCAGACTGAACCAAAGAAAGTGGAAGAAGCTCTTCAAGATGATGATTGGGTGCAAGCAATGCAGGAAGAGTTAAACGAATTTGAAAGAAACAAAGTCTGGACCCTAGTGCCAAGACCAAAGAACAGATCTGTTATTGGTATAAAGTGGGTGTTCAGAAATAAAACTGATAGTGATGGCATAATAACAAGGAATAAAGCAAGGTTGTTTGCAAAAAGATATTCTCAATAGGAGGGCATTGATTATGATCAAACATTTGCACCAGTTGCTAGATTGGAAGCCATAAGGATATTTTTGGCTTATGCTGCTCACAAAAAGTTTACTGTCTTTCAAATGGATGTGAAAAGTGTTTTTCTTAATGGAGAATTGGAAGAGGAAGTATATGCTGAACAACCTCCAGGCTTTGTAGATCCCAAACGTCCAAATCATATCTACAGGTTTGATAAAGCACTTTATGGCCTTAAGCAAGCTCCAAGAGTATGGTATGAGACTTTAGCTCAGTTTTTTCTGGAAAGTGGATTCAACAGAAGAACTATTGACAAAACACTGTTCTACCTCAACCATGGAAAGGACTTACTTTTGGTGCAGATATAGGTTGATGATATCATTTTTGGTTCCACAAATGACAGACTTTGCAAGAAGTTTTCCAAACTGATGCAGTCAAGATATCAAATGAGTATGATGGGGGAACTTAGTTATTTTCTGGGATTTCAAGTCAAGCAGAATGAAGAAGGCACTTTTATTTGTGAATCCAAGTACACCAGAAATTTGCTGAAGAAATTTGGAATACAAGATTATTCAAGTGCATCCACTCTCATGGCCACTGCAACAAAATTGGATAAGGATATTGGTACATCGGTAGATATTACTGTTTACAGAGGTATGATTGGCTCACTACTCTATCTAACTGCAAGTAGACCTGATATCATGTATGCTACCTGTCTTTGTGCAAGATTTCAAGCAAATCCGAGAGAACCTCACTTAACAGCTGTGAAAAGAATTTTCAAGTACCTTAAGGGTACAGCTAATCTGGGATTGTGGTATCCTAGAGAATCAGATTTTAAGCTAATAAGTTACTCAGATGCAGATTTTACAGGATGCAAAATTGACAGGAAAAGCACAAGTGGAAGCTGCCAATTTCTTGGAGGCAGATTAGTTTCTTGGTTTAGTAAGAAACAAAAGTCAATTTCCACATCAACTGCAGAAACAGAGTATATTGGTGCAGGAAGTTATTGTGCACAGATTCTTTGGATGAAGAATCAGTTACTGGATTATGGGTTAACATACTTTAAAATCCCTATTTACTGTGATAACCAAAGTGCTATTGCTATGACAGGTAATCCAGTTCAACACTCAATGACAAAGCACATTAGCATTAGGTACCACTTCATCAGGGAACATGTGGATGAAGGTACAGAGGAATTACACTTTGTTCTAACAGATCAACAACTAGCAGGTATCTTCACAAAACCACTGTGTGAAGCTACTTTTACAAGATTGGTAAATGAACTTGGAATGGTTTCAGGTTCTTTCTCTAAATCTGCTTAGTTTATGTTCTGATACATCAGATTTTATGGTCAGTATTTACAGATATTACTATCTTTGTATATTCTGTGCTTCAATTGGAAATTGTTTAAGTGCTGATTATTGTCTGATGTGAAATTCTAAACTCTGATAGTGATATGAATGTTTCTGTGATTATTCAATCCAATGAGGATAATTGTGCTAGATGCTGACCTAGTCTCGTGAATAAGCTTTTATATTAATTTATTTCAATATTATTCCACATTATTTCATTAAAAAATTTTATTATTATTATGGTCAAAATATTTATAATTGTTTAAAATATCTTAAGCTGAACGTATGCGGAAAGAAAACAATCTTTTGAACAAACTATATATGTAATCTTTGGATAAGATCATATTAATATTTTTATATGATAAATAATAATCAAATATTTAAATTTGATGAATATTTGATTATATCAATATCGGAGCATCATATCAATAATTTTATAAATATGTTTACAAATACAACTAATTAAAAATACGAAAAATATTTTTAAATCATTTGAAAAAATATTTTAGAAATACTTTTACAAACATATGAAAAAAAAAGTTTATAAATTTAAGCGAGTAAAATTTAGTATTTGCAGTTGTTCTAAAAACATTCCACCACATAAATTTAGCCTTTTAAAAAGATTGATATTTTTTGCTAAAATTTGAATTCCCACCTACGCAGTCAAATTATACATTTCTATACATTCGTATATTCACATCGAATATATAAATGCGACATGCTCTTTTAAGATAAATTTATAATCTCGACTAGATTTCATGTCGTCGAATTTATAAATTCGATTGACTTTTAATTAGTCTAATTTATAGACACCACTATCACTGCTACAAAATTAAACTTAGGATATATTACTTACATAACACTTTTGTGATGTGTTTTGTGATGTGCTATGCAACTGATATGGTTACACAGCATTTATGTTGAACAGGCTCGACAAGATATTCTAAAAAATCTATAAATAAAAATAAAAATAAATAAATAAAGTAGCATAGCATTTTTTAGTGACGTGCTATATAGGAAATAAGTAAGATAGCGTTTCTAGGAAAGGCTATGCAAGTCACCATATTTTAAGTAATTTTGATTTTTTTAGAAAATCTTTAAATATTTATATAACACTTTTCTAAACGTCATGTAAATTAATGTATTCAAAGTATCTTTTTATTTGCTTAATTTAACTCTTTTTCCAACTTAATCATATGTTCTCTCAATACCTCAGACAACTCCCCACTCACACATGTACATCACCAATTTCATCGATCCATTTTACCTCCCGATTTCATCAATTTATATCTGAATTAGGATAGTTTAATCTTCTAGCAAACCATATCGAGCCATTAGGGCACTTTATTTTCATGGGTCTCCACTCGTCCTTCGTTCAATCGGGTATAATCAATTAATTACAAGTTCGGTTTCGAAGACTACAAATCATGTATTATGTTATCGTTAATTTCAATTATATCCTTTGTGCTTGGGCAAGTCAATATATTGGAATTTCTACTGACAACCCTAAAAATAAGTAGTATGATAATTTAATTTTATATTATGTAATTATTTTTCTTGAGTTTGTAAAAATTTTAAGTAGATTAGACTTGAGGATTTTTCTTTGAACAGACATTAAGCTAAGGAATTAACTCTAGAGGAAGATCAAGTATTGATTATGCCTCGGAGAAAAGTATGGAATCTTGGATTTGAATAATGTTGTTTTAGGAAAAATATTTTAAGTCAGATTTCGACAAGTCGCATATCAAGGAATATGAAGAAGTATGTCGAGAAGTACAAAATAACTTGTAGGGAAGTCCCAAAAGATATTGATAAGTCAATATGCATGTAGAGATCTCAAATATTGACAAGTCAAAAGGTCCATGTAGCGAACTTAAGATTTCAACAAGTCATTTTTTATGTAGAGATCTAGAGATGTCGATAAGACAAATCTTGATGTAGAGAAGTAGAGATATTGACTAGTCTAAAGTCTATATAGAGAACTGGAGATGTCGACAAGTCACTCTACTTGTAGAGAACTGGAGATCTCGAAAAATCAAAGATACATGTAGAGAACTCAAATATCGATAAGTCATTTTACTTATCGTTATGTGACATCTCTATAGAACAAAAAGAGATCTCGATAAAGAACTTCATAATTCAGAATGCAGACAAGTTAAAGATTCAAGATTATCACTCAACAAACAATTCTATCAGTGAATTGGAAAGACTATGAAAGCAGCTTGAAGAATTCAAGATCAAGGGCCAAGATTCACTGCACAAAGGAGGGTCACAGACGTATTAGATTCCGCGCAGATTTGCTAACACTAGAAATGGAAAATATACAAAATAGCCTTGGAAACTGTGTTAGTCCATTTTAGTTCAAGTTTTGTAATCATGTGCATATTGATCTATAAAGCATGTCACGGTCCTCTATATAGAGGAAACAAACATATCTAGAAAAAATCTTGAATTCTCTCTCAAGAAGTATAGATGGGTACTTTATTTTTAAGAACATATTTTTGTAGTAATACAAATTTAATTTTACTAAATCAAGTGAGTTTTTGATATTTTCTTGTGTGTTTTGCATTAGCATTTTATCTCAACATATTCATACAAACTATTTTGTTCCATAAGCCATAAAGATTATCCAAATCCATGAAAACACATATATTTCCCCCGTATAGCTAACATTAGGTGTTACGAACAATCATATATTTTTAAATAATAGCTTAATTTATGTATATCACATGTATGTAAATATGTGTCTGAATTAGTAGCTTAATTTTTGGTGGGTTTGCTGCTAGATGGTTCCTATAAATTTGTAAAATCTTGAGTAAATGCGCTATAAATGATTTAAAAAACTACCTTTGTACTACATTTTGGATAAGTTTTTTTATTATATTAATTATGTAGTGCAAACATATTTTTTCAAAAATATTCTTAAATTAGAGATACGGTATTTGTTTCTATATTTATATATACAAAAAAGAACCTTTAAATTAATTGCTAGAACAAGAACTTTGAATTATATATAGAAAATATGATATGTAGCTATTTAGCTGTATTTTATAGAACTTACAAAATAATTTGACTAATTATTAAATATTATTGTATTTAAAGATGATTGATAATCCATTATGTACTGATGGTCTTTTGAGACATCATCAAACATTAATATCTATCATTCTGAAATAACTTCAATGATTTAGAAAATTAGATTTTTTGAGGAATAAGATTTTAAATTTATTCTTTGTACTTGAATTATCTGACTTGGTACTTATCCTGATTAACTATGTTAGAATTGTTGAGTTCAAGTACCTTTTTTCTTGCATGTTTTATTAATGACGGTAGGAATTATGTATGTTGTAGATAAAAGACTTACTTACATAACATGGTTCTCTAACTGATAAAGATAGGTTGCAGGGAATTTTTAGAATATATATAGTATTAAAATATTTTTTAATATCGAGATTTGTGAAGATAACTTGTAGGATGGGTTACGATATTTTTAAATTTATATAAAAGCTTTAAACTTTAGTTAACAAATTATAACCTGGAAAATACATTGATTTGCAGTTAGTTTTGATGGATCGTAAATGGGTAAATGTAGACCGGTTATCATAAGAATATAAAAATGGTGTGAAAGAATTTTGTAAATATGTAGTTAAACATGTTAATTAATGATACCGAGTTCATCGTGTGTCCTTGTCAAAAATGTTTGATTGTTGTAGAATTTGATGGTGTGGACAAGTTGCAGGAACACTTAGTGTGTGAAGGAAACGATAAACCTTATACATGTTGGACCTATTATGGTGCAAAAAAAGGAGATTGTAGATCAAGTAATTTGAATTCAAACCATCACTTTACAGATAGAGTGGATACTATCAAGTAAACCTCCTGCCGCTCATACTCTATCTAGAGATGAGAAGAGAGTGTTACTGCAAATAATTTATTCTATCAAGGTGCCAGAAGGATACTCATCAAACATCAAGAGTCTTATTTTTTCGATTGACTTCAATTAAAGGGTTTGAAATCACATGATTTTCATGTCATAATGGAGAATTTTTTCCAATTTCTATACGTTCTCTCTTACCTAAAAAGGTGTGAATAACTATCAAAAAATTATGTTGGTAATTTAAATCTATGAGTAACAAAGTCATTGATCCAAGAAGGTTATTATATCTATAGCGACAAATTATTGAGACACTTTGTGAGGTTGAGATGTATTTTCCAACATCCTTCTTTGATATCATGGTTCATCTGACCTTGCACCTAATTTATGAGACTAGGATGTATGGTCCTCCTCGTATGAGATGGATGTATCCGGTCGAACGATATTTAAAATTTTGAAAGAATATGTGATAAATAGGTCTGGACCAGAGGGTTGCATAGCAGAATGCTATTTGTTAAAAGAAGCAAGAGAGTTTTGGTCAGAATTTGATTCCAAAGGTAAAGGCAACTGGTCTTCCAAGTGATCGTCACAGTGGTAGGATTGACAGTGAAGTTGTAATTGGTGGTCAACAATTTGAGATCGATCGGACACAATGGCATTGTGCGCACCTTTATGTTTAACACAACACCATTGATGTTGTTCCTTTTGTAGACTTGCATAAGCAAACCATCAGGGAAGAACATCCAAGAAGAGGTGTTAACCGGATATAAGTGGAACACAATCGCACATTTGTTGATTGGTACAAAACTTATGTTGCAAATAAGTTAATTGAAAATAACGAATCAATACTTTATCGAGTTAAATGGTTATCAAGATGTCCTGATTTATTTTTGTATTCTTATAAATGTTATCTTATGAATGGGTACACCTTTAACACAAGAGAACATGATGCAAGGAGCATAATGCAGAATAGTGGAGTTTCAATTACTGATACGACACTACACCAATCATCAAGTAATAAAAAGAACCAGTTTTAGATGAGACCGCATACTTTGGAAGGATTAAAAATATTTGGGAGCTCGATTATGTTTGATTTAGAGTACCAGTGTTTGATTGTGATTGGGTTAACAATATCGGAGGCGTACAAGTTGAAGCCTCCGGGTTTATACGGGTAATCTTGCAAATATTGGGTACAAAGATGATTCGCTCATAATGGCAACACAAGCCCATATGTTACTGATCCGGTTGATAATAAGTGGTCCATTATTGTCTTTTCAAACAAACTCAACACTTATCAAGTCAGTGATGGTGTAGATATAGAACTTGATAATATTGATGATCCTTTTGTTGGAATGAATTTTCACGCCAATATGGACAGAGGTGATGATTATAAATGTTTTTACTCCGGAAATGATCATGATGAGGGTGAATACGTGAATCCTGAATTTTACAATGTGCATAGGCACGAAACATCAAAGGCGCACAAAAAACGCAAAAGAAAAATTAAATCTAACAAATATATGTATGCTTTCTTATTATACAAGCTAGTCTCATAAATTGGTCTTATATTATTTATTCTGTTTATTTTAAATTATGTACTTTTATTATCTGGTACTATAAAACTGCCTAATTTGATTATGCTTTTGTTTAATACTATATAACAATTTTGTGTTGACTAGAGCAAACTAATATCTTAAATTTAGTAAGTGTTTATTTTTCTGTAAACCTGTGCAGTGGTCTTCTATTAATTGTTGTGTTTTCTTTGTTTAGGATTGTGATTAGTATAAGTGTACTATAAAATATTCATATTAGATTATGCTTCTTTTTAATATAAGAATTTTGTATTGACTAGAGGAAACTAGTGAATTCAATTAAGTATCAACAACTGTATTTATTTTTGTTTATAAACCTGTGTACAGATCTTGTATTAAATTTGTATTTCTTTGTTCATTCTTTGTTCATGATTATGACTGTTGAATCCTCTAGTGCAAGTGGTGCTGGTGGAACCAGGGATGCTTGTGCCACCCAAGTGGGAAGAGGTCGTGCAATAGGTAATTAAAAATATATAATTATTGACACTATGTAGGAGATTTTTATTTACTTGTACTAGTTATCTCTAATGTGTTTTAGGTTAATTGGAATGAAATGAGACAACCAATTGGTAAAGCGTCAATGATATTAATACATTTTGTCAATTATTATGCAAGAAGGAATATCCCAATTACATGTGATGATTGGCGCAAAATGGAACCGAAGACTGTAAAATAGAATTTATGAGATGAAGTTAAGGTACAATATGTTCTTCTCCAATTTTATTTTTGGTTAAAATTAAAGCAAGGTCAGGAGAACAGTTAAATGGTTAAAATTTTAGCTTTCTTGGCTTTGCATATTTCATCGCTTTTTAGTACATAAAAACCACTAGGACACTCCATCACATTTCGCCATTTTATTGTAAAATCCTAAAATAAATCAACCCCTTTGTTTTGCTTATTTTTCCTGAAACACGGTAAAAGTGGCCTTCTACATATTTTTAAGCTTTCTACAAATTTTATATTTTTAGAACAAGGAAAATGTGGCTTTTGTTTTGTATTGATCAACCACTTTAAACATGTCTATCGTACAAGGTTAAATTCTCAACAGAGTGTTAAATTATTTAAATTCTCAATAGTCTCTCAGACATATGTACAAGATGTGATTACCAAATAAGAATCTTTTAAGAAATATATTTCATAATTTTTTATTGTATTTTTCAAATTTTCTAATTATTTGTATTTACATTCAATGACTCTTTACTTCTCCTGCCTTTAAATAGAAAGTTAGGCATGATTATAAGTGCAACATGTCTGTTAAATTATGAAGGCTTGACAACTAGACAACTACAAGATACAACACAAATATCCATATACGTCAATTGCATTTAAAATATTTTCATGTTTTAAAACATTGAATGATTTATTGTAAATAATTGTGTAGGAAACTTTTAGTGGGGTTGAAGATGAACATTGGAGAAAGATAATTGATCGTGCTGGTAACCTGCAGTGACAATTTAGAACTAGAATGAGGAGTCTTGCTCGAGATAAAAATGGTAACTACTCTACTTTACCACCCAAGTTGTACGCACACCTATCGACAGTGGGACCTTAGTGGAAACCGTTTATTGGAAATTCATTGAAAGAATAATTCAATGTATACTTTTTTCCCTTTCTTTAGTACTTTGTTATTTAAAAAAAATTACTTTTTTTGCATATTATATTTCACTAACCATTTAATTATAGGAACAAGGTGAAAAAATAAAGAAAAAGATTTGGGAATTGAGGCACGATATAAGAAGGCATTTGTTGGCTACGCGCATATTAGAGAAAAAATTGTAAGTTAAACAAGCAAGTAACTTAGTCTGGTTGCTTTACAATTCTTTTCGAATTGTTGCCACAACAGGATTCCATTAATTGAAGTACTATTATTTTTATGTAGTACTAATTTTCCGCAAGTTGAAACTGGACATTCTGTTAGAATATATACAAGGGGTAGCTTGAATATTTTTTTGAGTGCTAATGTTGTTAAGGACAACTTAATTGTTGATCAACAAGCTTGTAAAGTATTAGAATCACATATGAAAACTTAAATATTTTGCTAGAACCTGCTCTCACTGTAATTGTCAATATCATTTGTAGATATTTAAAAATTACCAACAGAAATAAATAGAAAGCGCAATATAATGTGATTATTTATGCATGTATACTATATTATTAAGAAATTACTATGGTTCGTTATCATATGAATTAAGAAATTACTTCTAATTAGTCTTCATTATGTGATTAAAGAAGATATAGGTCTAACCATAGAGATCTATAATGTGAGCAGCTTCAAGACAAAATTAATGCAGGCAACAAAATCTTGTTGTGACCCGACTAGATATGTGGGAATATACTAGGCGTCATGTAGATGGTATAATCAATGATCGTGTTACATTGCAAGTTCTTGAGGATGTGGTAATAATTTTTATTTTTATTATTTTATATACTAATTTCATGCATCGTTGTCTTGCACTATACTACTACAAGTTAAAAATGAGTATAAAACTTTGGTATTTTAGATTGACATATCAGCAAATTTTCCCGAACATGAGCTTACTAATATTGGAAATGATGACTTACTTGCTCGGATAATGCCGTTGGAGTATCTAGGATGAATGAGAGGTTTAGGATGGCGTGTAACTACGGCGTCACTGCCAACATTATCAACTATTAACGAGCTATCTAAATTTAAAAATGATGTTTCTTATTTGATTAATAAAATGAAAGAATCAAGGTCGGCCCTAAGACTTGGTTGGCCTAGTGCGAAAAAAAAATTTAGGGTCCTTTTATAGAAAATTACTAATATGAATATAAAGAAAAAATTCAAAGAAATTTATGATTGAATAAAGTAAAGCAAATGATATCTTATAAACATAAAAAAGTGGCAAAAGTACATCATAAATAAAAAAATTACATACCTTTAAGCCTTGCCTTTCTTCATCCTGATAAAATCTAAAATTTGAAACCTGCAATACATCAGTACTCATCTAAAGTGACCTCTTCTTACATTTTTAGAAGCAAAATTGCCAATCCATTCAACCTTTCGTGACTCATACTTGTCCGCAAATAAGATTTAATTAAATTTAACTTTGAAAAACTCCATTATGCAGATGCCACAGTAGGTATAGTTAATAAAATCCTATAAGCAACTAAAATATTTGGAAATATATCAATCTTCTTCACAAATTTTAAGACTCTGAGAGAATTCCATGATGTTTCACAATCATATGCTACACTTGGAAGCATCTCATGTAAGATTTATAATTCTGAGAGTAACCATTTTGCATCAATATCGCAATCATCACCATTAGTCAAGGTTTCTTCTAGTTTCGTACAACAATTTTTTAGTCCTTCATTATCAAAAGAAATCAGCCGGGATGCATCAAACAAAAAAACCAAAAACAGACTCAAAAAGTTCCATTTGTTTGAATCTTATCTTTAGCTAAGAAAGTACCATATCCACTAGTACAAGAAAATAATCAGTTCTATAATTTTTTAACAGAAATTGTTGTTCCCTTTCGGTGTCAGGATTGTCATCAAACTGTCTATTTCTTTTAATCCTACGTTTTAGAAGAAAAATAGGTTCAATATCCATTTCATTATCAAGCTCTTTAGCATCAGTCATAGATGATGTGAACCAATTTTCTCTATATTTCTCAAAGAAAGAAACCAGCCCTTTTAAACTTGCAATAGCAACATCAAGACGCATATCTTCAGATTGCAAATTCTTGCTCACCAAATTAATTTTGTGCACAATATCATGCCAAATATTCAAACTCAATATAAATTCAAAACTTGAAAATTCATTTGAGGCCAATTTTTCAGCATCCCGACATATTTTTGGATCATCAGAAATTTCAGCTAATTTCATTAAAGCATCTCTTATTTTTGGAGCTTGTGTTCTTATTGCCTTTACACTTTCGATTGAACTTTCCCATCTTGTCATACCTAAGGATTTTAAAATCAAATCATCAATATATTCAAGCAATAGATTCCATCTTTTGGTGAAACTATTAAACACATTACATATAGCTTGACATGCTCCAAAAAAAGATTTACCTTTCACACAAGAATTTGCCATATGAGAGAGTAAGTTAAGAGAATGACAACCACAAGGCATGTAATAAGCTCTAGGATTAACATCAAGTAATATTTTTTGAACATCGTGGTGTTTCCCCCTCATATTAGAACCATTATCGTATCTTTGTACCTCACATCATTGATATTTAAATCAAGAGATTTAACAGCATTTTCTAACTCACCAAACATGCCCAACCCGGAAGTATTTTCCACATTTAAAAACTCTAGGAAATACTCTTCAATTTTTACAAGATGACTCACAACATCAACACATCTAATCACCAAAGTCATTTGTTCCATATGGATTGCATTAGGAGTGTAATCAAGAATCACTAAAAAATATTTACCTTCTTTGATTTTCTTTAATATTACACTCTTTACACTCGAAACCAACATTACTATCAAATCATTTTATACTTTCTAACTAAGATAATGATAGTGAATGTCCTTATCTTGACTGAGTCTGAAAGAGTGCTTCATTGTTTTGATCAAACTCAGCTATTGAATCAAGAAAACCCAAAAAAATACAATTTAAATCTTCAAATATTTTTTTCATTTTTCCCACAAAATACCAGATTATTCATCGCAGTTTAACAATAGCACTTATTCTGATCATAAACTGCATCCAATGTTCAATATCTTTTTTAATTTGCTTTTGCAATTCTTTATCAATGGTTTGATTTGTTTTAAATATAACTTAGAGTTCAGCCCACGCCCTAAGGTTGGTAAGATGTTCAAGACTATTGTCGTGTTGCCTAAGCTTTTCACCTAAATGTACCCAATCATCTACTCCAACACTTGCTAAATTATTTTTAGAACTAGCATTTTTTACCACTTTACAACAAAAGAAGAATACTTCATTCAATTCTTTTAGGTAAACTAACCATTTTCTTTTGAAAAGTTCACCATTTCTTAATTTTTGATCAGAATAATAGGTTGAAAACCCCCTACTACGTTTATCCTTGGGAAATATAATCATATTTTCGTTAATAGGGCCCTTTTCAACTAGCAAATCCCTCATTTTACTATTTAATCCATCCCATACCCGAGAATCATACATATTCAAAGTTAGTAGACCAAACTCTTTAGGACTAATGTATTCCCTATTTTCAATAACCACACTTTCAATCATTTCGGTTTCTCGTTCAGTTATCTCGTTCTCACACTCTTCATCAATTACATCGTGTTCTTGTGTAAAAGTATTATGAACCTGAGACACCACTTTTTCGATAATTTCATACTCTTCTTTTTTATACACATATCAAGTTGTTAGGCTTTCTTCCAAAAAAATTCAAGAGATCCCTTTAGTGGCTTAATTTTTTGTTCCTCTTCCTTTTTCTTTTTATTTTGTCATTACCAGGTGTATACTTTTTATTAAACATATTTTGCACTAAAGGAGCTAGCAGATTTTGCACTAAAGCAATAGGCAGGAGACTTATGAGAAAATGAAACCTGGATAGATGAACTAATAAGTACCGAAGTAGTGAAGCAAGAGCTTGATCTTCAATTCTAAATTAACAACAATGATCAAGTCTGAACTCAAGTCCAACACTGAAAAAAATTGTAAAAACTATTTAAATGAAATAATAGATTAATGATTATAATTCATAAACCAATCAAATTAACTCAAAATTACAACTCAAATATTAAATATAATTAAAGAATTACAATTTTATAAAATTCAACAAATCATAAAAAGTATAAAGAACATGTAACTATGTAGCATCTGATTAGGGATAGAGAAACAAGTAGGTGCTACAGTTTTGGTATAGTATATAAATAACTAAAGTAAAAGATTGAAATTACCTTTATAATTTAATCCCTAAATTGGAACATGAAAGACAACTATGGAGTCAATTGATTTTTAATATGATAATATCCACCATTGTGATGATTGCTGAAGTGATGCTTCGAGAAATTGAAGATGAATGGGCTAAAAAAAGGCCCTAAAATTTTATACAAATATAGATATATACTTAAACATATATTGGGCTAAAAAAAATGTTGGGCCCCTGGATTCAGTGGGCCCAGTGCAGGAGCACTGGTAGCACTGGTTCAGAGCTGGCACTGAAAGGAATTAAAAACTAAGGGTTGCACTCCGCGTGCACAATCTGGAGGTTCGAGTCATATGGATAATTTTGACATATATAATAAAGTTCATGATTAATCTGTGTTAGATGCAGACATTCCTCACGTATACATCTATTTATAGGATATATTCTCAAATATGATTATAATCTTTTGTTCTATATTTTGTCATCGATAATGTTTAAAAATATAGGGAAAAAATGCTTGCTATTTGTACGTGGATACGGGACGTAGATATACGTGGGGAGAGGGATCTTGCAAAATGTTCTGAATGATAGAATTTTTCATGGTATTCCACTTGAAGAAGGATATGTGAGGGCCCAATATGAAGTGACGGAAAAGAAGGAGTTAAATACTAAGCTTCCGAGACCTTGTGACGAGGTTAGCCTTGTTGTGAAGTGCCTGGGTATTTTCTGGCTTGGCCCCGAAAATTGGTTTCAATGAAACTTGAGGTTAAATCTCTAATTTTTAGTTATCAATATGATTTGTCTATTTTAAAAAAAAAATTTATTTACTTTCTGATTGTTTGATTGTTTTCCTGTTTCTTAGACATCTCCGAGTACTGTGAACAAGAAAAATTGTAAGAATGCCATAGGCCAAAAAAATTTTGAAGATAAAGTGAATCAGAAGCATGCAGATAGAAAGAAGGAGAAAACAAGTGAGTCCATTGTTCATGTATCTTCAAGACAATTTGGTTATCCTCTTCTAGAAGATGTATGTCATGGAGTATTGGAGTTTGTTCGTCTTGCTATCATGTTCGATCATATTACTGATATACTGGTTGAAATGGGACCTTATTGGGATGTCGACCCGTGGATCGAGCATATTAATAAAGAAAATATTTTAGAGATTCTAAATGCTTAATGACTAAGCGCTTCCGCCCTCTTCTTTTATATTATGTAATATGAGTACAAATCAAATTTCATAAATTGACAACAAATTTCTAATCGCGGGTCTTCTTTGTTTAAAAAGTATTTGTTGAGGTATTTTTATCAAAAAATCTCGACATGGCAAAAAAATTCTCTTTTGTATCATCTCATCAGGTGTATCACTTATCGGATAACCCTAATACATTCTTGGCGAAAAGTTTGTTGTGACATGTTGACAAAGACCACCTGATTTTTGTGCCTTATAATGTTTCGTAATGTTAGATATATTTAATAATGTCATGTCTAATCTGATTTATATTTAGTTTTCAGATCTTACTTAAACAGGACAAATCAGTACTTAACTGGAAATCAGTACTTATACTGAAGTCAGAACTTAAGTGGTCAGAACTTAAGTTATCAGGAGATATTTATCAGAAGATAATATCAGGACTTAAAGGAGACTTTCAGATAAGGAAGGCGGCTGATTGAAAGGAAAGAAGATCAAGACAAATGCAAGAAGAGATATTCATGAAGAAGGAATTCAATGAAGAATAGAATACTTGGAAGAAAAGATATCGGATTGATATATTTTAGGAAGCAGAATTATATTCCATATCAATTAGCGATTATCTTGTGACTATGTAGTATATAAACACAGACATGGGGTTTACACTATAAGTGTTATCATTATCGAGAATAATATTCATTGTAACCCTAGCAGCTCTCGTGATATTTATTCATCACTGAGAGAGGACAGTTCCATATTGTAACAGAGTTTAATATATTGAATAAAGTCTGTTTTCTGTTACTTGAGTTCTTTAATTTGATTTGATTGTGATAAACACTGTATTCAACCCCCTTCTACAGTGTGTGTGACCTAACACGTGGTATCAGAGCAGATCTGTTAACACACAAACAGTTTAAGATCCAAAAACAATCATGTCTGAAGAAGAAACTCCAACCAAGCCCACCAAAACTGAAGAACCTCCAAAGACTCAAATCCATAGTCGATATGAGACTGTTAGAGTTCCCATACTGAAACCATCTGAATATTCCATATGAAAGGTGAGGATGTCTATGTTTCTGGAAGCTACTGATCCAAAGTACCTTGACAGAATCAATGAAGGACCACACAAGCCAACCAAACTCGCTGTTGTAGTTGCAGGTCAACGAGCAAAGTATGTACCAAAGGAGAAGAGTGATTACAATGTTGAAGATATCGCATCAATTGCTAAGGATGCTAAGGTACGACACTTGCTCCATAGTGCCATTGATAATGTAATGTCAAACAGGGTAATTAACTGCAATACTGCAAAGGAGATATGGGATGCCTTGGAGACAAGATGCCAGGGAACTGATTCAATTAAGAAGAACAGGAAGACTATACTCACTCAAGAGTATGAACATTTTGACTCAAAGTCTAATGAGTCATTAACTGGTTTATATGACAGATTTGTCAAACTCTTGAATGATTTATCACTAGTTGACAAGGAATATTATCTTGAGGATTCAAATCTTAAATTCTTGTTCGCACTTCCTGAAAGATGGGATTTGAAGGCCACCACTATAAGAGAAAACTATAATCTTGAAGAAACAACTCTTAATGAAATTTATGGGATGCTCAAGACTCATGAACTTGAGATGGAACAAAGAAGCAAGAGGAAAGGAGGAAAGTCAAGGATAGTTACTCTTAAGGCTGAGGAGGAATCTCCAAAAACAACTACCTCCAGGAAAGGCAAGGGAAAAGCTCTTATCACAAAGTCTGATACTGAGTCATCAAGTTCTGATAGTGATGATGACTCAGAAACTGAAAGCTTGCCTGAGATGGATGCTGATGAAGAGATGATGAAGCTGTGTGCTCTTATGGTGAAAGGAATCACATGAATTGCATACAAAAAAATTCAGAAAGGTAAAGAAATTTTCCAGGAAAGGCGCAAGTTCTGATAAGAAGAGTTTCAAAAAATATGAAGGCAAAGGAGGGAAGTCTGACAGATGAGATTACACAAATGTCAAATGCTAGAACTGTGGTGAGAAAGGCCACATATCTCCTGATTGCAAGAAAGTGAAAATTGAAAAAGGCAAGGCTCTTGTCACAAAGAAGAAAAGCTGGACAAACACTTCAAATTCTGAAAATGAGGAAAACTATACCTTGATGGCAAATGCTGATAGCAGTTCTGATGCTGCTGAGTTAAAGATACCTCAAACTACTTATGCCTTTCATACTAATGATATTAATGAGTTGAGAAGATATTTTAAAACCATGTTTATTAGTTATAGATATCAAACTTTAACATGTGAAAGATTAACTTCTGAAAATCTTGCTTGTAAAAAGAGGAATGATTATTTAGAAAAAGAGTTAGTCATGTTTCATCACACTCAGAAAGATAGAGATGATGCTTTTTATGTTAGGGATGAAGTACTTAAAATGAATGAATCTCTAAAAACTGAGTTAGAAATGGAAAGAGAGATTATCAGAACTTGGACTAACTCTGGAAGAACAACTCATAATTTGTTAAGTAGTGGAAACTGGAAAGAGGACTTAGGTTATGGAGATGATAAGAATGATAAAGGAACTGTAGAAATTGAGCGTATAGTTGTTAAACAAAAGCCAAAGTTGAAACCTGTTAAGTTTGTAGTTGTAAAGTCTGATACTGATAAATCAGAAGTTGAAGAGGAATTAACTTCTGGCAAACTAAAACAGGAAAAGCCAACTGAAGTTAACGTAGGCTTAATGACAAAGAAGCAGCTTAAGCATAAGCTGAAAGATGTTAAGAATGTAAACAAGGTAAAGTCACCTAGGAAAAATAGGAATGGAAAGGAAGGTGTGAATAAAAGTAATGATTACAAGCCTGTTCCTAATGCTCCTAGAAAAACATGTCATAATTATGGAAGTTCTAACCATCTAGCTTCTTTTTGCAGGAAGAATAAGAACATAAACTCCTTACCTTCAAATTCAGGAGTTAAGAGTCAGTCTGTTAGATATAGGCCACAAAATCCTTGTTTTCATTGTGGTAGTTTATGGCATTCCATTTATACTTGTAAGGAATATCATAGTTTGTACTATAATTATTATCAAATAAAACCTTCTTTAAAGAAAGTTAACATTGTTCCTTCTAGTGTAAGTACTGATACAAAGTCTGATAGTGTAAATGCTGATAAGAAAAATGTTAACATAAACTCTGATGCTAAATCCGCTGCAAATGTTAACAAACTTAATAAGGCCAAAGGATCCAAGCAAGTCTGGGTCCTTAAAACTAATCATTAATGGTCTTTATGATTGCAGGGCAATAGGAAAAACATCCTAGTTCTGGATAGTGGATGTTCAGGATATATGACTGGAAATAAAGCCCTATTATCAGACTTTGTGGAGAAAGCTGGCCCAAGTGTTTCTTATGGAGATGGCAATATTGGAAAAACCTTAGGATATGGCAATATCAATCTGGGAAATGTCATCATTGAAAAAGTAGCTCTGGTCTCAGGACTTAAACACAATCTTCTGAGTGTTAGTCAAATCTGTGACAGAACACTTATTTAAATTTATTAAGCAAATCTATTAAGCAAGTGTTTTTTTGAAGAACACTGTGAAGTTGTAAGCAAATCTACAGGCAAAGTTGTTCTGAAAGGATACAGTCATGGTAACATTTATTAAGCCAAGCTTTCAACAAGTACTGATGGTTCTGCAATCTGTCTGATAAGTAGAGCATCAATTGAAGAAAGCTGGAATTGGCACAAGAAACTCTCTCATTTAAATTTCAACAATATAAATGAACTAGTCAAGAAAGATCTTGTGAGAGGACTGCCAAAATCAGTATTTGCTCCTGATGGCCTTTGTGATTCATGTTAGAAGGCTAAACAAAGAAAATCTTCATTCAAGAGCAAGACTGAATCATCAATTCTTGAGCCTTATCACCTACTACATGTTGATCTATTTGGTCCAGTGAATGTCATATCTATTGCAAAGAAGAAATATGCTATGGTCATAGTGTATGAGTTCATCAGATACACATGGGTGTATTTTTTGCATACAAAAAGTGAAACTGCATCTATCTTGATTGATCATGTCAAGCAACTGGATAAATTGGTCAAAGATTCTGTGAAGATCATAAGAAGTGATAATGACATTGAGTTCAAGAATTTGATCATGGAAGAGTTCTACAAAGACCATGGAATAAAGCAGGAATTTTCTACTCCTGGAACTCCACAATAAAATGGAGTTGTTGAATGAAAGAATAGAACTCTTATTGAAGCTGCACGAACTATGCTTGATGAAGCAAAGCTACCAACCTATTTTTGGGCTGAAGTTGTGTAGACTGCTTGTTTCACTCAGAATGCAACACTCATTAACAAGCATGGAAAGACACTATATGAGATAGTGAAGAAAAAGAAGCCAAATCTGAAGTATTTTCATGTATTTGGATGCAAGTGTTTTGTTCTTAAGACTCATCCTGAACAGCTATCCAAATTTGATCTAAAAGCTGATGAAGGAATTTTTGTTGGATATCCACTTTCCACAAAAGCCTTCATAGTCTACAAATTAAGAACAAAGGTAGTCATGGAATCTATCAATGTCTCTTTTGATGATAAGAAGATTACTAGACTTGAAGATTTCAATGATCATGATCAGCTGAGATTTGAAAATGAAGATTTAATTTCTGATACTATAAATCCTGACAGTCTAAATCCTGATACTGCAAACTCTGATGGTTTAAACTCTGATGTTATTGAAACTATGGTGACTACGCCAAAGGAAGATGCACCTGTGCAGGGGGAGCATACTGAAGATACAACCACTTCTCAAGAAGCATCAGAACCTACAACTGGTTCCTCAAGTTCTGATTCATCAAGTTCTGATGAGTCAAGTTCTGATAATTATGGAAACTCAATTTCTGAAGGATCAAACTCAGAAAGCATAATTTCAGGGGGAGCATCAGAAAATGTTGATGAAGACAGCATGGATCATGGGGGAGCATCCAGTTCTAGAGAACACCTTCCATCTGCAAGGAAGTGGACTAAATCACATACACCTGACTTAATTATTGGAAATCCTAATGCAGGTTTCAGAACTAGAACAGCTACATCAAATGAATGTCTTTATAATTCTTTTCTTTCTCAGACTGAACCAAAGAAAGTGGAAGAAGCTCTTCAAGATGATGATTGGGTGCAAGCAATGCAGGAAGAGTTAAACGAATTTGAAAGAAATAAAGTCTGGACCCTAGTGCCAAGACCAAAGAACAGATCTGTTGTTGGTATAAAGTGGGTGTTCAGAAACAAAACTGATAGTGATGGCATAATAACAAGGAATAAAGCATGGCTGGTTGCAAAAGGATATTCTCAATAGGAGGGGATTGATTATGATGAAACATTTGCACCAGTTGCTAGATTGGAAGCCATAAGGATATTTTTGGCTTATGCTGCTCACAAAAAGTTTACTGTCTTTCAAATGGATGTGAAAAGTGCTTTTCTTAATGGAGAATTGGAAGAGGAAGTATATGTTGAACAACCTCCAGGCTTTGTAGATCCCAAACGTCCAAATCATGTCTACAGGCTTGATAAAGCACTTTATGGCCTTAAGCAAGCTCCAAGAGTATGGTATGAGACTTTAGCTCAGTTTCTTCTGGAAAGTGGATTCAACAGAGGAACTATTGACAAAACACTGTTCTACCTGAACCATGGAAAGGACTTACTTTTGGTGCAGATATATGTTGATGATATCATTTTTGGTTCCACAAATGACAGACTTTGCAAGAAGTTTTCCAAACTGATGCAGTCAAGATATCAAATGAGTATGATGGGGGAACTTAGTTATTTTCTGGGATTTCAAGTCAAGCAGAATAAAGAAGGCACTTTTATTTGTCAATCCAAGAACACCAGAAATTTGCTGAAGAGAATTGGAATGCAAGATTGTTCAAGTGCATCCACTCCCACGGTCTTTTAAATACATTTTTATATGTGATTTTATATGCATTTTTATGTGATTTTAAATGCATCGTTAATATGTGATTTTATATGTATTTATGTGATTTTAAATGCATTTATATGTGATTTTATATCCATTTTTATATGATTTTAAATACATCATTAATATGTGATTTTATATGTATTTATATGATTTTAAATGCATTTTTATATGTGATTTTATATGCATTTTTATGTGATTTTAAATGCATCATGAATATGTGATTTTATATGTATTTATGTGATTTTAAATGCATTTTTATATGTGATTATATATGCATTTTATTTGATTTTAAATGCATCGTTAATTGTTTTAAATGAATTTCTAGGAACGATATGTCGCCATTCTTGAGCGCATGCCCTTGGAGTTTACACAAACGGGTGATCGGGATGAGTTGTGAGATTGGTGGATGGAAACCTTGGAGGTCCCCCAAGGTACAAGGCCAAAAAAGAATTATGTGGTGGGGTTCCCCAATGCTCGGGCCACCGATCTCTTGCACTTGCTACCCGGTACCGAGATTCCACACGGAATGAAGCCGGCTCATCCTCATCCACTCCAAGACAACGTGAAGCCATCCCCGACAATGTATATCTTGCCATCGTGAGGATTGTGCTTACGGAGATCCGTGCTAATCCAAATCGGTTTGCTCGCCAACTTTCCGATGCGGAGATAGCTACATTCGCACGTACCACTCTCGAGGCCTCAGATCCATCCTCCGATCATAGCCAAAGGTTGCAATGGAATTACCTTATCGGTGGCGAGATCGTGCATAATGTGGGCTCCTTGATTGAAAATATTGCTCAAAAGACGGAAAATCGTGTTGCGGAGGTATAATTTTTGACCTTCTTGTTTATTTATTTGTTTCATTCACATGTAAATTTTATTCCTTCTTTTGAACTAGTTTAATTAAATCTGTGTATCTAGGAAAACAATCGGCGTGCTATGGAAGTCGATAAGGATTAAACGTCCGAGGATGAGACCTCCGATGACGAGGACTTTGATGGTGGCGGTGGTGATGGCGGCGGTGATGGCGGTGGATCGTCCGATATTGATTTGTCGGATTAGTTTACATTGATGGGTTTTAAGTTATTGTAATTTGATGCTTATGGGATGTAATATAATATGTTGTGATGGTTTGATACTTTGTCGGTTATTTAGGATTGATTATAATGATGTAATAATACGGTTTAATCCTCCAGTTATTGGAGTTTGTGAATGTTTGTGTTGGATTTAATTACTATGGTTTAATTGTGGAATTTACTAGTTTTTGTGAATGATTTTGAGTAGTATAGTTTAATGATTATCATTGTTGTTTGGTTGTTTGGTTGTGATTGGATTGGATTTGTGATTGGTTTGTGTATTGATTTGGTTTGGTATACAAGGACTGCAGAAAAATCTGCAATTTTTTTTTAAAATCAGACCTTAAAACCGACCGAAAATAGGCATAACCGACCACTTTTGACCATTACAAAACCCAGAAAACCGACCGTCAAGGGACATAACCGACCACCTTCTTCATAAAACTGACTGTCTCCTTTAGAGGGTGGTTGGTTTTAGGACGGTCGGTTATGACATATAAGTTAGCTTCTGAAATAAAACCAACGGATGTTCACACATTGACCACGGTCGGTTATGAGTTCCAGTCAACTTTTTAAAAACAGACATAACCGACCACCTACGGTCGGTTATGACTCAGTGACGTGGCAACACGTGTGCACACGTGTTGCCACGTGTACACAGTGACCCCACATTTGCATAAAATGCCCAGGCACTTAACCAACCACTATGTTGGTCAGTTATAAGGATTAAACCCGACCAAAAGTTATAACCGACCAGGCTAAAACCGACCATGCCTTGTGGTCGGTTATGACTATTTTAACCGACTATTTTGCCTCTTAACCGACTGTTTTTGACGGTCGATTTTATCCTGTTTTCTTGTAGTGATATAAGTAGTATCAGAAGGATATTTGGTTGGTTGTACAACCGCATAAAGCATACGGATAGTTAGATTAAAATTAACATCAATGGTCAAGATTATTTAATATTTGCTATAAAGGTGATAAGAAAAACAAAACTAAAACCACTTTTTTTATAATATAAACACCCAATACTAAATAGATAAACCCAATACTAAATAGATAAGGAAATATAATCTAATATTAAATACATAAGCAGACATAATTAACCAATACTAAATAAATAAGGAGACATAATTTAATAGTAAATATATAAGGAGATATAATTGTATAACAAATACATGTCTTGAACGTGATGGTCTCCCAGGCACATTAAAATATTTTTTTAAAACATTGCCTAAGGACAAAGTGAAGAAAAAGCATATAGACCATTTAGATTAAAAACAAAATCAATGTAGAAGATTATTTGGTATTTGTGGTTAAAGTGGTAAAGAAGAACTAAACTAAAACCACTCCAATTATGATACAAACACATAATCTAATAAAGGGAATGAGTATAGTTTGGTATACCCAATTTTTTGTTGGTTTAGTTATTCTTGCAAAGAAAATGTTAGAGGTACAAAATGAGTTACTAAAATAGTTACAAATGTCACATGTTGGCTAAATATAAATGGACCCCCCTGCACTTACATTAATAGAACCAATTGAATTTTTTCACTGTGTCATATCACCCATGTCATGTCATTTTGTGACAATTTTTTGTAACTTTGTTTTGTGTCTCTAGCATTACTCTTCTTGCAATCATGATGGTCAAAATTTCTTAATCAAATTATGGGATCTTTAGAACTAAATATTAAAACCATGCATTTCCTAAGGTCATAGGACAATTCAAATCCCTCCAACAACATACATTTATATTATTTATGTATATAATTTATCCTAACTACTGGTAATTTGGTTCAAAACTGTTAGATCTTTAGCACAAACGAGATATCACACTCATTAGCACAAATGAGAAACAATATACATGCTATTATAATGGTTAGCTACTCTAACTTTTGCATAGAAAATTAAGGACACGTGAACAACTTAAAAAAATAATAAGAACTTTTTTCCTATATGCCTTTGTGGGTTCTATGCAAAATCAGTACTAAAATGGTTAACAATATATAAACATGCAATTAAAATTGTTTATAACTACTCTAATTTTTGCAATCAAAAACAAGGAGACAATAACTCAACCCAGAAAAATAAAAAATCTGCTATATCAATATTCAATAACTAATTTTCGTCTTATATTGCCTTATGGGCTATGCTGCAAAGTTCTGACTAGCCCAAGAATCCGCGTATACTCATAGAACAATGAAGACTGTTCACCAGCCAGGCCAGTTCTTGTCTTCAAATTTTTCCCAGCAAGGTTGTTGCATGGGCTTCCCCCTATAACCAGATCGAATCTACAGCCTCTTTCATCCATTGCATCAGCTTATGACTTGTTACCTTTTTCACATCAGAAATGTAAATCAGCCGGCCCTTTTGTTCACTTTGTCTCCACCAATTTTTCAGGATCCGTGTACAATCCTTGGAATTTTTGACGGAGACAACAAAGTTCAGTGGTATTCCAGAGAACAAGGGAAATAATTTCTTTAACACAGAAAGATGATAGGCCACTGTGTCAACCTAACATAATTTATTTGTGAATAATTATTAAGAACATATTCATCTAAGAAATAAATGAAATTGATAAGTTTTTTTTCTGCATTGCGTACCTGAAACGCATTTCCAAGGCATTTGTATTGAGTAGTTTTGCAGGCTACTCTTGTATGGCCCTCCGAGAATCCCATTATTGCCTCTATTTAGACAGGCTGAAGAAAATCAACAGTGTTCTTACCAAGCCAGACCAAGTTTCTCTTTCTGCATTCTCGGATCACATTTTCTCTGATGTTTTTGGGAGGGTCTGGTCCTGAATTACGAAGCTCTTCATTTATTCTCTGTACATCTGATGCACTTGCATGACGAGTTACAATGCAGTTTAATTTGGTTCTGTCATCCCATTGCGGCCACCATTCTTTTATGGAAGGAAGGGCTTCTTGTATTGTGGACGGAGGGATAGGAGGGATCTGCAACCTATCATCCATCGGGAGGTTATGGATGTAACCTCTTTTCCTTGTTGCTGCACACATGTGAAGGGAGTCCACGAATTCCGGTTCAATGTCGTAAAGTTCTTTTCTGATGGTTAGCCACACCCCTTGGGGTGCATAGGCCACGTTCTCGAAGTAGAAATAAGGAGGCCCTCTCCCTTCTACTTCGAGGTCTTCTTTAACTATTGTACTCGTGGCATTAGGAACTCCAAAGCCTATCATCGGCTTCTCGCGGGTTCTATAAGTTGTTGACTTTGTGTGTTCGACAACTTTTTGCTTCTTATAATTAGTGCTTGTGGACTTCAACACGTGTGGATCATCAGACATATAGTTTAAACAATCGTCAAGATTGTCCAGGGCCTAAGAACAAGTAATGTATATCTATTAAATAAATCATAATTTTTTTCTATAAATGCAATAAGCTTTAGTTAGACTTTTATTGCATAATAGTATACTGGTAGAGTTCAAACTCCACAGTTTATAAGTGAAACATTCTCTTTGAAGATTAATATTGATTGGTGGTGTTTCTAGATATGTACTCCTTTTGCTACACGTAGAATTGATATTCTATGAGATGCATATCGAGTGAATGGAGTTTTTAGATATGTACTCCTTTTGCTGCAAGCTCTAAAGACTATTCGTACTGGTATTTATTTTCTTAATTAGGATTTAGGACACCATTAAGTCTCCACCAACAGCTAATGTATTTTCTTAAGTCTACCGCAAATTATATGATTCTAGATATGTGCTAGACCCTAAAGACTACTCATATATACAGGTATTAATTTTCTTAGGACACTGTTGATCAGTCTCCACACAAACAGCTAATGTTTGTTTTCTAACTTCTGTAATTTACTGCAGATCATATGATTTTAGAGATGCTATAAACAGACCATGCACAAGTTAAACAACTGATGACCGTCGGTATATCTCATTGCATTTCAGATGTGCAAATAATTAAGTACGGTCCACTGATTATACAATGTAACTGTGTTTCTCCTAAAGCATATACTTAATCTTTACGATAAATTTTCACATAATAGAAAACGTTAAATATACCATAAATTCTCCTAAAACTGAAGCAGTAGATGATACATGTGAGAAGAGAGTGAATGAGATGTACAAAATAACTTACCATGTTTGTGAGAGGAGTCTTGAGTACCGGTTCTTCATCATCTTCACCTATAAGCATTTAAGAAGTAACTGAGCTCAGTACCAGTTTCTCGTTAAAAGGCCATTTCAATTCAATCAAAATGTATGAGAATAAATCTACCGTGTTCCTCCATTGCTTTGAACACAACTTTCCTGGGGTATAGCTTCTTTGAAAATCGGCCACTCATCTTGGATCCAGAACTACTTGCCTGAGAAAAAAGAAACAATTTAATCACTTCCGTCCTTGATATCTCTTTAATCATCAAAATGAAAAACAAAAAAACTGATCCATATGATAGATATATGGATAGACTGACAGATCACCGATGCACCTCAACATAGAATAAAAATTGAATTCTCTAAAGTTGAGAATAAATACATTTACATATAAGATCGATAGATTGATAAATCGATAGACAAAGTACAGATTGCTGATACAAATCAGCTTGATATAAATTAATATCTAAATTCCTTTAAAATAAAAAACAAAAGCATATACAAACATATGTAAATCTGAATGAAAATTGAAATGCACTCTTTTTGGGGTAGAGAATTGTTGTTGAGGTTCACCTTTAGTAGTGGATGAAGTTGGATGTTGGCGGATTTCTCAACCTCCTTATCGCTTTCATTGCTTGATATCTCGATAATCTTTGAAGTTAAAAACAAAACAATAATTAGTAATTCTAGAATTCAATAAATTCAGCAGACATATAAATGATGGATAGATCGACAAAGAACGAATTACTGATACAAATCAACCTAAAATAATTCCAAAATCCTATAAAATCGAAAAAACTCAAACATAAACATATAATGTATATCGAAAAGGAAATTGAAATGCACATTTTCTTGAGTTAGCCAATTGTTGTTCAGGTTTGCCATTAGCGAATTATAGAGGCTGATAATTAGGCTGCTGGTTGGAGCTGGGGCTTGCCGATGTAGAAAAAAATGAAAGTTGTTGTTTGCATTTATAGTGGCTTGTCTGTAATAGAAATAACAAGCGCAATGCGCGGTCTTTTTGCCCCATTTCATATTTTGCCACGTGGATCCACTTATACTCCCACTCTCTAAGCGGTTTATGTAATTATTTTTATAACATCTTTTAAAGAAAATAAATTTTGAGTATAAAAGATTGTTTGAGCACATTTTTAATCCTCATATATTTTTTAAAAATTCTGGATACAATCTTTCCAAATATTATTAAAAATCTTAATGAATGTTCTCACATTTTGGAGAGTATTTTCCAAAATTGTGTGTTTAATGTACTATGATCAAATTTCTAAAATTGTTTTAAGTATTAATGAAAATCCTCAATGAATGTCATCACATATTTAATTCTCCTAGATTTAGTTAGACAAATATACATGAAAATAATATTTTCAAAAAGATCTCAAATTTTATTTTGAATGAGTGTTATCACATTTTAAAATATCGTTCACATTGGGTGTTGAATATATAAATTTAACTAATTGGATATTCTAATATTTTGAATTAGAGTTTGATAAATTATTTTTGAAATATTATAAAATTATCCAATATATCATCCCACAATTCAAAATGAAAAATCTTATCGGTTTTGATTCTCACCCCAATTACACATGAAATAATTTCTCATACACCACATGAAATGATGCAATTTTTAAAAAATTATTTAAAAAAGTTTCATTCATAGTTAAGTGGTCAAATAAGACCGTATGTTAAAATGAAAACTCAACCTAGTCTCGTGAATAAGCTTTTATATTAATTTATTTCAATATTATTCCACATTATTTCATTAAAAAAATTATTATTATTATGGTGAAAATATTTATAATTGTTTAAAATATCTTAAGTTGAACGTATGCGGAAAGAAAACAATCTTTTGAACAAACTATATATGTAATCTTTGGATAAGATCAAATTAATATTTTTATATGATAAATAATAATCAAATATTTAAATTTGATGAATATTTGATTATATCAATATCGGAGCATCATATCAATAATTTTATAAATATGTTTACAAATACAACTAATTAAAAATACGAAAAATATTTTTAAATCATTTGAAAAAATATTTTAGAAATACTTTTACAAACATATGAAAAAAAAAGTTTATAAATTTAAGCGAGTAAAATTTAGTATTTGCAGTTGTTCTAAAAACATTCGACCACATAAATTTAGCCTTTTAAAAAGATTGATATTTTTTGCTAAAATTTGAATTCCCACCTACGCAGTCAAATTATACATTTCTATACATTCGTATATTCACATCGAATATATAAAGGCCACATGCTCTTTTAAGATAAATTTATAATGTCGACTAGATTTCATGTCGTCGAATTTATAAATTCGATTGACTTTTAGTTAGTCTAATTTATAGACACCACTATCACTGCTACAAAATTAAACTTAGGATATATTAGTTGGATAACACTTTTGTGATGTGTTTTGTGATGTGCTATGCAACTGATATGGTTACACAGCATTTATGTTGAACAGGCTCGACAAGATATTCTTAAAAATCTATAAATAAAAATAAAAATAAATAAATAAAGTAGTATAGCATTTTTTAGTGAAGCGCTATATAGGAAATAAGTAAGATAGTGTTTCTAGGAAAGGCTATGCAAGTCACCATATTTTAAGTAATTTTGATTTTTTTAGAAAATCTTTAAATATTTATATAACACTTTTCTAAACATCGTGTAAATTAATGTATTCAATAACTAATTTTCGTCTTATATTGCATTATGGGCTATGCTGCAAAGTTCTGACTAGCCCAAGAATCCGCGTATACTCATAGAACAATGAAGACTGTTCACCAGCCAGGCCAGTTCTTGTCTTCAAATTTTTCCCAGCAAGGTTGTTCCATGGGCTTCCCCCTATAACCAGATCGAATCTACCGGCCTCGTTCATCCATTGCATCAGCTTATGACTTGTTACCTTTTTCACATCAGAAATGTGAATCAGCCGGCCCTTTTGTTCACTTTGTCTCCACCAATTTTTCAGGATCCGTGTACAATCCTTGGAATTTTCGACCGAGACAACAAAGTTCAGTGGTATTCCTATTGGTACAAGAACTGCCTGTAATGTATTTGATATAGGAGAAGAACAAAAAACTCTGAACCACACTTTTATTATGAGGAAAACGATTACAATATAAAGGGAAAAGAGATATATGATATCCCATGAAAGCAGGAAAACAATAAACTGAATCCTAACAATAAGCCTAAATGAGTGAGATTTTTATTCTGTGAATACCCCTACAAATCCTCCAAACATATCCATTATTTGCCACGAACCAGGGATTGAGTCAACATGCCATGTCCATCAGCATCCATGTTTTAAGGAAGTCATGCCAAGTTTAGATTAACAAACCCAACAAACTCCCCCTTAATCTAAACTTGTCTATTCGCACTTCACCACCCCAAGTAGCTTCCTCATGGTTTCGAACTTGACAGCTGTAAGAGCTTTAGTGAGGAGGTCTGCACATTGTTCCTCTGATCGTACATGTTTTACAATGATGTCTCCGTTCTCAACACATTCGCGTATGAAGTGATACCGAATATCTATATGCTTGCTTCTCCCATGAAACACCGGATTTTTAGCCAAGTCGATCGCGGACTTATTATCGATGAACAAAGTGACTGGACCAATATCGTACTCGGTAATTTGAGCTAATAATTTCCTCAACCAAATAGCTTGGCAAGCTGCTGCTGTGGCTGCCATGAACTCAGCTTCGCATGAAGAAAGTGCGACACTTTTTTGCTTCTGAGATGCCCAGGTTATCAAACTCTTGTTGAGATAGAACACCATGCCTCCGGTACTCTTTCTGTCCTCTATATTGCCAGCTAGGTCACTGTCAGAATATCCAATCAACACTTCATTATCACTGTTCTGTGAGTATACCAGTCTGAAATCTATAGTTCCCTTCACGTACCGAAGTATACGTTTCACAGCTCCCTGATGCAATTGTGTGGGTCTTTCCATGAATCTACTTAAGATCCCTACAGAATATGCCAAGTCCGGTCTGGTGTGTAACAAATATCTCAATCCTCCTATCAAACTCTTAAATTCCGTAGGGTCTACTGCTATGCCTTCTTCATCTTTGTTAATGACTTCGTTGGGGTGCATCGGAATTTTAACTGAGTTACATTGCAACATACCAGCTTTATTGAGAATTTTCTTTGCGTACCCTGATTGCTTTAGCTGGATATAACCGTTTCTTTGCACGACTTCGATGCCTAGATAGTACGTCAACTCCCCCAAATCACTCATGTCAAACTTGTGTCCCATCTTCCTCTTAAACTCCTCGATTTCCTTTGTGCTTGAACCCGTCACCAAAATATCGTCAACATAGACACCAACTATAAGCACATCCTTTCCTGTTTTTTTCGTGTACACAGCTTGCTCATAGGCACATCTGACAAAACCCATCTCTTCCAAACATTTATTCAGTTTGGAGTACCGGGCCCTTGGAGCTTGACGAAGACCGTATAGTGCTTTTATGAGTTTATAAACTAGGTGTTCTTTCCCATGCTTGACGAAACCTTCAGGCTGTCTTACATAGACTTCTTCCTTAATTTCTCCATTCAAGAAAGCTGTTTTCACGTCCAGATGGTGCACCTTCCATTGTCCTTTTGCTGCAATTGCAAGTAACAATCGTATGGTCTCAATACGTGTGACTGGGGCGAACACTTCATCATAATCTACACCTTGCTTCTGAACATAGCCCTTTGCTACAATCCTGGCCTTGTACTTCACAATATTCCCATTTGCATCTCGTTTGATTTTGTAGATCCACTTCAAATCAATAGGATTTCTATCTCGAGGCAGTTCTGTTAAAACCCAAGTTCCATTTCTTTCTACTGCATCCATTTCTATTTCCATTGCCTTTGCCCATTCACTTTCTTTCACTGCTTGTGCGTAGTTGGATGGTTCATCTACGCCCATGAGGTAAAGTTCTTCATCTTCCAACTCAAACGGATCAGTCTCGTTGTAGATATCGCCCAAGTTTCTGTATTTTCGAGGTGGCGTTGATGTTGAATTTTGACTGGCTGAAATTTGTGAGCTCTGTGTGTGTGCTTCACTTCCAGGAGAAACACTTGACGAACTGTGACTAGCAAAATTACCAGATTCAGTGTCAGAGTTTGAGTGTCTCGGCATAGGGTCTGGTGTTGATTCTCCGCTTAAACTCGATGCTCCATTTTCAGTTTCTTCATCTAAAATGCCTGTGAATACAGTGAAAGTACCTGCTGGTGACTGTGTTTCTTCCGTTTTATCACCCCAATTCCAGGCCTTCCTTTCTTCAAACTCTACATCTCGGCTCACAGAAATTGTCTTGGTCACAGGGTCATATAATCTGAAAGCCTTTGTACCCGTTTCTTTCCCAAGGTAAACAACAGGTTTGCTCCTGCTGTCCAATTTCTTAAGGCTGACACCAGGTAGTTTCATGTATGCAATACAACCGAAAATACGGAGATGTTCTACATGTGGTTTCTTACCCGACCAAGCTTCGTATGGCGTAAGTCCAGTTAATGCACGTGTGGGAAGTCTGTTGATCAAGTAAGTAGAGTGACGGACGGCTTCTCCCCAAAAATAATTTGGCAGATTCATCTCCTTCAATAAACTTCGAGACATTTCAATTAGTGTTCTATTTCGTCGCTCAACCACGCCATTTTGTTGAGGTGAGTAAGGTGCAGAGAAGTGTGTGATAATTCCAGCTTCCTCGCAATACTTAGAGAATTCTTTTGAAATAAATTCTCCGCCATTATCTGTTCTGAATGTCATGATTTTCTTCTTATCAGGGCTGTTTTCAACCATCACACGAAACTTCTTGAAAGCATCAAATGCATCGCTTTTGTTTTTCAACAAATAAGTCCACATGACACGACTATAATCATCAATCAAAACAAGTATGTATTTATTACCTCCTGGAGTACATGGTGTGATCCGTCCGCACAAGTCACCGTGAACTAGTTCAAGTGGTCTCTTTGCTGAGAAATTTGATTTTTGAGGAAAGGATTTTCTGACTTGCTTTGACATCAAGCAACCCGTACAAACCTCATGTTGTTGATCAATTTTTGGCATTCCACAAACCATGTTTGTCGAGGACATGAGCTTCATCGCCTTGAAATTTACATGGCCTAGGCGAGAGTGCCACAACCAACCCACATTCTCATTTTTTGTCAGTAAGCACTTTGTCTCACCGCTGTAAATAATGATTTTATATAGCCTGTTCAGAGACCGTTTGACTTTCATGAGTAAGGCACCTTGTTCTTCATGCACCCAGAGATTTTCGCCCTTGATAGATATTCTATATCCATTTTCTGATAGTTGTCCAAGACTGATTATATTACTTCTAAGCGAGGGAATATAATATACCTCAGTCAATGTCCTGGTTTCTCCATTCTTGCACCTCAGCGTTATTGACCCCTTGCCTCTTATTTGTAGTACCATCGAACCATCACCAAATTTCACTCGACCTGTTATCCCTGTGTCAAGTTTGTCAACTTTTGAGTATTGGCCAGTCATGTGGTTGCTTGCACCATTGTCCAAATACCATAAATTTGATTCCATTTGTCCGTCTTCTCCTTGACCCAACTTTGGTTTTACTCGTTCCTTGTTAATCAGTGTACCATTCCTTTTTTCAACCAAGAGTAAAGCCGGTTCGTCGTCAGGTATCTGAGTAAAATGAGCCTCCTCAGTATCTTCTTTTTCTCACCTTGATTTCTTGCACTCCATGGAATAGTGACCATAAGCGTTACAGTTGAAACATCGCACTCTGGATTTGTCTCCTCGTCCACCTCCACCTCGGATGTATCCTCTTCCCCTGTTCCTCACATACGATGTCTCAGTGTTACCTTTGTTTGAACGTTTCATCCATTCCTCTTTTGTAAGTAATAACTTGCTTTCTTCCTTCTCTTTTTTGACCCATTCCTCCCTGGTGAGAAGTAACTTTCCTTCCTTTGACTCAGTTTTTCCCTTGATTCTTTCTTCATGAGCCTTTAGTGATCCCACAGTTTCTTCCACAGTCATTTTCTCGACATCTCCAAACTGTTCTATAGTGGAGGCGATTTGTAGAAATTTCGAAGGGGCTGCTCTCAAAATTTTCTTAACCACATAGCTTTCTGCAACTGTTTCTCCTAGTGAGCGTATGTTGGTGACCAGTCCGTTTAATTTCATGGTGAAGTCGTCTATTGAGTCTGAATCCTGCATGGTCATAGATTCGAACTCTGCCTTGAGGGTTTGTATTTTTGCTGTCTTGGCTCTGTCAGCACCTTGACAGAGTGTTTTGATAGCCTCCCATGCTCCCTTTGACGTTTCCTTATCTGCAACTGAAAGGAGTACGTCCTCAGGGATAGCCTGATATATTGCCGCCAATGCAACTTTGTCCTTCTTCTCATCAATCTTGTCTGTAGGATTCTTTGGTGATACAACCTCCCAAACACCGTGGGCTTGCATGTACACCTTCATCTTCACAGCCCAAGCCGTATAATTTGCTCGAGTCAACATCGGGTAGTTTATCTGGATCCTTCCATCATTGTTCTTATCTGTCTCCATCTGAAATACCCTAGGCATATACTTGGGCATCAATTTCGTGACCAAGCTCTGATACCAGATTATTGGTACAAGAACTGCCTGTAATGTATTTGATATAGGAGAAGAACAAAAAACTCTGAACCACACTTTTATTATGAGGAAAACGATTACAATATAAAGGGAAAAGAGATATATGATATCCCATGAAAGCAGGAAAACAATAAACTGAATCCTAACAATAAGCCTAAATGAGTGAGATTTTTATTCTGTGAATACCCCTACAAATCCTCCAAACATATCCATTATTTGCCACGAACCAGGGATTGAGTCAACATGCCATGTCCATCAGCATCCATGTTTTAAGGAAGTCATGCCAAGTTTAGATTAACAAACCCAACAATTCTAAGACGGTGTAAAGCAACTTCCGCTCTACCAATGCCAGAGAACAATGAAAGGACTCTGATGCCCTTGGGAAATAATTTCTTTAACACAGAAAGATGATAGGCCACTGTGTCAACCTAACATAATTTATTTGTGAATAATTATTAAGAACATATTCATCTAAGAAATAAATGAAATTGATAAGTTTTTTTTCTGCATTGCGTACCTGAAACGCATTTCCAAGGCATTTGTATTGAGTAGTTTTGCAGGCTACTCTTGTATGGCCCTCCGGGAATCCCATTATTGCCTCTATTTAGACAGGCTGAAGAAAATCAACAGTGTTCTTACCAAGCCAAACCAAGTTTCTCTTTCTGCATTCTCGGATCACATTTTCTCGGATGTTTTTGGGAGGGTCTGGTCCTGAATTACGAAGCTCTTCATTTATTCTCTGTACATCTGATGCACTTGCATGACGAGTTACAATGCAGTTTAATTTGGTTCTATCATCCCATTGCGGCCACCATTCTTTTGTGGAAGGAAGGGCTTCTTGTATTGTGGAGGGAGGGATAGGAGGAATCTGCAACCTATCATCCATCGGGAGGCTATGGATGTAACCTCTTTTCCTTGTTGCTGCACATATGTGAAGCGAGTCCACGAATTCCGGTTCAATGTCGTAAAGTTCTTTTCTGATGGTTAGCCACACCCCTTGCGGTGCATAGGCCACGTTCTCGAAGTAGAAATAAGGAGGCCCTCTCCCTTCTACTTCGATGTCTTCTTTAACTATTGTACTCGTGGCATTAGGAACTCCAAAGCCTATCATCGGCTTCTCGCCGGTTCTATAAGTTGTTGACTTTGTGTGTTCGACAACTTTTTGCTTCTTATAATTAGTGCTTGTGGACTTCAACACGTGTGGATCATCAGACATATAGTTTAAACAATCGTCAAGATTGTCCAGGGCCTAAGAACAAGTAATGTATATCTATTAAATAAAGCATAATTTTTTTCTATAAATGCAATAAGCTTTAGTTAGACTTTTATTGCATAATAGTATACTGGTAGAGTTCAAACTCCACAGTTTATAAGTGAAACATTCTCTTTGAAGATTAATATTGATTGGTGGTGTTTCTAGATATGTACTCCTTTTGCTACACGTAGAATTGATATTCTATGAGATGCATATCGAGTGAATGGAGTTTTTAGATATGTACTCCTTTTGCTGCAAGCTCTAAAGACTATTCGTACTGGTATTTATTTTCTTAATTAGGATTTAGGACACCATTAAGTCTCCACCAACAGCTAATGTATTTTCTTAAGTCTACCGCAAATTATATGATTCTAGATATGTGCTAGACCCTAAAGACTACTCATATATACATGTATTAATTTTCTTAGGACACTGTTGATCAGTCTCCACACAAACAGCTAATGTTTGTTTTCTAACTTCTGTAATTTACTGCAGATCATATGATTTTAGAGATGCTATAAACAGACCATGTACAAGTTAAACAACTGATGACGGTCGGTATATCTCATTGCATTTCAGATGTGCAAATAATTAAGTACGGTCCACTGATTATACAATGTAACTGTTTTTCTCCTAAAGCATATACTTAATCTTTACTATAAATTTTCACATAATAGAAAACGTTAAATATACCATAAATTCTCCTAAAACTGAAGCAGTAGATGATACATGTGAGAAGAGAGTGAATGAGATGTACAAAATAACTTACCATGTTTGTGAGAGGAGTCTTGAGTACCGGTTCTTCATCATCTTCACCTATAAGCATTTAAGAAGTAACTGAGCTCAGTACCAGTTTCTCGTTAAAAGGCCATTTCAATTCAATCAAAATGTATGAGAATAAATCTACCGTGTTCCTCCATTGCTTTGAACACAACTTTCCTGGGGAATAGCTTCTTTGAAAATCGGCCACTCATCTTGGATCCAGAACTACTTGCCTGAGAAAAAAGAAACAATTTAATCACTTCCGTCCTTGATATCTCTTTAATCATCAAAATCAAAAACAAAAAAACTGATCCAAATGATAGATATATCGATAGACTGACAGATCACCGATGCACCTCAACATAGAATAAAAATTGAATTCTCTAAAGTTGAGAATAAATACATTTACATATAAGATCGATAGATTGATAAATCGATAGACAAAGTACAGATTGCTGATACATATAAATTAATATCTAAATTCCTTTAAAATAAAAAACAAAAGCATATACAAACATATGTAAATCTGAATGAAAATTGAAATGCACTCTTTTTGGGGTAGAGAATTGTTGTTGAGGTTCACCTTTAGTAGTGGATGAAGTTGGATGTTGGCGGATTTCTCAACCTCCTTATCGCTTTCATCGCTTGATATCTCGATAATCTTTGAAGTTAAAAACAAAACAATAATTAGTAATTCTAGAATTCAATAAATTCAGCAGACATATAAATGATGGATAGATCGACAAAGAACGAATTACTGATACAAATCAACCTAAAATAATTCCAAAATCCTATAAAATCGAAAAAACTCAAACATAAACATATAATGTATATCGAAAAGGAAATTGAAATGCACATTTTCTTGAGGTAGCCAATTGTTGTTCAGGTTTTCCATTAGCGAATTATAGAGCCTGATAATTAGGCTGGTGGTTGGAGCTGGGGCTTGCCGATGTAGAAAGAAATGAAAGTTGTTGTTTGCATTTATAGTGGCTTGTCTGTAATAGAAACAACAAGCGCAATGCGCCGTCTTTTTGCCCCATTTCATATTTTGCCACGTGCGCCGTCTTTTTGCCCCATTTCATATTTTGCCAGGTGGATCCACTTATACTCCCACTCTGTAAGCGGTTTATGTAATTATTTTTATAACATCTTTTAAAGAAAATAACTTTTGAGTATAAAAGATTGTTTGAGCACATTTTTAATCCTCATATATTTTTTAAAAATTCTGGATACAATCTTTCCAAATATTATTAAAAATCTTAATGAATGTTCTCACATTTTGGAGAGTATTTTCCAAAATTGTGTGTTTAATGTACTATGATCAAATTTCTAAAATTGTTTTAAGTATTAATGAAAATCCTCAATGAATGTCATCACATATTTAATTCTCCTATATTTAGTTAGAGAGATATACATGAAAATAATCTTTTCAAAAAGATCTCAAATTTTATTTTGAATGAGTGTTATCACATTTTAAAATATTGTTCACATTGGGTGTTGAATATCTAAATTTAACTAATTGGATATTCTAATATTTTGAATTAGAGTTTGATAAATTATTTTTGAAATATTATAAAATTATCCAATATATCATCCCATAATTCAAAATGAAAAATCTTATCGGTTTTGATTTTCACCCCAATTACACATGAAATAATTTCTCATACACGACATGAAATGATGCAATTTTTAAAAAATTATTTAATAAAGTTTCATTCATAGTTAAGTGGTCAAATAAGACCGTATGTTAAAATGAAAACTCAACCTAGTCTCGTGAATAAGCTTTTATATTAATTTATTTCAATATTATTCCACATGATTTCATTAAAAAAATTTATTATTATTATGGTGAAAATATTTATAATTGTTTAAAATATCTTAAGTTGAACGTATGCGGAAAGAAAACAATCTTTTGAACAAACAATATATGTAATCTTTGGATAAGATCATATTAATATTTTTATATGATAAATAATAATCAAATATTTAAATTTGATGAATATTTGATTATATCATATCAATAATTTTATAAATATGTTTACAAATACAACTAATTAAAAATATGAAAAATATTTTTAAATCATTTGAAAAAATATTTTAGAAATACTTTTACAAACATATGAAAAAAGAAGTTTATAAATTTAAGCGAGTAAAATTTAGTATTTGCAGTTGTTCTAAAAACATTCGACCACATAAATTTAGCCTTTTAAAAAGATTGATATTTTTTGCTAAAATTTGAATTCCCACCTACGCAGTCAAATTATACATTTCTATACATTCGTATATTCACATCGAATATATAAAGGCGACATGCTCTTTTAAGATAAATTTATAATCTCGACTAGATTTCATGTCGTCGAATTTATAAATTCGATTGACTTTTAGTTAGTCTAATTTATAGACACCGCTATCACTGCTACAAAATTAAACTTAGGATATATTACTTACATAACACTTTTGTGATGTGTTTTGTGATGTGCTATGCAACTGATATGGTTACACAGCATTTATGTTGAATAGGCTCGACAAGATATTCTAAAAAATCTATAAATAAAAATAAAAATAAATAAATAAAGTAGCATAGCATTTTTTAGTGAAGCGCTATATAGGAAATAAGTAAGATAGCGTTTCTAGGAAAGGCTATGCAAGTCACCATATTTTAAGTAATTTTGATTTTTTTAGAAAATTTTAAATATTTATATAACACTTTTCTAAACATCGTGTAAATGAATGTATTCAAAGTATCTTTTTATTTGCTTAATTTAACTCTTTTTCCAACTTAATCATATGTTCTCTCAATACCTCAGACAACTCCCCACTCACACATGTACATCACCAATTTCATCGATCCATTTTACCTCCCGATTTCATCAATTTATATCTGAATTAGGATAGTTTAATCTTCTAGCAAACCATATCGAGCCTTTAGGGCACTTTATTTTCATGGGTCTCCACTCGTCCTTCGTTGAATCGGGTATAATCAATTAATTACAAGTTCGGTTACGAAGACTACAAATCATGTATTGTGTTGTCGTTAATTTCAATTATATCGTTTGTGCTTGGGCAAGTCAATATGTTGGAATTTCTACTGACAACCCTAAAAATAAGTAGTATGATAATTTAATTTTATATTATGTAATTATTTTTCTTGAGTCTGTAAAAATGTTAAGTAGATTAGACTTGAGGATTTTTCTTTGAATAGACATTAAGCTAAGGAATAAACTCTTGAGGAAGATCAAGTACTGATTATGCCTCGGAGAAAAGTATAGCAGCTTGGATTTGAATAATGTTTTTTTAGGAAAAATATTTTAAGTCAGATTTCGCCAAGTCGCATATCAAGGAATATCAAGAAGTATGTCGAGAAGTACAAAATAACTTGTAGGGAAGTCCCAAAAGATATTGATAAGTCAATATGCATGTAGAGATCTCAAATATTGACAAGTCAAAAGGTCCATGTAGCGAACTTAAGATATCAACAAGTCATTTTTTATGTAGAGATCTAAGATGTCGATAAGACAAATCTTCATGTAGAGAAGTAGAGATATTGACAAGTCTAAAGTCTATATAGAGAACTGGAGATGTCGACAAGTCACTCTACTTGTAGAGAACTGGAGATCTCGACAAATCAAAGACACATGTAGAGAACTCAAATATCGATAAGTCATTTTACTTATCGATATGTGACATCTCTATAGAACAAAAAGAGATCTCGATAAAGAACTTCATAATTCAGAATGCAGACAAGTTAAAGATTCAAGATTATCAGTCAACAAACAATTCTATAAGTGAATTGGAAAGACTATAAAAGCAGCTTGAAGAATTCAAGATCAAGGGCCAAGATTCAGTGCACAAAGGAGGGTCACAGACCTATTAGATTCTGCACAGATTTGCTAACACTAGAAATGGAAAATATACAAAGTAGCCTTGGAAACTGTGTTAGTCCATTTTAGTTCAAGTTTTGTAATCATGTGCATATTGATCTATAAAGCATGTCACGGTCCTCTATATAGAGGAAACAAACATATCTAGAAAAAATCTTGAATTCTCTCTCAAGAATTATAGATGGGTACTTAATTTTTAAGAACACATTTTTGTAGTAATACAAATTTAATTTTACTAAATCAAGTGAGTTTTTGATATTTTCTTGTGTGTTTTGCATTAGCATTTTATCTCTACATATTCATACAAACTGTTTTGTTCCATAAGCCATAAAGATTATCCAAATCCAAGGAAACACATATACTTCCCTCGTGTTGTATTTCATAGCTAACATTAGGTGTTACGAACAATCATATATTTTTAAATAATAGCTTAATTTATGTATATCACATGTATGTAAATATGTGTCCGAATTAGTAGCTTAATTTTTGGTGGGTTTGCTGCTAGATGGTTCCTATAAATTTGTAAAATCTTGAGTAGATGCGCTATAAATGATTTAAAAAACTACCTTTGTACTACATTTTGGATAAGTTTTTTTATTATATTAATTATGTAGTGCAAATACATTTTTTCAAAAATATTCTTAAATTAGAGATACGGTATTTGTTTCTATATTTACATATACAAAAAAGAACCTTTAAATTAATTGCTAGAACAAGAACTTTGAAATATATATAGAAAATATGATATGTAGCTATTTAGATGTATTTTATAGAACTTACAAAATAATTTGACTAATTATTAAATATTATTGTGTTTAAAGACGATTGATAATCCATTATGTACTCATGGTCTTTTGAGACATCATCAAACATTAATATCTATCATTCTGAAATAACTTAAATGATTTAGAAAATTTGATTTTTTGAGGAATAAGATTTTAAATTTATTCTTTGTACTTGAATTATCTGACTTGGTACTTATCCTGATTAACTATGTTAGAATTGTTGAGTTCAAGTACCTTTTTTCTTGCATGTTTTATTAATGACGGTAGGAATTATGTATGTTGTAGATAAAAGACTTACTTACATAACATGGCACTCTAACTGATAAAGATAGGTTGCAGGGAATTTTTAGAATATATATAGTATTAAAATATTTTTTAATATCGAGATTTGTGAAGATAACTTGTAGGATGGGTTACGATATTTTTAAATTTATATAAAAGCTTTAAACTTTAGTTAACAAATTATAACCTGGAAAATACATTGATTTGCAGTTAGTTTTGATGGATCGTAAATGGGTAAATGTAGACCGGTTATCATAAGAATATAAAAATGGTGTGAAAGAACTTTGTAAATATGTAGTTAAACATGTTAATTAATGATACCGAGTTCATCGTGTGTCCTTGTCAAAAATGTTTGATTGTTGTAGAATTTGATGGTCTGGACAAGTTGCAGGAACACTTAGTGTGTGAAGGAAACGATAAACCTTATACATGTTGGACCTATTATGGTGCAAAAAAAGGAGAACGTAGATCAAGTAATTTGAATTCAAACCATCACTTTACAGATAGAGTGGATACTATCAAGTAATCCTCCTGCCGCTCATACTCTATCTAGAGATGAGAAGAGAGTGTTACTGCAAATAATTTATTCTATCAAGGTGCCAGAAGGATACTCATCAAACATCAAGAGTCTTATTTTTTCGATTGACTTCAATTAAAGGGTTTGAAATCACATGATTTTCATGTCATAATGGAGAATTTTTTCCAATTTCTATACGTTCTCTCTTACCTAAAAAGGTGTGAATAACTATCAAAAAATTGTGTTGGTAATTTAAATCTATGAGTAACTAAGTCATTGATCCAAGAAGGTTATTGTATCTATAGCGACATATTATTGAGACACTTTGTGAGGTTGAGATGTATTTTCCAACATCCTTCTTTGACATAATGGTTCATCTGACCTTGCACCTAATTTATGAGACTAGGATGTATGGTCCTGCTCGTATGAGATGGATGTATCCGGTCGAACGATATTTAAAATTTTGAAAGAATATGTGATAAATAGGTCTGGACCAGAGGGTTGCATAGCAGAATGCTATTTATTAAAAGAAGCAAGAGAGTTTTGGTCAGAATTTGATTCCAAACGTAAAGGCAACTGGTCTTCCAAGTGATCGTCACAGTGGTAGGATTGACAGTGAAGTTGTAATTGGTGGTCAATAATTTGAGATCGATCGGACACAATGGCATTATGCGCACCTTTATGTTTAACACAACACCATTGATGTTGTTCCTTTTGTAGACTTGCATAAGCAAACCATCAGGGAAGAACATACAAGAAGAGGTGTTAACCGGATATAAGTGGAACACAATCGCACATTTGTTGATTGGTACAAAACTTTTGTTGCAAATAAGTTAATTGAAAATAACGAATCAATACCTTATCGAGTTAAATGGTTATCAAGATGTCCTGATTTATTTTTGTATTCTTATAAATGTTATCTTATGAATGGGTACACCTTTAACACAAGAGAACATGATGCAAGGAGCATAATGCAGAATAGTGGAGTTTCAATTACTGATACGACACTACACCAATCATCAAGTAAAAAAAAAGAACCAGTTTTAGATGAGACCGCATACTTTGGAAGGATTAAAAATATTTGGGAGCTCGATTATGTTTGATTTAGAGTACCGATGTTTGATTGTGATTGGGTTAACAATGTCGGAGGCGTACAAGTTGAAGCCTCTGGGTTTATACGGGTAATCTTGCAAATATTGGGTACAAAGATGATTCGCTCATAATGGCAACACAAGCCCATATGTTACTGATCCGGTTGATAAGAAGTGGTCCATTATTGTCTTTTCAAACAAACTCAACACTTATCAAGTCAGTGATGGTGTAGATATAGAACTTGATAATATTGATGATCCTTTTGTTGGAATGAATTTTCACGCCAATATGGACAGAGGTGATGATTATAAATGTTTTTACTCCGGAAATGATCATGATGAGGGTGAATACGTGAATCCTGAATTTTACAATGTGCATAGGCACGAAACATCAAAGGCGAACAAAAAACGTAAAAGAAAGTTTAAATCTAAGAAATGTATGTATGCTTTCTTATTATACAAGCTAGTCTCATAAATTGGTCTTATATTATTTATTCTATTTATTTTAAATTATGTACTTTTATTATCTGGTACTATAAAACTGCCTAATTTGATTATGCTTTTGTTTAATACTATATAACAATTTTGTGTTGACTAGAGCAAACTAATATCTTAAATTTAGTAAGTGTTTATTTTTCTGTAAACCTGTTTAGTGGTCTTCTATTAATTGTTGTGTTTTCTTTGTTTAGGATTGTGATTAGTATAAGTGTACTATAAAATATTCATATTAGATTATGCATCTTTTTAATATAAGAATTTTGTATTGACTAGAGGAAACTAGTAAATTCAATTAAGTATCAACAAATGTATTTATTTTTGTTTATAAACCTGTGTACAGATCTTGTATTAAATTTGTATTTCTTTGTTCATTCTTTGTTCATGATTATGACTGTTGAATCCTCTAGTGCAAGTGGTGCTGGTGGAACCAGGGATGCTTGTGCCACCCAAGTGGGAAGAGGTCGTGCAATAGGTAATTAAAAATATATAATTATTGACACTATGTAGGAGATTTTTATTTATTTGTACTAGTTATCTCTAATGTGTTTTAGGTTAATTGGAATGAAATGGGACAACCAATTGGTAAAGCGTCAATGATATTAGTACATTTTGTCGATTGTTATGCAAGAAGAAATATCCCAATTACATGCGATGATTGGCGCAAAATGGAACCGAAGACTGTAAAATAGAATTTATGAGATGAAGTTAAGGTACAATATGTTCTTCTCCAATTTTATTTTTGGTTAAAATTAAAGCAAGGTCAGGAGAACAGTTAAATGGTTAAAATTTTAGCTTTCTTGGCTTTGCATATTTCATCGCTTTTTAGTACATAAAAACCAGTAGGACACTCCATCACATTTCGCCATTTTATTGTAAAATCCTAAAATAAATCAACCCCTTTGTTTTGCTTATTTTTCCTGAAACACGGTAAAAGTGGCCTTCTACATATTTTTAAGCTTTCTACAAATTTTATATTTTTACAACAAGGAAAATGTGGGTTTTGTTTTGTATTGATCAACCACTTTAAACATGTCTATCGTACAAGGTTAAATTCTCAACAGAGTGTTAAATTATTTAAATTCTCAATAGTCTCTCACACATATGTACAAGATGTGATTACCAAATAAGAATCTTTTAAGAAATATATTTCATAATTTTTTATTGCATTTTTCAAATTTTCTAATTATTTGTATTTACATTCAATGACTCTTTACTTCTCCTGCCTTTAAATAGAAAGTTAGGCATGATTATAAGTGCAACATATCTGTTAAATTATGAAGGCTTGACAACTAGACAACTACAAGATAGAACACAAATATCCATATACATGAATTGCATTTAAAATATTTTCATGTTTTAAAACATTGAATGATTTATTGTAAACAATTGTGTAGGAAACTTTTAGTGGGGTTGAAGATGAACATTGGAGAAAGATAATTGATCGTGCTGGTAACCTGCAGTGACAATTTAGAACTAGAATGAGGAGTCTTGCTCGAGATAAAAATGGTAACTACTCTACTTTACCACCCAAGTTGTACGCACACCTATCGATAGTGGGACCTTAGTGGAAACCGTTTATTGGAAATTCATTGAAAGAATAATTCAATGTATACTTTTTTCCCTTTCTTTAGTAATTTGTTATTTAAAAAAAATTACTTTTTTTGCATATTATATTTCACTAACCATTTAATTATAGGAACAAGGTGAAAAAATAAAGAAAAAGATTTGGGAATTGAGGCACGATATAAGAAGGCATTTGTTGGCTACGCGCATATTAGAGAAAAAATTGTAAGTTAAACAAGCAAGTAACTTAGTCTGGTTGCTTTACAATTCTTTTCGAATTGTTGCCACAACAGGATTCCATTAATTGAAGTACTATTATTTTTATGTAGTACTAATTTTCCGCAAGTTGAAACTCGACATTCTGTTAGAATATATACAAGGGGTAGCTTGAATATTTTTTTGAGTGCTAATGTTGTTAAGGACAACTTAATTGTTGATCAACAAGCTTGTAAAGCATTAGAATCACATATGAAAACTTAAATATTTTGCTAGAACCTGCTCTCACTGTAATTGTCAATATCATTTGTAGATATTTAAAAATTACCAACAGAAATAAATAGAAAGCGCAATATAATGTGAATATTTATGCATGTATACTATATTATTAAGAAATTACTATGGTTCGTTATCATATGAATTAAGAAATTACTTCTAATTAGTCTTCATTATGTGATTAAAGAAGATATAGGTCTAACCATTGAGATCTATAATGTGAGCAGCTTCAAGACAAAATTAATGCAGGCAACAAAATCTTGTTGTGACCCGACTAGATATGTGGGAATATACTAGGCGTCATATAGATGGTGTAATCAATGATCGTGTTATATTGCAAGTTCTTGAGGATGTGGTAATAATTTTTATTTTTATTATTTTATATACTAATTTCATGCATCGTTGTCTTGCACTATACTACTACAAGTTAAAAATGAGTATAAAACTTTGGTATTTTAGATTGACATATCAGCAAATTTTCCCGAACATGAGCTTACTAATATTGGAAATGATGGCTTACTTGCTCGGATAATGCCCTTGGAGCATCTAGGATGAATGAGAGGTTTAGGATGGCGTGTAACTAAGGCGTCACTCCCAACATTATCAACTATTAACGAGCTATCTAAATTTAAAAATGATGTTTCTTATTTGATTAATAAAATGAAGGAATCAGGGCCGGCCCTAAGACTTGGTTGGCCTAGTGCGAAAAAAAAATTTAGGGTCCTTTTATAGAAAATTACTAATATGAATATAAAGAAAAAATTCAAAGAAATTTATGATTGAATAAAGTAAAGCAAATGATATCTTATAAACATAAAAAAGTGGCAAAAGTACATCATAAATAAAAAAATTACATACCTTTAAGCCTTGCCTTTCTTCATCCTGATAAAATCTAAAATTTGAAACCTGCAATACATCAGTACTCATCTAAAGTGACCTCTTCTTACATTTTTAGAAGCAAAATTGCCAATCCATTCAACCTTTCTTGACTCATACTTGTCCGCAAATAAGATTTAATTAAATTTAACTTTGGAAAACTCCATTATGCAGATGCCACAGTAGGTATAGTTAATAAAATCCTATAAGCAACTAAAATATTTGGAAATATATCAATCTTCTTCACAAATTTTAAGACTCTGAGAGAATTCCATGATATTTCACAATCATATGCTACACTTGGAAGCATCTCATGTAAGATTTATAATTCTGAAAGTAACCGTTTTGCATCAATATCGCAATCATCACCATCAGTCAAGGTTTCTTCTAGTTTCGTACAACAATTTTTTAGTCCTTCATTATCAAAAGAAATCAGCCGGGATGCATCAAACAAAAAAACCAAAAACAGACTCAAAAAGTTCCATTTGTTTGAATCTTATCTTCAGCTGAGAAAGTACCATATCCACTAGTACAAGAAAATAATCAGTTCTATAATTTTTTAACGGAAATTGTTGTTCCCTTTCGGTGTCAGGATTATCATCAAACTGTCTATTTCTTTTAATCCTATATTTTATAAGAAAAATAGGTTCAATATCCATTTCATTATCAAGCTCTTTAGCATCAGTCATAGATGATGTGAACCCATTTTCTCTATATTTCTCAAAGAAAGAAACCAGCCCTTTTAAACTTGCAATAGCAACATCAAGACGCATATCTTCAGATTGTAAATTCTTGCTCACCAAATTAATTGTGTGCACAATATCATGCCAAATATTCAAACTCAATATAAATTGAAAACTTGAAAATTCATTTGAGGCCAATTTTTCAGCATCCCGACATATTTTTAGATCATCAGAAATTTCAGCTAATTTCATTAAAGCATCTCTTATTTTTGGAGCTTGTGTTCTTATTGCCTTTATACTTTCGATTTAACTTTCCCATCTTGTCATACCTAAGGATTTTAAAATCAAATCATCAATATATTCAAGCAATAGATTCCATCTTTTGGTGGAACTATCAAACACATTATATATAGCTTGACATGCTCCAAAAAAAGATTTACCTTTCACACAAGAATTGGCCATATCAGAGAGTAAGTTAAGAGAATGACAACCACAAGCCATGTAATAAGCTCTAGGATTAACATCAAGTAATATTTTTTGAACATCTTGGTGTTTCCCCCTCATATTAGAACCATTATCGTATCTTTGTCCCTCACATCATTGATATTTAAATCAAGAGATTTAACAGCATTTTCTAACTCACCAAACAGGCTCAACCCGGAAGTATTTTCCACATTTAAAAACTCTAGGAAATACTCTTCAATTTTTACAGGATGACTCACAACATCAACACATCTAATCACCAAAGTCATTTGTTCCATATGGATTGCATTAGGAGTGTAATCAAGAATCACTAAAAAATATTTACCTTCTTTGATTTTCTTTAATATTACACTCTTTACACTCGAAACCAACATTACTATCAAATCATTTTGTACTTTCTAACTAAGATAATGATAGTGAATGTCCTTATCTTGAATGAGTCTGAAATGGTGCTTCATTGTTTTGATCAAACTCAGCTATTGAATCAAGAAAACCCAAAAAAATACCATTTAAATCTTCAAATATTTTGTTCATTTTTCCCACAAAATGCCAGATTATTCATCGCAGTTTAACAATAGCACTTATTCTGATCATAAACTGCATCCAATGTTCAATATCTTTTTTAATTTGCTCTTGCAATTCTTTATCAATGGTTTGATTTGTTTTCAATATAACTTAGAGTTCAGCCCACGCCCTAAGGTTGGTAAGATGTTCAAGACTATTGTCGTGTTACCTAAGCTTTTCACCTAAATGTACCCAATCATCTACTCCAACACTTGCTAAATTATTTTTAGAACTAGCATTTTTTACCACTTTACAACAAAAGAAGAATACTTCATTCAATTCTTTTAGGTAAACTAACCATTTTCTTTTGAAAAGTTTACCATTCCTTAATTTTTGATCAGAATAATAGGTTGAAAACCCCCTACTACGTTTATCCTTGCGAAATATAATCATATTTTCCTTAATAGGGCCCTTTTCAACTAGCAAATCCCTCATTTTACTATTTAATCCATCCCATACCCGAGAATCATACATATTCAAAGTTAGTAGACCAAACTCTTTAGGACTAATGTATTCCCTATTTTCAATAACCACACTTTCAATCATTTCGGTTTCTCGTTCAGTTATCTCGTTCTCACACTCTTCATCAATTACATCGTGTTCTTGTGTAAAAGTATTATGAACGTGAGACACCACTTTTTCGACAATTTCATACTCTTCTTTTTTATAGACATATCAAGTTGTTAGGCTTTCTTCCAAAAAAATTCAAGAGATCCCTTTAGTGGCTTAATTTTTTGTTCCTCTTCCTTTTTCTTTTTATTTTGTCATTACCAGGTGTATACTTTTTAGTAAACATATTTTGCACTAAAGCAGCTAGCAGATTTTGCACTAAAGCAATAGGCAGGAGACTTATGAGAAAATGAAACCTGGATAGATGAACTAATAAGTACCGAAGTAGTGAAGCAAGAGCCTGATCTTCAATTCTAAATTAACAACAATGATCAAGTCTGAACTCAAGTCCAACACTGAAAAAAATTGTAAAAACTATTTAAATGGAATAATAGATTAATGATTATAATTCATAAACCAATCAAATTAACTCAAAATTACAACTCAAATATTAAATATAATTAAAGAATTACAATTTTATAAAATTCAACAAATCATAAAAAGTATAAAGAACATGTAACTATGTAGCATCTGATTAGGGATAGAGAAACAAGTAGGTGCTACAGTTTTGGTATAGTATATAAATAACTAAAATAAAAGATTGAAATTACCTTTATAATTTAATCCCTAAATTTGAACATGAAAGACAACTATGGTGTCAATTAATTTTTAATATGATAATATCCACCATTGTGATGATTGCTGAAGTGATGCTTCGAGAAATTGAAGATGAATGGGCTAAAAAAAGGCCCTAAAATTCTATACAAATACAGATATATACTTAAACATATATTGGGCTAAAAAAATGTTAGGCCCCTGGATTCAGTGGGCCCAGTGCAGGAGCACTGGTAGCACTGGTTCAGAGCTAGCACTGAAAGGAATTAAAAACTAAGGGTTGTACTCCGCGTGCACAATCTGGAGGTTCGAGTCATATGGATAATTTTGACATGGATAATAAAGTTCATGATTACGCTGATCTGTGTTAGATGCAGACATTCCTCACGTATACATCTATTTATAGGATATATTCTCAAATATGATTATAATCTTTTGTTCTATATTTTGTCATCGATAATATTTAAAAATACAGGGAAAAAATGCTTGCTATTTGTACGTGGATAAGGGACGTAGATATACGTGGGGAGAGGGATCTTGCAAAATGTTCTGAATGATAGAATTTTTCATGGTATTCCACTTGAAGAAGGATATGTGAGGGCCCAATTTGAAGTGGCGGAAAAGAAGGAGTTCAATACTAAGCTTCCGAGACCTTGTGACGAGGTTAGCCTTGTTGTGAAGTGCCTGGGTATTTTTTGGCTTGGCCCCGAAAATTGGTTTCAATGAAACTTGAGGTTAAATCTCTAATTTTTAGTTATCAATATGATTTGTCTATTTTGCAAAAAAATATTATCTACTTTCTGATTGTTTGATTGTTTTCCTGTTTCTTAGACATCTCCGAGTACTGTGAACAAGAAAAATTGTAAGAATGCCATAGGCCAAAAAAAATTTGAAGATAAAGTGAATCAGAAGCATGCAGATAGAAAGAAGGAGAAAACAAGCGAGTCCATTATTCATGTATCTTCAAGACAATTTGGTTATCCTCTTCTAGAAGATGTATGTCATGGAGTGTTGGAGTTTGTTCGTCTTACTATCATGTTCGATCGTATTACTGATATACAGGTTGAAATGGGACCTTATTAGGATGTCGACCCGTGGATCGAGCATATTAATAAAGAAAATATTTTAGAGATTCTAAATGCTTAATGGCTAAGCGCTTCCACCCTCTTCTTTTATATTATGTAATATGAGTACAAATCAAATTTCATAAATTGACAACAAATTTCTAATCGCGGGTCTTCTTTGTTTAAAAAGTATTTGTTGAGGTATTTTTATCAAAAAATCTCGACATGGCAATAAAATTCTCTTTTGTATCATCTCATCAGGTGTATCACTTATGGGATAACCCTAATACATTCTTGGCGAAAAGTTTGTTGTGACATGTTGACAAAGACCACCTGATTTTTGTGCCTTATAATGTTTCATAATGTTAGATATATTTAATAATGTCATGTCTAATGTGATTTATATTTAGTTTTCAGATCTTACTTAAACAGGATAAATCAGTACTTAACTGGAAATCAGTACTTATACTGAAGTCATAACTTAAGTGGTCAGAACTTAAGTTATCAGGAGATATTTATCAGAAGATAATATCAGGATTTAAAGGAGACTTTCAGATAAGGAAGGCGGCTGATTGAAAGGAAAGAAGATCAAGACAAATGCAAGAAGAGATATTCATGAAGAAGGAATTCTATGAAGAATAGAATACTTGGAAGAAAAGATATCTGATTGATATATTTTAGGAACCAGAATTATATTCCATATCAATTAGCGATTATCTTGTAACTATGTAGTATATAAACACAGACATAGGGTTTATACTATAAGTGTTATCATTATCGAGAATAATATTCATTGTAACCCTAGCAGCTCTCGTGATATTTGTTCATCACTGAGAGAGGACAGTTCCATATTGTAACAGAGTTTATTATATTGAATAAAGTCTGTTTCTGTTACTTGAGTTCTTTAATTTGATTTGATTGTGATAAACACTGTATTCAACCCACTTTTACAGTGTGTGTGACCTAACAAGTGGTATCAGAGCAGATCTGTTAACACACAAACAGTTTAAGATCCAAAAACAATCATGTCTGAAGAAGAAACTCCAACCAAGCCCACCAAAACTGAAGAACCTCCAAAGACTCAAATCCATAGTCGATATGAGACTGTTAGAGTTCCCATACTGAAACCATCTAAATATTCCACATGGAAGGTGAGGATGTCTATATTTCTGGAAGCTACTGATCCAGAGTACCTTGACAGAATCAATGAAGGACCACACAAGCCAACCAAACTCGCTGTTGTAGTTGCAGGTCAATGAGCAAAGTATGTACCAAAGGAGAAGAGTGATTACACTGCTGAAGATATCGCATCAATTGCTAAGGATGCTAAGGTACGACACTGACTGCATAGTGTTATTGATAATGTAATGTCAAACAGGGTAATTAACTGCAAGACTGCAAAGGAGATATGGGATGCCTTGGAGACAAGATGCCAGGGAACTGATTCAATTAAGAAGAACAGGAAGACTATACTCACTCAAGAGTATGAACACTTTGACTCAAAGTCTAATGAGTCATTAACTGGTTTATATGACAGATTTGTCAAACTCTTGAATGATTTATCACTAGTTGACAAGGAATATTATCTTAAGGATTCAAATCTTAAATTCTTGTTCGCACTTCCTGAAAGATGGGATGTGAAGGCCACCACTATAAGAGACAACTATAATCTTGAAGAAACAACTCTTGATGAAATTTATGGGATGCTCAAGACTCATGAACTTGAGATGGAACAAAGAAGCAAGAGGAAAAGAGGAAAGTCAAGGATAGTTGCTCTTAAGGCTGAGGAGGAATCTCCAAAAACAACTACCTCAAAGAAAGGTAAGGGAAAAGCTCTTATCACAAAGTCTGATACTGAGTCATCAAGTTCTGATAGTGATGATGACTCAGAAACCGAAAGCTTCCCTGAGATGGATGCTGATAAAGAGATTATGAAGCTGTGTACTCTTATAGTGAAAGGAATCACAAGAATTGCATACAAAAAATTCAGGAAGGGAAAGAAATTTTCCAGGAAAGGCGCAAGTTTTGATAAGAAGAGTTTCAGAAAATATGAAGGCAAAGGAGGGAAGTCTGACAGAGGAGATTACACAAATGTCAAATGCTAGAAATATGGTGAGAAAGGCCACATATCTCCTGATCGCAAGAAAGTGAAAATTGACAAAGGCAAGGCTCTTGTCACAAAGAAGAAAAGCTGGACAGACACTTCAGATTCTGAAAGTGAGGAAAACTATACCTTGATGGAAAATGTTGATAGCAGTTCTGATGCTGCTGAGTTAAATATACCTCAAACTACTTATGCCTTTCATACTAATGATATTAATGAGTTGAGAAGATATTTTAAACCATGTTTATCAAACTTTAACATGTGAAAGATTAACTTCTGAAAATCTTGCTTGTAAAAAGAGGAATGATTATTTAGAAAAAGAGTTAGTCATGTTCCATCAAACTCAGAAAGATAGAGATGATGCTTTTTATGTTAGGGATGAAGTACTTAAAATGAATGAATCTCTAAAAACTGAGTTAGAAATGGAAAGAGAGATTATCAGAACTTGGACTAACTCTGGAAGAACAACTCATAATTTGTTAAGTAGTGGAAACTGGAAAGAGGACTTAGGTTATGGAGATGATAAGAATGATAAAGGAACTGTAGAAATTGAGCCTATAGTTGTTAAACAAAAGCCAAAGTTGAAACCTGTTAAGTTTGTAGCTGTAAAGTCTGATACTGATAAATCAGAAGTTAAAGAGGAATTAACTTCTGGCAAACTAAAACAGGAAAAGCCAACTGAAGTTAACGTAGGCTTAATGACAAAGAAGCAGCTTAAGCATAAGCTGAAAGATGTTAAGAATGTAAACAAGGTAAAGTCACCTAGGAAAAATAGGAATGGAAAGGAAGGTGTGAATAAAAGTAATGATTGCAAGCCTGTTCCTAATGCTCCTAGACTAACATGTCATAATTGTGGAAGTTCTAACCATCTAGCTTCTTTTTGCAGGAAGAATAAGAACATAAACTCCTTACCTTCAAATTCAGGAGTTAAGAGTCAGTCTATTAGATATAGGCCACAAAATCCTTGTTTTCATTGTGGTAGTTTATGGCATTCCATTTATACTTGTAAGGAATATCATAGTTTGTACTATAATTATTATCAAATAAAACCTTCTTTAAAGAAAGTTAGCATTGTTCCTTCTAGTGTAAGTACTGATACAAAGTCTGATAGTGTAAATGCTGATAAGAAAAATGTTAACATAAACTCTGATGCTAAATCCGCTGCAAATGTTAACAAACTTAATAAGGCCAAAGGATCCAAGCAAGTCTGGGTCCTTAAAACTAATCATTAATGATCTTTATGATTGCAGGGCAATAGGAAAAACATCCTAGTTCTGGATAGTGGATGTTCAGGATATATGACTGGAAATAAAGCCCTATTATCAGACTTTATGGAGAATGCTGGCCCAAGTGTTTCTTATGGAGATGGCAATATTGGAAAAACCTTGGGATATGGCAATATCAATCTGGGAAATGTCATCATTGAAAAAGTAGCTCTGGTCTCAGGACTTAAACACAATCTTCTGGGTGTTAGTCAAATCTGTGATAGAGGTTATCATGTGGATTTTTTTGAAGAACACTGTGAAGTTGTAAGCAAATCTACAGGCAAAGTTGTTCTGAAAGGATACAGTCATGGTAACATTTATTAAGCCAAGCTTTCAACAAGTACTGATGGTTCTGCAATCTGTCTGATAAGTAGAGCATCAATTGAAGAAAGATGGAATTGGCACAAGAAACTCTCTCATTTAAATTTCAACAATATAAATGAACTAGTCAAGAAAGATCTTGTGAGAGGACTGCCAAAATCAGTATTTGCTCCTGATGGCCTTTGTGATTCATGTTAGAAGGCTAAACAAAGAAAATCTTCATTCAAGAGCAAGACTGAATCATCAATTCTTGAGCCTTATCACCTACTACATGTTGATCTATTTGGTCCAGTGAATGTCATGTCTAATGCAAAGAAGAAATATGCTATGGTCATAGTGTATGAGTTCACCAGATACACATGGGTGTATTTCTTGCACACAAAAAGTGAAACTGCATCTATCTTGATTGATCATGTCAAGCAACTAGATAAATTGGTCAAAGATTCTGTGAAGATCATAAGAAGTGATAATGGCATTGAGTTCAAGAATTTGATCATGGAAGAGTTCTACAAAGACCATGGAATAAAGCAGGAATTTTCTACTCCTGGAACTCCACAACAAAATGGAGTTGTTGAATGAAAGAATAGAACTCTTATTGAAGCTGCATGAACTATGCTTGATGAAGCAAAGCTACCAACCTATTTTTGGGCTGAAGTTGTGTAGACTGCTTGTTTCACTCAGAATGCAACACTCATTAACAAGCATGGAAAGACACTATATGAGATGGTGAAGAAAAAGAAGCCAAATCTGAAGTATTTTCATGTATTTGGATGCAAGTGTTTTGTTCTTAAGACTCATCCTGAACAGCTATCCAAATTTGATCTAAAAGCTGATGAAGGAATTTTTGTTGGATATCCACTTTCCACAAAAGCCTTCAGAGTCTACAATTTAAGAACAAGGGTAGTCATAGAATCTATCAATGTCTCTTTTGATGATAAGAAGATTACTAGACTTGAAGATTTCAATGATCATGATCAGCTGAGATTTGAAAATGAAGATTTAATTTCTGATACTGTAAATCCTGACAGTCTAAATCCTGATACTGCAAACTCTGATGGTTTAAACTCTGATGTTATTGAAACTATGGTGACTACGCCAAAGGAAGATGCACTTGTGCAGGGGGAGCATACTGAAGATACAACCACTTCTCAAGAAGCATCAGAACCTACAACTGGTTCCTCAAGTTCTGATTCATCAAGTTCTGATGAGCCAAGTTCTGATAATTCTGGAAACTCAATTTCTGAAGGATCAAACTCAGAGAGCATAATTTCAGGGGGAGCATCAGAAAATGTTGATGAAGACAACATGGATCATGGGGGAGCATCCAGTTCTAGAGAACACCTTCCATCTGCAAGGAAGTGGACTAAATCACATACACCTGACTTAATTATTGGAAATCCTAATGTAGGTTTCAGAACTAGAACAGCTACATCAAATGAATGTCTTTATAATTCTTTTCTTTCTCAGACTGAACCAAAGAAAGTGGAAGAAGCTCTTCAAGATGTTGATTGGGTGCAAGCAATGCAGGAAGAGTTAAACGAATTTGAAAGAAACAAAGTCTGGACCCTAGTGCCAAGACCAAAGAACAGATCTGTTGTTGGTATAAAGTGGGTGTTCAGAAACAAAACTGATAGTGATGGCATAATAATAAGGAATAAAGCAAGGCTGGTTGCAAAAGGATATTCTCAATAGGAGGGGATTGATTATGATGAAACATTTGCACCCGTTGCTAGATTGAAAGCCATAAGAATATTTTTGGCTTATGCTGCTCACAAAAAGTTTACTGTCTTTCAAATGGATGTGAAAAGTGCTTTTCTTAATGGAGAATTGGAAGAGGAAGTATATGTTGAACAACCTCCAGGCTTTGTAGATCCCAAACGTCCAAATCATGTCTACAGGCTTGATAAAGCACTTTATAGTCTTAAGCAAGCTCCAAGAGTATGGTATGAGACTTTAGCTCAGTTTCTTCTGGAAAGTGGATTCAACAGAGGAACTATTGACAAAACACTGTTCTACCTCAACCATGGAAATGACTTACTTTTGGTGCAGATATATGTTGATGATATCATTTTTGGTTCCACAAATGACAGACTTTGCAAGAAGTTTTCCAAACTGATGCAGTCAAGATATCAAATGAGTATGATGGGGGAACTTAGTTATTTTCTGGGATTTCAAGTCAAGCAGAATGAAGAAGGCACTTTTATTTGTCAATCCAAGAACACCAGAAATTTGCTGAAGAGATTTGGAATGCAAGATTGTTCAAGTGCATCCACTCCCATGGTCTTTTAAATACATTTTTATATGTGATTTTATATGCATTTTTATGTGATTTTAAATGCATCGTTAATATGTGATTTTATATGTATTTATGTGATTTTAAATGCATTTATATGTGATTTTATATCCATTTTTATATGATTTTAAATGCATCATTAATATGTGATTTTATATGTATTTATATAATTTTAAATGCATTTTTATATGTGATTTTATATGCATTTTTATGTGATTTAAATGCATCATGAATATGTGATTTTATATGTATTTATGTGATTTTAAATGCATTTTTATATGTGATTTTATATGCATTTTATTTAATTTTAAATGCATCGTTAATTGTTTTAAATGAATTTGTAGGAACGATATGTCGCCATTCTTGAGCGCATGCCCTTGGAGTTTACACAAACGGGTGATCGGGATGAGTTGTGGGATTGGTGGATGGAAACCTTGGAGGTCCCCCTAGGTACAAGGCCAAAAAAGAATTATGTGGTGGGGTTCCCCAATATTCGGGCCACCGATCTCTTGCCTACACTTGCTACCCGGTACCGAGATTCCACACGGAATGAAGCCGGCTCATCCTCATCCGCTCCAAGACAACGTGAAGCCATCCCCGACAATGTATATCTTGCCATCCAAATCGGAGATCCGTGCTAATCCAAATCGGTTTGCTCGCCAACTTTCCGATGCGGAGATAGCTACATTCGCACGTACCGCTCTCGAGGCCTCGGATCCATCCTCCGATCATAGCCAAAGGTTGCAATGGAATTACCTTATCGGTGGCGAGATCGTGCATAATGTGGGCTCCTTGATTGAAGATATCGCTCAAAAGACGGAAAATCGTGTTGCGGAGGTATAATTTTTGACCTTCTTGTTTATTTATTTGTTTCATTCACATGTAAATTTTATTCCTTCTTTTTAACTAGTTTAATTAAACCTGTGTATCTAGGAAAACAATCGGCGTGCTATGGAAGTCGATAAGGATTAAACGTCCGAGGATGAGACTTCCGATGACGAGGACTTTGATGGTGGCGGTGGTGATGGCGGCGGTGATGGCGGTGGACCGTCCGATATTGATTTGTCGGATTAGTTTACATTGATCGGTTTTAAGTTATTGTAATTTGATGCTTATGGGATGTAATATAATATGTTGTGATGGTTTGATACTTTGTCGGTTATTTAGGATTGATTATAATGATATAATAATATAGTTTAATCCTCCAGTTATTGGAGTTTGTGAATGTTTGTGTTGGATTTAATTACTATGGTTTAATTGTGGAATTTACTAGTTTTTGTGAATGATTTTGAGTAGTATAGTTTAATGATTATCATTGTTGTTTGGTTGTGATTGGATTGGATTTGTGATTGGTCTGTGTATTGATTTGGTTTGGTATACAAGGACTGCAGAAAAATCTGCAATTTTTTTTTAAAATCAGACCTTAAAACCGACCAAAAATAGGCATAACCGACCACTTTTGACCATTACAAAACCCAGAAAACCGACCGTCAAGGGACATAACCGACCACCTTCTTCATAAAACCGACCGTCTCCTTTAGAGGGTGGTCCACAAAAAAATCAGTATTAGTTATTTAACTTTTTTCCTATATGCCTTTGTGGGTTCTATGCAAAATCAGTACTAAAATGGTTAAGAATATATAAACATGCAATTAAAATTGTTTATAACTACTCTAATTTTTGCAATCAAAAACAAGGAGACAATAACTCAACCCAGAAAAATAAAAAATATGCTATATCAATATTTAATAACTAATTTTCGTCTTATATTGAATTATGGGCTATGCTGCAAAGTTCTGACTAGCCCAAGAATCCGCGTATACTCATAGAACAATAAAGACTGTTCACCAGCCAGGCCAGTTCTTGTCTTCAAATTTTTCCCAGCAAGGTTGTTGCATGGGCTTCCCCCTATAACCAGATCGAATCTACAGCCTCTTTCATCCATTGCATCAGCTTATGACTTGTTACCTTTTTCACATCAGAAATGTGAATCAGCCGGCCCTTTTGTTCACTTTGTCTCCACCAATTTTTCAGGATCCGTGTACAATCCTTGGAATTTTTGACGGATACAACAAAGTTCAGTGGTATTCCAAGACGGTGTAAAGCAACTTCCGCTCCACCAATGCCAGAGAACAATGAAAGGACTCTGATGCCCTTGGTAAATAATTTCTTTAACACAGAAAGATGATAGGCCACTGTGTCAACCTAACATAATTTATTTGTGAATAATTATTAAGAACATATTCATCTAAGAAATAAATGAAATTGATAAGTTTTTTTTCTGCATTGCGTACCTGAAACGCATTTCCAAGGCATTTGTATTGAGTAGTTTTGTAGGCTACTCTTGTATGGCCCTCCGGGAATCCCAATATTGCCTCTATTTAGACAGGCTGAAGAAAATCAACAGTGTTCTTACCAAGCCAGACCAAGTTTCTCTTTCTGCATTCTCGGATCACATTTTCTCTGATGTTTTTGGGAGGGTCTGGTCCTGAATTACGAAGCTCTTCATTTATTCTCTGTATGCACTTGCATGACGAGTTACAATGCAGTTTAATTTGGTTCTGTCATCCCATTGCGGCCACCATTCTTTTGTGGAAGGAAGGGCTTCTTGTATTGTGGACGGAGGGATAGGAGGAATCTGCAACCTGTCATCCATCGGGAGGTTATGGATGTAACCTCTTTTCGATGTTGCTGCACACATGTGAAGCGAGTCCACGAATTCCGGTTCAATGTCGTAAAGTTCTTTTCTGATGGTTAGCCACACCCCTTGCGGTGTATAGGCCACGTTCTCGAAGTAGAAATAAGGAGGCCCTCTCCCTTCTACTTCGATGTCTTCTTTAACTATTGTACTCATAGCATTAGGAACTCCAAAGCCTATCATCGGCTTCTTGCGGGTTCTATAAGTTGTTGACTTTGTGTGTTCGACAACTTTTTGCTTCTTATAATTTGTGCTTGTGGACTTCAACACGTGTGGATCATCAGACATATAGTTTAAACAATCGCCAAGATTGTCCAGGGCCTAAGAACAAGTAATGTATATCTATTAAATAAAGCATAATTTTTTTCTATAAATGCAATAAGCTTTAGTTAGACTTTTATTGCATAATAGTATACTGGTAGAGTTCAAACTCCACAGTTTATAAGTGAAACATTCTCTTTGAAGATTAATATTGATTGGTGGTGTTTCTAGATATGTACTCCTTTTGCTACACGTAGAATTGATATTCTATGAGATGCATATCGAGTGAATGGAGTTTTTAGATATATACTCCTTTTGATGCAAGCTCTAAAGATTCGTACTGGTATTTATTTTCTTAATTAGGATTTAGGACACCATTAAGTCTCCACCAACAGCTAATGTATTTTCTTAAGTCTACCGCAAAATATACGATTCTAGATATGTGCTAGACCCTAAAGACTACTCATATATACAGGTATTAATTTTCTTAGGACACTGTTGATCAGTCTCCACACAAACAGCTAATGTTTGTTTTCTAACTTCTATAATTTATTGCAGATCATATGATTTTAGAGATGCTATAAACAGACCATGTACAAGTTAAACAACTGATGACCGTCGGTATATCTCATTGCATTTCAGATGTGCAAATAATTAAGTACGGTCCACTGATTATACAATGTAATTGTGTTTCTTTTAAAGCATATACTTAATCTTTACGATAAATTTTCACATAATAGAAAACGTTAAATATACGATAAATTCTCCTAAAACTGAAGCAGTAGATGATACATGTGAGAAGAGAGTGAATGAGATGTACAAAATAACTTACCATGTGTGTGAGAGGAGTCTTGAGTACCGGTTCTTCATCATCTTCACCTATAAGCATTTAAGAAGTAACTGAGCTCAGTACCAGTTTCTCGTTAAAAGGCCATTTCAATTCAATCAAAATGTATGAGAATAAATCTACCGTGTTCCTCCATTGCTTTGAACACAACTTTCCTGGGGTATAGCTTCTTTGAAAATCGGCCACTCATCTTGGATCCAGAACTACTTGCCTGAGAAAAAAGAAACAATTTAATCACTTCCGTCCTTGATATCTCTTTAATCATCAAAATCAAAAATAATAAAACTGATCCATATGATAGATATATCCATTTTTATATGATTTTAAATGCATCATTAATATGTGATTTTATTTGTATTTATATGATTTTAAATGCATTTTTATATGTGATTTTATATGCATTTTTATGTGATTTTAAATGCATCATGAATATGTGATTTTATATGTATTTATGTGATTTTAAATGCATTTTTATATGTGATTTTATATGCATTTTATTTAATTTTAAATGCATCATTAATTGTTTTAAATGAATTTGTAGGAACAATATGTCGCCATTCTCGAGAGCATGCCCTTGGAGTTTACACAAACGGGTGATCGGGATGAGTTGTGGGATTGGTGGATGGAAACCTTGGAGGTCCCCCAAGGTACAAGGCCAAAAAAGAATTATGTGGTGGGGTTCCCCGATGCTCGGGCCACCGATCTCTTGCCTACACTTGCTACCCGGTACCGAGATTCCACACGGAATGAAGTCGGCTCATCCTCATCCGCTCCAAGACAACGTGAAGCCATCCCCGACAATGTATATCTTGCCATCATGAGGAATGTGCTTACGGAGATCCGTGCTAATCCAAATCGGTTTGCTCGCCAACTTTCCGATGCGGAGATAGCTACATTCGCACGTACCGCTCTCGAGGCCTCGGATCCATCCTCCGATCATAGGCAAAGGTTGCAATGGAATTACCTTATCGGTGGCGAGATCGTGCATAATGTGGGCTCCTTGATTGAAGATATCGCTCAAAAGACGGAAAATCGTGTTGCGGAGGTATAATTTTTGACCTTTTTGTTTATTTATTTGTTTCATTCACATGTAAATTTTATTCCTTCTTTTTAACTAGTTTAATTAAACTTGTGTATCTAGGAAAACAATCGACGTGCTATGAAAGTCAATAAGGATTAAACGTCCGAGGATGAGACCTCCGATGACGAGGACTTTGATGGCGGTGGATCGTCCGATATTGATTTATCGGATTAGTTTACATTGATCGGTTTTAAGTTATTGTAATTTGATGCTTATGGGATGTAATATAATATGTTGTGATGGTTTGATACTTTGTCGGTTATTTAGGATTGATTATAATGATGTAATAATACGGTTTAATCCTCCCGTTATTGGAGTTTGTGAATGTTTGTGTTGGATTTAATTACTATGGTTTAATTGTGGAATGTACTAGTTTTTATGAATGATTTTGAGTAGTATAGTTTAATGATTATCATTGTTGTTTGGTTGTTTGGTTGTGATTGGATTGGATTTGTGATTGGTTTGTGTATTGATTTGGTTTGGTATACAAGGACTGCAGAAAAATCTGCAATTTTTTTTTAAAATCAGACCTTAAAACCGACCGAAAATAGGCATAACCGACCACTTTTGACCATTACAAAACCCAGAAAACCGACCGTCAAGGGACATAACCGACCACCTTCTTCATAAAACTGACCGTCTCCTTTAGAGGGTGGTCGGTTTTAGGACGGTTGGTTATGACATATAAGTTAGCTTCTGAAATAAAACCAACGGATGTTCACACTTTGACCATGGTCGGTTATGAGTTCCAGTCAACTTTTTTAAAACAGACATAACCGACCACCTACTGTCGGTTATGACTCAGTGACGTGGCAACACGTGTGCACACGTGTTGCCACGTGTACACAGTGACCCCATATTTGCATAAAATGCCCAGGCACTTAACCAACCACTATGTTGGTCAGTTATAAGGATTAAACCCGATCAAAAGTTATAACCGACCAGGCTAAAACCGACCATGCCCTGTGGTCGGTTATGACTATTTTAACCGACTATTTTGCCTCTTAACCGACTGTTTTTGACGGTCGATTTTATCCTGTTTTCTTGTAGTGATATAAGTAGTATTAGAAGGATATTTGGTTGGTTGTACAACGGCATAAAGTATACGGATAGTTAGATTAAAATTAACATCAATGGTCAAGATTATTTAATATTTGCTATAAAGGTGATAAGAAAAACAAAACTAAAACCACTTTTTTTATAATATAAACACCCAATACTAAATAGATAAACCCAATACTAAATAGATAAGGAAATATAATCTAATATTAAATACATAAGCAGACATAATTAACCAATACTAAATAAATAAGGAGACATAATTTAATAGTAAATATATAAGGAGATATAATTGTATAACAAATACATGTCTTGAACGTGATGGTCTCCCAGGCACATTAAAATATTTTTTTAAAACATTGCCTAAGGACAAAGTGAAGAAAAAGCATATAGACCATTTAGATTAAAAACAAAATCAATGTAGAAGATTATTTGGTATTTGTGGTTAAAGTGGTAAAGAAGAACTAAACTAAAACCACTCCAATTATGATACAAACACATAATCTAATAAAGGGAATGGGTATAGTTTGGTATACCCAAATTTTTGTTGGTTTAGTTATTCTTGCAAAGAAAATGCTAGAGGTACAAAATGAGTTACTAAAATAGTTACAAATGTCACATGTTGGCTAAATATAAATGGACCCCCTGCAGTTACATTAATAGAACCAATTGAATTTTTTCATTGTGTCACATCACCCATGCCATGTCGTTTTGTGACAATTTTTTGTAACTTTGTTTTGTGCCTCTAGCATTACTCTTCTTGCAATCATGCTGGTCAAAAATTCTTAATCAAATTATGGGATCTTTATAACTAAATATTAAAACCATGCATTTCCTAAGGTCATAGGACAGTTCAAATCCCTCTAACAACATACATTTATATTATTTATGTATATAATTTATCCTAACTACTGGTAATTTGGTTCAAACTCTTAGTTTTGCTATCCATTTTTTATTATCTCTATTATTCAAAACTGTTAGATCTTTAGCACAAATGAGATATCACACTCATTAGCACAAATGAGAAACAATATACATGCTATTATAATGGTTACCTACTCTAACTTTTGCATAGAAAATCAAGGACACCTGAACAACTTAAAAAAATAATAAGGTCCACAAAATCAATATTAGTTATTTAACTTTTTTCCTATATGCCTTTGTGGGTTCTATGCAAAATCAGTACTAAAATGGTTAAAAATATATAAACATGCAATTAAAATTGTTTATAACTACTCTAATTTTTGCAATCAAAAACAAGGAGACAATAACTCAACCCAGAAAAATAAAAAATCTGCTATATCAATATTCAATAACTAATTTTCTTCTTATATTGCATTATGGGCTATGCTGCAAAGTTCTGACTAGCCCAAGAATCCGCGTATACTCATAGAACAATGAAGACTGTTCACCAGCCAGGCCAGTTCTTGTCTTCAAATTTTTCCCAGCAAGGTTGTTGCATGGGCTTCCCCCTATAACCAGATCGAATCTACAGCCTCTTTCATCCATTGCATCAGCTTATGACTTGTTACCTTTTTTACATCAGAAATGTGAATCAGCCGGCCCTTTTGTTCACTTTGTCTCCACCAATTTTTCAGGATCCGTGTAAAATCCTTGGAATTTTCGACGGAGACAACAAAGTTCAGTGGTATTCCAAGACGGTGTAAAGCAACTTCCGCTCCACCAATGCTAGAGAACAATGAAAGGACTCTGATGCCCTTGGGAAATAATTTCTTTAACACAGAAAGATGATAGGCCACTATGTCAACCTAACATAATTTATTTATGAATAATTATTAAGAACATATTCATCTAAGAAATAAATGAAATTGATAAGTTTTTTTTCTGCATTGCGTACCTGAAACGCATTTCCAAGGCATTTGTATTGAATAGTTTTGCAGGCTACTCTTGTATGGCCCTACGGGAATCCCATTATTGCCTCTATTTAGACAGGCTGAAGAAAATCAACAGTGTTCTTACCAAGCCAGACCAAGTTTCTCTTTCTGCATTCTCGGATCACATTTTCTCTGATGTTTTTGGGAGGGTCTAGTCCTGAATTACGAAGCTCTTCATTTATTCTCTGTATGCACTTGCATGACGAGTTACAATGCTGTTTAATTTGGTTCTGTCATCCCATTGCGCCCACCATTCTTTTGTGGAAGGAAGGGCTTCTTGTATTGTGGACGGAGGGATAAGAGGAATCTGCAACCTGTCATCCATCGGGAGGTTATGGATGTAACCTCTTTTCCTTGTTGCTGCACACATGTGAAGCGAGTCCACGAATTCCGGTTCAATGTCGTAAAGTTCTTTTCTGATGGTTAGCCACACCCCTTGCGGTGCATATGCCACGTTCTTGAAGTAGAAATAAGGAGGCCCTCTCCCTTCTACTTCGATGTCTTCTTTAACTATTGTACTCGTGGCATTAGGAACTCCAAAGCCTATCATCGGCTTCTCGCGGGTTCTATAAGCTGTTGACTTTGTGTGTTCGACAACTTTTTGCTTCTTATAATTAGTGCTTGTGGACTTCAACACGTGTGGATCATCAGACATATAGTTTAAACAATCGCCAAGATTGTCCAGGGCCTAAGAACAAGTAATGTATATCTATTAAATAAAGCATAATTTTTTTCTATAAATGCAATAAGCTTTAGTTAGACTTTTATTGCATAATAGTATACTGGTAGAGTTCAAACTCCACAGTTTATAAGTGAAACATTCTCTTTGAAGATTAATATTGATTGGTGGTGTTTCTGGATATGTACTCCTTTTGCTACACGTAGAATTGATATTCTATGAGATGCATATCGAGTGAATGGAGTTTTTAGATATGTACTCCTTTTGCTGCAAGCTCTAAAGACTATTCGTACTGGTATTTATTTTCTTAATTAGGATTTAGGACACCATTAAGTCTCCACCAACAGCTAATGTATTTTCTTAAGTCTACCGGAAATTATACGATTCTAGATATATGCTAGACCCTAAAGACTACTCATATATACAGGTATTAATTTTCTTAGGACACTGTTGATCAGTCTCCACACAAACAGCTAATGTTTGTTTTCTAACTTCTATAATTTACTGCAGATCATATGATTTTAGAGATGCTATAAACAGACCATGTACAAGTTAAACAACTGATGACCGTCGGTATATATCATTGCATTTCAGATGTGCAAATAATTAAGTACGGTCCACTGATTATACTATGTAACTGTGTTTCTCCTAAAGCATATACTTAATCTTTACGATAAATTTTCACATAATAGAAAACGTTAAATATACCATAAATTCTCCTAAAACTGAAGCAGTAGATGATACATGTGAGAAGAGAGTGAATGAGATGTACAAAATAACTTACCATATGTGTGAGAGGAGTCTTGAGTGTTGGGTTTATTAATCTAAACTTGGTATATTTCCCTTGAATCATGGATGTTATTGGATATGGTATGGTGTTTCAATCCCTGGTTCATGGCAACTGATGGATATGCTTGGAGGATTTGTAGGAGTACTAGGAGAATAAAACTCTCGTTTATTTAGGCTTATCATTTGGCTTTAGTTTATTACTTTCCTGTTTTCATGGGATATCTCATATCTCTTTTCCTTTATATTGTAATCGATTCTCATAATAATAAAGTGGTGGTTTAGAGTTATCTTTGTTCTTCTCCTAGTTCAAACATATTGCAGGTTGTATTATACCAATAATCTGGTATCAGAGCTTGGTCACGAGTTGATGCCCAAGTATATGCCTAGGGCATTAAAGATGGAGACATATAAGAACAAGGAAGGAAGGATCCAGTTAAACTACCCCATGTTAACTCGAGCAAATTATACGGCTTGGGCTATGAAGATGAAGGTGTATATGCAGGCCCACAGTGTTTGGGAGGCTGTATCGCCAAAGGATCCTGAGACAACGGGGGTTGATGAGAAGAAGGACAAGGTCACGATGGCGGCAATATATCAGGCTATCCCGGAGGACGTACTCCTCTCAATTGCAGATAAAGAATCGGCTAAGGGAGCATGGGAGGCTATCAAAACACTGTGTCAAGGTGCTGATAGAGCCAAGACGGCAAAAATACAAACCCTCAAGGCAGAGTTTGAATCTATGACTATGCAGGATACAGACTCAATAGACGACTTCACCATTAAATTGAACGGATTGGTCACCAACATACGCTCACTAGGAGAAACCGTTGCAAAGAGCTATGTGGTTAAAAAGATCTTGAGAGCAGCCCCCTCGAAATTTCTACAAATTGCCTCCACTATAGAACAGTTTGGAAATATCGAAAAAATGACGGTGGAAGAAACGGTTGGATCACTAAAGGCTCATGAAGAAAGAATTAAGGGACAAACTGAGACAAAGGAAGGAAAGTTACTTCTCACCAGGGAGGAATGGGTCGAAAGAGAGAAGGAAGAGAGCAAGCTATTACTTACAAAAGAGGAATGGATGAAATGCTCAAACAAAGGAAACGCCGAGGCATCATATATAAGGAACAGGGGAAAAGGATACATCCGAGGTGGATGAGATAAAACTAAAGTGCGATGCTTCAACTGTAACACTTACGGTCACTATGCCGTGGAGTGCAAAAAATCAAGACGAGATAAGGAAGACACTGAGGAGGCTCATTTTGCCCAGATACCTGACGACGAACCGGCTTTACTTTTGGTTGAAAAGGAAAAGAATGGTACAGTGATCAACGAGGAACGAGTAAAACCAAAGTTGGGTCAAGGAGAAAACGGACAAATGGAATCAAATTTATGGTACTTGGACAATGGTACAAGCAACCACATGACTGGTCAATACTCGAAATTTGACAAGCTTGACATAGGGGTAATGGGTCAGGTAAAATTCGGTGATGGTTCGATGGTACAAATAAGAGGCCTGGGATCAATTACACTGAGGTGCAAGAATGGAGAAAACAGGACATTAACTGAGGTATATTATATTCCCTCACTTAGAAGTAATATAATTAGTCTTGGACAACTCTCAGAAAATGGATATAGAATATCTATCATGGGGGAGAATCTCTGGGTTCATGAAGAACAAGGTGCCCTATTCATGAAAGTCAAACGGTCTTCGAACAGGTTATATAAAATTATTATCTAGAGCAGCGAGACAAAATGCTTACTGTCTAGAAATGAAAATGAGAGTTGGTTGTGGCACTCTCGTCTAGGCCATGTAAATTTCAAGGCGATGAAGCACATGTCCCCAACAAACATGGTTCGTGGAATGCCAAAAATTGATCAGCAACATGAGGTCTGCACTGGATGTTTGATTTCAAAGCAAGTCAGAAAATCATTCCCTCAAAAATTGAACTTCTCGGCAAAGAAACCACTTGAACTAGTTCACGGTGATTTGTGCGGACCGATAACACCATGTACTCCAGGAGGTAATAAATACATACTTGTCTTGATTGATGATTATAGTCGTGTTATGTGGACTTATTTGTTGAAAAACAAAAGCGATGCATTTGATGCTTTCAAAAGGTTTCGTGTGTTGGTTGAGAACAGCTCTGAGAGGAAGAAAATCATGACATTTAGAACAGATAACGGCGGAGAATTTACCTCAAAAGAGTTTTCTAAGTATTGCGAGGAAGCTGGAATTGTCAGACATTTCTCTGCACCCTATTCGCCTCAACAGAATGGCGTGGTCGAGCGACGTAATAGAACACTAATTGAAATGTCACGAAGCCTACTGAAGGAGATGAACCTGCCAAACCATTTTTGGGGAGAAGCCGTTCGTCACTCCACTTACTTGATCAACAGACTTCCCACACGTGCATTAACTGGAACTACACCATACGAAGCCTGGTCGGGTAAGAAACCACATGTAGAACACCTCCGTGTTTTTGGTTGTGTTGCCTACATGAAACTGCCCAGTGTCAATTTAAAAAAACTGGACTGCAGGAGCAAACCCGTTATTTATCTTGGGAAAGAATCGGGTACAAAGGCTTTCAGACTGTATGACCCTGTGACCAAGACAATCTCTGTGAGCCGAGATGTAGAGTTTGAAGAAAGAAGAGCTTGGAATTGGGTTGATGAAACGGAAGAAACACAGTCACCTGCCGGTACCTTCACTGTTTTTACAGGTACTTTGGACGAAACAACCGAAATCAATGAAACTGGGGCATCGAGTTCGAATGGAGAATTAACACCAGACCCTATGCCGAGGCACTCGAACCTTGACACTGGCTCAGGCAACTTTGCAAGCCACAGTTCGACAAATAGTTTCTCTGGAGGTGAAGCACACACACAGAGGTCTCAAATTTCAGCCAGTCAAATTTCAACATCAACGCCAAATACAAACTCAACAAGTTCTGAAGAACAACCTCGAAGAAACAGGAACTTGAGCGATATCTACAATGAGACTGTGCCGTTTGAGTTAGAAGATGAAGAACTTTTCCTCATGGGCGTAGATGAACCAGCAAACTACACACAAGCAGTGAAAGAAAGTGAATGGACAAAGGCAATGGAAATAGAAATGGATGCAGTAGAGAGAAACGGAACTTGGGTTTTAACAGAACTGCCTCGAGACAGGAAACCCATTGACTTGAAGTGGATCTACAAAATCAAACGAGATGCAAATGGGAATATTGTGAAGTACAAGGCCAGGATTGTAGCCAAGGGATATGTACAGAAGCAAGGTGTAGATTATGATGAAGTGTTCACCCCAGTCACATGTATTGAGACCATACGATTGTTACTCGCAATTAAAGCAAAAGGACAATGGAAGGTTCACCATCTGGATGTGAAAACGGCCTTCTTGAACGGAGAAATTAAGGAAGAAGTGTATGTTAGACAGCCTGAAGGTTTTGTCAAACATGGGAAGGAACATCTAGTTTATAAACTCATAAAAGCACTATACGGTCTACGTCAAGCTCCAAGGGCCTGGTACTCCAAACTGAATAAATGCTTGGAAGAGTTGGGTTTTGTCAGGTGTGCATACGAACAAGCCGTGTACACAAAAAAAATAGGAAAAGGTGTGCTTATAGTTGGTGTCTATATTGACGATATCTTGGTGACAGGATCGAGCACAAAAGAAATTGAAGAGTTCAAGAGAAAGATGGGACACAAGTTCGATATGAGTGATTTGGGGGAGTTAACATACTATCTAGGCATCGAAGTCATGCAAAGAAACAGCTATATCTAGCTAAAACAGTCAGGGTACGCAAAGAAAATTCTCAATAAAGTTGGTATATTGCAGTGTAATCCAGCAAAAATCCCGATGCACCCCAAAGAAATCATTAACAAAGATGAAGAAGGATAGCAGTTGATCATACGGAATTTAAGAGTATGATAGGAGGATTGAGATACTTGGTGCACACCAGACCTGATTTGGCATATTCTGTGGGCATTTTAAGTAGATTCATGGACAGACCCACACAGTTGCATCAAGGTGCTGTAAAACGCATACTCCGGTACGTGAAGGGAACGATTGATTTCGGTCTGGTGTACTCACAGGACAGTGACAATGAAGTACTGATTGGATATTCCGACAGTGATTTGGCTGGCAACATAGAGGACAGGAAGAGTACCGGAGGCATGGTGTTCTACCTAAACAAGAGTTTGATAACCTGGACATCTCAGAAACAAAAATGTGTCGCACTTTCTTCATGCGAAGCTGAGTTCATGGCAGCCACAGCTGCCGCTTGCCAAGCTGTTTGGTTAAGGAAATTATTAGCTCAGATTACCGAGTATGACATTGGCCCAGTTACCCTGTTCATTGATAACAAGTCCGCAATCGACTTGGCTAAGAATCCAGTGTTTCATGGGAGAAGCAAGCATATAGACATCCGGTATCACTTCATACGCGAATGTGTAGAGAACGGAGAAATCATTGTAAAACATGTACGCTCTGCAGAACAACGTGCAGACTTCCTCACCAAAGCCCTTGCAGCTGTCAAATTCGAAATCATGAGAAATTTGCTTGGAGTGGTAAAGTGCATTTAGACAAGTTTAGATTAAGGGGGAGTTTGTTGGGTTTATTAATCTAAACTTGGTATATTTCCCTTGAATCATGGATGTTATTGGATATGGTATGGTGTTTCAATCCCTGGTTCATGGCAACTGATGGATATGCTTGGAGGATTTGTAGGAGTACTAGGAGAATAAAACTCTCGTTTATTTAGGCTTATCATTTGGCTTTAGTTTATTGCTTTCCTGTTTTCATGGGATATCTCACATCTCTTTTCATTTATATTGTAATCGATTCTCATAATAATAAAGTGGTGGTTCAGAGTTATCTTTGTTCTTCTCCTAGTTCAAACATATTGCAGGTTGTATTATACCAATATTGAGTACCGGTTCTTCATCATCTTCACCTATAAGCATTTAAGAAGTAACTGAGCTCAGTACCAGTTTCTCGTTAAAAGGCCATTTCAATTCAATCAAAATGTATGAGAATAAATCTACCGTGTTCCTCCATTGCATTGAACACAACTTTCCTGGGGTATAGCTTCTTTGAAAATCGGCCACTCATCTTGGATCCAGAACTACTTGCCTGAGAAAAGAAACAATTTAATCACTTTCGTCCTTGATATCTCTTTAATCATCAAAATCAAAAATAAAAAAACTGATCCATATGATAGATATATCGATAGACTGACAGATCACCGTTGCACCTCAACATAGAATAAAAATTGAATTCTCTAAAGTTGAGAATAAATACATTTACATATAAGATCGATAGATTGATAAATTGATAGACAAAGTACAGATTGCTGATACAAATCAGCTTGAAATAAATTAATATCTAAATTCCTTTAAAATAAAAAACAAAAGCATATACAAACATATGTAAATCTGAATGAAAATAGAAATGCACCCTTTTTGGGGTAGAGAATTGTTGTTGAGGTTCACCTTTAGTAGTGGATGAAGTTGGATGTTGGCGGATTTCTCAACCTCCTTATCGCTTTCATCGCTTGATATCTCGATAATCTTTGAAGTTAAAAACAAAACAATAATTAGTAATTCTAGAATTCAATAAATTCAGCAGACATATAAATGACGGATAGATCGACAAAGAACAAATTACTGATACAAATCAACCTAAAATAATTCCAAAATCCTATAAAATCGAAAAAACTCAAACATAAACATATAATGTATATCGAAAAGGAAATTGAAATGCACATTTTCTTGAGGTAGCCAATTGTTGTTCAGGTTTGCCATTAGCGAATTATAGAGGCTGATAATTAGGCTGGTTGGAGCTGGGGCTTGCCGATGTAGAAAGAAATGAAAGTTGTTGTTTGCATTTATAGTGGCTTGTCTGTAATAGAAACAACATGCGCAATGCGCCGTCTTTTTGCCCCATTTCATATTTTGCCATGTACGCCGTCTTTTTGCCCCATTTCATATTTTGCCACGTGGATGCATAAAGGACCGGTTTATGTAATTATTTTTATAACATCTTTTAAAGAAAATAACTTTTGAGTATAAAAGATTGTTTGAGCACATTTTTAATCCTCATATATTTTTTAAAAATTCTGGATACAATCTTTCCAAATATTATTAAAAATCTTGATGAATGTTCTCACATTTTGGAGAGTATTTTCCAAAATTGTGTGTTTAATGTACTATTATCAAATTTCTAAAATTGTTTTAATATTAATGAAAATCCTCAATGAATGTCATCACATATTTAATTCTCCTAGATTTAGTTAGAGAGATATACATGAAAATAATCTTTTCAAAAAGATCTCAAATTTTATTTTGAATGAGTGTTATCACATTTTAAAATATCGTTCACATTGGGTGTTGAATATTTAAATTTAACTAATTGGATATTCTAATATTTTGAATTAGAGTTTGATAAATTATTTTTGAAATATTATAAAATTATCCAATATATCATCCCACAATTCAAAATGAAAAATCTTATCGGTTTTGATTCTCACCCCAATTACACATGAAATAATTTCTCATACACGACATGAAATGATGCAATTTTTAAAAAATTATTTAAAAAAGTTTCATTCATAGTTAAGTGGTCAAATAAGACCGTATGTTAAAATGAAAACTCAACCTAGTCTCGTGAATAAGCTTTTATATTAATTTATTTCAATATTATTCCACATTATTTCATTAAAAAAATTTATTATTATTATGGTGAAAATATTTATAATTGTTTAAAATATCTTAAGTTGAACGTATGCGGAAAGAAAACAATCTTTTGAACAAACTATATATGTAATCTTTGGATAAGATCATATTAATATTTTTATATGATAAATAATAATCAAATATTTAAATTTGATGAATATTTGATTATATCAATATCGGAGCATCATATCAATAATTTTATAAATATGTTTACAAATACAACTAATTAAAAATACGAAAAATATTTTTAAATCATTTGAAAAAATATTTTAGAAATACTTTTACAAACATATGAAAAAAAAAGTTTATAAATTTAAGCGAGTAAAATTTAGTATTTACAGTTGTTATAAAAACATTCGACCACATAAATTTAGCCTTTTAAAAAGATTGATATTTTTTGGTAAAATTTGAATTCCCACCTACGCAGTCAAATTATACATTTCTATACATTCGTATATTCACATCGAATATATAAAGGCGACATGCTCTTTTAAGATAAAATTTATAATCTCGACTAGATTTCATGTCGTCGAATTTATAAATTCGATTGACTTTTAGTTAGTCTAATTTATAGACACCACTATCACTGCTACAAAATTAAACTTAGGATATATTACTTACATAACACTTTTGTGATGTGTTTTGTGATGTGCTATGCAACTGATATGGTTACACAACATTTATGTTGAACAGACTCGACAAGATATTCTAAAAAATCTATAAATAAAAATAAAAATAAATAAATAAAGTAGCATAGCATTTTTTAGTGAAGCGCTATATAGGAAATAAGTAAGATAGCGTTTCTAGGAAAGGCTATGCAAGTCACCATATTTTAAGTAATTTTGATTTTTTTAGAAAATCTTTAAATATTTATATAACACTTTTCTAAACATCGTGTAAATTAATGTATTCAAAGTATCTTTTTATTTGCTTAATTTAACTCTTTTTCCAACTTAATCATATGTTCTCTCAATACCTCAGACAACTCCCCACTCACACATGTACATCACCAATTTCATCGATCCATTTTACCTCCCGATTTCATCAATTTATATCTGAATTAGGATAGTTTAATCTTCTAGCAAACCATATCGAGCCATTAGGGCACTTTATTTTCATAGGTCTCCATTCGTCCTTCGTTGAATCGGGTATAATCAATTAATTACAAGTTCGGTTACGAAGACTACAAATCATGTATTGTGTTGTCGTTAATTTCAATTATATTGTTTGTGCTTGGGCAAGTCAATATGTTGGAATTTCTACTGACAACCCTAAAAATAAGTAGTATGATAATTTAATTTTATATTATGTAATTATTTTTCTTGAGTCTGTAAAAATGTTAAGTAGATTAGACTTGAGGATTTTTCTTTGAATATGTTGGAAAATGTGTTAGTCCATTTTAGTTCAAGTTTTATAATCATCTGCATATTCATCTATAAAGCATGCCACGGTCCTCTATATAGAGGAAACAAACATATCTAGAAAAAATCTTGAATTCTCTCTCAAGAATTATAGATGGGTACTTAATTTTTAAGAACACATATTTGTAGTAAAACAAATTTAATTTTACTAAATAAAGTGAGTTTTTGATATTTTCTTGTGTGTTTTGCATTAGCATTTTATCTCTACATATTCATACAAACTGTTTTGTTCCATAAGCCATTAAGATTATCCAAATCCAAGAAAACACATATACTTCCCCCGTGTTGTATTTCATAGCTAACATTAGGTGTTACGAACAATCATATATTTTTAAATAATAGCTTAATTTATGTATATTACATGTATGTAAATATGTGTCTGAATTAGTAGCTTAATTTTTGGAAAATTAACATAGTTAATTTGTAAAATCTTGAGTAGATGCGCTATAAATGATTTAAAAAACTACCTTTGTACTACATTTTGGATAAGTTTTTTTATTATATTAATTATATAGTGTAAATACATTTTTTCAAAAATATTCTTAAATTAGAGATACGGTATTTGTTTCTATATTTACATATACAAAAAAGAACCTTTAAATTAATTGCTAGAACAAGAACTTTGAATTATATATAGAAAATATGATATGTAGCTATTTAGATGTATTTTATAGAACTTACAAAATAATTTGACTAATTATTAAATATTATTGTATTTAAAGACGATTGATAATCCATTATGTATTGATGGTCTTTTGAGACATCATCAAACATTAATATCTATCATTCTGAAATAACTTCAATGATTTAGAAAATTTGATTTTTTGAGGAATAAGATTTTAAATTTATTCTTTGTACTTGAATTATCTGACTTGGTACTTATCCTGATTAACTATGTTAGAATTGTTGAGTTCAAGTATACCTTTTTTCTTGCATGTTTTATTAATGACTGTAGGAATTATGTATGTTGTAGATAAAAGACTTACTTACATAACATGGCACTCTAACTGATAAAGATAGGTTGCAGGGAATTTTTAGAATATATATAGTATTAAAATATTTTTTAATATCGAGATTTGTGAAGATAACTTGTAGGATGGGTTACGATATTATTAAATTTATATAAAAGCTTTAAACTTTAGTTATCAAATTATAACCTGGAAAATACATTGATTTGCAGTTAGTTTTGATGGATCGTAAATGGGTAAATGTAGACCGGTTAGCATAAGAATATAAAAATGGTGTGAAAGAATTTTATAAATATGTAGTTAAACATGTTAATTAATGATACCGAGTTCATCGTGTGTCCTTGTCCAAAATGTTTGAATGTTGTAGAATTTGATGGTCTGGACAAGTTGCAGGAACACTTAGTGTGTGAAGGAAACGATAAACCTTATACATGTTGGACCTATTATGGTGCAAAAAAAGGAGAACGTAGATTAAGTAATTTGAATTCAAACCATCACTTTACAGATAGAGTGGATACCAAGGTTTTCGGAGACACTAAGGGAAGTAATGTTAGTGATAAAAATGAAATCCCTAATGATTTTAATGAGGAAGAGCTACGTGATCATCCTGATATGCATGAAAAGTTAAAGGATAATGCCACTTTACCATTGTGGCCGGGTTGCACCAAGTTTTCCAAATTATCGGCTGTATTGACTTTGCATAATTTAAAAGTTGGACATCAAGTTTCTGGCGTGTTCTTCACACAAATGCTTATAGCTGTTAGTGAACTTTTACCCGATGGTAATATCCTCCCTCGTAGAACGTACGAGGCTAAACAAATGCTCATATCCATTAGATTAGTACATGAAAGGAATCATGCATACCCTGATGATTTTATTCTATATAGAAGGAGTATGCAGAGTTTGACGAATGTCCCAAGTGCTCATTAAAACGTTACAAAATTGGAAATTCTCCAGCCAAGGTTATGTGGTACTTTCCATTATTACCCAAGTTTAGGCAATTATATGTTAGTGCAGAAGATGCTAAAAATTTAACATGACATTATGATGCTCGAATTAATGATGGGTTGCTGAGAAACCCTTCCGATTTACCTCAGTGGAAGACAGTTGATGATACACATAAGGATTTCGGGAAAGAACCAAGAAAATCTTTTCCTAGCACTTTCAATATATGTAATGAACCCGCACCATCTTCAAAAAAGTTCTTATAGTACATGGCATGTATTTTTCATGATATATAATTTGGCACCATGGCTTTGTATGAAGCGCATGATAATGTCTACTTTGATATCTGGTCCAATACAACCTGGGAATGACATTGATGTCTATTTTGCACCTTTAATCGAGGACTTAAACTACTATTAGAAGGGGGCATTGAAGTATATGATGGACGTAGAAAAAAATAATTTCAATTAAAGGCCATGTTTATTCGGAACAATAAGTGATTTTCCTGCTTATGCAAATCTTTCCGGGTATAGTATAAAAAGGCTATTATACATGTAGTATATGCAGTGACGAGACTGATCATATTAGACTGAAAAATTACGTGAGATATGTTTAAATGGGGCATAGGCGGTGGTTGGCACCAAACCATCGGTACAGAAATATGCCTTTAATATTCAACGGGGAAGTTGAAGAACAACATGCTCCTCCTATACCATCAGGTGATGACGAGTTTAAAAAGGTGGAAAATTTAAACATATAGTTTGGTAAGGAGTTTGCAAAGGATGTTCCAACTCGGGGTTGGAAGAAGCATTCGATCTTCTTTAAATTGAGTTATTGGAAGGACCTTTAAGTTGGACATTTCATCGACCTCATGCATGTGCAGAAAAATGTTTTTGACAGCCTAGTTGGTACTTTGTTAAGTGTCAAGGGTAAAACTAAAGATGGTCTAAATACATGGATGGATATGATGGAGATGGGGATAAAAAATGGACTAGGCCCTGTGGAGAAGCCAGGAAAAAAACCCTATTTACCTCCTGCCGCTCATACTCTATCTAGAGATGAGAAGAGAGTGTTACTGCAAATACTTTATTCTATCAAGGTGCCAGAAGGATACTCATCAAACATCAAGATTCTTATTTTTTCGATTGACTTGAATTAAAGGGTTTGAAATCACATGATTTTCATGTCATAATGGAGAATTTTTTCCAATTTCTATACGTTCTCTCTTACCTGAAAAGGTGTGAATAACTATCAAAAAATTATGTTGGTAATTTAAATCTATGAGTAACATAGTCATTGATCCAAGAAGGATATTGTATCTACAACGACAAATTATTGAGACACTTTGTGAGGTTGAGATGTATTTTCCAACATCCTTCTTTGACATCATGGTTCATCTGACCTTGCACCTTATTTATGAGACTAGGATGTATGGTCCTGCTCGTATGAGATGGATGTATCCGGTCGAATGATATTTAAAATTTTGAAAGAATATGTGATAAATAGGTCTGGACCAGAGGGTTGCATAGCAGAATGCTATTTATTAAAAGAAGCAAGAGAGTTTTGGTCAGAATTTATTCCAAACGTAAAGGCAACTGGTCTTCCAAGTGATCGTCACAGTGGTAGGATTGACAGTAAAGTTGTAATTGGTGGTCAACAATTTGAGATCGATCGGACACAATGGCATTGTGCGCACCCTTATGTTTAACACAACACCATTGATATTGTTCCTTTTGTAGACTTGCATAAGCAAACCATCAGGGAAGAACATCCAAGAAGAGGTGATAACCGGATATAAGTGGAACACAATCGCACATTTGTTGATTGGTTCAAAACTTATGTTGCAAATAAGTTAATTGAAAATAACGAATCAATACCATATCGAGTTAAATGGTTATCAAGATGTCCTGATTTATTTTTGAATTCTTATAAATGTTATCTTATGAATGGGTACACCTTTAACACAAGGGAACATGATGCAAGGAGCATAATGCAGAATAGTGGAGTTTCAGTTACTGATACGACACTACACCAATCATCAAGTAATAAAAAAGAACCAGTTTTAGATGAGACCGCATACTTTGGTAGGATTAAAAATATTTGGGAGCTCGATTATGTTTGATTTAGAGTGCCGGTGTTTGATTGTGATTGGGTTAACAATGTCGGAGGCGTACAAGTTGAAGCCTCCGGGTTTATACGGGTAATCTTGAAAATATTGGGTACAAAGATGATTCGCTCATAATGGCAACACAAGCCCATATGTTACTGATCCGGTTGATAAGAAGTGGTCCATTATTGTCTTTTCAAACAAACTCAACACTTATCAAGTCAGTGATGGTGTAGATATAGAACTTGATAATATTGATGATCCTTTTGTTGGAATGAATTTTCATGCCAATATGGACAGAGGTGATGATTATAAATGTTTTTACTCCGGAAATGATCATGATGAGGGTGAATATGTGAATCCTGAATTTTACAATGTGCATAGGCACAAAACATCAAAGGCGAACAAAAAACGCAAAAGAAAAATTAAATCTAAGAAATGTATGTATTCTTTCTTATTATACAAGCTAGTCTCATAAATTGGTCTTATATTATTTATTCTGTTTATTTTAAATTATATACCTTTATTATCTGGTACTATAAAACTGCCTAATTTGATTATGCTTTTGTTTAGTACTATATAACAATTTTCTGTTGACTAGAGCAAACTAATATCTTAAATTTAGTAAGTGTTTATTTTTCTGTAAACCTGTGCAGTGGTCTTCTATTAATTGTTGTGTTTTCTTTGTTTAGGATTGTGATTAGTATAAGTGTACTATAAAATATTCATATTAGATTATGCTTCTTTTTAATATAAGAATTTTGTATTGACTAGAGGAAACTAGTAAATTCAATTAAGTATCAACACTACGCCATAGATGGGCTAATAAGACACTCATTTTACGTCACCTTAGGCCCGTTTTATGTTGCAATAGGCCTATTGTAACGCCAAATAACCATTTCATCCGCAAATGTTGCCATTGCTATCTAATGTAATGTTTTGATTATCAACCGTAACACAAATAAAAATATTACCTTAGGGAGATAGAGTAACACTAGATAAATAAAACATAACGGCAATTCAGTGTTACCTTAGCATTTGAAAAAATCATGTGGGACCCACCTGACTGGATTGCCACGTAGGCAGCCACGTCATATAGAGGGACCCACTGACACGTGGCGAGCAATGCCACATGGACTGCCACGTGGACTGCCACATAGATTGGCTAATCAGTGGTACCCACTGCCACGTCATCATATGGGGCCCACTGCCACGTCATCAAGGGGCCCACTGCCATGTCATCAAGTGTGGCCCACTGCCACGTCATCAAGTGGGGCCCATTGTAACATCATCAAGTGGGTCCCACTGCCATGTGGGACCCACATGTGGGCCCACTTTTATTACTGACGTAACAGTAAACAAATCTAATGTAACACTATATTTTGGCAAAAGAAACACAAATTTAGATTTTGTAACAGTGATAAATATAGCTATTGTAACACTAATAGATAACATTTTGAAATGTAGTTTTGATAAACACATTACTGCCATTAACAAAATAACAATTCAACTATACCAAAACATATTTCCCCAACAAACTAGTCTTACAGCATTCAGAACACCAACTCCGCCAACATAATAACCACTTCGCCAAAATTATAGTACGATTCACTACATCACTCCACCAAAATCATACTAACAAGAACACCAAACAATCCCCAAATTCCAACTCCAACCAAACCAAATAAACACCATCCACCACCAATTACAGTGAGTACCAAAAGTTATAAACTAATAATTCAAAAGTCTAAATAACATAATTGTCCATACTATTAACTCAAGTTAATGCTTGTAAAGAGAAATATCTAAGAAGAAGTCTGGGCAGTCTTGGAAGTCCCAGCAGTCCCGATAGTCATTGGTGTACCATTTTCATCATCCTCGCTTGAAATATTAGCATCAATTTCTCCAATGTCCAGATTCAAGCCTGGATTAGCTGCTGCGATCTTTTTGAGAATAACTGACAAGTTATCCTGCACTTTCTTGGAAACCTTTTCTTCCAGTTCAGCCTCAAGTTCTCCCCTGATCTTTGCAGTCAAATCTTCCAAATAAGTGTCTGCAGGAGCCGAATCTGATTCCATCGCTTTCTTGTTCTTTCTCTACAAGAAAAATGTTGTTAAATATTAATCAATTTTACCATAGAATTGTGCTACATAACTACACAACTACTAACAAGGTTTGCATTAAGGTGGCCTATACTAATACTTAACAGCCTTTTATTTCCGCTAAGTCTCTTATGTTATTTGTTTTACCAAATAAATTAAACCAACAAAACATACTTGGAAAAGCATTTTTTATCTCTTAATTTTAAAGAAATAGACAAATTGAACTACCGTGCAGCATTTAACCTCCATAAAAAAAGTAAAGTCCTTACGTTTCTTTTTTGCGGAGCAGCCGTAGTCTTGTATGTTCGGCCATCTTGTTTATGAGATTCCAAATAAATTTCAGCTTGTGATGGCGAGGCGAGATTAGGATCAGTCTTTTTCTATTATAGAGCACAAAAGAAAAAGACAAGGTTATCTAGCTCAAAATTACCACATAACTATTGATTTACTTAAGAAAAATTGCACATCAACTATTTAAAAAATGCCTAAGCACTAACATTCAATCAAAGGATTTATGAACAAACAACTAGGTAGTCATTACTATTTAGTAGACACAATCCAAGTGTGTACGGGAAGTCAATGAAGGCAATATTAATGCAGTTCTGAAATTGAATATCTAAATTCAAGCAAATACCAGCAAAAAATAGACATGCATCTGATTTATGAAGAATTAAAGCACAAAAATGTTTGATGGCACTTGACATGAACAACTAAATTATTGTGTCTGCGAGCTCTATTTTATTAGTTTTTTCGGGTTGTTCACAGTGAATTATTTAAAGTTATATAAATGCGGATTGGTTTGTAATAATCTGAATATCATAACTAATCAGACAACTAAATAATTGCTAGTTATAATGATGATATCGACAAGGACAGATACATTATTTAAAAAAAGGGGGGGTTCTAACATGTCCCATTTTAAAATTGGATTTAAGAACATGTCCCCATCTAATTAAATTATAAATTTATCCTATAATCAAAATTTAATCCAATTTAACTTAACCATGGGGCCGTAATTATAATATCAAAATAAAAGGGGAAATATTCATAAATATACTAGTTAATTTAGGAATCATACCACCTTCTCTCCAACTTCTGCACTACTGTTGGCACCCTGATTGTGTGGGTCAGTTACCGAAGCGCGGATTACTTTGTTATCATGTGCTAATTCCTATTAAACAAAATTGCACAATCCAGTTTGAGAATCTTTAAAATCATTAAAATCATATTAAAAAGAAGCACGAAGGCACCTTCACCGACTCATCTCCCCAATACTTTATCAACAATTTAAAATCCTCGAGCGGAATCTCCTTGGGCCTATGTTCAAGCCTTTCATCATCAGTGGCATGCTGTGTGTAATGCTTTGCCTTCATCCGATACTTGTAAGTCATCCAGCATCTATTAATTATCTCATAAACCCAGGACTGAGCTTCATTCGGAATAATATAATGGTCCTAATATATAATAAACTCAAGATCAATAAAATGAAGGGGTTAATTGAAAAATAAATGAAACTGAGGTTTAGGTAATAGAATTTACCCGAGTATAGTCCCACATTTTCTTCTTCAATTGTTCAGGAACCAGGCGCCAGTTGACATAAGTAAGAGAGACATTGTCCTTTGCAACTGTTCCGAGAAAATTACTCAGCTCTCTCGTAACTTTTCCGTCTCTTGAAACAGGTACATTTTGTTTGTTAAAAAAAATCACCGGTCTTTCATCACGTGTCCTTGCGTGAACAATTAGCAGTTTTGTCCTCCCTCTCCATTTTTTGGGCTTTGGTACTTCATAGTACATGCACACACAAAAAAAGGTGACTGCGAATTTAATAATTAATTAAATTCTTACTGCCTCTCCATCAATAAATAATTAGTGTGCATAATTCATGCATAGTTATATTTAGAAAGTAAAAGTACCTGCTTCAGTTTCTTCCTCAACAACATTTTCCGAATTAGAAGCGTGCACATTCTCGGTTGTTAGCGGAAGAATGCCCTGCTTTTGACATTCCCGCATTGCTAAATAAGCAGATACAGACCCACGTGATTCTGAATTGCTTGCGGATTTTAAGATTTTACTACATGTTGGTTTCAGGAGCTTAGATTTACTGGTCATTTCCTTGTCAGATGTTTTACCAGCTTGCGATGGTTCATTCTCTGTTGCAGCGGTGACATTAGCTCACGAACGAGTTCTTGGTCCAAGGGGGACATGTTTCTTTTTCTTCCAATTCTTCGTTCTCTACAATAAAGAGTAATAAAGAGTATAAAATAAAAACAAAATATATAGGAAACTTGATATAGTGATAAACAAAATATCAGGTCTTAAACTAATAAAAAACACAATTTACACTCTTGAGAAACAAGGAAGGTAGGCCAAAGTAATGAAGACTGTAAAAGAAATCCATACCTCAGATGAATCATCACTATCATGTTCGTCCTCACTTTCTGGATTATAATCATCATCATCCGGAGAGGCTTTGTCTTTTTCTTTGGATTTCTCAATAACTGTTGCTGATCGAGCTCTCAAATCAATCACTAATTTTTTGATCCCAAGTTCTTCCAACCTTCTATCATTTTCCTTCATTCGATTAAGTCTTTCTTGCTCACATGCTGGTAGCGGTGGGGGGGCGCCTGCAATAATTATAAATCAGCACTGTTATTAGTGTAGCTCAATTATGCATTGTACTTTCTTTCTAAAAATTTGGAAGGAGTGTTTAAGTGAATATTACAAGTGTTACAGTCCAGGTTAGAAGAAAAAAAAGAGGAACATTGACAAGGATACCTCGATGTCAGGTATAGCAAGTTCAAGGGGACATCTTACTTGGCGTGCATCACCTTGTAGCTGATCTTTCATTTTCTCATTATTTTGTAAAGTACGGGGTCTTTTTCTTTTGATTTCGGTCAGTGGTGGTGGGGGCAACTACAATAATTTATGAAGACAAGGTCAGTGATTAAATTGACATAACACAACAATAAACATTATAACTTATGTTTTTAAGAAGGAAAATTAAAAAAATACCTCTTTATCCAGAATAATATCATCTTGTAACTACAGTTTCCTTCTAGCAGACCCTTTATCGTTTCCTTGCCCAGCAGTTGCATCTTGCTGAGTAGGCAACAGAGCTGGCGATGATCGTAACGCATACCGCCGACTGGGCTCAGGTGTCTTCTTAACAATCTTCCTTGGGTTCTGCTTCTGTTGGAGTTCATGTGTTGTAATATATTTCCGCTTTTGTATTTTCTTCGGTGAAACTGTATTTATGCAAGAAAAAAATCCAAGTCAAAGAATTATCTTCAACTAATATGGACATCCAAGTCCCATTATGCATATATAAAGAGATACAGAAATAGATAGAGATGTGTACTTAATGGGGACCTAATTATTTATCAGCAATAGGCATACCTTCAAACAGGCTTTTCCTCGGCCTGACAATCACGTGTGGCTGCATCTCACACAACGGCTCAATTGCATAGGTCAACAACTGTGTCTACATAGAGCTTGACCTTTTCACCATCGTTGCACTTTTCTATCTCTTGAATGATGTCCAGGTCAGTCCTCAGCAGCTTCCAACCACCATGTTTTCCTTCTTTTGTCATTGAGTTTGAGGAGATCCTTCACCTCCTCCATCAGATCATTATAAGCCCACATATTAGCTTCTACATTATAAATATTCAAGCAATCTCTACCAGAGTAACTTGTCCTCTGAAACTCCCCACCGTGGTACAATCCAATATTAACGTGTTTTTCTGCCATCCTGCACAGAGTTCAAAGAGATGTCAATGGCTGACCATTAAACAAAAATATTTCAAATGTATCTTTTCCAAATCCTAGTATGCCATAAACACATATCTCGAACTAATTGGTAAACAAATATTAGATCAAATAATAAATAACAAAATATTCATGAATTGGCACTCGACACAAATGCAACAAACACAATTTCGATCACAAAAAGTTATTAAGCATCTACTTCATATCCTATATTTGTTTTTATTACACGTGTAGGATATTTGCAGCTAACATACAAAATTATAAAAATAAGAAAATATAGTTATCATATGCATCTACTGAATCAACTAAATTACAGTAAGGAGATTTAATCCCAACACTACGAAATATAACAAGGGCATGCTGAACTTACCAAGACAATAAATATAAACTACAAATCAGACAACGACGACAAAAAATTTAAACTACAAAGATGGATTTCATTGAAGAATTCATGGAAGAAATAAATTAAGATATTCAATTACATCTAAATAGTCCAAACACAGAGAAAATACAAAATAAATTCACTGCTGTGATTAATTTTAAACTTATAAATGTTTAGCAGTTTGGTTGCTTTATTTATCGAGAATGGGAACTCTTGTTGTAGGGATATCATCTCTGCACCAACTCATTTCATCAACATGAGTTTGAAGTCCACAAACAAATTCAGTCTCACGGAGATCAGTATCGTTGAATTCTTCATGTGCATCCACGTTTCCATTATCACACCACTCCCTCGGTAGTTTCTTAATTACGTAATGTACATTCTTTTCGATTGGGTCTTCCACATAAAAAACTTGTTGCACTTGTTTGGCCAGGACATGAGGATCAGATTTATGGCATAACCTATTGAAATTTACTCGAATGTGACCGTGTGGATCTTTTTGTTGTTGGTACCAATGACACTTAAATAGGACAACTGTAAATAATCCCCAGTAATCAAGTTCTATGATATCTTCTATCGATCCGTAGTAGCTGACATCCCCAACTATAGGGTTCTCGTCTCTAGAACTAGAGAAACTAGTTGTTTGTGCAGTCAAATATACACCACTGTTTTGTGTTGTGCATCGAGAATCTCTATCACTTGTGTGGAATCGATAGCCATTAACAACATAACCAGTAAACCTTCTAGCTGTTCGATTAGGCCCCAACGCAAACACCCCCAAGTCAGATGAAACCTCCACCATTTTCCCAACCTCTTCTCGTAACCAGTCCCAGAATTCTGCCGTGTGTCTTCGTGCCCTCTTGTATCTGTTCGTATTTTCGTGGCTGTCCACCAAGGTTTGATGTTCCCTAAAATTATACTAAGTTAAAACAGTGCAGAAAAGAAAAAGTTCTTGAATTATGAATTAAAATTATTTACGTTAGAGCTTATTAAACTTACTCGAGGAGCCTCTCTACTTCTTTGTTACCAGTATTGAACAAAACATAGCGATGACTTGCCTTCCAATCAACATCTTCCAAATGAATAATAGTTCCATCTTTATTCCTTCTCGTTCTGATATGATATTCAGCTTGTGTTGGCCCTCTTTCGAAAACTGTTGAGCACATGTTATTTTTTGTTGTTTCATCAGCAGCTAAAAATCTTGAACAAAATGTTACACATTCTTCAGCTATGTAACCTTCTGCAATAGAACCTTCCGGCTTACTTCTATTACGAACGTCTGATTTCAATTTTGCAAGATAACGCTCTATTGGGAACATGTTTCGAAGGTGCTGAGGTCCCCCAAGTCTAACTTCTCTAGTTAGATGAACAAGCAAATGCACCATTATGTCGAAGAAAGCTGATGGAAAAATCATCTCAAATTGGCAAAGTACCTCGACGATTTCAGTTTCCAACTTCTCAAGCTCCTCCAAATCGATAACCTTGCTCCATAGAGCTCTATGGCAGGCACTCAATTTCATCAAAGGTACAGCAACCTCAGCCTTTGTAGTTTTTTTTATGGCAAACTGCAACAAGTAGTGCAGTATGAAATGAGCATCATGGCTCTTATACCCCACTACTTTCCTCTCCTTTGTGTGCACATATCGCCCTATGTTGGAGGCACAACCGTACGGCAGTTTAGTGTTTTCCAACACTGAACAAAAGATCTCCTTCTCTTTGTTCGACAAGTCAAAGATTGCTGCTCGTATTTTATGGTGTGCTCCATCTTCTGATAGAACAGGATGGAGGGGTTTTCTAATTCCCATTTCTTGTAAATCTTTACGAGCGGCAACATGATCTTTTGTCTTGCCACTTATATTGAGTAAAGTGCCCAATATATTATCGCAAACATTTTTTTCTATGTGCATGGCTTCAAGGTTATGTCGAAGTGGATTATGCTTCCAATAAGGTAAATCAAAAAAAATTGACTTCTTTTTAAAAGGGCCCTCAGTTTTACTCTTTGCCTTTTTGTTCTGCAGGCCGAATTGGTTTACATACCCAGACAATAACTCCTCAATGTCAGTTCCCGTTAAAACTGAAGGACACTGCCCCATTTCAATTGCGCCATTAAACCTTTTAGTATCCATTCTCCACTTGTGTGCAGAAGGAAGAAACTTTCGGTGGTTCATATAGCACATTTTCTTGCTATGCTTCAAATAAAGTGATGAAGTTTTATAATGGCAGACAGGACACCCTAGTTTGCCTTTTGTGCTCCAGCCGGACAACATAGCATATCCCGGGAAATCGCTAATAGTCCATAGCACTCTAGAACATAAATTAAAATCTTCATCAGCCAAGGCATCATAAGTATTAACGCCGACCTCCCATAATTCATTTAACTCGGCAATTAAAGGTTGCATGACTGCAAGACTACAAAGGAGATTTGGGATGCCTTGGAGACAAGATGCCAGGGAACTGATTCAATTAAGAAGAACAGGAAGACTATACTCACTCAAGAGTATGAACACTTTGACTCAAAGTCTAATGAGTCATTAACTGGTTTATATGACAGATTTGTCAAACTCTTGAATGATTTATCACTAGTTGACAAGGAATATTATCTTGAGGATTCAAATCTTAAATTCTTGTTTGCACTTCCTGAAAGATGGGATTTGAAGGCCACCACTATAAGAGACAACTATAATCTTGAAGAAACAACTCTTGATGAAATTTATGGGATGCTCAAGACTCATGAACTTGAGATGGAACAAAGAAGCAAGAGGAAAGGAGGAAAGTCAAGGATAGTTTCTCTTAAGGCTGAGGAGGAATCTCCAAAAATAACTACCTCAAAGAAAGGCAAGGGAAAAGCTCTTATCACAAAGTCTGATACTGAGTCATCAAGTTCTGATAGTGATGATGACTCAGAAACTGAAAGCTTGCCTGAGATGGATGCTGATGAAGAGGTGATGAAGCTGTGTGCTCTTATAGTGAAAGGAATCACAAGAATTGCATACAAAAAATTCAGGAAGGGAAAGAAATTTTCCAGGAAAGGCGCAAGTTTTGATAAGAAGAGTTTCAGAAAATATGAAGGCAAAGGAGGGAAGTCTAACAGAGGAGATTACACAAATGTCAAATGCTAGAACTGTGGTGAGAAAGGCCACATATCTCCTGATTGCAAGAAAGTGAAAATTGACAAAGGCAAGGCTCTTGTCACAAAGAAGAAAAGCTGGACAGACACTTCAGATTCTGAAAGTGAGGAAAACTATACCTTGATGGCAAATGTTGATAGCAGTTCTGATGCTGCTGAGTTAAAGATACCTCAAACTATTTATGCCTTTCATACTAATGATATTAATGAGTTGAGAAGATATTTTAAACCATGTTTATCAAACTTTAACATGTGAAAGATTAACTTCTGAAAATCTTGCTTGTAAAAAGAGGAATGATTATTTAGAAAAAGAGTTAGTCATGTTCCATCAAACTCAGAAAGATGGAGATGATGCTTTTTATGTTAGGGATGAAGTACTTAAAATGAATGAATCTCTAAAAACTGAGTTAGAAATGGAAAGAGAGATTATCAGAACTTGGACTAACTCTGGAAGAACAACTCATAATTTGTTAAGTAGTGGAAACTGGAAAGAGGACTTAGGTTATGGAGATGATAAGAATGATAAAGGAACTGTAGAAATTGAGCCTATAGTTGTTAAACAAAAGCCAAAGTTGAAACATGTTAAGTTTGTAGCTGTAAAGTCTGATACTGATAAATCAGAAGTTAAAGAGGAATTAACTTCTGGCAAACTAAAACAGGAAAAGCCAACTGAAGTTAACGTAGGCTTAATGACAAAGAAGCAGCTTAAGCATAAGCTGAAAGATGTTAAGAATGTAAACAAGGTAAAGTCACCTAGGAAAAATAGGAATGGAAAGGAAGGTATGAATAAAAGTAATGATTACAAGCCTGTTCCTAATGCTCCTAGAAAAACATGTCATAATTGTAGAAGTTCTAACCATCTAGCTTCTTTTTGCAGGAAGAATAAGAACATAAACTCCTTACCTTCAAATTCAGGAGTTAAGAGTCAGTCTGTTAGATATAGGCAACAAAATCCTTGTTTTTATTGTGGTAGTTTATGGCATTCCATTTATACTTGTAAGGAATATCATAGTTTGTACTATAATTATTATCAAATAAAACCTTCTTTAAAGAAAGTTAGCATTGTTCCTTCTAGTGTAAGTACTGATACAAAGTCTGATAGTGTAAATGCTGATAAGAAAAATGTTAACATAAACTCTGATGCTAAATCCGATGCAAATGTTAACAAACTTAATAAGACAAAGGATCCAAGCAAGTCTGGGTCCTTAAAACTAATCATTAATGGTCTTTATGATTGCAGGGCAATAGGAAAAATATCCTAGTTCTGGATAGTGGATGTTCAGGATATATGACTGGAAATAAAGCCCTATTATCAGACTTTGTGGAGAAAGCTGGCCCAAGTGTTTCTTATGGAGATGGCAATATTGGAAAAACCTTGGGATATGGCAATATCAATCTGGGAAATGTCATCATTGAAAAAGTAGCTCTGGTCTCAGGACTTAAACACAATCTTCTGAGTGTTAGTCAAATCTGTGATAGAGGTTATCATGTGGATTTTTTTGAAGAACACTGTGAAGTTGTAAGCAAATCTACAGGCAAAGTTGTTCTGAAAGGATACAGTCATGGTAACATTTATTAAGCCAAGCTTTCAACAAGTACTGATGGTTCTGCAATCTGTCTGATAAGTAGAGCATCAATTGAAGAAAGCTGGAATTGGCACAAGAAACTCTCTCATTTAAATTTCAACAATATAAATGAACTAGTCAAGAAAGATCTTGTGAGAGGACTGCCAAAATCAGTATTTGCTCCTGATGGCCTTTACGATTCATGTCAGAAGGCTAAACAAAGAAAATCTTCATTCAAGAGCAAGACTGAATCATCAATTCTTGAGCCTTATCACCTACTACATGTTGATCTATTTGGTCCAGTGAATGTCATGTCTATTGCAAAGAAGAAATATGCTATGGTCATAGTGTATGAGTTCACCAGATAAACATGGGTGTATTTCTTGCACACAAAAAGTGAAACTGCATCTATCTTGATTGATCATGTCAAGCAACTAGATAAATTGGTCAAAGATTCTGTGAAGATCATAAGAAGTGATAATGGCATTGAGTTCAAGAATTTGATCATGGAAGAGTTCTACAAAGACCATGGAATAAAGCAGGAATTTTCTACTCCTGGAACTCCACAACAAAATGGAGTTGTTGAATGAAAGAATAGAACTCTTATTGAAGCTGCACGAACTATGCTTGATGAAGCAAAGCTACCAACCTATTTTTGGGCTGAAGCTGTGCAGACTGCTTGTTTCACTCAGAATGCAACACTCATTAACAAGCATGGAAAGACACTATATGAGATGGTGAAGAAAAAGAAGCCAAATCTGAAGTATTTTTATGTATTTGGATGCAAGTATTTTGTTCTTAAGACTCATCCTGAACAGCTATCCAAATTTGATCTAAAAGCTGATGAAGGAATTTTTGTTGGATATCCACTTTCCACAAAAGCCTTCAGAGTCTACAATTTAAGAACAAGGGTAGTCATGGAATATATCAATGTCTCTTTTGATGATAAGAAGATTACTAGACTTGAAGATTTCAATGATCATGATCAGCTGAGATTTAAAAATGAATATTTAATTTCTGATACTGTAAATCCTGACAGTCTAAATCCTGATACTGCAAACTCTGATGGTTTAAACTCTGATGTTATTGAAACTATGGTGACTACGCCAAAGGAAGATGCACCTGTGGAGGGGGAGCATACTGAAGATACAACCACTTCTCAAGAAGCATCAGAACCTACAACTGGTTCCTCAAGTTTTGATTCATCAAATTCTGATGAGCCAAGTTCTGATAATTCTGGAAACTCAATTTCTGAAGGATCAAACTCAGAGAGCATAATTTCAGGGGGAGCATCAGAAAATGTTGATGAAGACAGCATGGATCATGGGGGAGCATCCAGTTCTAGAGAACACCTTCCATCTGCAAGGAAGTGGACTAAATCACATACACCTGACTTAATTATTGGAAATCCTAATGCAGGTTTCAGAACTAGAACAGCTACATCAAATAAATGTCTTTATAATTCTTTTCTTTCTCAGACTGAACCAAAGAAAGTTGAAGAAGCTCTTCAAGATGATGATTGGGTGCAAGCAATGCAGGAAGAGTTAAACGAATTTGAAAGAAACAAAGTCTGGACCCTAGTGCCAAGACCAAAGAACAGATCTGTTGTTGGTATAAAGTGGGTGTTCAGAAACAAAACTGATAGTGATGGCATAATAATAAGGAATAAAGCAAGGCTGGTTGCAAAAGGATATTCTCAATAGGAGGGGATTGATTATGATGAAACATTTGCACCAGTTGCTAGATTGGAAGCCATAAGGATATTTTTGGCTTATGCTGCTCACAAAAAGTTTACTGTCTTTCAAATGGATGTGAAAAGTGCTTTTCTTAATGGAGAATTGGAAGAGGAACTATATGTTGAACAACCTCCAGGCTTTGTAGATCCCAAACGTCCAAATCATGTCTACAGGCTTGATAAAGCACTTTATGGTCTTAAGCAAGCTCCAAGAGTATGGTATGAGACTTTAGCTCAGTTTCTTCTGGAAAGTGGATTCAACAGAGGAACTATTGACAAAACACTGTTCTACCTCAACCATGGAAATGACTTACTTTTGGTGCAGATATATGTTGATGATATCATTTTTGGTTCCACAAATGACAGACTTTGCAAGAAGTTTTCCAAACTGATGCAGTCAAGATATCAAATGAGTATGATGGGGGAACTTAGTTATTTTCTGGGATTTCAAGTCAAGCAGAATGAAGAAGGCACTTTTATTTGTCAATCCAAGAACACCAGAAATTTGCTGAAGAGATTTGGAATGCAAGATTGTTCAAGTGCATCCACTCCCATGGTCTTTTAAATACATTTTTATATGTGATTTTATATGCATTTTTATGTGATTTTAAATACATCGTTAATATGTGATTTTATATGTATTTATGTAATTTTAAATGCATTTATATGTGATTTTATATCCATTTTTATATGATTTTAAATGTATCATTAATATGTGATTTTATATGTATTTATATGATTTTAAATGCATTTTTATATGTGATTTTATATGCATTTTTATGTGATTTTAAATGCATCATGAATATGTGATTTTATATGTATTTATGTGATTTTAAATGTATTTTTATATGTGATTTTATTTGCATTTTATTTAATTTTAAATGCATCGTTAATTGTTTTAAATGAATTTGTAGGAACGATATGTCGCCATTCTTGAGCGCATTCCCTTGGAGTTTACACAAACGGGTGATCGGGATGAGTTGTGGGATTGGTGGATGGAAACCTTGGAGGTCCCCCAAGGTACAACAAGGCCAAAAAAGAATTATGTGGTGGGGTTCCCCAATGCTCGGGCCACCGATCTCTTGCCTACACTTGCTACCCAGTACCGAGATTCCACACGGAATGAAGCCGGCTCATCCTCATCCACTCCAAGACAACGTGAAGCCATCCCCGACAATGTATATCTTGCCATCCAAATCGGAGATCCGTGCTAATCCAAATCGGTTTGCTCGCCAACTTTCCGATGCGGAGATAGCTACATTCGCACGTACCGCTCTCGAGGCCTCGGATCCATCCTCCGATCATAGCCAAAGATTGTAATGGAATTACCTTATCAGTGGCGAGATCGTGCATAATATGGGCTCCTTGATTGAAGATATCGCTCAAAAGACGGAAAATCGTGTTGCGGAGGTATAATTTTTGACCTTCTTGTTTATTTATTTGTTTCATTCACATGTAAATTTTATTCCTTCTTTTTAACTAGTTTAATTAAACCTGTGTATCTAGGAAAATAATCGGCGTGCTATGGAAGTCGATAAGGATTAAACGTCCGAGGATGAGACTTCCGATGATGAGGACTTTGATGGTGGCGGTGGTGATGGCGGCGGTGATGGCGGTGGATCGTCCGATATTGATTTGTCGGATTAGTTTACATTGATCGGTTTTAAGTTATTGTAATTTGATGCTTATGGGATGTAATATAATATGTTGTGATGGTTTGATACTTTTTCGGTTATTTAGGATTGATTATAATGATATAATAATACAGTTTAATCCTCCAGTTATTGGAGTTTGTGAATGTTTGTGTTGGATTTAATTACTATGGTTTAATTGTGGAATTTACTAGTTTTTGTGAATGATTTTGAGTAGTATAGTTTAATGATTATTATTGTTGTTTGGTTGTTTGGTTGTGATTGGATTGGATTTGTGATTGGTTTGTGTATTGATTTGGTTTGGTATACAAGGACTGCAGAAAAATCTGCAATTTTTTTTTAAAACCAGACCTTAAAACCGACCAAAAATAGGCATAATCGACCACTTTTGACCATTACAAAACCCAGAAAACCGACCGTCAAGGGACATAACCGACCACCTTCTTCATAAAACCGACCGTCTCCTTTAGAGGGTGGTCGGTTTTAGGACGGTCGGTTATGACATATAAGTTAGCTTCTGAAATAAAACCAACGGATGTTCACACTTTGACCACGGTCGGTTATGAGTTCCAGTCAACTTTTTAAAAACAGATATAACCGACCACCTACGGTCGGTTATGACTCAGTGACGTGGCAACACCTATGCACACGTGTTGCCACGTGTACACAGTGACCCCACATTTGCATAAAATGCCCAGGCACATAACCAACCACTATGTTGATCAGTTATAAGGATTAAACCCGACCAAAAGTTATAACCGACCAAGCTAAAACCGTCCATGCCCTGTGGTCGGTTATGACTATTTTAACAGACTATTTTGCCTCTTAACCGACTGTTTTTGACGGTCGATTTTATCATGTTTTCTTGTAGTGATATAAGTAGTATGAGAAAGATATTTGGTTGGTTGTACAACCGCATAAAGCATACGGATAGTTAGATTAAAATTAACATCAATGGTCAAGATTATTTAATATTTGCTATAAAGGTGATAAGAAAAACAAAACTAAAACCACTTTTTTTATAATATAAACACCCAATACTAAATAGATAAGGAAATATAATCTAATATTAAATACATAAGCAGACATAATTAACCAATACTAAATAAATAAGGAGATATAATTTAATAGTAAATATATAAGGAGATATAATTGTATAACAAATACATGTCTTCAACGTGATGGTCTCCCAGGCACATTAAATTTTTTTTTTAAAACATTGCCTAAGGACAAAGTGAAGAAAAAGCATATAGACCATTTAGATTAAAAACAAAATCAATGTAGAAGATTATTTGGTATTTGTCGTTAAAGTGGTAAAGAAGAACTAAACTAAAACCACTCCAATTATGATACAAACACATAATCTAATAAAGGGAATGGGTATAGTTTCGTATACCCAAATTTTTGTTGGTTTAGTTATTCTTGCAAAGAAAATGCTAGAGGTACAAAATGAGTTACTAAAATATTTACAAATGTCACATGTTGGCTAAATATAAATGGACCCCCCTGCAGTTACATTAATAGAACCAATTGAATTTTTTCATTGTGTCACATCACCCATGCCATGTCATTTTGTGACAATTTTTTGTAACTTTGTTTTGTGCCTCTAGCATTACTCTTCTTGCAATCATGATGGTCAAAATTTCTTAATCAAATTATGGGATCTTTAGAACTAAATATTAAAACCATGCATTTCCTAAGGTCATAGGACATTTCAAATCCCTCCAACAACATACATTTCTATTATTTATGTACATAATTTATCCTAACTACTGGTAATTTGGTTCAAACTCTTAGTTTTGCTATCCATTTTTTATTATCTCTATTATTCAAAACTGTTAGATCTTTAGCACAAATGAGATATCACACTCATTAGCACAAATGAGAAACAATATACATGCTATTATAATGGTTAGCTACTCTAACTTTTGCATAGAAAATCAAGGACACGTGAACAACTTAAAAAAATAATAAGGTCCACAAAATCAGTATTAGTTATTTAACTTTTTTCCTATATGCCTTTGTGGGTTCTATGCAAAATCAGTACTAAAATGGTTAAGAATATATAAACATGCAATTAAAATTGTTTATAACTACTCTAATTTTTGCAATCAAAAACAAGGAGACAATAACTCAACCCAGAAAAATAAAAAATCTGCTATATCAATATTCAATAACTAATTTTCGTCTTATATTGCATTATGGGCTATGCTGCAAAGTTCTGACTAGCCCAAGAATCCGCGTATACTCATAGAACAATGAAGACTGTTCACCAGCCAGGCCAGTTCTTGTCTTCAAATTTTTCCCAGCAAGGTTGTTGCATGGGCTTCCCCCTATAACCAGATCGAATCTACAGCCTCTTTCATCCATTGCATCAGCTTATGACTTGTTACCTTTTTCACATCAGAAATGTGAATCAGCCGGCCCTTTTGTTCACTTTGTCTCCACCAATTTTTCAGGATCCGTGTACAATCCTTGGAATTTTCGACGGATACAACAAAGTTCAGTGGTATTCCACGACGGTGTAAAGCAACTTCCGCTCCACCAATGCCAGAGAACAATGAAAGGACTCTGATGCCCTTGGGAAATAATTTCTTTAACACAGAAAGATGATAGGCCACTGTGTCAACCTAACATAATTTATTTGTGAATAATTATTAAGAACATATTCATCTAAGAAATAAATGAAATTGATAAGTTTTTTTTCTGCATTGCGTACCTGAAACGCATTTCCAAGGCATTTGTATTGAGTAGTTTTGCAGGCTACTCTTGTATGGCCCTCCGGGAATCCCATTATTGCCTCTATTTAGACAGGCTGAAGAAAATCAACAGTGTTCTTACCAAGCCAGACCAAGTTTGTCTTTCTGCATTCTCGGATCACATTTTCTCTGATGTTTTTGGGAGGGTCTGGTCCTGAATTACGAAGCTCTTCATTTATTCTCTGTATGCACTTGCATGACGAGTTACAATGCAGTTTAATTTGGTTCTGTCATCCCATTGCGGCCACCATTCTTTTGTGGAAGGAAGGGCATCTTGTATTGTGGACGGAGGGATAGGAGGAATCTGCAACCTGTCATCCATCGGGAGGTTATGGATGTAACCTCTTTTCCTTGTTGCTGCACACATGTGAAGGGAGTCCACGAATTCCGGTTCAATGTCGTAAAGTTCTTTTCTGATGGTTAGCCACACCCCTTGCGGTGCATAGGCCACGTTCTCGAAGTAGAAATAAGGAGGCCCTCTCCCTTCTACTTCGATGTCTTCTTTAACTATTGTACTCATAGCATTAGGAACTCCAAAGCCTATCATCGGCTTCTTGCGGGTTCTATAAGTTGTTGACTTTGTGTGTTCGACAACTTTTTGCTTCTTATAATTAGTGCTTGTGGACTTCAACACCTGTGGATCATCAGACATATAGTTTAAACAATCGCCAAGATTGTCCAAGGCCTAAGAACAAGTAATGTATATCTATTAAATAAAGCATAATTTTTTTCTATAAATGCAATAAGCTTTAGTTAGACTTTTATTGCATAATAGTATACTGGTAGAGTTCAAACTCCACAGTTTATAAGTGAAACATTCTCTTTGAAGATTAATATTGATTGGTGGTGTTTCTAGATATGTACTCCTTTTGCTACACGTAGAATTGATATTCTATGAGATGCATATCGAGTGAATGGAGTTTTTAGATATGTACTCCTTTTGCTGCAAGCTCTAAAGACTATTCGTACTGGTATTTATTTTCTTAATTAGGATTTAGGACACCATTAAGTCTCCACCAACAGCTAATGTATTTTCTTAAGTCTACCGCAAATTATATGATTCTAGATATGTGCTAGACCCTAAAGACTACTCATATATACAGGTATTAATTTTCTTAGGACACTGTTGATCAGTCTCCACACAAACAGCTAATGTTTGTTTTCTAACTTCTGTAATTTACTGCAGATCATATGATTTTAGAGATGCTATAAACAGACCATGTACAAGTTAAACAACTGATGACCGTCGGTATATCTCATTGCATTTCAGATGTGCAAATAATTAAGTACGGTCCACTGATTATACAATGTAACTGTGTTTCTCCTAAAGCATATACTTAATCTTTACGATAAATTTTCACATAATAGAAAACGTTAAATATACCATAAATTCTCCTAAAACTGAAGCAGTAGATGATACATGTGAGAAGAGAGTGAATGAGATGTACAAAATAACTTACCATGTGTGTGAGAGGAGTCTTGAGTACCGGTTCTTCATCATCTTCACCTATAAGCATTTAAGAAGTAACTGAGCTCAGTACCAGTTTCTCGTTAAAAGGCCATTTCAATTCAATCAAAATGTATGAGAATAAATCTACCGTGTTCCTCCATTGCTTTGAACACAACTTTCCTGGGGTATAGCTTCTTTGAAAATCGGCCACTCATCTTGGATCCAGAACTACTTGCCTGAGAAAAAAGAAACAATTTAATCACTTCCGTCCTTGATATCTCTTTAATCATCAAAATCAAAAACAAAAAAACTGATCCATATGATAGATATATCGATAGACTGACAGATCACCGATGCACCTCAACATAGAATAAAAATTGAATTCTCTAAAGTTGAGAATAAATACATTTACATATAAGATCAATAGATTGATAAATCGATAGACAAAGTACAGATTGGTGATACAAATCAGCTTGAAATAAATTAATATCTAAATTCCTTTAAAATAAAAAACAAAAGCATATACAAACATATGTAAATCTGAATGAAAATTGAAATGCACTCTTTTTGTGATAGAGAATTGTTGTTGAGGTTCACCTTTAGTAGTGGATGAAGTTGGATGTTGGCGGATTTCTGAACCTCCTTATCGCTTTCATCGCTTGATATCTCGATAATCTTTGAAGTTAAAAACAAAACAATAATTAGTAATTCTAGAATTCAATAAATTCAGCAGACATATAAATGATGGATAGATCGACAAAGAACGAATTACTGATACAAATCAACCTAAAATAATTCCAAAATCCTATAAAATCGAAAAAACTCAAACATAAACATATAATGTATATTGAAAAGGAAATTGAAATGCACATTTTCTTGAGGTAGCCAATTGTTGTTCAGGTTTGCCATTAGCGAATTATAGAGGCTGATAATTAGGCTGGTTGGAGCTGGGGCTTGCCGATGTAGAAAGAAATGAAAGTTGTTGTTTGCATTTATAGTGGCTTGTCTGTAATAGAAACAACAAGCGCAATGCCCCGTCTTTTTGCCCCATTTCATATTTTGCCACGTGTGCCGTCTTTTTCCCCGATTTCATATTTTGCCACGTGGATCCACTTATACTCCCACTCTGTAAGCTGCATAAAGGACCGGTTTATGTAATTATTTTTATAACATCTTTTAAAGAAAATAACTTTTGAGTATAAAAGATTGTTTGAGCACATTTTTAATCCTCATATATTTTTTAAAAATTCTGGATACAATCTTTCCAAATATTATTAAAAATCTTAATGAATGTTCTCACATTTTGGAGAGTATTTTCCAAAATTGTGTGTTTAATGTACTATGATCAAATTTCTAAAATTGTTTTAAGTATTAATGAAAATCCTCAATGAATGTCATCACATATTTAATTCTCCTAGATTTAGTTAGAGAGATATACATGAAAATAATCTTTTCAAAAAGATCTCAAATTTTATTTTGAATGAGTGTTATCACATTTTAAAATATCGTTCACATTGGGTGTTGAATATTTAAATTTAACTAATTGGATATTCTAATATTTTGAATTAGAGTTTGATAAATTATTTTTGAAATATTATAAAATTATCCAATATATCATCCCACAATTCAAAATGAAAAATCTTATCGGTTTTGATTCTCACCCCAATTACACATGAAATAATTTCTCATACACGATATGAAATGATGCAATTTTTAAAAAATTATTTAAAAAAGTTTCATTCATAGTTAAGTGGTCAAATAAGACCGTATGTTAAAATGAAAACTCAACCTAGTCTCGTGAATAAGCTTTTATATTAATTTATTTCAATATTATTCCACATTATTTCATTAAAAAAAATTATTATTATTATGGTGAAAATATTTATAATTATTTAAAATATCTTAAGTTGAACGTATGCGGAAAGAAAACAATCTTTTGAACAAACTATATATGTAATCTTTGGATAAGATCATATTAATATTTTTATATGATAAATAATAATCAAATATTTAAATTTGATGAATATTTGATTATATCAATATCGGCGCATCATATCAATAATTTTATAAATATGTTTACAAATACAACTAATTAAAAATACGAAAAATATTTTTAAATCATTTGAAAAAATATTTTAGAAATACTTTTACAAACATATGAAAAAAAAGTTTATAAATTTAAGCGAGTAAAATTTAGTATTTACAATTGTTATAAAAACATTCGACCACATAAATTTAGCCTTTTAAAAAGATTGATATTTTTTGCTAAAATTTGAATTCCCACCTACGCAGTCAAATTATACATTTCTATACATTCGTATATTCACATCAAATATATAAAGCCGACATGCTCTTTTAAGATAAATTTATAATCTCGACTAGATTTCATGTCGTCGAATTTATAAATTCCATTGACTTTTAGTTAGTCTAATTTATAGACACCACTATCACTGCTACAAAATTAAACTTAGGATATATTACTTACATAACACTTTTGTGATGTGTTTTGAGATGTGCTATGCAACTGATATGGTTACACAGCATTTATGTTGAACAGGCTCGACAAGATATTCTAAAAAATCTATAAATAAAAATAAAAATAAAATAAATAAAGTAGCATAGCATTTTTTAGTGAAGCGCTATATAGGAAATAAGTAAGATAGCGTTTCTAGGAAAGGCTATGCAAGTCACTATATTTTAAGTAATTTTGATTTTTTTAGAAAATCTTTAAATATTTATATAACACTTTTCTAAACATCGTGTAAATTAATGTATTCAAAGTATCTTTTTATTTGCTTAATTTAACTCTTTTTCCAACTTAATCATATGTTCTCTCAATACCTCAGACAACTCCCCTCTCACACATGCATCACCAATTTCATCGATCCATTTTACCTCCCGATTTTATCAATTTATATCTGAATTAGGATAGTTTAATCTTCTAGCAAACCATATCGAGCCAATAGGGCACTTTATTTTCATAGGTCTCCACTCTTCCTTCGTTGAATCGGGTATAATCAATTAATTACAAGTTCGGTTACGAAGACTACAAATCATGTATTGTGTTGTCGTTAATTTCAATTATATTGTTTGTGCTTGGGCAAGTCAATATGTTGGAATTTCTACTGACAACCCTAAAAATAAGTAGTATGATAATTTAATTTTATATTATGTAATTATTTTTCTTGAGTCTGTAAAAATGTTAAGTAGATTAGACTTGAGGATTTTTCTTTGAATAGACATTAAGCTAAGGAATAAACTCTAGAGGAAGATCAAGTACTGATTATGCCTCGGAGAAAAGTATAGCAGCTTGGATTTGAATAATGTTGTTTTAGGAAAAATATTTTAAGTCAGATTTCGACAAGTCGCATATCAAGGAATATCAAGAAGTATGTCGAGAAGTACAAAATAACTTGTAGGGAAGTCCCAAAAGATATTGATAAGTCAATATGCATGTAGAGATCTCAAATATTGACAAGTCAAAAGGTCCATGTAGCGAACTTAAGATATCAACAAGTCATTTTTTATGTAGAGATCTAGAGATGTCGATAAGACAAATCTTCATGTAGAGAAGTAGAGATATTGACAAGTCTAAAGTCTATATAGAGAACTGGAGATGTCGACAAGTCACTCTACTTGTAGAGAACTGGAGATCTCGACAAATCAAAGACACATGTAGAGAACTCAAATATCGATATGTCATTTTACTTATCGATATGTGACATCTCTATAGAACAAAAAGAGATCTCGATAAAGAACTTCATAATTCAGAATGCAGACAAGTTAAAGATTCAAGATTATCAGTCAACAAACAATTCTATCAGTGAATTGGAAAGACTATAAAATCAGCTTGAAGAATTCAAGATCAAGGGCCAAGATTCACTGCACAAAGGAGGGTCACAGACGTATTAGATTCGGCACAGATTTGCTAACACTAGAAATGGAAAATATACAAAGTAGTCTTGGAAACTGTGTTAGTCCATTTTAGTTCAAGTTTTGTAATCATGTGCATATTGATCTATAAAGCATGTCACGGTCCTCTATATAGAGGAAACAAACATATCTAGAAAAAATCTTGAATTCTCTCTCAAGAATTATAGATGGGTACTTAATTTTTAAGAACACATATTTGTAGTAAAACAAATTTAATTTTACTAAATAAAGTGAGTTTTTGATATTTTCTTGTGTGTTTTGCATTAGCATTTTATCTCTACATATTCATACAAACTGTTTTGTTCCATAAGCCATTAAGATTATCCAAATCCAAGAAAACAGATATACTTCCCCCGTGTTGTATTTCATAGCTAACATTAGGTGTTACGAACAATCATTTATTTTTAAATAATAGCTTAATTTATGTATATCACATGTATGTAAATATGTGTCTGAATTAGTAGCTTAATTTTTGGTGGGTTTGTTGCTAGATGGTTCCTATAAATTTGTCAAATCTTGAGTAGATGCGCTATAAATGATTTAAAAAACTACCTTTGTACTACATTTTGGATAAGTTTTTTTATTATATTAATTATATAGTGCAAATACATTTTTTCAAAAATATTCTTAAATTAGAGATACGGTATTTGTTTCTATATTTACATATACAAAAAAGAACCTTTAAATTAATTGCTAGAACAAGAACTTTGAATTATATATAGAAAATATGATATGTAGCTATTTAGATGTATTTTATAGAACTTACAAAATAATTTGACTAATTATTAAATATTATTGTATTTAAAGACGATTGATAATCCATTATGTATTGATGGTCTTTTGAGACATCATCAAACATTAATATCTATCATTCTGAAATAACTTCAATGATTTAGAAAATTTGATTTTTTGAGGAATAAGATTTTAAATTTATTCTTTGTACTTGAATTATCTGACTTGGTACTTATCCTGATTAACTATGTTAGAATTGTTGAGTTCAAGTATACCTTTTTTCTTGCATGTTTTATTAATGACTGTAGGAATTATGTATGTTGTAGATAAAAGACTTACTTACATAACATGGCACTCTAACTGATAAAGATAGGTTGCAGGGAATTTTTAGAATATATATAGTATTAAAATATTTTTTAATATCGAGATTTGTGAAGATAACTTGTAGGATGGGTTACGATATTATTAAATTTATATAAAAGCTTTAAACTTTAGTTAACAAATTATAACCTGGAAAATACATTGATTTGCAGTTAGTTTTGATGGATCGTAAATGGGTAAATGTAGACCGGTTATCATAAGAATATAAAAATGGTGTGAAAGAATTTTATAAATATGTAGTTAAACATGTTAATTAATGATACCGAGTTCATCGTGTGTCCTTGTCAAAAATGTTTGAATGTTGTAGAATTTGATGGTCTGGACAAGTTGCAGGAACACTTAGTGTGTGAAGGAAACGATAAACCTTATACATGTTGGACCTATTATGGTGCAAAAAAAGGAAAACGTAGATCAAGTAATTTGAATTCAAACCATCACTTTACAGATAGAGTGGATACCAAGGTTTTTGGAGACACTAAGGGCAGTAATGTTAGTGATAAAAATGAAATCCCTAATGATTTTAATGAGGAAGAGCTACGTGATCATCCTGATATGCATGAAAAGTTAAAGGATAATGCCACTTTACCATTGTGGCCGGGTTGCACCAAGTTTTCCAAATTATCGGTTGTATTGACTTTGCATAATTTAAAAGTTGGACATCAAGTTTCTGGCGTGTTCTTCACACAAATGCTTATAGCTGTTAGTGAACTTTTACCCATTGGTAATATCCTCCCTCGTAGAACGTACGAGGCTAAACAAATGCTCATATCCATTGGATTAGTACATGAAAGGAATCATGCATACCCTGATGATTTTATTCTATATAGAAGGAGTATGCAGAGTTTGACGAATATCCCAAGTGCTCATTAAAATGTTACAAAATTGGAAATTCTCCAGCCAAGGTTATGTGGTACTTTCCATTATTACCCAAGTTTAGGCAATTATATGTTAGTGCAGAAGATGCTAAAAATTTAACATGACATTATGATGCTCGAATTAATGATGGGTTGTTGAGAAACCCTTCCGATTTACCTCAGTGGAAGATAGTTGATGATACACATAAGGATTTCGGGAAAGAACCAAGAAAATCTTTTCCTAGCACTTTCAATATATGTAATGAACCCGCACCATCTTCAAAAAAGTTCTTATAGTACATGGCATATATTTTTCATGATATATAATTTGGCACCATGGCTTTGTATGAAGCGCATGATAATGTCTACTTTGATATCTGGTCCAATACAACCTGGGAATGACATTGATGTCTATTTTGCACCTTTAATCGAGGACTTAAACTACTATTAGAAGGGGGCATTGAAGTATATGATGGACGTAGAAAAAAATAATTTCAATGAAAGGCCATGTTTATTCGGAACAATAAGTGATTTTCCTGCTTATGCAAATCTTTCCGGGTATAGTATAAAAAGGCTATTATACATGTCCTATATGCAGTGACGAGACTGATCATATTAGACTGAAAAATTACGTGAGATATGTTTAAATGGGGCATAGGCGGTGGTTGGCACCAAACCATCGGTACAGAAATATGCCTTTAATATTCAACGGGGAAGTTGAAGAACAACATGCTCCTCCTATACCATCAGGTGATGACGAGTTTAAAAAGGTGGAAAATTTAAACTTATAGTTTGGTAAGGAGTTTGCAAAGGATGTTCCAACTCGGGGTTGGAAGAAGCATTCGATCTTCTTTAAATTGAGTTATTGGAAGGACCTTTAAGTTGGACATTTCATCGTCCTCATGCATGTGCAGAAAAATGTTTTTGACAGCCTAGTTGGTACTTTGTTAAGTGTCAAGGATAAAACTAAAGATGGTCTAAATACATGGATGGATATGATGGAGATGGGGATAAAAAATGGACTAGGCCCTGTGGAGAAGCCAGGAAAAAAACCCTATTTACCTCCTGCCGCTCATACTCTATCTAGAGATGAGAAGAGAGTGTTACTGCAAATACTTTATTCTATCAAGGTGCCAGAAGGATACTCATCAAACATCAAGAGTCTTATTTTTTCGATTGACTTCAATTAAAGGGTTTTAAATCACATGATTTTCATGTCATAATGGAGAATTTTTTCCAATTTCTATACGTTCTCTCTTACCTGAAAAGGTGTGAATAACTATCAAAAAATTATGTTGGTAATTTAAATCTATGAGTAACATAGTCATTGATCCAAGAAGGATATTGTATCTACAGCGACAAATTATTGAGACACTTTGTGAGGTTGAGATGTATTTTCCAACATCCTTCTTTGACATCATGGTTCATCTGACCTTGCACCTTATTTATGAGACTAGGATGTATGGTCCTGCTCGTATGAGATGGATGTATCCGGTCGAACGATATTTAAAATTTTGAAAGAATATGTGATAAATAGGTCTGGACCAGAGGGTTGCATAGCAGAATGCTATTTATTAAAAAAAGTAAGAGAGTTTTGGTCAGAATTTATTCCAAACGTAAAGGCAACTGGTCTTCCAAGTGATCGTCACAGTGGTAGGATTGACAGTGAAGTTGTAATTGGTGGTCAACAATTTGAGATCGATCGGACACAATGGCATTGTGCGCAGCCTTATGTTTAACACAACACCATTGATATTGTTCCTTTTGTAGACTTGCATAAGCAAACCATCAGGGAAGAACATCCAAGAAGAGGTGCTAACCGGATATAAGTGGAACACAATCGCACATTTGTTGATTGGTTCAAAACTTATGTTGCAAATAAGTTAATTGAAAATAACGAATCAATACCATATCGAGTTAAATGGTTATCAAGATGTCCTGATTTATTTTTGTATTCTTATAAATGTTATCTTATGAATGGGTACACCTTTAATACAAGGGAACATGATGCAAGGAGCATAATGCAGAATAGTGGAGTTTCAATTACTGATACGACACTACACCAATCATCAAGTAATAAAAAAAGAACCAGTTTTAGATGAGACCGCATACTTTGGAAGGATTAAAAATATTTGGGAGCTCGATCATGTTTGATTTAGAGTGCCGGTGTTTGATTGTGATTGGGTTAACAATGTCGGAGGCGTACAAGTTGAAGCCTCCGGGTTTATACGGGTAATCTTGCAAATATTGGGTACAAAGATGATTCGCTCATAATGGCAACACAAGCCCATATGTTACTGATCCGGTTGATAAGAAGTGGTCCATTGTTGTCTTTTCAAACAAACTCAACACTTATCAAGTCAGTGATGGTGTAGATATAGAACTTGATAATATTGATGATCCTTTTGTTGGAATGAATTTTTACGCCAATATGGACAGAGGTGATGATTATAAATGTTTTTACTCCGGAAATGATCATGATAAGGGTGAATACGTGTGCATAGGCACAAAACATCAAAGGCGAACAAAAAACGCAAAAGAAAAATTAAATCTAAGAAATGTATGTATGCTTTCTTATTATACAAGCTAGTCTCATAAATTGGTCTTATATTATTTATTCTGTTTATTTTAAATTATGTACCTTTATTATCTGGTACTATAAAACTGCCTAATTTGATTATGCTTTTGTTTAGTACTATATAACAATTTTGTGTTGACTAGAGCAAACTAATATCTTAAATTTAGTAAGTGTTTATTTTTCTGTAAACCTGTGCAGTGGTCTTCTATTAATTGTTGTGTTTTCTTTGTTTAGGATTGTGATTAGTATAAGTGTACTATAAAATATTCATATTAGATTATGCTTCTTTTTAATATAAGAATTTTGTATTGACTAGAGGAAACTAGTAAATTTAATTAAGTATCAACACTACGCCATAGATGGGCTAATAAGACACTCATTTTACGTCACCTTAGGCCCATTTTATGTTGCAATAGGCCTATTGTAACGCCAAATAACCATTTCATCCGCAAATGTTGTCATTGCTATCTAATGTAATGTTTTGATTATCAACTGTAACACAAATAAAAACATTACCTTAGGGAGATAGAGTAACACTAGATAAATCAAACGTAACGGCAATTCAGTGTTACCTTAGCATTTGAAAAAATCATGTGGGACCCACCTGACTGGATTGCCACGTAGGCAGCCACGTCATATAGAGGGACCCACTGACACGTGGCGAGCAATGCCACATGGACTGCCACGTGGACTGCCACATAGATTGGCTAATCAGTGGTACCCACTGCCACGTCATCATATGGGGCCCGCTGCCACGTCATCAAGGGGCCCACTGCCACGTCATCAAGTGTGGCCCACTGCCACGTCATCAAGTGGGGCCCATTGTAACATCATCAAGTGGGTCCCACTGCCATGTGGGACCCACATATGGGCCCACTTTTATTACTGACGTAATAGTAAACAAATCTAATGTAACAGTGTATTTTGGCAAAAGAAACACAAATTTAGATTTTGTAACAGTGATAAATATAGCTATTGTAACACTAATAGATAACATTTTGAAATGTAGTTTTGATAAACACATTACTGCCATTAACAAAATAACAATTCAACTATACCAAAACATATTTCCCCAACAAACTAGTCTTACAGCATTCAGAACACCAACTCCGCCAATATAATAACCACTTCGCCAAAATTATAGTATGATTCACTACATCACTCCACCAAAATCATACTAACAAGAACACTAAACAATCCCCAAATTCCAACTCCAACCAAACCAAATAAACACCATCCACCACCAATTACAGTGAGTACCAAAAGTTATAAACCAATAAGTCAAAAGTCTAAATAACATAACTGCCCATACTATTAACTCAAGTTAATGCTTGTAAAGAGAAATATCTAAGAAGAAGTCCGGGCAGTCTTGGAAGTCCCAGCAGTCCCGATAGTCATTGGTGTACCATTTTCATCATCCTCGCTTGAAATATTAGCATCAACTTCTCCAATGTCCAGATTCAAGCCTGGATTAGCTGCTGCGATCTTTTTGAGAATAACTGACAAGTTATCCTGCACTTTCTTGGAAACCTTTTCTTCCAGTTCAGCCTCAAGTTCTCCCCTGATCTTTGCAGTCAAATCTTCCAAATAAGTGTCTGCAGGAGCCGAATCTGATTCCATCACTTTCTTGTTCTTTCTCTACAAGAAAAATGTTGTTAAATATTAATCAATTTTACCATAGAATTGTGCTACACAACTACACAACTACTAACAAGGTTTGCATTAAGGTGGCCTATACTAATACTTAACAGCCTTTTATTTCCCCTAAGTCTCTTATGTTATTTGTTTTACCAAATAAATTAAACCAACAAAACATACTTGGCAAAGCATTTTTTATCTCTTAATTTTAAAGAAATAGATAAATTGAACTACCGTGCAGCATTTAACCTCCATAAAAAAGTAAAGTCCTTACGTTTCTTTTTTGCGGAGCAGCCGTAGTCTTGTATGTTCGGCCATCTTGTTCATGAGATTCCAAATAAATTTCAGCTTGTGATGGCGAGGCGAGATTAGGATCAGTCTTTTTCTATTATAGAGCACAAAAGAAAAAGACAAGGTTATCTAGCTCAAAGTTACCACATAACTATTGATTTACTTAAGAAAAATTGCACATCAACTATTTAAAAAATGCCTAAGCACTAACATTCAATCAAAGGATTTATGAACAAACAACTAGGTAGTCATTACTATTTAGTAGACACAATCCAAGTGTGTACGGGAAGTCAATGAAGGCAATATTAATGAAGTTCTGAAATTGAATATCTAAATTCAAGCAAATACCAGCAAAAAATAGACATGCATCTGATTTCTGAAGAATTAAAGCACAAAAATGTTTGATGGCACTAGACATGAACAACTAAATTATTGTGTCTGCGAGCTCTATTTTATTAGTTTTTTCGGGTTGTTCACAGTGAATTATTTAAAGTTATATAAATGCGGATTGGTTTGTAATAATCTGAATATCATAACTAATCAGACAACTAAATAATTGCTAGTTATAATGATGATATCGACAAGGACATATACATTATTTAAAAAAAGGGGGGGTTCTAACATGTCCCATTTTAAAATTGGATTTAAGAACATGTCCCCATCTAATTAAATTATAAATTTATCCTATAATCAAAATTTAATCCAATTTAACTTAACCATGGGGCCGTAATTATAATATCAAAATAAAAGGGGAAATATTCATAAATGTACTAGTTAATTTAGGAATCATACCACCTTCTCTCTAACTTCTGCACTACTGTTGGCACCCTGATTGTGTGGGTCAGTTACCGAAGCGCGGATTACTTTGTTATCATGTGCTAATTCCTATTAAAAAAAATTGCACAATCCAGTTTGAGAATCTTTAAAATCATTAAAATCATATTAAAAAGAAGCACGAAGGCACCTTCACCGACTCATCTCCCCAATACTTTATCAGCAATTTAAAATCCTCGAGCGGAATCTCCTTGGGCCTATGTTCAAGCCTTTCATCATCAGTGGCATGCTGTGTGTAATGCTTTGCCTTCATCCGAGACTTGTAAGTCCTCCAGCATCTATTAATTATCTCATAAACCCAGGACTGAGCTTCATTCGGAATAATATAATGGTCCTAATATATAATAAACTCAAGATCAATAAAATGAAGGGGTTAATTGAAAAATAAATGAAACTGAGGTTTAGGTAATAGAATTTACCCGAGTATAGTCCCACATTTTCTTCTTCAATTGTTCAGGAACCAGGCGCCAGTTGACATAAGTAAGAGAGACATTGTCCTTTGCAACTGTTCCGAGAAAATTACTCAGCTCTCTCGTAACTTTTCCGTCTCTTGAAACAGGTACATTTTGTTTGTTAAAAAAAATCACCGGTCTTTCATCATGTGTCCTTGCGTGAACAGTTAGTAGTTTTGTCCTTCCTCTCCATTTTTTGGGCTTTGGTACTTCATAGTACATGCACACACAAAAAAAGGTGACTGCGAATTTAATAATTAATTAAATTCTTACTGCCTCTCCATCAATAAATAATTAGTATGCATAATTCATGTGTAGTTATATTTAGAAAGTAAAAGTACCTGCTTCAGTTTCTTCCTCAACAACATTTTCCGAATTAGAAGCGTGCACATTCTCGGTTGTTGGCGGAAGAATGCCCTGCTTTTGACGTTCCCGTATTGCTAAATAAGCAGATACAGACCCACGTGATTCTGAATCGCTCGCGGATTTTAAGATTTTACTACATGTTGGTTTCAGGAGCTTAGATTTACTGGTCATTTCCTTGTCAGATGTTTTACCAGCTTGCGATGGTTCATTCTCTGTTGCAGCGGTGACATTAGCTCGCGAACGAGTTCTTGGTCCAAGGGGGACATGGTTCTTTTTCTTCCCATTCTTCGTTCTCTACAATTATTAGGATTGCAAATATAATGTGAGGCCAAAGCAATAAAGAGTATAAAATAAAAACAAAATATATAGGAAACTTGATATAGTGATAAACAAAATATCAGGTCTTAAACTAATTAAAAACATAATTTACACTCTTGAGAAACAAGGAAGGAAGGCCAAAGTAATGAAGACTGTAAAAGAAATCCATACCTCAGATGAATCATCACTATCATGTTCGTCCTCACTTTTTGAATTATAATCATCATCATCCGGAGAGGCTTTGTCTTTTTCTTTGGATTTCTCAATAACTGTTGTTGATCGAGCTCTCAAATCAATCACTAATTTTTTGATCCCAAGTTCATCCAACCTTCTATCATTTTCCTTCATTCGATTAAGTCTTTCTTGCTCACATGCTGGTAGCGGTGGGGGGGGCACCTGCAATAATTATAAATCAGCACTGTTATTAGTGTAGCTCAACTATGCATTGTACTTTCTTTCTAAAAATTTGGAAGGAGTGTTTAAGTGAATATTACAAGTGTTACAGTCCAGGTTAGAAGAAAAAAAAGAGGAACATTGACAAGGATACCTCGATGTCAGGTATAGCAAGTTCAAGGGGACATCTTACTTGGCGTGCATCACCTTGTAGCTGATCTTTCATTTTCTTATTATTTTGCAAAGTACGGGGTCTTTTTCTTTAGATTTCGGTCAGTGGTGGTGGGGGCAACTACAATAATTTATGAAGACAAGGTCAGTGATTAAATTGACATAACACAACAATAATCATTATAACTTATGTTTTTAAGAAGGAAAATTAAAAAAATACCTCTTTATCCAGAATAATATCATCTTGTAACTGCAGTATCCTTCTAGCAGACCCTTTATCGTTTCCTTGCCCAGCAGTTGCATCTTGCTGAGTAGGCAACAGAGCTGGCGATGATCGTAACGCATACCTCCGACTGGGCTCAGGTGTCTTCTTAACAATCTTCCTTGGGTTCTGCTTCTGCTGGAGTTCATGTGTGGTAATATATTTCCGCTTTTGTATTTTCTTCGGTGAAACTGTATTTATGCAAGAAAAAAATCCAAGTCAAAGAATTATCTTCAACTAATATGGACATCCAAGTCCCATTATGCATATATAAAGAGATACAGAAATAGATTGAGATGTGTACTTAATGGGGAACTAATTATTTATCAGCAATAGGCATACCTTCAAACAGGCTTTTCCTCGGCCTGACAATCACGTGTGGCTGCATCTCACACAACGGCTCAATTACAGGGTCAACAACTGTGTCTACATAAAGCTTGACCTTTTCGCCATCGTTGCACTTTTCTATCTCTTGAATGATGTCCAGGTCAGTCCTCAGCAGCTTCCAACCACCATGTTTTCCTTCTTTTGCATAGACTCCTCCGATTTCATTGAGTTTGAGGAGATCCTTCACCTCATCCATCAGATCATTATAAGCCCACATATCAGCTTCTACATTATAAATAGTCAAGCAATCTCCACCAGAGTAACTTGTCCTCTGAAACTCCCCACCTTGGTACAATCCAATATTAACGTGTTTTTCTGCCATCCTGCACAGAGTTCAAAGAGATGTCAATGGCTGACCATTAAACAAAAATATTTCAAATGTATCTTTTCCAAATCCTAGTATGCCATAAACACATATCTCGAACTAATTGGTAAACACATATTAGATCAAATAATAAACAACAAAATATTCATGAATTGGCACTCGACACAAATGCAACAAACACAATTTCGATCACAAAAAGTTATTAAGCATCTACTTCATATCCTATATTTGTTTTTATTACACATGTAGGATATTTGCAGCTAACATACAAAATTATAAAAATAAGAAAAAATAGTTATCATATGCATCTACTGAATCAACTAAATTACAGTAAGGAGATTTAATCCCAACACTACGAAATATAACAAGGGCATGCTGAACTTACCAAGACAATAAATATAAACTACAAATCAGGCAACGACGACAAAAAATTTAAACTACAAAGATGGATTTCATTGAAGAATTCATGGAAGAAATAAATTAAGATATTTAATTACATCTAAATAGTCCAAATACAGAGAAAATACAAAATAAAGTTCACTGCTGTGATTAATTTTAAACTTATAAATGTTTAGCAGTTTGGTTGCTTTATTTATCGGGAATGGGAACTCTTGTTGTAGGGATATCATCTCTGCACCAACTCATTTCATCAACATGAGTTTGAAGTCCACAAACAAATTCAGTCTCACGGAGATCAGTATCGTTGAATTCTTGATGTGCATCCACGTTTCCATTATCACACCACTCCCTCGGTAGTTTCTTAATTACGTAATGTACATTCTTTTCGATTGGGTCTTCCACATAAATAACTTGTTGCACTTGTTTGGCCAGGACATGAGGATCAGATTTATGGCATAACCTATTGAAATTTACTCGAATGTGACCGTGTGGATCTTTTTGTTGTTGGTACCAACGACACTTAAATAGGACAACTGTAAATAATCCCCAGTAATCAAGTTCTATGATATCTTCTATCGATCCGTAGTAGCTGACATCCCCAACTATAGGGTTCTCGTCTCTAGAACTAGAGAAACTAGTTGTTTGTGCAGTCAAATATACACCACTGTTTTGTGTTTGCATCGAGAATCTCTATCACTTGTGTGGAATCGATAGCCATTAACAACATAACCAGTAAACCTTCTAGCTGTTCGATTAGGCCCTAACGCAAACACCCCCAAGTCAGATGAAACCTCCACCATTTTCCCAACCTCTTCTCGTAACCAGTCCCAGAATTCTGCCGTGTGTCTTCGTGCCCTCTTGTATCTGTTCGTATTTTCGTGGCTGTCCACCAAGGCTTGATGTTCCCTAAAATTATACTAAGTTAAAACAGTGCAGAAAAGAAAAAGTTCTTGAATTATGAATTAAAATTATTTACGTTAGAGCTTATTAAACTTACTCGAGGAGCCTCTCTACTTCTTTGTTACCAGTATTGAACAAAACATAGCGATGACTTGCCTTCCAATCAACATCTTCCAAATGAATAATAGTTCCATCTTTATTCCTTCTCGTTTTGATATGATATTCAGCTTGTGTTGGCCCTCTTTCGAAAACTGTTGAGCACATGTTGTTTTTTGTTGTTTCATCAGCAGCCAAAAATCTTGAACAAAATGTTACACATTCTTCAGCTATGTAACCTTCTGCAATAGAACCTTCCGGCTTACTTCTATTACGAACGTATGATTTCAATTTTGCAAGATAACGCTCTATTGGGAACATGTTTCGAAGGTGCTGAGGTCCCCCAAGTCTAACTTCTCTAGTTAGATGAACAAGCAAGTGCACCATTATGTCGAAGAAAGCTGATGGAAAAATCATCTCAAATTGGCAAAGTACCTCGACGATTTCAGTTTCCAACTTCTCAAGCTCCTCCAAATCGATAACCTTGCTCCATAGAGCTCTAAGGCAGGCACTCAATTTCATCAAAGGTACAGCAACCTCAGCCTTTGTAGTTTTTTTGATGGCAAACTACAACAAGTAGTGTAGTATGAAATGAGCATTATGGCTCTTATACCCCACTACTTTCCTCTCCTTTGTGTGCACATATCGCCCTATGTTGGAGGCACAACTGTACGGCAGTTTAGTGTTTTCCAACACTGAACAAAAGATCTCCTTCTCTTTGTTCGACAAGTCAAAGATTGCTGCTCGTATTTCATGGTGTGCTCCATCTTCTGATAGAACAGGATGGAGGGGTTTTCTAATTCCCATTTCTTGTAAATCTTTACGAGCGGCAACATGATCTTTTGTCTTGCCACTTATATTGAGTAAAGTGCCCAATATGTTATCGCAAACATTTTTTTCTATGTGCATGGCGTCAAGGTTATGTCGAAGTGGATTATGCTTCCAATAAGGTAAATCAAAAAAAATTGACTTCTTTTTAAAAGGGCCCTCAGTTTTACTCTTTGCCTTTTTGTTCTGCAGGCCGAATTGGTTTACATACCCAGACAACAACTCCTCAATGTCAGTTCCCGTTAAAACTGAAGGACACTGCCCCATTTCAATTGCGCCATTAAACCTTTTAGTATCCATTCTCCACTTGTGTGCAGAAGGAAGAAACTTTCGGTGGTTCATATAGTACATTTTCTTTCTATGCTTCAAATAAAGTGATGAAGTTTTATAATGGCAGACAGGATACCCTAGTTTGCCTTTTGTGCTCCAGCCGGACAACATAGCATATCCCGGGAAATCGCTAATAGTCCATAGCACTCTAGCACGTAAATTAAAATCTTCATCAGCCAAGGCATCATAAGTATTAACGCCGACCTCCTATAATTTTTTAACTCGGCAATTAAAGGTTGCATGAACACATCAATACTATTCTTTGGTGAATCTGGACCAGATATTAGTGTCGAAAGAATTAGATTTTCTTGTTTCATGCATAGCCAAGGTGGGAGGTTGTAATTGACCAATACAATTGGCCAGGTACTGTGACTTAGGTTCATTGAACGATAGGGGTTGAATCCATCTGAGGCTACTCCTAAACTAACATTCCGATTTTCTAATGAAAAATCAGGATAGTCAGCATCTATCGTCTTCCAAGCCTCTGTATCAGCCGGATGTCTTACTTTTCCATCCTGTTGACGTCCCATATCGTGCCATTTCATTAGTTTCGAATATTCCTTGCACATGTATAGCCTCTGCAATCTCGGATTTAGAGGGAAGTACCTCATCACATTAGTTGGCACTTTGTGTATAACCTGCCCCGGATCACTAGCATCATTGCCTTTTTTTTCCGGTAACACCCACCTAGAAACACCACAATTGTCGCATTTTTCTTTGTCTTTATTTTCTCCCTAGTACAACATGCAATTATTTCGGCATGCATGTATTTTTTCATAATGTAAGCCTAAATCCTTGATCATATTTTTTGCAGCATTCAAAGACAAAGGTATTTGGGCATCAGGAAAGGCGTCTCTTATTAACTCCAGCAATTCCCCAAAGGCAGACTTGGAAATTCCATGAGCACACTTTAAATGATAAAGTTTGATCAGGAAACTTAACCGAGAGAATTTAGTGGATCCGGGGTATAGTGGTTGTTTACCCTCCCTAACATGGCCATAAAACTTTCTAGCCTCTGCATTTGTTAGACTTTCATAGTCATTTTCTAAATCTCGAAACTTTTTACCCGTACAATTGAACATTTCACCTAAATTATCTTCGAAATCCATCCCCGTCCCCGAATCCATGAAGTCAGTACTACCGTCTACTTTGGTATGTGATACCTCGCAAATCCATTTCATATGTAGTGGAGAAGGGCCACTACATATGAGATGATCATAGATAACTGTTTGAGTGTGCCAATAACGGTTGACACATACTTTGCAGGGGCACTTCATTTCTTCTCCTTTAGCATGAATTGGAAATGAATTTCCCATAAATGCCTTTATCCCTCGTACATATTCTTTACTAGATTTTGGAAATCCTATCCAGCTACTATAATCATCTTCCATAAGTACACTGTATAATATAGCCTGCAAAGTTAAAAGATTATAAGTCTACCTAAAAAAGCCCGTGTAATCCTCTCTGTGCACTATACTGCAGTGATACTAGATAAACTAATAATTTCCTACATCTCATTCCCCATTTTTATCCATGCTTTGATTTTTATTAAATTTTTTACTTCAATTTACAACTGTAACTTTTGAATAGCACACAGGGAATAAATGTTAGAATGTAAAAGATCAATAGTCAAAGACTTGTATAGCACATAAAATCAGTTTGAGGTTCGATTAATGTCTTAAGTATTCGAATAATATATATTTATTTAATTGTACAAGGAACTAAGGAAGGCCCAGTACTGCTAAGAGACGATAAAAACAAGACACAGTAACCAAATGGCAAACAGAGTTAAGCCTTGCATTTGGACATTAAATAACAAAAAACAGCGAATAAGCAACATAATTTCATCAATTCATCTCGGCACGTAATCACATCAAGAAATGCAATAACCATAATTACAAGAATCTAAAACAATAAAACTCAAAGAGAGAGAGAGAGAGACAGAGAGAGAGAGAGAGATAGAGAGAGAGAGAGAGACAGAGAGAGGGGGGAGATGACCACAAACACATATTACATTCATATTAAACACAAACTCTAAACGTATTACACATATTACACATATTAAACACAGACACATATTAAACATATTAAATAAGCAGGGATAAATACATAAAATCAAAAATAAAGTTCAATTAGAGGTTACCTTGGTCCAAAATCGAAACCACAAAGCAGCTCTGAACCCTAATTGCTAGCTCCAATCGAAACCCTAAAATTCCGAAACCCTAATTGCACGCCCTAACTCCGTTGCAGAGAACCCGAACCACCGAAATGTTGCTGAGAACCACCTAATTGCTGTTGAATCCACCGAAATGAGAGCGGCTGAGGTGAGGCTGAGGTGAGAGTGCGGCTGAGGTGAGGTGAGAGTTAGGGAGAGTGAGATGAGTGAGAGTTAGGGAGAGTGAGATGGGTGAGAGTTAGGGAGTGTTGGTGAGAGGTGAGTGAGTGAGCGAGGTGGGAGGCTGAGGTGAGTGAGCGAGGTCGAGAGAGAGTGATGTTTCTGAGAGAGAGTCTGAGAGAGAGAGTGATATTTTTGGGGGGAAATTTCGCCGCCCATATTTTCACTGCACCTTTTGTATGATTTTCATTTTATTTCATTTTTTCATTTTTTTCATTTTTTCGTAAATTTTAGAAAAAATGATATTTTAATGTCCCGATCCGACCATGATCCGGGTATTATATTTTTTGATTATTTTTTCCCAATGTTAGGAAGGCGGTTTAATAATATCCGTACGGTTGGATCGTCGAGAAAACCGATTAAAAAAATCGAACGACGGATATGTGGGTCGAACCGTTAAATGAATCATATCCTTACATATGAACCCTATTACGATACGACCATGATCCGGGCATTATATTTTTTGATTATTTTTTCCCAATGTTAGGAAGGCGGTTTAATAACATTCGTACGGTTGGATCGTCGAGAAAACCGATTAAAAAAATCGAACGACGGATATGTGGGTCGAACCGTTAAATGAATCGTATCCTGACATATGAACCCTATTACGATCCGATTATGATCCGGGCATTATATTTTTTGATTATTTTTTCCCAATGTTAGGAAGGCGGTTTAATAACATCCGTACGGTTGGATCGTCGAGAAAACCGATTAAAAAAATCGAACGACGAATATGTGGGTCGAACCGTTAAATGAATCATATCCTGACATATGAACCCTATTACGATCCGACCATGATCCGGGCATTATATTTTTTGATTATTTTTTCCCAATGTTAGGAAGGCAGTTTAATAACATCCGTACGGTTGGATCGTCGAGAAAACCGATTAAAAAAATCGAACGACGGATATGTGGGTCGAACCGTTAAATGAATCATATCCTGACATATGAACCCTATTACGATCCGACCATGATCCGGGCATTATATTTTTTGATTATTTTTTCCCAATGTTAGGAAGGCAGTTTAATAACATCCGTACGGTTGGATCGTCGAGAAAACCGATTAAAAAAATCGAACGACGGATATGTGGGTCGAACCGTTAAATAAATCATATCCTGACATATGAACCCTATTACGATCCGACCACGATCCGGGCATTATATTTTTTGATTATTTTCTCCCAATGTTAGGAAGGCAGTTTAATAACATCCGTACGGTTGGATCGTCGAGAAAACCGATTAAAAAAATCGAACGACGGATATGTGGGTCGAACCGTTAAATGAATCATATCCTCACATATGAACCCTATTACGATCCGACCACGATCCGGGCATTATATTTTTTGATTATTTATTTATTTATTTATTTATTTATTTAATTATTTATTAAATAATTAAATAAATGGATAATGTGGGGCCCACATGTGGGGCCCACAAGTGGAGCCCACATGTGGGGCCCACAAGTGGAGCCCACATGTGGGCTTACTTTTCCATTATTTATTTATTTAATTATTTAAATAATTATTTATTAAATAATTAAATAATTGGATAATGTGGGGCCTACATGTGTGGCCCACAAGTGGAGCCCACTTCTTTATTATTTATTTATTTAATTATTATTTATTTAATTATTTAAACAATTATTTATTAAATAATTAAATAATTGTTTAATATGGGGCCCACATGTGGGGCCCCCAAGTGGAGCCCACATGCGGGGCCCACAAGGGGAGCCCACATGTGGGGCCCACAAGGGGAGCCCAAATGTGGGGCCCACTTCTCCATTATTTATTTATTTAATTATTATTTATTTAATTATTTAAATAATTATTTATTAAATAATTAAATAATTGGATAATGTGGGGCCCACAAGTGCAGCCCACATGTGGGGCCCACAAGGGGATCCCACATGTGGGGTCCACTTCTCCATTTTTTATTTATTTAATTATTATTTATTTAATTTTTTAATTAATTATTTATTAAATAATTAAATAATTAATTATTTGATGACGTGGTGGTGCACACGTGGCAGGGTTGAGCAAATGTAACAGTAGCGTTGTAACAGAAAAGTTAATGTAACGCTTTGCTGACGTGGCAGTGCCACGTGGCAGTGTGGGCCCACATGGGGGGTCCACCTGTTAGTGTGGGACCCATTTTCTGGAACAAGTTTTAGTGGGCCCACATGTGGGACCCACTTTTGCTGACGTGTACACTGTGGGGCCCAAAAAAATAATAAATTAATTAAATATTATTATAATGATAAAGCAAAGCGTTACGTCATGTCAGCACTATTGTAACATTAGCTTTCTACTGCAACACAAGCCCTCTAACGTAACAGTAACTTTACATGTAAAGTAACGCTATTTCGTTAGTGTTACAATAGGTCAAAAAAGTATGTCTAATGTAACGCAAAACAGGCATTACATTAGAAAAGTGTCTTATTTGTCCATCTATGGCGTAGTGCAACAATTGTATTTATTTTTGTTTATAAACATGTGTACAGATCTTGTATTAAATTTGTATTTCTTTGTTCATTCTTTGTTCATGATTATGACTGTTGAATCCTCTAGTGCAAGTGGTGCTGGTGGAACCCGGGATGCTTATGCCACCCAAGTGGGAAGAGGTCGTGCAATAGGTAATTAAAAATATATAATTATCGACACTATGTAGGAGATTTTTATTTACTTGTACTAGTTATCTCTAATGTGTTTTAGGTTAATTACATTTTGTCGATTGTTATGCAAGAAGGAATATCCCAATTGGTAAAGCGTCAATGATATTAGTACATTTTGTCGATTGTTATGCAAGAAGGAATATCCCAATTATATGCGATGATTGGCGCAAAATGGAACCGAAGACTGTAAAATAGAATTTATGAGATGAAGTTAAGGTACAATATGTTCTTCTCCAATGTTATTTTTGGTTAAAATTAGAGCAAGGTCAGGAGAACAGTTAAATGGTTAAAATTTTAGCTTTCTTGGCTTTGCATATTTCATCGCTTTTTAGTACATAAAAACCAGTAGAACACTACATCACATTTCGCCATTTTATTGTAAAATCCTAAAATAAATCAACCCCTTTGTTTTGCTTATTTTTCCTGAAACACAGTAAAAGTGGCCTTCTACATATTTTTAAGCTTTCTACAAATTTTATATTTTTACAAGGAAAATGTGGCTTTTGTTTTGTATTAATCAAGCACTTTAAACATGTCTATCGTACAAGGTTAAATTCTCAATAGTCTTTTAACAGAGTGTTAAATTATTTAAATTCTCAATAGAGTGTTAAATTATTTAAATTCTCAATAGTCTCTGACACATATGTACAAGATGTGATTACCAAATAAGAATCTTTTAAGAAATATATTTCATAATTTTTTATTGCATTTTTCAGATTTTCTAATTATTTGTATTTACATTCAATGACCAATAGAAAGTTAGGCATGATTATAAGTGCAACATGTCTGTTAAATTATGAAGGCTTGACAACTACAAGATACAACACAAATATCCATATACGTCAATTGCATTTAAAATATTTTCATGTTTTAAAACATTGAATGATTTATTGTAAACAATTGTGTAGGAAACTTGCATAATTGATCGTGCTGATAACCTGCATTGACAATTTAGAACTAGATTGAGGAGTCTTGCTCGAGATAAAAATGGTAACTACTCTACTTTACCACCCAAGTTGTACGCACACCTATCGACAGTAGGACCTTAGTGGAAACCGTTTATTGGAAATTCATTGAAAGAATAATTCAATGTATACTTTTTTCCCTTTCTTTAGTAGTTTGTTATTTAAAAAAAATTACTTTTTTTGCATATTATATTTCACTAATCATTTAATTATAGGAACAAAGTGAAAAAATAAAGAAAAAGATTTGGGAATGGAGGCACGATATAAGAAGGCATGTGTAGGCTACGCGCATGTTAGAGAAAAAATTGTAAGTTAAACAAGAAAGTAACTTAGTCTGGTTGCTTTATAATTCTTTTCGAATTGTTGCCACAACTGGATTCCATAAATTGAAGTACTATTATTTTTATGTAGTACTAATTTTCCGCAAGTTGAAACTGGACATTCTGTTAGAATAAATACAAGGGGTAGCTTGAATATTTTTTTGAGTGCTAATGTTGTTAAGGACAACTAAATTGTTGATCAACAAGTTTGTAAAGCATTAAAATCACAAATGAAAACTTAAATATTTTGCTAGAACCTCTCTCACTGTAATTGTCAATATCATTTATAGATATTTAAAAATTACCAACAGAATTAAATAGAAAGCGTAATATAATGTGAATACTTATGCATGTATACTATATTATTAAGAAATTACTATGGTTCTTTATCATATGAATTAAGAAATTACTTCTAATTAGTCTTCATTATGTGATTAAAGAAGATATAGGTCTAACCATAGAGATCTATAATGTGACCCGACTAGATATGTGGGAATATGCTAGGCGTGATGTAGATGGTGTAATCAATGATCGTGTTACATTGCAAGTTCTTGAGGATGTGGTAATAATTTTTATTTTTATTATTTTATATACTAATTTCTTGCATCGTTGTCTTGCACTATACTACTACAAGTTAAAAATGAGTATAAAACTTTGGTATTTTAAATTGACATATCAGCATATTTTCCCGAACATGAGCTTACTAATATTGGAAATGATGACTTACTTGCTCGGATAATGCCGTTGGAGTATCCAGGATGAATGAGAGGTTTAGGATGGGGTGTAACTAAGGCGTCACTGCAAACATTATCAACTATTAACGAGCTATCTAAATTTAAAAATGATGTTTCTTATTTGATTAATAAAATGAAGGAATCAGGGCCGGCCTAAGACTTGGTTGGCCTAGTGCGAAAAAAAAATTTAGGGCCCTTTTATAGAAAATTACTAATATGAATATAAAGAAAAAATTCAAAGAACTTTATGATTGAATAGAGTAAAGCAAATGATATCTTATAAACATAAAAAAGTGGCAAAAGTACATCATAAATAAAAAAATTACATACCTTTAAGTCTTGCCTTTCTTCATCCTGATAAAATCTAAAATTTGAAACCGACAATACATCAGTACTCATCTAAAGTGACCTCTTCTTACATTTTTAGAAGCAAAATCAGCGACTATATGCTCCACATCAGTATATTTTTCTTAATACTCAAAATTTCCAATCCATTCAACCTTTCTTGACTCATACTTGTCCGCAAATAAGATTTAATTAAATTTAACTTTGAAAAACTCCATTATGCGGATGCCACAGTAGGTATAGTTAATAAAATCCTATAAGCAACTAAAATATTTGGAAATATATCAATCTTCTTCACAAATTTTAAGACTCTGAGAGAATTCCATGATGTTTCACAATCATATGCTACACTTGGAAGCATCTCATGTAAGATTTATAATTCTGAAAGTAACCGTTTTGCATCAATATTGCAATCATCACCATCAGTAAAGGTTTCTTCTAGTTTCGTACAACAATTTTTTAGTCCTTCATTATCAAAAGAAATCAGTCGGGATGCATCAAACAAAAAAACCAAAAACAGACTCAAAAAGTTCCATTTGTTTGAATCTTATCTTCAGCTGAGAAAGTACCATATCCACTAGTACAAGAAAATAATCAGTTCTATAATTTTTTAACGGAAATTGTTGTTCCCTTTCGGTGTCAGGATTGTCATCAAACTGTCTATTTCTTTTAATCCTACATTTTATAAGAAAAATAGGTTCAATATCCATTTCATTATCAAGCTCTTTAGCATCAATCATAGATGATGTGAACCCATTTTCTCTATATTTTTCAAAGAAAGAAACCAGCCCTTTTAAACTTGCAATAGCAACATCAAGACGCATATCTTCAGATTGCAAATTCTTGCTCACCAAATTAATTTTGTGCACAATATCATGCCAAATATTCAAACTCAATATAAATTCAAAACTTGAAAATTCATTTGAGGCCAATTTTTCAGCATCCCGACATATTTTTGGATCATCAGAAATTTCAGCTAATTTCATTAAAGCATCTCTTATTTTTGGAGCTTGTGTTCTTATTGCCTTTACACTTTCGATTTAACTTTCCCATCTTGTCATACGTAAGGATTTTAAAATCAAATCATCAATATATTCAAGCAATAGATTTCATCTTTTGGTGGAACTATCAAACACATTACATATAGCTTGACATGCTCCAAAAAAAGATTCACCTTTCACACAAGAATTTGCCATATCAGAGAGTAAGTTAAGAGAATGACAACCACAAGGCATGTAATAAGCTCTAGGATTAACATCAAGTAATATTTTTTGAATATCTTGGTGTTTCCCCCTCATATTAGAACCATTATCGTATCTTTGTCCCTCACATCATTGATATTTAAATCAAGAGATTTAACAGCATTTTCTAACTCACCAAACAGGCCCAACCCGGAAGTATTTTCCACATTTAAAAACTCTAGGAAATACTCTTCAATTTTTACAAGATGACTCACAACATCAACACATCTAATCACCAAAGTCATTTGTTCCATACGAATTGCATTAGGAGTGTAATCAAGAATCACTAAAAAATATTTACCTTCTTTGATTTTCTTTAATATTACACTCTTTACACTCGAAACCAACATTACTATCAAATCATTTTGTACTTTCTAACTAAGATAATGATAGTGAATGTCCTTATCTTGAATGAGTCTGAAATGGTGCTTCATTGTTTGATCAAACTCAGCTATTGAATCAAGAAAACCCAAAAAAATACCATTTAAATCTTCAAATATTTTTTTCATTTTTCCCACGAAATGCCAGATTATTCATCGCAGCTTAACAATAGCACTTATTCTGATCATAAACTGCATCCAATGTTCAGTATCTTTTTTAATTTGCTCTTGCAATTCTTTATCAATGGTTTGATTTGTTTTCAATATAACTTAGAGTTCAGTCCATGCCCTAAGGTTGGTAGGATGTTCAAGACTATCGTCGTGTTGCTTAAGCTTTTCACCTAAATGTACCCAATCATCTACTTCAACACTTGCTAAATTATTTTTAGACCTAGCATTTTTACCACTTTACAACAAAAGAAGAATACTTCATTCAATTCTTTTAGGTAAACTAACCATTTTCTTTCGAAAAGTTCACCATTTCTTAATTTTTGATCAGAATAATAGGTTGAAAACCCCCTACTACGTTTATCATTGGGAAATATAATCATATTTTCCTTAATAGGGCCCTTTTCAACTAGCAAATCCCTCATTTTACTATTTAATCCATCCCATACCCGAGAATCATACATATTCAAAGTTAGTGGACCAAACTCTTTAGGACTAATGTATTTCCTATTTTCAATAACCACACTTTCAATCATTTCGGTTTCTTGTTCAGTTATCTCGTTCTCACACTCTTCGTCAATTACATCGTGTTCTTGTGTAAAAGTATTATGAACCTGAGACACCACTTTTTCGACAATTTCATACTCTTCTTTTTTAATCATATCAAGTTGTTAGGCTTTCTTCCAAAAAAAATCAAGAGATCCCTTTAGTGTCTTAATTTTTTCTTCCTCTTCCTTTTTCTTTTTATTTTGTCATTACCAGGTGTATACTTTTTAGTAAACATATTTTGCACTAAAGCAGCTAGCAGATTTTGCACTAAAGCAATAGGCGCGAGACTTATGAGAAAATGAAACCTGGATAGATGAACTAACAAGTACCGAAGTAGTGAAGCAAGAGCCTGATCTTCAATTCTAAATTAACAACAATGATCAAGTCTGAACTCAAGTCCAACACTGAAAAAAATTGTAAAAACTATTTAAATGAAATAATAGATTAATGATTATAATTCATAAACCAATCAAATTAACTCAAAATTATAACTCAAATATTAAATATAATTAAAGAATTACAATTTTATAAAATTCAACAAATTATAAAAAGTATAAAGAACATGTAACTATGTAGCATCTGATTAGGGATAGAGAAACAAGTAGGTGCTACAGTTTTGGTATAGTATATAAATAACTAAAATAAAAGATTGAAATTACCTTTATAATTTAATCCCTAAATTGAAACATGAAAGACAACTATGGAGTCAATTGATTTTTAATATGATAATATCCACCATTGTGATGATTGCTGTAGTGATGCTTCGAGAAATTGAAGATGAATGGGCTAAAAAAAGGCCCTAAAATTCTATACAAATACAGATATATACTTAAACATATATTGGGCTAAAAAAATGTTGGGCCCCTGGATTCAGTGGGCCCAGTGCAGGAGCACTGGTAGCACTGGTTCAGAGCTGGCACTGAAAGGAATTAAAAACTAAGGGTTGTACTCCGCGTGCACAATCTGGAGGTTCGAGTCATATGGATAATTTTGACAAGGATAATAAAGTTCATGATTACGCTGATTTGTGTTAGATGCAGACATTCCTCACGTATACCTCTATTTATAGGATATATTCTCAAATATGATTATAATCTTTTGTTCTATATTTTGTCATCGATAATATTTAAAAATACAGGGAAAAAATGCTTGCTATTTGTACGTGGATACGGGACGTAGATATACGTGGGGAGAGGGATCTTACAAAATGTTCTGAATGATAGAATTTTTCATGGTATTCCACTTGAAGAAGGATATGTGAGGGCCCAATTTGAAGTGGCGGAAAAGAAGGAGTTCATTACTAAGCTTCCGAGACCTTGTGACGAGGTTAGCCTTGTTGTGAAGTGCCTGGGTATTTTTTGGTTTGGCCCCGAAAATTGGTTTCAATGAAACTTGAGGTTAAATCTCTAATTTTTAGTTATCAATATGATTTGTCTATTTTGCAAAAAAATATTATTTACTTTCTGATTGTTTGATTGTTCTCCTGTTTCTTAGACATCTCCGAGTACTGTGAACAAGAAAAATTATAAGAATGCCATAGGCCAAAAACAATTTGAAGATAAAGTGAATCAGAAGCATGCAGATAGAAAGAAGGAGAAAACAAGCGAGTCCATTATTCATGTATCTTCAAGACAATTTGGTTATCCTCTTCTAGAAGATGTATGTCATGGAGTGTTGGAGTTTATTCATCTTGCTATTATGTTCGATCGTATTACTGATATACAGGTTGAAATGGGACCTTATTGGGATGTCGACCCGTGGATCGAGCATATTAATAAAGAAAATATTTTAGAGATTCTAAATGCTTAATGGCTAAGTGCTTCCACCCTCTTCTTTTATATTAAGTAATATGAGTACAAATCAAATTTCATAAATTGACAACAAATTTCTAATCGCGGGTCTTCTTTGTTTAAAATGTATTTGTTGAGGTATTTTTATCAAAAAATCTCGACATGGCAACAAAATTCTCTTTTGTATCATCTCATCAGGTGTATCACTTATGGGATAACCCTAATACATTCTTGGCGAAAAGTTTGTTGTGACATGTTGACAAACACCACCTGATTTTTGTGCCTTATAACATTTCGTAATGTTAGATATATTTGATAATGTCATGTCTAATGTGATTTATGTTTAGTTTTCAGATCTTACTTAAACAGGACAAATCAGTACTTAACTGGAAATCAGTACTTATACTGAAGTCAGAACTTAAGTTATCAGGAGATATTTATCAGAAGATAATATCAGGACTTAAAGGAGACTTTCAGATAAGGAAGGCGACTGATTGAAAGGAATGAAGATCAAGACAAACGCAAAAAGAGATATTCATGAAGAAGGAATTCTATGAAGAATAGAATACTTGGAAGAAAAGATATCTGATTGATATATTTTAGGAAGCAGAATTATATTCCATATCAATTAGCGATTATCTTGTAACTGTATTGTATATAAACACAGACATAGGGTTTACACTATAAGTGTTATCATTATCAAGAATAATATTCATTGTAACCCTAGCAGCTCTCGTGATATTTGTTCATCACTGAGAGAGGACAGTTCCATATTATAACAGAGTTTATTATATTGAATAAAGTCTATTTTCTATTACTTGAGTTCATTAATTTGATTTGATTGTGATAAACACTGTATTCAACCCCCTTCTACAGTGTGTGTGACCTAAGAAGTGGTATCAGAGCAGATATGTTAACACACAAACAGTTTAAGATCCAAAAACAATCATGGCTGAAGAAGAAACTCCAACCAAGCCCACCAAAACTGAAGAACCTCCAAAGACTCAAATTCATAGTCGATATGAGACTGTTAGAGTTCCCATACTGAAACCATCTGAATATTCCATATGGAAGGTGAGGATGTCTATGTTTCTGGAAGCTACTGATCCAGAATACCTTGACAGAATCAATGAAGGACCACACAAGCCAACCAAACTCGCTGTTGTAGTTGCAGGTCAACGAGCAAAGTATGTACCAAAGGAGAAGAGTGATTACACTGTTGAAGATATCGCATCAATTGCTAAGGATGCTAAGGTACGACACTTGCTCCATAGTGCCATTGATAATGTAATGTCAAACAGGGTAATTAACTGCAAGACTGCAAAGGAGATATGGGAGGCCTTGGAGACAAGATGCCAGGGAACTAATTCAATTAAGAAGAACAGGAATACTATACTCACTTAAGAGTATGAACACTTTGACTCAAAGTCTAATGAGTCATTAACTGGTTTATATGACAGATTTATCAAACTCTTGAATGATTTATCACTAGTTGACAAGGAATATTATCTTGAGGATTCAAATCTTAAATTCTTGTTCGTACTTCCTGAAAGATGGGATTTGAAGGCCACCACTATAAGAGACAACTATAATCTTGAAGAAACAACTCTTGATGAAATTTATGGGATGCTCAAGACTCATGAACTTGAAATGGAACAAAGAAGCAAGAGGAAAGGAGGAAAGTCAAGGATAGTTGCTCTTAAGGCTGAGGAGGAATCTCCAAAAACAACTACCTCAAGGAAAGGCAAGGGACAAGCTCTTATCACAAAGTCTAATACTGAGTTATCAAGTTCTGATAGTGATGATGACTCAGAAACTGAAAGATTGCCTGAGATGGATGATGATGAAGAGATGATGAAGTTGTGTGCTCTTATGGTGAAAGGAATCACAAGAATTGCGTACAAAAAATTCAGGAAGGGAAAGAAATTTTCCAGGAAAGGCGTAAGTTCTGATAAGAAGATTTTCAAAAAATATGAAGGCAAAGGAGGGAAGTCTGACAGAGGAGATTACACAAATGTCAAATGCTACAACTGTGGTGAGAAAGGCCACATATCTCCTGATTGTAAGAAATTGAAAATTGACAAAGGCAAGGCTCTTGTCACAAAGAAGAAAAGCTGGACAAATACTTCAGATTCTAAAAGTGAGGAAAACTATGCCTTGATGGCAAATGCTGATAGCAGTTCTGATGCTGCTGAGTTAAAGGTACCTCAAACTACTTATGCCTTTCATACTGATGATATTAATAAGTTGAGAATATATCTTAAAACCATGTTTATTAGTTATAGAGATCAAACTTTAACATGTGAAAGAACAAGGGTAGTCATGGAATCTATCAATGTCTTTTTTTATGATAAGAAGATTACTGGACTTGAAGATTTCAATGATCATGATCAGCTGAGATTTGAAAATGAAGATTTAATTTCTGATACTGTAAATCCTGACAGTCTAAATCCTGATACTGCAAACTCTAATGGTTTAAACTCTGATGTTATTGAAACTATGGTGACTACGCCAAAGGAAGATGCACCTGTGCAGGGGGAGCATACTGAAGATACAACCACTTCTCAAGAAACATCGAAACCTACAACTGGTTCCTCAAGTTCTGATTCATCAAGTTCTGATGAGCCAAGTTCTGATAATTCTGGAAACTCAATTTCTGAAGGATCAAACTCAGAGAGCATAATTTCAGGGGGAGCATCAGAAAATGTTGATGAAGACAGCATGGATCATGGGGGAGCATCCAGTTCTAGAGAACACCTTCCATCTGCAAGGAAGTGGACTAAATCATATACACCTGACTTAATTATTGGAAATCCTGATGCAGGTGTCAGAACTAGAACAGCTACATCAAATGAATGTCTTTATAATTCTTTTCTTTCTTAGACGGAACCAAAGAAAGTGGAAGAAGCTCTTCAAGATGATGATTGGGTGCAAGCAATGCAGGAAGAGTTAAACGAATTTGAAAGAAACAAAGTCTGGACCCTAGTGCCAAGACCAAAGAACAGATCTGTTATTGGTATAAAGTGGGTGTTCAGAAACAAAACTGATAGTGATGGCATAATAACAAGGAATAAAGCAAGGTTGTTTACAAAAAGATATTCTCAATAGGAGGGGATTGATTATGATGAAACATTTGCACCAGTTGCTAGATTGGAAGCCATAAGGATATTTTTGGCTTATGCTGCTCACAAAAAGTTTACTGTCTTTCAAATGGATGTGAAAAGTGTTTTTCTTAATGGAGAATTGGAAGAGGAAGTATATGTTGAACAACCTCCAGGCTTTATAGATCCCAAACGTCCAAATCATGTCTACAGGCTTGATAAAGCACTTTATGGCCTTAAGCAAGCTCCAAGAGTATGGTATGAGACTTTAGCTCAGTTTCTTCTGGAAAGTGGATTCAACAGAGGAACTATTGACAAAACACTGTTCTACCTCAACCATGGAAAGGACTTACTTTTGGTGCAGATATATGTTGATGATATCATTTTTGGTTCCACAAATGACAGACTTTGCAAGAAGTTTTCCAAACTGATGCAGTCAAGATATCAAATGAGTATGATGGGGGAACTTAGTTATTTTCTGGGATTTCAAGTCAAGCAGAATGAAGAAGGCACTTTTATTTGTCAATCCAAGTACACCAGAAATTTGCTGAAGAAATTTGGAATGCAAGATTGTTCAAGTGCATCCACTCTCATGGCCACTGCAACAAAATTGGATAAGGATACTGGTACATCGGTAGATATTACTGTTTACAGAGGTATAATTGGCTCACTACTCTATCTAACTGCAAGTAGACCTGATATCATGTATGCTACCTATCTTTGTGCAAGATTTCAAGCAAATCCAAGAGAACCTCACTTAACAGCTGTGAAAAGAATTTTTAAGTACCTTAAGGGTACAGCTAATCTGGGATTGTGGTATCCTAGAGAATCAGATTTTAAGCTAATAGGTTACTCAGATGCAGATTTTGCAGGATGCAAAATTAACAGGAAAAGCACAAGTGGAAGCTGCCAATTTTTTGGAGGCAGATTAGTTTCTTGGTTTAGTAAGAAACAAAAGTCAATTTCCACATCAACTGCAGAAGCAGAGTATATTGGTGCAGGAAGCTGTTGTGCACAGATTCTTTGGATGAAGAATCAGTTACTGGATTATGGGTTAACATACTTTAAAATCCCTATTTACTGTGATAACCAAAGTGCTATTGCTATGACAGGTAATCCAGTTCAACACTCAATGACAAAGCACATTAGCATTAGGTACCACTTCATCAAGGAACATGTGGATGAAGGTATAGTGGAATTACACTTTGTTCCAACAGATCAACAACTAGCAGATATCTTCACAAAACCACTGTGTGAAGCTACTTTTACAAGATTGGTAAATGAACTTGGAATGGTTTCAGGTTCTTTCTCTAAATCTGCTTAGTTTATGTTCTGATACATCAGATTTTATGGTCAGTATTTACATATATTACTATCTTTGTGTATTTTATGCTTCAAATAGAAATTGTTTAAGTGTTGATTGTTGTCTGATGTGAAATTCTAAACTCTAATAGTGATATGAATGTTTCTGTGATTATTCAATCCAATGAGGATAATTATGCTAGATGCTAACCTAGTAGTCTTTAATGTACTACAGTCCCATGTTTGAAGTAATTGTTTACGTGGAAATCTTTTAACACAAGCAAATTCTGATATTGAGCTTAGTTAAGTTTACTTTGTGTATCTTATTACTAAGTCAAAAACTAGAATAGTGCTTCTTATCTCTTAAGTTCTGACGTTAGTAAATCTGATGGATGTACTAAGTGCTGATAAATCTCACTTATCAAAAGAAAAAGGAAAAGAAAAGGGAATAAAAATCAGGTACTCCTTTAAGATCTAGAGTAAAAATGTGGAAGGGAAGACCCAAGTGCATTGTTGGTATTAAGTAATATGCATCAGAAAAGCAAAATAAATATTTTTCTTAGTGACTTTTCACACTCTATGATTACTGGAGAAATACTCTAATAATAGCATAAATTCTGATAAGCAGTCGTAACTCACTTACACTAAGAAGCCACTGTACAATGGAATTTCAAAAGATGCATAAAATGAGCACAAAACAGTTGAGGTGGACTCATGCATGAACTCATTCTAAAGTAGACCTCAAAATACTAACAGATTTTGAGCAAAGTTCTTAGTTATACCTTATTTCTAAGATGTACTGAAGTGAATCAGACTTTAATCTTTATCTGATATTTAGCTTACTGCACACACATACACTCCATATGAATGATGAAAATTTGTGACGCCCTCCAAACCCGGGGTCTAGATTTGGGGGTCACTTGCCACTAAATTATAATAAAATAATCACAGCGGAATAATATAATAAATACGACCCCTTTACCTGCACTGGATCGATCACAGGTTATAGTATGGAACAGGCACTACTACAAATCAAGTGTTATTATAAACCATAAGTCTAATTAGTCTTACAGATTATTCAAATTTTATTACAAACCTCTAGACTATCCAAGCGTCCCAAAACAGTCTACCTGGAATACACACCACTATTTACAAACACTCGACTTCTGACCAAACCTGGATCTCAAGCTTGCTCTGGCTTAGCTGAAAGATTAGATTGATAAACAAGTATGAGCGAAAGAAATGCTCAGCAAGCAATATAAAATGTACTTGAAATGATAAACCACATTCCAATAATAACTGAACAAAAGAATAAAAGCAGTAATATTTGATCATTAATAAAAACTTCACAAACTATCAACAATAAATGATAACTTTTAGATTGGAATCTAACTCCGACGGACGTACTATCACATGCTGATCAGCCCGTGTGATAGCACAAGGTCATGATTCATAGAAACATGTCCCCAAAATACGAGTACTCAATTAAAAAGGCAATATACCTGCCTGTGGCAAAATGGTGTCATAGTATTTCATATAACACATAGAAATAGCCCTCCGCTGGACCGTCCGTCCCGGTCACTTACGCATTCATCCAATCCATAAAACATTTTGATCAAAGGAGCCGAATCAAAGGACATCCTTAACCATATAACTCCCCATTTCTCATGGTCCAGAGTTATCTCAACAATCGATGGCGAAATAACTAGAACAATTAGTTATTCGCTAATCTCAATTCAATATTCCACTGTATAGAGTAATGTATAGCAAAATATAAAACGTTTAACTATTCTGAACTTAGAATAGTATGGAAATCGAAAGAATAAAGTTCAGAGTCAATATCAATTGAATGATAAATGAAGATATAGGTACTTGCATAATATGATTCGAATTAAACGTCACTTGAAAAATAAGTGAAGTTAGGGGTACTTGCCTGGTATGCTCAATAACCTCTTACTTTAACTCTGCTTCTAACTGATGGCTACTATCTTCGACTAGCACTTGACTGCACTCCTTGCTACTCGATTCTATAAACAAAAGGACTATCTTAATTGACAGAACTAAACTCAATCGACGTAACTATACGTCTTGACATCTACCCGATCGTTTATAACTAGCATGGCATTTTAAAACTGAAACAGATAGCATGTATATCACGTAACACATAATCATGGTATTCGTATAACACGTACTCACATATTTCATGTAAAACATAAGTCAGATCATTAAAAGGTACGTCTCAGTGCGTTCAGAATGAAAATTAGGTCAATATTAGCATTTACCGACCAAATACCGACTCAAACTGATACACAAATCAAATGACATTGCAATACAAAAGAAATTAGGTCTCAAAAGTATTTTTATTGGAAGCGCAATATTTTTCTGAGTCTGTACGCGTTCGTTTCGTATTAAACGGACGAACAGTTTAATTATTATGAATAAAATAAGAAATAAATAGATTTAAATCAATTAATAATAATATTAATTGATTTTTAAATATCAAAATATAATTCTTAAAAGCCTAAAAATAATTTTTAAGAATTATTTGAATTAATTATAAATAATTTACATTTATTTAACTATTTATAAATAAAATTAATTGATTAATTGATTTTTAAACAATTAATTAAATTCATAAATAATTAACTAAAATAAATTATAAATAATTAAATCAAATTAGATTTTTGAAAATAATAAAAGAAAACAATTTTAGGAATTTAAATTAATTAAGTAAATAATTTTAAAATTTTAAAATAATAAATATATGGTTTTTGAGATTAAAGGAATTGATTTTTGAAAATAAAAGAAATAATTTTGATTTTTTGATTGATTTTTTTTTTTATAAACAGAAAACTCCACAAACAGTTCTGAAAAAGGGGGTTGGGGAAATGAAAGATTAAAGTCGGGTTCTTCTTAAAACAAACGGGTCGGGTCATGGGTCGGAGCCGGGTCAACAAGATCTCCACCGGAAACTGGAAAAATCCAGAATCCGGTGTCGAGTTCCGGCCACCGGTTGCAAGTCCGGTTTCGATCCAAATGAAACGGTTTTATCCGTTTCTTCAAACTAATCTAACAATCGACCATCCCTGAACTCAGATAAAACCACCGAAACAACAATCAACGATTCGGTCAAGTTTTCCGGCCATAAACGCCATGGACGCCGGTGAACCAAGCTCCAAGTCCGGCGAAACAGCGATTTCTGACAATCCTTAATCAAATTTAACGAATAATATCTCAAATCGAAGCTTGGGAAACGTACAATTGAAACCCATAATCATAATCAACAACCAATTAACCATAAACCCAGAAAATCGATTATAAAATTAGAGAGAAACAAGAACTCGACTTATCAATTCCAGCAACAAAATAACATAAATTTATACTTAAACATACTCTAATCATCATGATAAAGCTTATTATAACATCCAAATCAATCAACAATCACTGAAAATCAAAAATGATTTCAACATCAAGAACATCAAATATCGATTTTTAGAAATACTGCACCTCAGATTGTGATGTTAATATCAACAGAAAGGGCTTGAAACAAGGATCAATTCGGTATACAGAGCGTTTGATATGGTTTCCAGAATCAATCAAAAACCGTGTTTGAAGTTGAGAGAGAAGATTTCACCCCCATGAACTTGTTCTTGAATTTATTCTATTTCTGCATTTTTATGAAAAAAAATAAATAAAATGGAAACTCTGCAGCTATTTATATTTTCTGGAAAATAAATACCAAAAATCAATTTTAGGGTGTGTTTATCCCTAAATTACAATAATTAAGCCCCAAAATAATAATTACGGGGAATAATTTTAAAAACGATAAAATACAAAATTAATATCAAAATTCCCCGAAAATTGCGAATAATTTAAAAATACAAAAATAAAAGGTATTTAAAATACGAATAATTTTATAAAAATAAAAACATCGATTTTGTAGGGTTTGTCGTCCCGGTGGGGTCCCGGTCCGTTGATTTTTGAAAAAAAACGGAAACGATCCCTAAATTACCAGAAAATCCCGAAAACACGTAAAATACATTCAAACGTGCATAAAATCAAATAAAACAGGTATCTTAATAAAGACGCTAATAAATACGCATCTGATTGCAGATAAGTTCATATAATTGCAATTTAAACATATTTTAATCAACCGAAAAATTTTCTGGCCCGCACAGAAACACACATAACAGTTATAACATCTCATATCATGGTATTAATCACTTTAAATTTATAAAATACTTAATATTTATTTATTTAACTTATAATATTCACATAATTTTCCCGGATATTACATCCTTCCCCCCTTAACAGGATTCTGTCCTCAGAATCAGCCTAGGAAAATAAATGAGGATACTTGGATCGCATTTCGCTTTCCAACTCCCAAGTCGACTCTTCAACCTTGGGATTCCTCCACAAGACTCGCACTAAAGATACAGATTTATTCCTAAGCACTCTTTCTTTCTTATCTAAAATCTGCACTGGTTGCTCTACAAAAGACAAATCTGGCTGAATCTCGATTGGCTCGTATTCTATCACATGGTTCGAATCAGGCAAATAACGCTTTAACATTGACACGTGGAACACGTTGTGAATATGCTGCATGTGAGGGGGTAACGCTAATTCATAAGCAACCTTTCCCACACGCTTCAAAATCTCAAAAGGGCCAACATAACGCGGACTCAGCTTTCCCTTCTTTTCAAATCTTGATAAACCTTTCCAAGGCGAAACCTTTAATAGCACTGCTTCACCAACTTCAAATTCCATATCCTTTCTGGCAGGATCAGCATATTTGCGTTGACGATCTTGAGCTGTTGTTAATCTTTTCCGAATGAGTTCTATCTTTTCCTTTGTCTGTTGGATCAATTCTGGACCTAAAATCTTTCTCTCACCAACTTCTTCCCAACATATTGGAGATCTGCATCTTCTCCTGTACAAAGCTTCGTAAGGCGGCAATTCCAATACTGGCATGATAACTGTTATTGTAGGAGAATTCAACTAATGGCAAATGCTCGTCCCAACTCCCTTCAAAATCTAGTGTACATACCCTTAGCATATCTTCAATAGTCTGAATCGTTCTTTCACTTTGACCGTCTGTCTGCGGATGATACGCGGTACTCATGTTCAGCTTCGTTCCGAGACAATCTTGAAAACTTCTCCAAAATCTTGAGTTAAATCGAGGATCTCTGTCTGAAACTATGGATACTGGAACTCCGTGTCTTGTCACAATTTCTTTAAGATATAACCGTACCAATTTATCCATTGAGAATCTCTCGTTGATAGGAAGAAAATGCGCTGACTTCGTCAATCTGTCGATAATAACCCAAATAGCATCATGATTCATCCTGGTCCTCGGTAATCCTACTACGAAATCCATTGCTATATGCTCCCACTTCCATTCTAGAATATCCAATGGTTGTATCAATCCACTAGGCCTTTGATGTTCTGCTTTAACTTGCTGGCAAGTGTAACACTTACTTACCCATTCTGCAATTTCCTTCTTCATGCTTGGCCACCAAAAGTTTTCTCTTAAGTCTCTGTACATCTTCGTACTCCCGGGATGAATTGAATATCTAGAGTTGTGAGCGTCTCGAAGAATTTCATCTTTCAGCTCGGCTATGTTGGGTATCCATATTCTGGAAGAAAATCTTAATATCCCTTTATCATCCTTTTGACTCCCTATTTCTTCTCCTGTCAAACTGTCTCGTTCATGGCTCATTACTTCTTCCTAACATCTTCTTATTTTCTCTAATAATTCTGGTTGAAAAGACATTGCACACAACACCTCTGTAGACATACTTGGAATACTAACCTCTATTTCCAGCTTCTCAAATTCCCTGATTAATTCCTCGGATGAAGTTATCATGTTCAACCCTTCTTTTCTGCTCAGCGCGTCGGCCACCACATTTGCTTTGCCTGGATGATAGTTAATAGTACAGTCATAATCCTTGATTAGTTCTAGCTATCTCCTCTGCCTCATGTTCAATTCCTTCTGGGTAAAGATATACTTCAAACTCTTGTGGTCCGTGTAGATCTCGCACTTTTCCCCATAAAGATAATGCCTCCAAATCTTTAATGCAAATACTATAGCTGCCAATTCCAGATCATGCGTTGGATACTTCTCTTCGTGTGGTTTCAATTGTCTTGAAGCGTAGGCTATCACCTTGTCATGCTGCATCAAAACACATCCTAATCCTTTGTACGACGCATCACTGTAAATCACAAAATTTCCTTGTTCATCTGGCAAGACTAGCACTGGAGAAGATACTAATCTATTCTTTAATTCCTGGAAACTTTCTTCGCATTTCTCATCCCATTCAAATTTCTGATTCTTCCTGGTGAGCTTTGTCAATGGCGTAGCTATCTTTGCAAAATCTTGCACAAATCTTCTGTAGTAACCTGCCAATCCCATGAAACTTCTTACTTCCGTTGGTGTTTTTGGCCTCTCCCAGTTGATTATGGCTTCAATCTTTGCTGGATCCACTTCCACTCCTTTATTGCTAATCACGTGCCCAAGAAATCGTACTTCTTTTAACCAAAATTCACACTTGGAAAACTTTGTGTATAACTTCTCATGTCGCAGTATCTCCAGAACTATCCTCAAATGCTCTACATGCTCCTCTTCTGTTTTGGAATAGATCAAGATGTCGTCTATAAACACGATCACGAATTTATCCAAATACTTCTTAAATACTCGATTCATTAAATCCATGAAAAGCTGCTGGTGCGTTGGTTAATCCAAATGCCATCACTAGAAACTCATAATGCCCATATCTAGTTCTAAATGCGGTCTTCGGAATGTCTTCAGGCTTGATCTTTAGATGATGATATCCGGATCTTAAATCAATTTTAGAAAACCATATAGCGCCTTTCAATTGGTCAAACAGATCATCGATCCTCGGCAATGGGTATTTGTTCTTAATGGTCAGCTTGTTTAATTCTCGATAGTCAATACATAGTCGCATACTCCCGTCTTTCTTCTTGACAAATAGTACTGGTGTGCCCCATGGGGATACACTGGGTCTTATAACTCATTTCTCCAAAAGATCTTGCAGCTGAGATGCCAATTCTTTCATTTCCACTGGTGCCATCCGGTACGGGGCTTTAGAAACTGGTTCTGTTCCGGATGCTAGATCAATTGCAAACTCAATTTCTCTGTCGGGAGGTAATCCTGGTAGATCGTCTGGAAAGACATCTGAAAATTCGTTGACAATTGGAATCGCTTCTAGTGTTGGAACTTCCTTGCTGGTGTCTATCACATGGGCCAAATATGCTTCGCAATTCTGACGCAATAACTTCTTCACTTGAGCGATCGTTAAGAACTTCTTCTCTTGCTTATTTCCTCGGAATATCACCTTCTTCTTATTATCCAAGGTCTGAAGTCTCACTTTCCTATTCTTACAATCAATCTGGGCGTTATTTTCTGACAACCAATCCATTCCTAAAATAACATCAAATTCTCCCAACTTAAAAGGTATCAAGTTGGCATAGAAATAATGTCCTCCTATCTCAACATCGCACCTCGGGCACACTCGGTCGACTAAAACTTGATTCTTATTAGCTAGATCTTTTTTTATTAATGCTTGTTCTAACAATTTAACTTCACAATGCAGTTTATCGACAAAACTTTGAGAAATAAATGACCTTGTAGCTCCAGAGTCAAATAGAACTTTAGCATCTACGAAATTGACTGGAAGCGTACCTGCAACCACGTCTGAACTCTGAACAGCATCCTTCATAGTCAAGTTAAATGTCCTGGCCTTTGGTTGGTCCTTTGCTGGTGGTCCTTCAATTCTTGGCACATTCTGAGATGGAGCACCTGTAAGCCTTGGGGTGTTGCTCGTCGTACCTTGTGTTGGGCAATTCCTGGAAATATGCCCTGGCTTTCCACACTTATAACATCCAGTTCCCACATTCTGACCTTGAGTCTGATTCTGACACACATTAGCAAAGTGTCCCTTCCTACCGCACTTGAAACACGTCACATTAGCATTACAATTCCCAAAGTGCTTCCTACCACAAAACTGACAATCTAGTATTGGTGGACGATTGGGTCTCTGCTGGTTTGAATTCTGAAAACGGTTACCTTGTCCTCCATTTCCTGATTGTGGTCTTCTGAATCCCATATTCCTATTACCCTGAAAATCTGGCCTTTTGTTGAAATGGCCCTGAAAATTACTTGACTGCTGACCTCCCTCTGAGGTTTCCATTTTCCTTTTCTTCCCATCCTTTCCTTTCTGTGACATATCACTCCTACTCTCAATCACCATTGCCTTCTGAACCACTGCAATATATGAAGTCAACTCAAACATGGCCACTCTGTTCTGAATCCAAAATTTCAATCCCTGTTCAAACCTTCTTGCTTTCTTTTCATCTGTATCAACCTGGTCTGGCACGAACCTTGCTAACTCAGTAAACTTAGCCTCGTATTCAGCCACGATAAGATCACCCTGGGTCAGATTCAAGAATTTAATCTCCATTTGATTCTTCATATACCTCGGGAAATACTTCTCCAGGAACAACTCTGTGAATCTCTCCCAAGTTATAAACTCACCTCCTTCCAATGCTCGCGTGGATTCCCACCAATAGTTCGCCTCGCCCTTCAAAAAGTAGCTTGCAAACTTGGTCTTCTGTTCCGTTCCTGCTCCGACTAATTCAAAAGCCTTTTCCATTTCCTTGAGCCATGCATTAGCTTCCACAGGATCAGCACTTCCTTTGAACTCAGGTGGCTTCACTGCTTGAAACTGCTTAAAAGTCACTGCAGGTGGTGCTACTGCTTGCTGCTGTTGTTGCTGTTGCTGTTGTTGTTGCTGCTGCGTAAGATGTAACATCTGCTGCTGCATCAGTCCCAACATCTGGATAATCGCTGGATCTGTACGGCTCTCGGTACGATCCTCTCCTAAATTATTTCTTCTCTTTGGTGCCATTATTCTGGTAAGAAAACAAGCAACATATATAATAATCTGTCGAGCATTGTGTCAAATATGTAGCAATTCCTTAGCATATCAAAATTCTCAAACATTATTCCCTCTCAAAATATCATAAACTTGCTACCATATTAACACAAGTGACATGATTATCACATAATCCTGCTTATTATCTCGAGAATAATAACACAAAGAAAATTTACTCCGAATTATCCAACCCTTTTAAATCCTTACTTAAAATCTCAACTAAACTAACAAAATAACAGGGCAATGACACAAGTCCTAAAGCTAAACGCAAAACAGGAAACCTAAACAACTTAACTATAACCCAGCCCAATATCCTAAATTTAATCCTATAAAAGCTAAATTACACGCGCCTATCTTATGTGATCTTCCTATGACTCATCTATGACAATCCTACGCCTGTTTCAGTGACCATAACCTGTAGCTCTGATACCAACCTGTGACGCCCTCCAAATCCGGGGTCTAGATTTGGGGGTCACTTGCCACTAAATTATAATAAAATAATCACAGCAGAATAATATAATAAATACGACCCCTTTACCTGCACTGGATCGATCACAGGTTATAGTATGGAACAGGCACTACTACAAATCAAGTGTTATTACAAACCATAAGTCTAATTAGTCTTACAGATTATTCAAATTTTATTACAAACCTCTAGACTATCCAAGCGTCCCAAAACAGTCTACCTGGAATACACACCACTATTTACAAACACTCGACTTCTGACCAAACCTGGATCTCAAGCTTGCTCTGGCTTAGCTGAAAGATTAGATTGATAAACAAGTATGAGCGAAAGAAATGCTCAGCAAGCAATATAAAATGTACTTGAAATGATAAACCACATTCCAATAATAACTGAACAAAAGAATAAAAGCAGTATTATTTGATCATTAATAAAAACTTCACAAACTATCAACAATAAACGATAACTTTTAGATTGGAATCTAACTCCGACGGACGTACTATCACATGCTGATCAGCCCGTGTGATAGCACAAGGTCATGATTCATAGAAACATATCCCCAAAATACGAGTACTCAATTAAAAAGGCAATATACCTGCCTGTGGCAAAATGGTGTCATAGTATTTCATATAACACATAGAAATAGCCCTCCGCTGGACCGTCCGTCCCGGTCACTTACGCATTCATCCAATCCATAAAACATTTTGATCAAAGGAGCCGAATCAAAGGACATCCTTAACCATATAACTCCCCATTTCTCATGGTCCAGAGTTATCTCAACAATCGATGGCGAAATAACTAGAACAATTAGTTATTCGCTAATCTCAATTCAATATTCCACTGTATAGAGTAATGTATAGCAAAATATAAAACGTTTAACTATTCTGAACTTAGAATAGTATGGAAATCGAAAGAATAAAGTTCAGAGTCAATATCAATTGAATGATAAATGAAGATATAGGTACTTGCATAATATGATTCGAAATTAAACGTCACTTGAACAATAAGTGAAGTTAGGGGTACTTGCCTGGTATGCTCAATAACCTCTTACTTTAACTCTGCTTCTAACTGATGGCTACTATCTTCGTCTAGCACTTGACTGCACTCCTTGCTACTCGATTCTATAAACAAAAGGGCTATCTTAATTGACAGAACTAAACTCAATCGACGTAACTATACGTCTTGACATCTACCCGATCGTTTATAACTAGCATGGCATTTTAAAACTGAAACAGATAGCATGTATATCACGTAACACGTAATCATGGTATTCGTATAACACGTACTCACATATTTCATGTAACACATAAGTCAGATCATTAAAAGGTACGTCTCAGTGCGTTCAGAATGAAAATTAGGTCAATATTAGCATTTACCGACCAAATACCGACTCAAACTGATACACAAATCAAATGACATTGCAATACAAAAGAAATTAGGTCTCAAAAAGTATTTTTATTGGAAGCGCAATATTTTTCTGAGTCTGTACGCGTTCGTTTCGTATTAAACGGACGAACAGTTTAATTATTATGAATAAAATAAGAAATAAATAGATTTAAATCAATTAATAATAATATTAATTGATTTTTAAATATCAAAATATAATTCTTAAAAGCCTAAAAATAATTTTTAAGAATTATTTGAATTAATTATAAATAATTTACATTTATTTAACTATTTATAAATAAAATTAATTGATTAATTGATTTTTAATCAATTAATTAAATTCATAAATAATTAACTAAAATAAATTATAAATAATTAAATCAAATTAGATTTTTGAAAATAATAAAAGAAAACAATTTTAGGAATTTAAATTAATTAAGTAAATAATTTTAAAATTTTAAAAAAATAAATATATGGTTTTTGAGATTAAAGGAATTGATTTTTGAAAATAAAAGAAAGAATTTTGATTTTTTGATTGATATTTTTTTTTATTAACAGAAAACTCCACAAACAGTTCTGAAAAAGGGGGTTGGGGAAATGAAAGATTAAAGTCCGGTTCTTCTTAAAACAAACGGGTCGGGTCATGGGTCGGAGCCGGGTCAACAAGATCTCCACCGGAAACTGGAAAAATCCAGAATCCGGTGTCGAGTTCCGGCCACCGGTTGCAAGTCCGGTTTCGATCCAAACGAAACGGTTTTATCCGTTTCTTCAAACTAATCTAACAATCGACCATCCCTGAACTCAGATAAAACCACCGAAACAACAATCAACGATTCGGTCAAGTTTTCCGGCCATAAACGCCATGGACGCCGGTGAACCAAGCTCCAAGTCCGGCGAAACAGCGATTTCTGACAATCCTTAATCAAATTTAACGAATAATATCTCAAATCGAAGCTTGGGAAACGTACAATTGAAACCCATAATCATAATCAACAACCAATTAACCATAAACCCAGAAAATCGATTATAAAATTAGAGAGAAACAAGAACTCGACTTATCAATTCCAGCAACAAAATAACACAAATTTATACTTAAACATACTCTAATCATCATGATAAAGCTTATTATAACATCCAAATCAATCAACAATCACTGAAAATCAAAAACGATTTCAACATCAAGAACATCAAATATCGATTTTTAGAAATACTGCACCTCAGATTGTGATGTTAATATCAACAGAAAGGGCTTGAAACAAGGATCAATTCGGTATGCAGAGCGTTTGATATGGTTTCCAGAATCAATCAAAAACCGTGTTTGAAGTTGAGAGAGAAGATTTCACCCCCATGAACTTGTTCTTGAATTTATTCTATTTCTGCATTTTTATGAAAAAAAATAAATAAAATGGAAACTCTGCAGCTATTTATATTTTCTGGAAAATAAATACCCAAAATCAATTTTAGGGTGTGTTTATCCCTAAATTACAATAATTAAGCCCCAAAATAATAATTACGGGGAATAATTTTAAAAACGATAAAATACAAAATTAATATCAAAATTCCCCGAAAATTGCGAATAATTTAAAAATACAAAAATAAAAGGTATTTAAAATACGAATAATTTTATAAAAATAAAAACATCGATTTTGTAGGGTTTGTCGTCCCGGTGTGGTCCCGGTCCATTGATTTTTGAAAAAAAACGGAAACGATCCCTAAATTACCAGAAAATCCCGAAAACACGTAAAATACATTCAAACGTGCATAAAATCAAATAAAGCAGGTATCTTAATAAAGACGCTAATAAATACGCGTCCGATTGCAGATAAGTTCATATAATTGCAATTTAAACATATTTTAATCAACCGAAAAATTTTCTGGCCCGCACAGAAACACACATAACAGTTATAACATCTCATATCATGGTATTAATCACTTTAAATTTATAAAATACTTAATATTTATTTATTTAACTTATAATATTCACATAAGTTTCCCGGATATTACAAAATTACTGTGGTGATAAATGTGGTTTTAGATGAACAGGTTAAGTGTCACTTGTATAAATTCTGAGGACAAGTTATGATGAAAGTTCCTGATGATTAAATTCTGAAGAAACGAAATCAGAACTTGTGTGAAGTATTACAGAAATAGTCATTCACATTTCGAGTTAAGGAATCATGTTCTGATGTCTGTTAAGTTCTGATATAAGTCTTAGTTCTGATATTAAATCCTGATTATTTACTTGACTTATTTGTGGTTAAAATCTGAAATAGTCATATTTAAAAATCAGAATATGTTTGGGTGAGATATTAACAGAATTATCTACTCAACCACCTCAAACTTCTCAACCTCAACCTTCAGATCCTACAGTGCAACCTTCATCTTCCAAACCTAAGAGGACTAAGAAAGTACCTCAGACACAACAGATGAGAAGGATATTCATTTTGCGAGATGAATCAGATGCTGAGGAACAGGTTCCTGTCACAGAACCTGTTATTATAGAAGCTGAGAAGGTCTCTTCTCAGAAGGATGTTGATATTGGGAGTTCCAAGCCCCTAAAAAGGCTTAGAAAGCGTAATTCTAATGATACAACTCCTAAAGACTCCTCAAAAGCTAAAAGATTCAAATCATTAGCAAAAAGGCCTGAAGATTCTGGTAAAGAAATGGAAGCAACAGCTAAGGAAGGGGGTCAGGAATCTCTGATCTCAAAAGACCCTGTTGAAGCTCACAATTCTCCTAGTACTGATCCAGACCTTCATGCAACTCATCAATCTCCAGTACATGCTGATAACCAGGGGCCAAGTGATGAAATTGACATCCATAACTTGGAAGTGCCTCAGGTTTTGCATCTAGAAGCTCCATCAGCTCCAATCACTCCACCACCAACACCATTTCTTGATGCTGATTTTAATCCAGAATTACCTACAACACCTTCTCTGCATCTAGATACTGAAGATCAGATTTTAGGTGAACATCAGAATATGGTTGTTGATTAGAACTTAATTGAAGATCAGCCCTTAGAGGATGATGTTGAAGCCTCAATAGCTTCTCATACTATTCTTTTATCAGAAGAAGTTGTTGATGCTGATTCTATAAGGTCTGATGCTGCTAATAATGAAGTTACTGGTGAAGCTGCTGCTACAAATGTAGATACTGATACAGCTGGTCCATCTGGACATGCACCTCCACAAACTGTTCATAAAGCTGAGATAGTCAAGAAGTTTGTTACAGGGGAAGCACCAGTACCTTGGAGTGAAACTCCTAGAGGACAGGAGTGGACTAAGGAGTGGAACACAGTTACCTTTGTTCCTTCTGAAAAGATTCTTGATGAGCATCTTGTAAAAGTTGATGAAATGCTGATCAATGATGATTTTAAGACACATCTACGAGTTACTGTATTGAGTACAAGGCACCTTCAAGTTCAATACTCAATAACTCATGACAAGGTGAATAAAATTCAAGAAACCTTGATCTAGCAAGATATGAATCTGAAACTTGAAAAGAAAAGGTTTTTCCAACCTACCTTTGACAGAATTGCCTACATTGAGAAAATCCAAGAGAAGCAACAGTCTCAGATTGATGAAATTTTGAAGAATCAAGCTTCTCATCAAAATCAACTCAATGAGATCCAATCCTCAGTGGAATTGCTTGTCTCTTTTCTTTTACCTGCTGATGCCAAAAAGGGGGAGAAAGTATTTAAGTCCAAATGCAAACCTATTAAGACACTGAAGGGAAAGGATGATGGAAAAGATGATCTGGGAAACTCTGGAATGGGTGGAGGTCATGGTCAAGGTAAAGGTCTTTCATCAAGTAGAACTGGAACTACAAGTCAAAGAACAAGTTCTGATACTGGGAGAAGAATAACTTCTGATACTGGTAAAAGGATAAATTCTGATGAACATCTGAAACTTGATGAGGAAATTTCAAGACAGTTATTTCTGAAAGAAAATCCAGGAATGGACTTTGAGAGTCTAAAGGAAGAGGAAGCTAGACTTAAGTTAGAAAAAGTAAACTTCAAATCTGAAGCTTCTGTTATTGAAAAGAAAATTCCTAAGGTTAAAGGCATTGTGATAAAAGAAAGGGTAAATCCTGATGCAACCAAGGCCAAATCATAAATGCAGATAGATCCAAGGTCCAAGGGCAAAGAAAAAGTTGGTGAACCTGTAAAGGTTTATCTACCTCCTATGGATGAAGAAGTATCTGTTGAAGATGCTAATCTTACTCTAGTTTCAAAGAAGATTTCTCAAACAACCTCTGACATGGCTCAAGTTGTTCAGAGTTAAGATATAATAAGTTCTGATATGACATTGAAGCAAGCAACCTCTGACATAGCTCAAGTTGGCTTGATATCAGAAGATAAGTTAAAGGAAACCTCTGACATTGCTCATGTTAAATCCTCAAGGTTACTCCTACCAGGATTCACTAAAGCTAAACAGACTCAACCTTTGAAAACTCCGACAAGTGGTTTTGAAGCAAGAGTTGTTACAGAAAAGGAAGCAAGAGACAAATCTGGATTGGGTAGTGCTGATGAAAGAAGAGTGCAGAACACAACCAATGATCCAACTTCCTTAAGTGAACCAGGTGTTGGAGCAACTCCTGAAAGATTGAATCAGCTTAAATCTGTACAGATGGTTTACCATACCTTCTTGAAAGAACACATCTTGTTATATTTCATGACAGATGGAAGGGTTTACCACATAAGGGAGAATGTTACACCACTGAAGTATTTTGAGGAATTAGAACATATTCTATTCTTACTTCAAGTGATGAACAGATTAATAGAAAGTGCTGCAAATTATTTGAAGACTCAAATTCAGAGACAGAAGAAGCTTTATTCTGTTAAGTCTGACAGCACATACTGTCCCAAGTACAAAGATCACAAGGGTGATATTGTCGAGATGAATTCTAACCCTGCTAAGATTATAACTACATTTCTGGGTTATAAGGCTGTAGAATTCAATCTTGAGTCTGACAAGGCATATTTGATCAGACTGGATCAGGACATAAGGAAAGCTAAAATAAATGATCTCAGGGCTGCTATCTTTCAAATTGGTGAAGATACAGTTGAATTGAAGAATGCTAAAAGGAGGATGATTGAAGAACTTAAATATGCTGAGAGATGTTTGTTAAAGAACTATCTCAGAACAACTCTTGATATTAAAGAGATCGGTAATTGAAGCCAAGTCAAGATCTACAACTGCTCAAATTCTGATGTGTATACAGACTGGAGCTGTTATCGTAAGTTAAAGTTGGTAAAGCTTTAAGGACTGTAAGTTGTAGTTATCTAGTCAAATTCTCATGCATTTGTACTTAATTTTTTTGACATCATCAAATATCTGTTAAACTTGTATATTATGCTAATTTACAAGTTGGGGGAGATTGTTAGATATATTTGATAATGTCATGTCTAATGTGATTTGTGTTTAGTTTTCAGATCTTACTTAAACAGGACAAATCAGTACTTAACTGGAAATCAGTACTTATACTGAAGTCAGAACTTAAGTGGTCAGAACTTAAGTTATCAGGAGATATTTATCAGAAGATAATATCAGGACTTAAAGGAGACTTTCAGATAAGGAAGGCGACTGATTAAAAGGAAAGAAGATCAAGATAAACGCAAGAAGAGATATGCATGAAGAAGGAATTCTATGAAGAATAGAATACTTGGGAGAAAAGATATCTGATTGATATATTTTAGGAAGCATAATTATATTCCATATCAATTAGCGATTATCTTGTAACTATGTAGTATATAAATACAGGCATAGGTTTTACACTATAAGTGTTATCATTATCGAGAATAATAGTCATTGTAACCCTAGCAGCTCTCGTGATATTTGTTCATCACTGAGAGAGGACAGTTCCATATTGTAATAGAGTTTATTATATTGAATAAAGTCTATTTTCTGTTACTTGAGTTCTTTAATTCGAATTGATTGTGATAAACACTGTATTCAACCCCCTTCTGGTGTTTAACTGATATGTTGGTTGTTGATAGCTATCACCGTGACGTGCCCACGTACCCTTCCTTGGCGGGTTGTGGAGTGTGCATGTGCTTGCTGGGACCCCCCCTCAGGGTGATCCTGGTGTTGGACTGGATCCAGGTAGGCAGGTGATCCAGGTCATGGGCTGGACCCTGGTTAAGAGATGATCCAGGTCATGGGTTGGATCCTGGCTGGGAGATGATCCAGGTCATGGGTTGGATCCTGACTGGGAGATGACCCAGGTCATGGGTTGGATCCTGGATGGGAGATGATCCAGGTCCTGGGTTGGATCCTAGCTGGGAGATAATCCAGGTCCTGGGTTGGATCCTGGATGGGAGATGATCCAGGTCCTGGGTTGGATCCTGGCTGGGAGATGATCCAGGTCCTGGGTTGGAGATGATCCAGGTCCTGGGTTAGATCCTGGCTGGAAGATGATCCAGGTCCTGGTTTGGATCCTTGCTGGAAGATGATCCAGGTCCTGGGTTGGATCCTTGCTGGGAGATGATCCAGGTCTTGGTTTCGCCCTGAGCCTGGGTCTCTCCACTTCACTACTCTGAGTGAGGGGAGTCTTGGTCCACCAGCTGATCCTGTCTCACCCTAGATCTGGGTTGGGCCCTAGCCAGGTTGCTTATACCCTATCATTTTCCCCCCACTCCCACATGCAGATTTTTTGGATGAGGGAGTAGAGAAGTGTTATGTAGCAGTTGTCTTGTTGAAAATTTTTTGCTTCTTTCTTGCCCCCAATCCAGATCTGGTAAGTAGAGACCAATCCGAATTAAGGTAGAGGAAATTGGTTGCCTTGACAAAATTTCTTCTTCTTTCTTGCCCCTAATCTGGATCTGGTATAGTAGAGACCAATCTGAATTAAAGTAGAGGAAATTGGTTGCCTTGGAAAATTTTTTGCTTCTTTCTTACCCCCCCCCCCAATCCGGATATGGTGTAGTAGAGAGCAATCCGGATTAAGGTAGAGGAAATTGGTTGCCTTGGAAAAATTTCTACTTCTTTCTTGCCCCCGAATCCGGATTTTGAAATTTCTGCTTCTTTTCTTACCCCCCCCCCAATCCGGGTCTGTTGTAGTAGAGATCATTCTGGATTAGGGTAGAGGAAATTAGTTGCCTTGGAAAAATTTCTGTTTCTTTCTTGCCCCCCAATCCGGATCTGGTGTAATAGAGATCAATCCGGATTAAGGTAGAGGAAATTGGTTGCCTTGGAAAAATTTCTGCTTCTTTCTTACTCCCCAATCCGGGTCTGGAAATTTCTGCTTCTTTCTTGCCCCCCAATCCGGATCTGGAAATTTTTGCTTCTTTCATACCTCCCAAACCGGATCCGGTGTTATAGAGATCAATCTGGATTAACGTAGAGGAAATTGGTTGCCTTGGAAAAAATTTTGCTTCTTTCTTGCTCCCCAATCCGGGTCTGGAGTTGTAGAGGCCAATCCATATTGAAGTTAGAGGAAATTGGTCCCCGTAGAAAAATTTATGTTTCTTTGTTGCCCCCCAATCCGGGTCTGGAAATTTCTACTTCTTTGTTTGCCAAGAAAATGATCTAGATGCATAGCAGTTGTTAGGAACCCGGATTTGGATACATATCTGGGTTGGTTGCTGTTATTGTTGGCTTCCAATCCTGGTATGGCATCATACCTGGGTTGGTGTTTTCTTTTAACGTGGGCTTCCAATCCGGGTATGGCACCCTAACCGGATTGGTGTTTGCTTTTTCTTGTTTGTGTACTTAGAAAATGATTTAAGTACATAGTAATTGTCTTCAACCAGGATCTGGATACCTATCCGGGTTGGTTGTTATTATTGTTGGCTTCCAATCCGGGTATGGCACCATACCTGGGTTGGTGTTTGCTTTTAAAGTTGGCTTCCAATCCGGGTATTACACCATAACCGGATTGATGTTTGCTTTTACTTGTTTGTGTACTTAGAAAATGATCTAAGTACATAGTAATTGTCTTTAACCCGGATCTGGATACCTATCTGGGTTGGTTGCTATTATTATTGGCGTTACTATTATTGTTGGCTTCCAATCCGGGTATGGCACCATACCTGGGTCGGTTTGTTTTTTTAAAGTTGGCTTCCAATCCGGGTATGGCACCATAATCGGATAAGTGTTTGTTTTTGCTGGTTTGTGTACTTAGAAAATGTTCTAAGTACAAAGTAATTGTCTTCGATCCGGATCGGGAAACCTATCCGGGTTGTTGTTGGCTTTAATATTAACTTCCAAATTGTTGCTTTTGATGTTTGCTTTCAACCCTGGTGTGGTTGTTTGTCCGGGTAGAAGTATGCTTTTCTTGCGGTAATTGTTAAAATAAGAATTGGGTGGGAAAATATCTTTTCATTAATTTGAAATTTTCTTCATTCAAAATATTGGATCATAGATTGGTTGCTTGCTATAGGCTACAAGGTTTTTGGTTGCTTTTATTCAGTGGTGTTCAATCTGGTTCTTGCCTAGGCTCTCTGGCATGCCTAGGTGGACCGAGATCGCTTTTTGATTCTGTCTTAGGACCCAGTCTGTGAAATATTGGTGTGTTTTGCACCACATTGGTCTGCTGGGCTTGTTGACTTTGCTTGAACTTCTTTTCCTGATGGTAACCCCCTTTCGGTCGGTCATCAGAAGTTTTGTTCCTGGATCCTCCATTCTGATTCATTCTCATTGCCTGGAGAACATTTGTTTCCTTTATGAACCTGGCTGCCATAGAGTAGGAAGCGGCTAGGCTTTGTGGCTCTTTGTTTATCAGCTCTACAATGTACCTCTCATTGGGTTCTGGATCCAGGTTCCTCCGAATTATGCTTAGAGCCTCCCTCTCATCAAGATTCGAGACTTTGTTGATGGCTTCCTGGAATCTAAGCATATAAGTTGAGAGTGCTTCGTTGTCGTATTGGCGGATTGTTTCCAGCTAACACATGTGTATTTCGTGTTTCTTATTGGCTCTGAATCTTCTAAGGAAGGCCCCCCTGAACTCTTTCTAGGAGTGGATGCTTCGTGACGGGATCCTGCTGAACCATCTTTAAGGCCCCCTTTGAGGGTCGAGACGAAGAACCTGGACTTGGTTAAATCGTTGTAGTAATATATTTGGGCGATTTGTTTAAAGTAATTGAGGTTCTCTTCCGGATCCCCCAATCCATCAAAAGAGTCAAAGTTGTAATGTTTGAGATTTTTCTGTCGACGGATGGCTTCTAAGGAGTGACTGAATGGTGTAAGAGTTTCCCCAATCTCCAATCCGGAATCTTTTTCCATTTTTTGTTGGAGCTCATAAATCATATCTTTCAGATCCTTCTGGCCCTCCTCTTCATCATCAGAAATGACCTCGGGGGTAGGGTCCCTCCGGATCCTCTTGCCTTTTGTCTTAGCTAGGAGCCTCTCCTCTTACAGCTGCATCCTTTTCTGGATCTTTAGCTCAAGCTTTGCCTCTTCTTCTCTTCTTATTTGTTCCCTCATTTCTTCCAATTTTTTCTTCTTGGTAGCTTCTCTCTCCTTCTTAGTAGGCTCTTTTTATTCTTTTTTTCCTTAGCTCCAATTCGGTCGAAGACAGATCTCCTAGATTGTTGAGAGTCCCCAAACTCTTCTTGATCATCCTCTTGCTCATATTCTACCTGAGCCCGGGCTTGTTCATCTCTGTAGAGCCTGATTGCTTCAGCAAGTTCATGGCTTGTTAAGTTAGCCATATGCTCCTCTACGACTGGAACATTGGTGTACTTGTACTGATTGAGCTCTATGACATTTCTGGCATCCCTGAACGGAGTATGTTGCGTTAGTGGTTGCTCCTGGAGGGTCTCCCTGTCTCCTCCACGTTCTTGAGCTTGAGAGGGGTCATTTTCCTGAATATGGGTACTGGCGGAGGGCCTACCAGCGGTACTTTTTCCTGGTCTTACCATTACCATAATTGTACAAACAACTGACCAAGATTTGATGCTAAAAATGTGGATCTAAGGTTGCTTTTCTTTTAAGATTACAAAAAATTCCCAGAATAACAACAAACAAACTTTCTGGGCTTTGCTAACAATACTACTAAACAAGAACAAGCTCTAGAACACAAAGAAATTATGCAAGCTAAAGCAGTTCTGGGTTTTAAAACTATCAAGACTATCAAACCCCAGGCTTCAAGACTATCAAGGTTATCAAACCCTAAACAATCAAAATTAACAAAGGAGGGCGGGCTCACACAAACATGGCCTAAAGTAATGAGCTCACACAAACGTGGCTAAAATGAACATTCATATTTAAGAAAGGGTATGGTTGCTTTTGTTCTTACAGGTTTAAGATGTGAACTCTCTTAAGAGTTTGTTGATGAAGGTGAATCCAGGGGCACCGAGACCCAAGGATGGAGGCCCCTCCTTCTAGCTCCAAATGATAACTCCGGTGAGCGGGCGACTCCATTCGACGCCGTTTCTGGACCTTCTGTGCGTGAATGAGGTGTAGCTGCTGGTTGGGCGCCTACAAAACAACACCGGAAGGGGGGTTTGGCCCCCACGGCGCCTCCGGCGTAAGAATAAGTAGCTGGTTGGGGAAGATGAAGATAGAGAGGACTTAGGTGGTTGTGTGTGTAGGCTGAGTCTATGAGAGTCTGTGTAATGAAAGTGTTTTTCTAACCCCTAAACCCTTCATCTTTGGGGGTATATATAGCCCAAAGGTAGGGTTTAGGGGTTGATACCTCTAGATCAGGGTCGTTGGTTGCTGGAGGCAGAGAACGCCTGGCTTGGGTGAATTGCGTACACGTGTCCAGGTGAGGACCACCTTCATGGTATCCTAACGATACTCTGAAACACGCCGTGTTTGTCTGATATGTTGGTTGTTGATAGCTATCACCGTCACGTGCCCACGTACCCTTCCTTGGCGGGTTGTGGAGTGTGCATGTGCTTGTTGGGACCCCCCTCAGGATGATCCTGGTTCTGGACTGGATCCAGGTAGGCAGGTGATCCAGGTCATGGGCTGGACCCTGGTTAGCAGACGATCCAGGTCATGGGTTGGATCCTGGTTAGGGAGACGATCCAGGTCATGGGTTGGATCCTGATTGGGAGATGACCCAGGTCATGGGTTGGATCCTGGCTGGGAGATGATCCAGGTCCTGGGTTGAATCCTATCTGGGAGATGATCCAGGTCTTGGGTGGGATCCTGGATGGGAGATGATCCAGGTCCTGGGTCGGATCCTGGCTGGGAGATGATCCAGGTCCTAGGTTGGATCCTGGGTAGGAGATGATCCAAGTCCTGGGTTGGATCCTGGCTGGGAGATGATCCAGGTCCTGGTTTGGATCCTTGCTGGGAGATGATCCAGGTCCTGGGTTGGATCCTTGCTGGGAGATGATCCAGGTCTTGGTTTCCCCCTGAGCCTGGGTCTCTCCACTTGACTACTCTGAGTGAGGGGAGTCTTGGTCCACCAGCTGAGCCTGTCTCACCCTAGATCTGGTTGGGCCCTAGTCAGGTTGCTTATACCCTATCATACAAAGTAATTTATTTTGCGATTTTTATGATAATTATATATGCATATCTCTTTTTCAATGGTCCCACAAGATATTAAGAATAGTGTTGTTGCTGGTGATAAGGCTCCTGTGCTTGATGTTACTCAGTTTAGGTATTTTAAGGTCCTTGGTAAGGGGTCTGTATCGTAATCGATTGTCGTTAAGATTTAGGGTTCTTGAGTGTAGATTATGATTGAACTTGTTTCAAAGATTGCTGAGAAGAAGATTAAGGAGGCTGGTGGTGCTGTTGTGCTTACTACTTAGGTTTGATTTGTGTTTTTCATTGATTAAAAAGATTAAGTGTTTTGTAAATTTGTTGTGGTACTTTTACCTTTACTCATTGCGTTGTTACCTTTACTCGTTGCGATTATATTCATGTTGCATTGGTGGTTTTTTGTAATTGTGTCGATGTGAGTCAAGGCGTCATGTTACTTCTGTTTATCCTCTCCTCTACGAAGATGGGGTATTAACTCTATTCATCTGAGCATTGAGTTGTAAAGGAGTTTTACACCTTGAGTTGAATTTATTGAGGCTCAAATTGAGGATTCTTTTTCAACTCAGTGTTCAACTGAGTGGCAATGTACAGACATATCTTGTGTTTACTTTGATCATGTCTGCTTTATGTCAAATTGTACGGAGAACTTAAAGATGTGAGAAGATATTAATTTCATCACAGGAACACACACACCCACATCAACGCACACACTCTTTCACACAGATGTAATAATGTATTTATATGTGTGTATCATATGCATCCCTTCAATTAGTATATAGAACATTTAGTATTGAACGTTTAAAACTTCTGAGTCGTTACTTTTTTTAGGATAATTTCATCTGTTTGTTTCCTTTCTTTCCAAGAGGGCTGAATATCTAAAAAATATCCTTGATTAAACACCCAAATGAAGCCTGAAGGCAATATTAAAACTGAGAACTTGGTTTGTATTTCACTAACCGAAGCTGCAACATCGTAGAAGTGGTAATTACTACTTGTTGTTGAGAAGACTTTTTGTCTTTAGGTTTAAATGAAGTTACTGACAGTTTCATGTTTTTTGCGATTCCTATTTGTAACTGGGACCTAGGTTTCCTAATAATAGTTGTTAAAGATACTAATGAACCTTAAGGTTTCTTAGGTGTAGACTTTCTCATGGTAGTCGTTCTCACTTTTAGCTCATTGTTGCTAGTTTGGTGCACCTAGATTAGCGCCTAAGCCAACAGATGGGTCTCACTTACCAGCCAACAATTTCTTCCAAGTTAAGTGCTTGACCATTGTTAGGGCGAAATCACGCACTAATATTCACGCAAGTATACACGTTCGCAAGTAATATAGAATACTTTCTAGTTTGTTCCCTCAGAGACTCAGACTAATTTATTGTCTAATTTAACTCACTCACCAATGTATGACTACTTCTCAATGTTAAGATAATAACACTTAAAATTGTTGATTAAATATTAACTATAATTAACTACTTAATTAACCACTTTACTAACACTTCAATTTATCAATAATAAAACACTCATGAGATCACAACTTCATTATTACTTCCTTCTATAACCATTGTTATTACCTTTAGCATGTGACAGTGATGATATTAATCGAATAACACGAAACTAATAAAAGCCAACTTTCATTGTACTAATACCATTCTACCAAACATCCACAATTAAGATAGAAGTTGAATAGTCATCAAGTATGTTGAGTTCCTATATGTCTACAGAAATTGACAACACAACGATTTAAGCACAAGTTATTCCTTTTTTGATTACATAGGGCAAATAAAACTGTTAGAGTTACCCACTAATCATGCACAACGTACATGAACCTATGCTAGCATGGCAAGTTCTAAATCTCAAGATCCACCGTCGCTTCACAAGAGATTAACACCCTATCTTATATGTTCACGACGCACATAAGACGAATACGCACAACCAATACTAGATATCATGCAATCATCACATACTAAAGTATTAAACAATTAACTAAAGAATTCCATAATAAATCCGTTGCAACCCCATGATCACGATTAGCCCATAATAGAACTTATCGCCATCATGGGTTCATATGAAATCATGATAAACAAACACAAGAAAATAATAACTAAACTGATTATATTAAAACAGAGTACGTCACAAGAGTAAATAAGTCAAAGCAAGAAAACTAGCATCCAACGTTACAACGAAACAAGAATCACAAGATTATATGCTTCTTCTTCGTTGCTGTGTGCTAAATCGGTCTTCTTCCTTATCTCCTTCGCTTCTTGCAAAAACACAATCTAAAACATAATCTCCTCTTAATACTCTCTGAAAACGTCTCAAATCTACCTATATAATAGTCCCATAAAACTCAGATTACATAGAAGTTGAAAGCCAAACAGAAGTAGAAGTCTAAAATAATATATCTTTTTCCCCGACCCTGCGCGGCCGCTCAGCATTTCTGCGCGGGCGCGCAAGGCTGCTGCGCGGCCGCTCAGCATTCCTGCGCGGGCGCGCAGGACCCTTCTGGAAAAATTCCAGGTTTGCTCCGTTTCTTCGCCGTAATCTGCCCGTTCTTTTCCTCTCGCAATGGTGAACACATGCCAATGCTTATTCTTGATGATTCCTCCTCCGAAATGCAACTAATACCCTGAAATGCATAAACACTAGAAAAACGCATCAAATACACAAAATACTTGATTTCAAGACACCAATTTAAGCCATTTTAAGACGTTCTAAGTGGTATAAAATGCCACTTATCACACCCCCAAACTTAAATCGATGCTTGTCCTCAAGCGTCACAGACTAAAAAATATGCATGAATGCAATCTATATAAAAATGCAACGATCCCCCTTTCTACAATTAACCAACCAAATTGCCACGTCTCAACGAATGCAGTTAGACACTAAAGATCAATAAACTCGTGCAAACGGACATACCGCCAGAAATGTGGTGTGTGCAAATGCTTAACAGATATGCTTTGGAACTAGACCAATTACTATGACTAGACTATCCTCAAGGCAATCCTACGATTATACAAAGAATAAAAATTCTAGGCACAAAGTGATATACAACACTACAAGAACTCTGGAGCTTACTACGGAATCGTGCTTTTTATTTACAACTCAAATGCTTATTTGACCGTGCAATGAGTGAGGTCCACAAAAGACTTATACAACGGTATCCATGTAACGGGCGTTAGGTTAGCGGATCCCAGACTCTAAAAGCCTTAGGTCACTAGGCACAAAGTCCCCTAAGAACTTAATAACTCGAATACCAAAGAGCCCACTCTTGATCAATTATGCAAATTTTTTTTTTTTAATAACTCTGAGCAAGCGCGTTTCGCTCCATCTTGCTCAACCCTAGACTACTCGCATAACATGCGAGCCGGCTACTAGCCATTTGACGCCTAGCCACAACTAGCAACAAATTCCATTTTTACTCCATTTTTTTTCTTTTTCATGCCTTTACCACTAAGAACCTATTATCAAATTCTAAGCATGATAAATAGATTATCCTTGAAAATAATCAGATCATAACAACAATCTAGTCCTTAAGCATTCTCTAAGACTTAGTGACAATACAAGTGCTTCTAGCATGCATATCAACCTACACAACTTAATATCACTTTAATGCTATCACTACACTCGCATCAATATCACAATTCAGTCGATAAATCATTGCAAAAGGGATCATGGTATATGCATGAGCTATATGATATGATAAACAAATAAAGCTATATATAAAAAAAAAACTATATGGCAAAAATTATGCAACTATATGAACTAACTATCATGAATATGCAGCTATATGACACACACAAAATATTCCTTAACTACCACCCCCAAACTTAAAATCTTCACTGTCCCCAGTGAAGGTAGTAGAAAGGAACACAGGGTATACCTACTCGGAGTCATCATCATCATCACCCTCAGTGGGTGGAGTATCAGGCGGCGGGTATGCAGAGTCCTCACCAAAAACTGGCCACTGGATATCAGCTCCAAGGCCTCGAAAAGCAGTCCCTAACGCAAGAGTGAGCTCCTGAGCAAACCTGCTCTGCGTCTCATACATGGCATCCATCCGCCGTGAAAGCCTCCTATACTGGGCATCACCTATCCCAGCAACCTCCTGAGCTCTCGAAGAACTAGCCTCACCATGCCCTGGCCTGGCCATAGTAGCACCTCGTGCTGGACGCCCTCCTGGAAGACGATAACCCAGCCCATGCTCCTCAGGCTCACCACCGGTCCACTCCTGCATCCCATTCAGAGTGCCAGAATCTATCGGAGCTGCTGGTAACTGCAACTGCTCATGAGCCGGCCAGTTCACTCCTACTGCTCGGCATAGCTTTGTAACCGTGGATGCATAAGGGATGTTCATATGCTTTGCTCCCCTCAAAAACTTCAGAATTCCTTGGTAGATAAACTCACCAAGGTCCACATAGTATTCCTCATTCAGAATTCCCCACAACAACTGTGCTCTCTCAACTGTGACCTCGTGTGCATGTGAAGAAGGCAAATTATTAGCACATATAAATGCATTCCATGCACGGGCATACCTGTTCATGGCGATCGCCGGAAAGTGACGATACTCATTATTGGCTGGACTGCGGTTCCAAACTGTGCCCGGTCGACAGAGAGTCGCACAAATCAAATCCAAGTCAAAGTCCTCAGCAGTCTTTTCATTCCAGTTCTCCTCCTCGGGCTTCCTCTCTCGCTGTCCAATCACACGGTGAATCGCCGCAGGATGATAATCAACCGTCAGCCCACGAACTACAGAAAACCCATTCTTTTCAGCCTTCGCGTTCACGTAGAACTCGCGAACAACACTCATCGGTACTGCTTCGGGTGACTCACAAAAAGCTATCCACCCCTTCTCTGCAATCATGGGCAACAACTCACCATCCCTCCCTGATGGTAAAAACCCCCTCTCCTTCAGAATCGGCTTCCCCAACAGCCTAGTGTACTCCTCCTCCGCGGCTTTGTCAGTTAACCGAGGCCTTGCAGCAGTACCCCTTGATGAATCAGCAGTAGGAACTGTGCTGCTGCTATCAATAGTGCGTGCTCTCTTGGGTGCCATTGATTTGTGAATAAAAGTGTGTAAGAACTGATTTTTGATGTTTATGAGAGGGTTTAAGTGTAGGAAGTTTGTGGGAGATATGTGGGATAGGTGTATGTATATATAGGGTGTAGAGTAGGTTAAATTAGATTAGGAGTGGGGTTGAGGGATAAAATCATGGGGTAATGGGAAAAGAATTCGTGGGTTTATGGGCTGTGATGGGTTTTTTTGTGTTTTTGTTTTTTTTTTCTGAACTGTAAAAAAAAATTTCTGGAACTCGACCCCTGCGCGGCCGCTCAGCATTTCTGCGCGGGCGCGCAGCAAGCTGCGCGGCCGCTCAGCATAGCTGCGCGGGCGCGCAGAGGGTCTCTGGAAAAAAAAATTTCCAGCCCCTGTTTTCTGATTTTTTTTGTGTTTTTGGATAGGTTATTAACTTCTAAGGGTTCCTGTAACAACAATTCAAGGGTTGCCTCCCACGCAGCGCTTCTTTTTCGTCATTAGCTTGACGTTCCGTACCTTTCTCACGTAGTCAACAAAATGGCACTAACCACCTCTCGGTTTGCCATGTCCCCATAGTAGTGCTTCAACCGCTGACCGTTAACCTTGAATGCTTGGTCCGAATCCTTCTCAAAAATTTCCACCGCTCCATGTGGAAACACAGTTTTGACAATAAAAGGTCCAGACCACCTTAATTTCAACTTCCCAGGAAAAAGTCGGAGCCGAGAGTTGAATAACAGAACTTCTTGCCCTGGCACAAATAACTTAGGATGTAGCTTCCTATCGTGCCACCTCTTCACCTTTTCCTTATACATTTTGTTATTCTCGTACGCTTGAAGTCAAAATTCATCAAGTTCATTAAGCTGAAGCATTCTTTTCTTACCAGCTGCATCTAAATCCAGGTTCAATTTCTTCAATGCCCAGTAGGCCTTATGCTCAAGCTCCGCCGGTAGATGACATCCCTTACCGTACACCAACTGAAACGGTGACATCCCAAGTGGAGTTTTGTATGTATTCTGTAAGCCCAAACAGCTTCATCGAGCTTTAAAGACCAATCCTTCCTTGACGGATAAACAACCTTCTCTAGAATGCGCTTTATCTCTCTGTTAGACACTTCCGCTTGACCATTTGTTTGCGGATGATAGGCAGTAGCTACTCGATGATTCACATTATAACGCTGCATCATAGAAGTGAACTTACGGTTGCAAAAATGCGATCCTTCATCACTTATGATTACCCGAGGTGTTCCAAACCTTGTGAAAATTTGCTTATGAAGAAAATTTAGCACTGCCTTTGCATCATTTGTCGGTAAAGCTTTAACTTCGACCCATTTTGAGACATAATCGACTGCCAGCAAGATGTACTGATTATTGCAAGACGAGATAAAAGGCCCCATGAAATCGATTCCCCATACATCAAAGACCTCGACTTCAAGCATCACATTTAATGGCATCTCATCCTTCCTTGACAAATTTCCCACTCTTTGGCAACGATCACACCTTACAACAAACTGATGAGCATCCTTGAACAAAGTAGGCCAGAAAAAACCTGCTTGCAGAATACGAGCTGCCGTCTTCTCACCTCCATAGTGTCCACCATAAACCGTGGAATGGCAGTCTCGTAATATCCCCTCCGTCTCACAGAACGGGATACATCTCCTGATGATCTGGTCAGCTCCCTCTCTAAATAAATATGGTTCATCCCACATATACCACTTCACCTCATGCAGAAACTTCTTCTTTTGAGCGGATGTCAAATTAAGCGGCATTATATTGCTGACAAGATAGTTTACAATATCTGCAAACCATGGTTCTTCCTCCTGAATTGCAAACAACAGCTCATCTGGAAAAGATTCATTGATTAACGTCCTATCTTGTGAAGTAGAATCGGGATTCTCCAACCTAGAGAGATGGTCAGCTACTTGATTCTCAGTACATTTTCTATCTTTGATCTCTAACTCAAATTCTTGAAGTAAAAGCACCCAACGAATGAGTCTCGGCTTCGAATCCTTCTTAGAAACCAGATAGCGAATAGCTGCATGATCAGTGAATACTGTCACTTTCGTACCAAGCAGATAAGATCGAAATTTCTCAAAGCCAAAGACTATAGCCAAAAGCTCCTTCTCAGTAGTGGTGTAGTTCAATTGGGCCCCATTTAAAGTCTTACTCGCATAGTAGACCACATGGAAGAGATTTTTCTTGCGCTATCCCAGAACTGCACCTACCGCGTAATCACTCGCATCACACATCATCTCAAACGGTTCTGTCCAATCTGGTGCTGTAATAACTGGTGCCGTGATCAAACTCTCCTTGAGAGTCTCGAATGCTGCCAAACATTCATCATCAAATTTGAAAGGCACATCTTTCTCAAGTAAATTGCACAACGGCTTAGATATCTTTGAAAAGTCCTTGATGAATCGCCGATAAAAACCCGCATGACCGAGAAAACTACGGATTCCTTTCACCGAATTAGGTGGGGGAAGATTTTCAATGACTCCCACCCTGGCCTTTTCCACCTCCAGACCCTTGCTAGAGACCTTATGCCCAAGGATAATGCCTTCACGCACCATAAAATGACATTTCTCCCAATTAAGCACCAAATTAGTTTCCACGCATCTTTTGAGTACGGCGCGCAGATTATTCAAACATTCATCATATGAGTGTCCAAAGACGGAGAAGTCATCCATGAACACTTTGACGTTATTTCCAATCATGTCAGAGAATATAGCCATCATACATCTCTGAAAGGTGGTCGGGGCGCCACATAACCCAAACGAAACTCTACGAAAAGCAGATATGCCAAATGGACAAGTGAAGGTAGTCTTTTCCTGATCCTCTGGTGCAATACAAATCTGATTATACCCGGAATAACCATCCAGAAGACAAAAATACTCATGTCCCGCCAATCTTTCAAGCATTTGATCAATGAATGGGAGAGGGAAGTGATCCTTCCTTGTGGCTTTGTTCAATTTTCTATAATCCATGCATACTCTCCATCCTGTAACTGTTCGAGTAGGGATGAGCTCATTCTTTTCATTTGCGACCACAGTGATACCTCCTTTCTTAGGTACACATTGCACGGGGCTCACCCACGAGCTGTCAGAAATAGGATAAATGATGCCTGCATCTAGCCATTTCAGAATTTCTTTCTTCACCACCTCCTTCATGATCGGGTTCAGTCTTCGCTGCTGTTCCACAGTTGGCTTACTACCTTCCTCTAACAGAATTTTATGCATACAATATGAAGGACTTATCCCCTTGATGTCTGCTATGGTCCATCCTATAGCCGATTTAAATTCTCTTAAAATCCTTAAGAGCTTGTCTTCCTCACTACCTGAAAGGTCAGCTGAAATAATAACAGGTAATGTAGATGAATCACCTAAAAAAGCATACCTCAAGTGTTCAGGTAATGGTTTGAGCTCTAAGGTAGGCGCCTCCTCTATTGATGGTTTGAGCTTCCCTTCAGCGTTCTTGAGGTCAGAAGTACCAAGAGATTCAAATGGTATGTCGAGCTTTCGCTTCCATGGAGAAGCGTTCAGATATTGTAATTGCTCGTTGCTATCTTCATCATCACTATCAAATTCCCCCACTAAGGCCTTTTCCAATGCATCAGACATTAGCATATGCTCGAGTTCCGACATAACCGCAAAATCAATCACATTCACTTTTAAGCACTCCTCATCTTCTGTAGGGAATTTCATTACCTTGAATACGTTGAAGGTCACATCCTGATCTTGGACCCGCATAGTAAGTTCCCCTTTTTGCACATCTATAAAGGTACGGCCAGTAGCCAAGAAAGGCCTCCCCAAGATTATGGGAATCTTCTTATCTTCCTCAAAATCCAGAATAACAAAATCTGCAGGGAAGAAGAGCTTATCCACCTTGACAAGCACATCCTCAACTATGCCCCTTGGGTAAGTAATGGAACGGTCTGCCAATTATAGCGACATGTATGTGGGTTTTGGATCAGGCAGATCCAGCTTTTTAAAGATCGACAACGGCATCAGATTAATGCTTGCTCCTAAATCACAAAGGCTCTTGTCAAAAGTTAGATTGCCAATGGTGCAAGGAATGGTGAAGCTTCCTGGATCTTTCTGTTTTGGTGGTAACTTTTGTTGCAGAACCGCGCTACATTCTTCCGTGAGAGCAACGGTTTCAAGGTCATCCAGTTTCACCTTCCTTGAAAGAATACTCTTCATAAACTTCGCATAACTAGGCATTTGTTCCAGAGCCTCAGTGAAAGGTATATTGATGTGAAGTTTCTTGAACACCTCCAGAAACTTCCCGAACTGTCTATCCAGCTTTTGTTGCTGCAATCTCTTAGGAAAAGGTGGTGGAGGATAGAGTTGTTTCTCCCCTGTATTAGCCTCAGGCAGAGTGTGTTCAACAGTAGTCTTCCTTGGTTCCGCCGCTTTCTCCTTTTGCTTAGATTCTTCATCTCTAACTTCAGCTTCGACTTCTTTTGCCTTTTCAGCATCAGCTACTTTTCCAGACCTTAAGGTAATAGCCTTGACTTGCTCTTTAGCTTCCTTCCTGCCTGGTACTTCCGTGTCACTGGGAAGAGTGCCAGGTTGACGATTGAGCACTGCATTGGCTAATTGACCGATTTGATTTTCCAAGGTCTTGATAGAAACCGCCTGACTCTTGCACAACAGCTTAAGTTCCTCAAAATCAGAACTAGTAGGTGCATCTGCACTTCCCTGTTGAGGATATGATTGCCTTATAGCATACTGCTGTGGTTGCTGGAATCCAGGTGGGTTAAAATGTTTACTCACTCCTTGCTGATATGGTGGCTGAATAGCATTCTGATTATTCCCCCAGCTGAAATTTGGATGATTTCTGTTGTTAGGATGATAGGTTGCTGGCACAGGCTGCTGTTGTCGCTGATAATTATTCACATACTGAACAGATTCGTTGACAAGAGAACACCGATCCGTAGCATGAGAACCTGCACTAAAGCTCACAAACCATAGCTATTTGATTAACTCCATACGTAGCCAAAGAATCAACCTTTATTGATAGCGCTTGGAGCTGGGCTGCAATAGCGGTGGCTGCATCAACTTCCAGAATACCTGCTACCTTGCCTGATGTCATCCTCTGAGTTGGGTTCGGATGCTCATTTGCAGCCATCGTCTCGATAAGATTGTACGCCTCAGTATAGCTATTAGCCCATAAGGCGCCTCCAGCTGCTGCATCGAGCATGGGCCGAGATTGGGCCCCCAAACCATTATAAAAACCAGTGATTACCATCCAATCCGGCATTCCATGATGTGGATATTTTCTCAACATTTCCTTGTAGCGTTCCCAAGCCTCGCACATAGATTCTGTAGGTTGCTGCGCAAACTGAGTAAGAGCACTCCTCATAGCAGCAGTCTTTGCCATTGGATAAAACTTCACCAGAAACTTTTGTGCAAGATCTTGCCACGTAGTGATTGACCCAGCTGGTTCAGAATGTAACCAGTCTTTAGCTTTATCCCTCAGTGAGAATGGGAAAAGCCTCAACTTGATAGCCTCATCAGTCACGCCATTATACTTAAAAGTGCTGCAGATCTCGACAAAATTCCTTATGTGCATGTTGGGGTCTTCAGTTGCCGCTTCTCCAAAAGAAACAGAATTCTGCACCATCTGAATAGTGCCCGGCTTGATTTCAAAGGTGTTAGCTTGAATAGCCGGATGAAGGATGCTTGACTGAATGTCATCAATCCATAAGAGCTGGATCAGCTTGAACAATACGATCTCCCATATTTACTGGTTCTTTCTGCTCAGTTCCTGAATCCGAATCCTCAAAATTTAACTTCTTCGGTGTATCAAGAACTTCGTCTTTCTCCTCAGCTGTATCTAAGGTCCTCTTGCGAGCACGAGAACGAGTTTGCATAAACGCTTGCTAAAGTACCTGAAACACAACCGAAAAGAGTAATTAACTACTACGTCCTAATCACTGAGTCCTAATGACCAATGATGGTAAGTACATAAACTAAACAAATACGCCGAGTCCCCGGCAGCGGCGCCAAAAACTTGTTAGGGCGAAATCACGCACTAATATTCACGCAAGTATACGCGTTCGCAAGTAATATAGAATACTTTCTAGTTCGTTCCCTCAGAGACTCAGACTAATTTATTGTCTAATTTAACTCACTCACCAATGTATGACTACTTCTCAATGTTAAGATAATAACACTTAAAATTGTTGATTAAATATTAACTATAATTAACTACTTAATTAACCACTTAACTAACACTTCAATTTATCAATAATAAAACACTCATGAGATCACAACTTCATTATTACTTCCTTCTATAACCATTGTTATTACCTTTAGCATGTGACAGTGATGATATTAATCGAATAACACGAAACTGATAAAAGCCAACTTTCATTGTACTAATACCATTCTACCAAACATCCATAATTAAGATAGAAGTTGAATAGTCATCAATTATGTTGAGTTCCTATATGTCTACAGAAATTGACAACACAACGATTTAAGCACAAGTTATTCCTTTTTTGATTACATAGGGCAAATAAAACTGTTAGAGTTACCCACTAATCATGCACAACGTACATGAACCTATGCTAGCATGGCAAGTTCTAAATCTCAAGATCCACCGTCGCTTCACAAGAGATTAACACCCTATCTTATATGTTCGTGACGTACATAAGATGAATACGCACAACCAATACTAGATATCATGCAATCATCACATACTAAAGTATTAAACAATTAACTAAAGAATTCCATAATAAATCCGTTGCAACCCCATGATCACGATTAGCCCATAATAGAACTTATCGCCATCATGGATTCATATGAAATCATGATAAACAAACACAAGAAAATAATAACTAAACTGATTATATTAAAACAGAGTACGTCACAAGAGTAAATAAGTCAAAGCAAGAAAACTAGCATCCAACGTTACAACGAAACAAGAATCACAAGATTATATGCTTCTTCTTCGTTGCTGTGTGCTAAATCGGTCTTCTTCCTTATCTCCTTCGCTTCTTGCAAAAACACAATCTAAAACATAATCTCCTCTTAATACTCTCTGAAAACGTCTCAAATATACCTATATAATAGTCCCATAAAACTCAGATTACATAGAAGTTGGAAGCCAAACAGAAGTAGAAGTCTAAAATAATATATCTTTTCCCCGACCTTGCGCGGCCGCTCAGCATTTCTGCGCGGGCGCGCAAGGCTGCTGCACGGCCGCTCAGCATTGCTACGCGGGCGCGCAGGACCCTTCTGGAAAAATTCCAGGTTTGCTCCGTTTCTTCGCCGTAATCTGCCCGTTCTTTTCCTCTCGCAATGGTGAACACATGCCAATGCTTATTCTTGATGATTCCTCCTCCGAAATGCAACTAATACCCTGAAATGCATAAACACTAGAAAAACGCATCAAATACACAAAATACTTGGTTTCAAGACACCAATTTAAGCCATTTTAAGACGTTCTAAGTGGTATAAAATGCCACTTATCAATCATTATATTATAATTATATTCAAATTTGTTATACATATGGAAGAGTATGACCTTGATTGTGCGCCTCTTTAGAAATTGCATATAATGAAAATATGTAAATCTTTCTTTACCAATATTCCTCTTAAGTTTGGTCGTCGTCCTGATTGAGTTGTATGAATATATTTTATTGGTTATAAGCTGATCTTTGTTGGTGATTTGCAGATAGAGTCTCTGTCTCTTACCTTTCACGGACATGATCTCATTGTCAATTCTGAGCTGGAGCTTAATTATGGCAGGTTTGTGTTTTCCCCTGTTATTATGTAACTCTTAATTACTGTGGCTATATGCAACCCATATCTGCACACTCATGCATCTTATACTTCTTACGCGGTATGGCTTGCTTGGATTGAATGGCTGTGGAAAATCTACTCTCCTTACTTCCATTAGGCGTCGAGAGATTCCAATATCAGAACACATGGATATCTTTTATCTTACAAGGGATATTGAAGCTTCTGATATGTCTTCACTGGAGGCTGTGAAAAATTGCGGTTGCTGGTATCATTATATTTATTCTCGAGAATAATTCGGAATGTTGAGAATCGCAGGGATATTATTCGAGTATAGTCTACTGCCTATGTAATGTGTTGTCTTTATGTAAAAATTCTTATCTAAAATGATTAGTATAGGAATTTCATTTTAACTTTACAATGTTGTGTATTTGACATTTTTTGTTTTTTATATCGTCATTGTTGTATATCCGAATGCTTTATAAGTTTGATAATGATAATTGAAGTTTTGGTTTTTTATATGTGATTGATTCTGCTTGTTTTTATTTTTGATATTTTTGGTGCATATATATGTATATATAATAATTAAATATGTAATCACAGACATCGGTTACTCACTGATGTCTTAGTACATTTAATACATCGTTTCCATCTACAGAAGCATTGTTGCATATGTTAACTGACATCGTTTCTTATTTTTTTACATCGGTTACCAAACGATGTCTGAGTATGTGTTTAACACATCGATTACTAACTGATATCTTAGTATGCGTAATACATCGGTTTTTAGTAACTGATCTTCCTCTAGAGCCATTAGGGCACTTTATTTTCATGGGTCTCCACTCGTCCTTCGTTGAATCGGGTATAATCAATTAATTACAAGTTCGGTTTCGAATACTACAAATCATGTATTGTGTTGTCGTTAATTTCAATTATATCGTTTGTGCTTGGGCAAGTCAATATAATGTTGGAATTTCTACTGACAACCCTAAAAATAAGTAGTATGATAATTTAATTTTATATTATGTAATTATTTTTCTTGAGTCTGTAAAAATGTTAAGTAGATTAGACTTGAGGATTTTTCTTTGAACAGACATTAAGCTAAGGAATAAACTCTAGAGGAAGATCAAGTACTGATTATGCCTCGGAGAAAAGTATAGCAGCTTGGATTTGAATAATGTTGTTTTAGGAAATATATTTTAAGTCAGATTTTGACAAGTCGCATATCAAGGAATATCAAGAAGTATGTCGAGAAGTACAAAATAACTTGTAGGGAAGTCCGAAAAGATATTGATAAGTCAATATGCATGTAGAGATCTCAAATATTGACAAGTCAAAAGGTCCATGTAGCGAACTTAAAATATCAACAAGTCATTTTTTATGTAGAGATCTAGAGATGTCGAGAAGACAAATCTTCATGTAGAGAAGTAGAGATATTGACAAGTCTAAAGTCTATATAGAGAACTGGAGATGTCGACAAGTCACTCTACTTGTAGAGAACTGGAGATCTCGACAAATCAAAGACACATGTAGAGAACTCAAATATTGATAAGTCATTTTACTTATCGATATGTGACATCTCTATAGAACAAAAAGACATCTCGATAAAGAACTTCATAATTCAGAATGCAGACAAGTTAAAGATTCAAGATTATCAGTCAACAAACAATTCTATCAGTGAATTGGAAAGACTATAAAAGCAGCTTGAAGAATTCAAGATCAAGGGCCAAGATTCACTGCACAAAGGAGGGTCACAGACGTATTAGATTCCACACAGATTTGCTAACACTAGAAATGGAAAATATACAAAGTAGCCTTGGAAACTGTGTTAGTCCATTTTAGTTCAAGTTTTGTAATCATGTGTATATTGATCTATAAAGCATGTCACGGTCCTCTATATAGAGGAAACAAACATATCTAGAAAAAATCTTGAATTCTCTCTCAAGAATTATAGATGGGTACTTAATTTTTAAGAACACATATTTGTAGTAAAACAAATTTAATTTTACTAAATCAAGTGAGTTTTTGATATTTTCTTGTGTATTTTGCATTAGCATTTTATCTCTACATATTCATACAAACTGTTTTGTTCCATAAGCCATTAAGATTATCCAAATCCAAGAAAACACATATACTTCCCCCGTGTTGTATTTCATACCTAACATTAGGTGTTACGAACAATCATATATTTTTAAATAATAGCTTAATTTATGTATATCACATGTATGTAAATATGTGTCTGAATTAGTAGCTTAATTTTTGGTGGGTTTGCTGCTAGATGGTTCCTATAAATTTGTAAAATCTTGAGTAGATGCGCTATAAATGATTTAAAAAACTACCTTTGTACTACATGTTGGATAAGTTTTTTTATTATATTAATTAAGTAGTGCAAATACATTTTTTCAAAAATATTCTTAAATTAGAGATACGGTATTTGTTTCTATATTTACATATACAAAAAAGAACCTTTAAATTAATTGCTAGAACAAGAACTTTGAATTATATATAGAAAATATGATATGTAGCTATTTAGATGTATTTTATAGAACTTACAAAATAATTTGACTAATTATTAAATATTATTGTATTTAAAGACGATTGATAATCCATTATGTATTGATGGTCTTTTGAGACATCATCAAACATTAATATCTATCATTCTGAAATAACTTCAATGATTTAGAAAATTTGATTTTTTGAGGAATAAGATTTTAAATTTATTCTTTGTACTTGAATTATCTGACTTGGTTCTTATCCTGATTAACTATGTTAGAATTGTTGAGTTCAAGTATACCTTTTTTCTTGCATGTTTTATTAATGACTGTAGGAATTATGTATGTTGTAGATAAAATACTTACTTACATAACATGGCACTCTAACTGATAAAGATAGGTTGCAGGGAATTTTTAGAATATATATAGTATTAAAATATTTTTTAATATCGAGATTTGTGAAGATAACTTGTAGGATGGGTTACGATATTATTAAATTTATATAAAAGCTTTAAACTTTAGTTAACAAATTATAACCTGGAAAATACATTGATTTGCAGTTAGTTTTGATGGATCGTAAATGGGTAAATGTAGACCGGTTATCATAAGAATATAAAAATGGTGTGAAAGAATTTTATAAATATGTAGTTAAACATGTTAATTAATGATACCGAGTTCATCGTGTGTCCTTGTCAAAAATGTTTGAATGTTGTAGAATTTGATGATCTGGACAAGTTGCAGGAACACTTAGTGTGTGAAGGAAACGATAAACCTTATACATGTTGGACCTATTATGGTGCAAAAAAAGGAGAACGTAGATCAAGTAATTTGAATTCAAACCATCACTTTACAGATAGAGTGGATACCAAGGTTTTTGGAGACACTAAGGGCAGTAATGTTAGTGATAAAAATGAAATCCCTAATGATTTTAATGAGGAAGAGCTACGTGATCATCCTGATATGCATGAAAAGTTAAAGGATAATGCCACTTTACCATTGTGGCCGGGTTGCACCAAGTTTTCCAAATTATCGGCTGTATTGACTTTGCATAATTTAAAAGTTGGACATCAAGTTTCTGGCGTGTTCTTCACACAAATGCTTATAGCTGTTAGTGAACTTTTACCCGATGGTAATATCCTCCCTCGTAGAACGTACGAGGCTAAACAAATGCTCATATCCATTGGATTAGTACATGAAAGGAATCATGCATACCCTGATGATTTTATTCTATATAGAAGGAGTATGCAGAGTTTGACGAATGTCCCAAGTGCTCATTAAAACGTTACAAAATTGGAAATTCTCCAGCCAAGGTTATGTGGTACTTTCCATTATTACCCAAGTTTAGGCAATTATATGTTAGTGCAGAAGATGCTAAAAATTTAACATGACATTATGATGCTCGAATTAATGATGGGTTGTTGAGAAACCCTTCCGATTTACCTCAGTGGAAGACAGTTGATGATACACATAAGGATTTCGGGAAAGAACCAAGAAAATCTTTTCCTAGCACTTTCAATATATGTAATGAACCCGCACCATCTTCAAAAAAGTTCTTATAGTACATGGCATGTATTTTTCATGATATATAATTTGGCACCATGGCTTTGTATGAAGCGCATGATAATGTCTACTTTGATATCTGGTCCAATACAACCTGGGAATGACATTGATGTCTATTTTGCACCTTTAATCGAGGACTTAAACTACTATTAGAAGGGGGCATTGAAGTATATGATGGACGTAGAAAAAAATAATTTCAATTAAAGGCCATGTTTATTCGGAACAATAAGTGATTTTCCTGCTTATGCAAATCTTTCTGGGTATAGTATAAAAAGGCTATTATACATGTCCTATATGCAGTGACGAGACTGATCATATTAGACTGAAAAATTACGTGAGATATGTTTAAATGGGGCATAGGCGGTGGTTGGCACCAAACCATCGGTACAGAAATATGCCTTTAATATTCAACGGGGAAGTTGAAGAACAACATGCTCCTCCTATACCATCAGGTGATGATGAGTTTAAAAAGGTGGAAAATTTAAACATATAGTTTGGTAAGGAGTTTGCAAAGGATGTTCCAACTCGGGGTTGGAAGAAGCATTCGATCTTCTTTAAATTGAGTTATTGGAAGGACCTTTAAGTTGGACATTTCATCGACCTCATACATGTGCAGAAAAATGTTTCTGACAGCCTAGTTTGTACTTTGTTAAGTGTCAAGGGTAAAACTAAAGATGGTCTAAATACATGGATGGATATGATGGAGATGGGGATAAAAAATGGACTAGGCCCTGTGGAGAAGCCAGGAAAAAAACCCTATTTACCTCCTGCCGCTCATACTCTATCTAGAGATGAGAAGAGAGTGTTACTGCAAATACTTTATTCTATCAAGGTGCCAGAAGGATACTCATCAAACATCAAGAGTCTTATTTTTTCGATTGACTTCAATTAAAGGGTTTGAAATCACATGATTTTCATGTCATAATGGAGAATTTTTTCCAATTTCTATACGTTCTCTCTTACCTGAAAAGGTGTGAATAACTATCAAAAAATTATGTTGGTAATTTAAATCTATGAGTAACATAGTCATTGATCCAAGAAGGATATTGTATCTATAGCGACAAATTATTGAGACACTTTGTAAGGTTGAGATGTATTTTCCAACATCCTTCTTTGACATCATGGTTCATCTGACCTTGCACCTTATTTATGAGACTAGGATGTATGGTCCTGCTCGTATGAGATGGATGTATCTGGTCGAACGATATTTAAAATTTTGAAAGAATATGTGATAAATAGGTCTGGACCAGAGGGTTGCATAGCAGAATGCTATTTATTAAAAGAAGCAAGAGAGTTTTGGTCAGAATTTATTCCAAACGTAAAGGCAACTGGTCTTCCAAGTGATCGTCACAGTGGTAGGATTGACAGTGAAGTTGTAATTGGTGGTCAACAATTTGAGATCGATCGGACACAATGGCATTGTGCGCACCCTTATGTTTAACACAACACCATTGATATTGTTCCTTTTGTAGACTTGCATAAGCAAACCATCAGGGAAGAACATTCAAGAAGAGGTGCTAACCGGATATAAGTGGAACACAATCGCACATTTGTTGATTGGTTCAAAACTTATGTTGCAAATAAGTTAATTGAAAATAACGAATCAATACCATATCGAGTTAAATGGTTATCAAGATGTCCTGATTTATTTTTGTATTCTTATAAATGTTATCTTATGAATGGGTACACCTTTAACACAAGGGAACATGATGCAAGGAGCATAATACAGAATAGTGGAGTTTCAATTACTGATACGACACTACACCAATCATCAAGTAATAAAAAAGAACCAGTTTTAGATGAGACCGCATACTTTGGAAGGATTAAAAATATTTGGGAGCTCGATTATGTTTGATTTAGAGTGCCGGTGTTTGATTGTGATTGGGTTAACAATGTCGGAGGCGTACAAGTTGAAGCCTCCGGGTTTATACGGGTAATCTTGCAAATATTGGGTACAAAGATGATTCGCTCATAATGGCAACACAAGCCCATATGTTACTGATCCGGTTGATAAGAAGTGGTCCATTGTTGTCTTTTCAAACAAACTCAACACTTATCAAGTCAGTGATGGTGTAGATATAGAACTTGATAATATTGATGATCCTTTTGTTGGAATGAATTTTCACGCCAATATGGACAGAGGTGATGATTATAAATAATTTTACTCCGGAAATGATCATGATGAGGGTGAATACGTGAATCCTGAATTTTACAATGTGCATAAGCACAAAACATCAAAGGCGAACAAAAAACGCAAAAGAAAAATTAAATCTAAGAAATGTATGTATGCTTTCTTATTATACAAGCTAGTCTCATAAATTGGTCTTATATTATTTATTCTGTTTATTTTAAATTATGTACCTTTATTATCTGGTACTATAAAACTGCCTAATTTGATTATGCTTTTGTTTAGTACTATATAACAATTTTGTGTTGACTAGAGCAAACTAATATCTTAAATTTAGTAAGTGTTTATTTTTCTGTAAACCTGTGCAGTGGTCTTCTATTAATTGTTGTGTTTTCTTTGTTTAGGATTGTGATTAGTGTAAGTGTACTATAAAATATTCATATTAGATTATGCTTCTTTTTAATATAAGAATTTTGTATTGACTAGAGGAAACTAGTAAATTCAATTAAGTATCAACACTACGCCATAGATGGGCTAATAAGACACTCATTTTACGTCACCTTAGGCCCGTTTTATGTTGCAATAGGCCTATTGTAACGCCAAATAACCATTTCATCCGCAAATGTTGCCATTGCTATCTAATGTAATGTTTTGATTATCAACCGTAACACAAATAAAAACATTACCTTAGGGAGATAGAGTAACACTAGATAAATCAAACGTAACGGCAATTCAGTGTTACCTTAGCATTTGAAAAAATCATGTGGGACCCACCTGACTGGATTGCCACGTAGGCAGCCACGTCATATAGAGGGACCCACTGACACGTGGTGAGCAATGCCACATGGACTGCCACGTGGACTGCCACATAGATTGGCTAATCAGTGGTACCCACTGCCACGTCATCATATGGGGCCTGCTGCCACGTCATCAAGGGGCCCACTGCCACATCATCAAGTGTGGCCCACTGTCACGTCATCAAGTGGGGCCCATTGTAACATCATCAAGTGGGTCCCACTGCCATGTGGGACCCACATGTGGGCCCACTTTTATTACTGACGTAACAGTAAACAAATCTAATGTAACACTGTATTTTGGCAAAAGAAACACAAATTTAGATTTTGTAACAGTGATAAATATAGCTATTGTAACACTAATAGATAACATTTTGAAATGTAGTTTTGATAAACACATTACTGCCATTAACAAAATAACAATTCAACTATACCAAAACATATTTCCCCAACAAACTAGTCTTACAGCATTCAGAACACCAACTCCGCCAACATAATAACCACTTCGCCAAAATTATAGTACGATTCACTACATCACTCCACCAAAATCATACTAACAAGAACACCAAACAATCCTCAAATTCCAACTCCAACCAAACCAAATAAACACCATCCACCACCAATTACAATGAGTACCAAAAGTTATAAACCAATAATTCAAAAGTCTAAATAACATAACTGTCCATACTATTAACTCAAGTTAATGCTTATAAAGAGAAATATCTAAGAAGAAGTTCGGGCAGTCTTGGAAGTCCCAGCAGTCCCGATAGTCATTAGTGTACCATTTTCATCATCCTCGCTTGAAATATTAGCATCAACTTCTCCAATGTCCAGATTCAAGCCTGGATTAGCTGCTGCAATCTTTTTGAGAATAACTGACAAGTTATCCTGCACTTTCTTGGAAACCTTTTCTTCCAGTTCAGCCTCAAGTTCTCCCCTGATCTTTGCAGTCAAATCTTCCAAATAAGTGTCTGCAGGAGCCGAATCTGATTCCATCGCTTTCTTGTTCTTTCTCTACAAGAAAAATGTTGTTAAATATTAATCAATTTTACCATAGAATTGTGCTACACAACTACACAACTACTAACAAGGTTTGCATTAAGGTGGCCTATACTAATGCTTAACAGCCTTTTATTTCCGCTAAGTCTCTTATGTTATTTGTTTTACCAAATAAATTAAACCAACAAAACATACTTGGCAAAGCATTTTTTATCTCTTAATTTTAAAGAAATAGATAAATTGAACTACCGTACAGCATTTAACCTCCATAAAAAAGTAAAGTCCTTACGTTTCTTTTTTGCGGAGCAGCCGTAGTCTTGTATGTTCGGCCATCTTGTTCATGAGATTCCAAATAAATTTCAGCTTGTGATGACGAGGCGAGATTAGGATCAGTCTTTTTCTATTATAGAGCACAAAAGAAAAAGACAAGGTTATCTAGCTCAAAGTTACCACATAACTATTGATTTACTTAAGAAAAATTGTACATCAACTATTTAAAAAATGCCTAAGCACTAACATTCAATCAAAGGATTTATGAACAAACAACTAGGTAGTCATTACTATTTAGTAGACACAATCCAAGTGTGTACGGGAAGTCAATGAAGGCAATATTAATGCAGTTCTGAAATTGAATATCTAAATTCAAGCAAATACCAGCAAAAAATAGACATGCATCTGATTTCTGAAGAATTAAAGCACAAAAATGTTTGATGGCACTTGACATGAACAACTAAATTATTGTGTCTGCGAGCTCTATTTTATTAGTTTTTTCGGGTTGTTCACAGTGAATTATTTAAAGTTATATAAATGCGGATTGGTTTGTAATAATCTGAATATCATAACTAATCAGACAACTAAATAATTACTAGTTATAATGATGATATCGACAAGGACATATACATTATTTAAAAAAAGGGGGGGTTCTAACATGTCCCATTTTAAAATTGGATTTAAGAACATGTCCCCATCTAATTAAATTATAAATTTATCCTATAATCAAAATTTAATCCAATTTAACTTAACCATGGGGCCGTAATTATAATATCAAAATAAAAGGGGAAATATTCATAAATGTACTAGTTAATTTAGGAATCATACCACCTTCTCTCCAACTTCTGCACTACTGTTGGCACCCTGATTGTGTGGGTCAGTTACCGAAGCGCGGATTACTTTGTTATCATGTGCTAATTCCTATTAAAAAAAATTGCACAATCCAGTTTGAGAATCTTTAAAATCATTAAAATCATATTAAAAAGAAGCACGAAGGCACCTTCACCGACTCATCTCCCTAATACTTTATCAGCAATTTAAAATCCTCGAGCGGAATCTCCTTGGGCCTATGTTCAAGCCTTTCATCATCAGTGGCATGCTGTGTGTAATGCTTTGCCTTCATCCGAGACTTGTAAGTCCTCCAGCATCTATTAATTGTCTCATAAACCCAGGACTGAGCTTCATTCAGAATAATATAATGGTCCTAATATATAATAAACTCAAGATCAATAAAATGAAGGGGTTAATTGAAAAATAAATGAAACTGAGGTTTAGGTAATAGAATTTACCCGAGTATAGTCCCACATTTTCTTCTTCAATTGTTCAGGAACCAGGCTCCAGTTGACATAAGTAAGAGAGACATTGTCCTTTGCAACTGTTCCGAGAAAATTACTCAGCTCTCTCGTAACTTTTCCGTCTCTTGAAACAGGTACATTTTGTTTGTTCAAAAAAATCACCGGTCTTTCATCACGTGTCCTTGCGTGAACAGTTAGCAGTTTTGTCCTTCCTCTCCATTTTTTGGGCTTTGGTACTTCATAGTACATGCACACACAAAAAAAGGTGACTGCGAATTTAATAATTAATTAAATTCTTACTGCCTCTCCATCAATAAATAATTAGTGTGCATCATTCATGCGTAGTTATATTTAGAAAGTAAAAGTACCTGCTTCAGTTTCTTCCTCAACAACATTTTTCGAATTAGAAGCGTGCACATTCTCGGTTGTTGGCGGAAGAATGCCCTGCTTTTGACGTTCCCGCATTGCTAAATAAGCAGATACAGACCCACGTGATTCTGAATCGCTCGCGGATTTTAAGATTTTACTACATGTTGGTTTCAGGAGCTTAGATTTACTAGTCATTTCCTTGTCAGATGTTTTACCAGCTTGCAATGGTTCATTCTCTGTTGCAGCGGTGACATTAGCTCGTGAACGAGTTCTTGGTCCATGGGGGACATGGTTCTTTTTCTTCCCATTCTTCGTTCTCTACAATTATTAGGATTGTAAATATAATGTGAGGCCAAAGCAATAAAGAGTATAAAATAAAAACAAAATATATAGGAAACTTGATATAGTGATAAACAAAATATCAGGTCTTAAACTAATAAAAAACACAATTTACACTCTTGAGAAACAAGGAAGGAAGGCCAAAGTAATGAAGACTGTAAAAGAAATCCATACCTCAGATGAATCATCACTATCATGTTCGTCCTCACTTTCCGGATTATAATCATCATCATCCGGAGAGGCTTTGTCTTTTTCTTTGGATTTCTCAATAACTGTTGCTGATCGAGCTCTCAAATCAATCACTAATTTTTTGATCCCAAGTTCTTCCAACCTTCTATCATTTTCCTTCATTCGATTAAGTCTTTCTTGCTCACATGTTGGTAGCGGTGGGGGGCACCTGCAATAATTATAAATCAGCACTGTTATTAGTGTAGCTCAACTATGCATTGTACTTTCTTTCTAAAAATTTGGAAGGAGTGTTTAAGTGAATATTACAAGTGTTACAGTCCAGGTTAGAAGAAAAAAAAGAGGAACATTGACAAGGATACCTCGATGTCAGGTATAGCAAGTTCAAGGGGACATCTTACTTGGCGTGCATCACCTTGTAGCTGATCTTTCATTTTCTCATTATTTTGCAAAGTATGGGGTCTTTTTCTTTTGATTTCGGTCAGTGGTGGTGGGGGCAACTACAATAATTTATGAAGACAAGGTCAGTGATTAAATTGACATAACACAACAATAATCATTATAACTTATGTTTTTAAGAAGGAAAATTAAAAAAATACCTCTTTATCCAGAATAATATCATCTTGTAACTGCAGTTTCCTTCTAGCAGACCCTTTTATCTGTTCGTATTTTCGTGGCTGTCCACCAAGGATTGATGTTCCCTAAAATTATACTAAGTTAAAACAGTGCAGAAAAGAAAAAGTTCTTGAATTATGAATTAAAATTATTTACGTTAGAGCTTATTAAACTTACTCGAGGAGCCTCTCTACTTCTTTGTTACCAGTATTGAACAAAACATAGCGATGACTTGCCTTCCAATCAACATCTTCCAAATGAATAATAGTTCCATCTTTATTCCTTCTCGTTCTAATATGATATTCAGCTTGTGTTGGCCCTCTTTCGAAAACTGTTGAGCACATGTTGTTTTTTGTTGTTTCATCAGCAGCCAAAAATCTTGAACAAAATGTTACACATTCTTCAGCTATGTAACCTTCTGCAATAGAACCTTCCGGCTTACTTCTATTACGAACGTATGATTTCAATTTTGCAAGATAACGCTCTATTGGGAACATGTTTCGAAGGTGCTGAGGTCCCCCAAGTCTAACTTCTCTAGTTAGATGAACAAGCAAGTGCACCATTATATCGAAGAAAGCTGATGGAAAAATCATCTCAAATTGGCAAAGTACCTCGACGATTTCAGTTTCCAACTTCTCAAGCTCCTCCAAATCGATAACCTTGCTCCATAGAGCTCTAAGGCAGGCACTCAATTTCATCAAAGGTACATCAACCTCAGCCTTTGTAGTTTTTTTGATGGCAAACTACAACAAGTAGTGCAGTATGAAATGAGCATCATGGCTCTTATACCCCACTACTTTCCTCTCCTTTGTGTGCACATATCGCCCTATGTTGGAGGCACAACCGTACGGCAGTTTAGTGTTTTCCAACACTGAACAAAAGATCTCCTTCTCTTTGTTCGACAAGTCAAAGATTGCTGCTCGTATTTCATAGTGTGCTCCATCTTCTGATAGAACAGGATGGAGGGGTTTTCTAATTCCCATTTCTTGTAAATCTTTACGAGCGGCAACATGATCTTTTGTCTTGCCACTTATATTGAGTAAAGTGCCCAATATGTTATCGCAAACATTTTTTTCTATGTGCATGGCGTCAAGGTTATGTCGAAGTGGATTATGCTTCCAATAAGGTAAATCAAAAAAAATTGACTTCTTTTTAAAAGGGCCCTCAGTTTTACTCTTTGCCTTTTTGTTCTGCAGGCCGAATTGGTTTACATACCCAGACAACAACTCCTCAATGTTAGTTCCCGTTAAAACTGAAGGACACTGCCCCATTTCAATTGCGCCATTAAACCTTTTAGTATCCATTCTCCACTTGTGTGCAGAAGGAAGAAACTTTCGGTGGTTCATATAGCACATTTTCTTGCTATGCTTCAAATAAAGTGATGAAGTTTCATAATGGCAGACAGGACACCCTAGTTTGCCTTTTGTGCTCCAGCCGGACAACATAGCATATCCCGGGAAATCGCTAATAGTCCATAGCACTCTAGCACGTAAATTAAAATCTTCATCAGCCAAGGCATCATAAGTATTAACGCCGACCTCCCATAATTCTTTTAACTCGGCAATTAAAGGTTGCATGAACACATCAATACTATTCTTTGGTGAATCTGGACCAGATATTAGTGTCGAAAGAATTAGATTTTCTTGTTTCATGCATAGCCAAGGTGGGAGGTTGTAATTGACCAATACAATTGGCCAGGTACTGTGACTTAGGTTCATTGAACGATAGGGGTTGAATCCATCTGAGGCTACTCCTAAACTAACATTCCGATTTTCTAATGAAAAATCAGGATAGTCAGCATCTATCGTCTTCCAAGCCTCTGTATCAACCGGATGTCTTACTTTTCCATCCTGTTGACGTCCCATATCGTGCCATTTCATTAGTTTCGAATATTCCTTGCACATGTATAGCCTCTGCAATCTCGGATTTAGAGGGAAGTACCTCATCACATTAGCTGGCACTTTGTGTATAACCTGCCCCGGATCACTAGCATCATTGCCTTTTTTTCCGGTAACACCCACCTAGAAACACCACAATTGTCGCATTTTTCTTTGTCTTTATTTTCTCCCCAGTACAACATGCAATTATTTCGGCATGCATGTATTTTTTTCATAATGTAAGCCTAAATCCTTGATCATATTTTTTGCAGCATTCAAAGACAAAGGTATTTGGGCATCAGGAAAGGCGTCTCTTATTAACTCCAGCAATTCCCCAAAGGCAGACTCGGAAATTCCATGAGCACACTTTAAATGATAAAGTTTGATCAGGAAACTTAACCGAGAGAATTTAGTGGATCCGGGGTATAGTGGTTGTTTACCCTCCCTAACATGGCCATAAAACTTTCTAGCCTCTGCATTTGTTAGACTTTCATAGTCATTTTCTAAATCTCGAAACTTTTTACCCGTACAATTGAACATTTCACCTAAATTATCTTCGAAATCCATCCCCGTCCCCGAATCCATGAAGTCAGTACTACCGTCTACTTTGGTATGTGATACCTCGCAAATCCATTTCATATGTAGCGGAGAAGGGCCACTACATATGAGATGATCATAGATAACTGTTTGAGTGTGCCAATAACGGTTGACACATACTTTGCAGGGGCACTTCATTTCTTCTCCTTTAGCATGAATTGGAAATGAATTTTCCATAAATGCCTTTATCCCTCGTACATATTCTTTACTAGATTTTGGAAATCCTATCCAGCTACTATAATCATCTTCCATAAGTACACTGTATAATATAGCCTGCGAAGTTAAAAGATTATAAGTCTACCTAAAAAAGCCCGTGTAATCCTCTCTGTGCACTATACTGCAGTGATACTAGATAAACTAATAATTTCCTACATCTCATTCCCCATTTTTATCCATGCTTTGATTTTTATTAAATTTTTTACTTCAATTTACAACTGTAACTTTTGAATAGCACACAGGGAAGAAATGTTAGAATGTAAAAGATCAATAGTCAAAGACTTGTATAGCACATAAAATCAGTTTGAGATTAGATTAATGTCTTAAGTATTCGAATAATATATATTTATTTAATTGTACAAGGAACTAAGGAAGGCCCAGTACTGCTAAGAGACAATAAAAACAAGACACAGTAACCAAATGGCAAACAGAGTTAAGCCTTGCATTTGGACATTAAATAACAAAAAATAGTGAATAAGCAACATAATTTCATCAATTCATCTCGGCACGTAATCACATCAAGAAATGCAATAACCATAATTATAAGAATCTAAAACAATAAAACTCAAAGAGAGAGAGAGAGAGAGAGACAGAGAGAGAGAGAGACAGAGAGAGGGGGGAGATGACCACAAACACATATTACATTTATATTAAACACAAACTCTAAACGTATTACACATATTACACATATTAAACACAGACACATATTAAACATATTAAATAAGCAGGGATAAATACATAAAATCAAAAATAAAGTTCAATTAGAGGTTACCTTGGTCCAAAATCGAAACCACAAAGCAGCTCTGAACCCTAATTGCTAGCTCCAACCGAAACCCTAAAATTTCGAAACCCTAATTGCACGCCCTAACTCCGTTGTAGAGAACCCGGACCACCGAAATGTTGCTGAGAACCACCTAATTGCCGCTTAATCCACCGAAATGAGAGCGGCTGAGGTGAGGCTGAGGTGAGAGTGCGGCTGAGGTGAGGTGAGAGTTAGGGAGAGTGAGATGGGTGAGAGTTAGGGAGTGTTGGTGAGAGGTGAGTGAGTGAGCGAGGTGGGAGGCTGAGGTGAGTGAGCGAGGTCGAGAGAGAGTGATGTTTCTGAGAGAGAGTCTGAGAGAGAGAGTGATGTTTTTGGGGGGAAATTTCGCCGCCCATATTTTCACTGCACCTTTTCTATGATTTTCATTTTATTTCATTTTTTCATTTTTTTCATTTTTTCGTAAATTTTAGAAAAAATGATATTTTAATGTCCCGATCCGACCATGATCCGGGAATTATATTTTTTGATTATTTTTTCCCAATGTTAGGAAGGCGGTTTAATAATATCCGTACGGTTGGATCGTCGAGAAAACCGATTAAAAAAATCGAACGACGGATATGTGGGTCGAACCGTTAAATGAATCATATCCTTACATATGAACCCTATTACGATCCGACCATGATCCGGCCATTATATTTTTTGATTATTTTTTCCCAATGTTAGGAAGGCGGTTTAATAACATCTGTACGGTTGGATCGTCGAGAAAACCGATTAAAAAAATCGAACGACGGATATGTGGGTCGAACCATTAAATGAATCTTATCCTGACATATGAACCCTATTACGATCCGACCATGATCCGGGCATTATATTTTTTGATTATTTTTCCCAATGTTAGGAAGGCGGTTTAATAACATCCGTATGGTTGGATCGTCGAGAAAACCGATTAAAAAAATCGAACGACGGATATGTGGGTCGAACCGTTAAATGAATCCTATCCTGACATATGAACCCTATTACGATCCGACCATGATCCGGGCATTATATTTTTTGATTATTTTTTCCCAATGTTAGGAAGGCAGTTTAATAACATCCGTACGGTTGGATCGTCGAGAAAACCGATTAAAAAAATCGAACGACGGATATGTGGGTCGAACCGTTAAATGAATCATATCCTCACATATGAACCCTATTACGATCCGACCATGATCCGGGCATTATATTTTTTGATTATTTTTTCCCAATGTTAGGAAGGCAGTTTAATAACATTCGTACGGTTGGATCGTCGAGAAAACCGATTAAAAAAATCGAACGACGGATATGTGGGTCGAACCGTTAAATGAATCATATCCTGACATATGAACCCTATTACGATCCGACCACGATCCGGGCATTATATTTTTTGATTATTTTTTCCCAATGTTAGGAAGGCAGTTTAATAACATCCGTACGGTTGGATCGTCGAGAAAACCGATTAAAAAAATCGAACGACGGATATGTGGGTCGAACCGTTAAATGAATCATATCCTCACATATGAACCCTATTACGATCCGACCACGATCCGGGCATTATATTTTTTGATTATTTATTTATTTATTTATTTATTTATTTATTTATTTATTAAATAATTAAATAAATGGATAATGTGGGGCCCACATGTGGGGCCCACAAGTGGAGCCCACATGTAGGGCCCACATGTGGAGCCCACATGTGGGCTTACTTTTCCATTATTTATTTATTTAATTATTTAAATAATTATTTATTAAATAATTAAATAATTGGATAATGTGGGGCCTACATGTGTGGCCCACAAGTGGAGCCCACTTCTTTATTATTTATTTATTTAATTATTATTTATTTAATTATTTAAATAATTATTTATTAAATAATTAAATAATTGTTTAATATGGGGCCCACATGTGGGGCCCACAAGTGGAGCCTACATGCGGGGCCCACAAGGGGAGCCCACATGTGGGGCCCACAAGAGGAGCCCACATGTGGGGCCCACTTCTCCATTATTTATTTATTTAATTATTATTTATTTAATTATTTAAATAATTATTTATTAAATAATTAAATAATTGGATAATGTGGGGCCTAAATATGGGGCCCACAAGTGGAGCCCACTTCTTTATTATTTATTTATTTAATTATTATTTATTTAATTATTTAAATAATTATTTATTAAATAATTAAATAGTTGTTTAATATGGGGCCCACATGTGGGGCCCACAAGTGCAGCCCACATGTGGGGCCCACAAGGGGATCCCACATGTGGGGCCCACTTCTCCATTATTTATTTATTTAATTATTATTTATTTAATTTTTTAATTAATTATTTATTAAATAATTAAATAATTAATTATTTGATGACGTGGTGGTGCACACGTGGCAGGGTTGAGCAAATGTAACAGTAGCGTTGTAACAGAAAAGTTAACGTAACGCTTTGCTGACGTGGCAGTGCCATGTGGCAGTGTGGGCTCACATGGGGGGTCCACCTGTTAGTGTGGGACCCACTTTCTGGAACAAGTTTTAGTGGGCCCACATGTGGGACCCACTTTTGCTGACGTGTACACTGTGGGGCCCAAAAAAATAATAAATTAATTAAATATTATTATAATGATAAAGCAAAGCGTTACGTCATGTCAGCACTATTGTAACATTAGCTTTCTACTGCAACACAAGCCCTCTAACGTAACAGTAACTTTACATGTAAAGTAACGCTATTTCGTTAGTGTTACAATAGGTCAAAAAAGTCTGTCTAATGTAACGCAAAACAGGCATTACATTAGAAAAGTGTCTTATTTGCCCATCTATGGCGTAGTGCAACAATTGTATTTATTTTTGTTTATAAACCTGTGTACAGATCTTGTATTAAATTTGTATTTCTTTGTTCATTCTTTGTTCATGATTATGACTGTTGAATCCTCTAGTGCAAGTGGTGCTGGTGGAACCCGGGATGCTTATGCCACCCAAGTGGGAAGAGGTCGTGCAATAGGTAATTAAAAATATATAATTATCGACACTATGTAGGAGATTTTTATTTACTTGTACTAGTTATCTCTAATGTGTTTTAGGTTAATTACATTTTGTCGATTGTTATGCAAGAAGGAATATCCCAATTGGTAAAGCGTCAATGATATTAGTACATTTTGTCGATTGTTATGCAAGAAGGAATATCCCAATTATATGCGATGATTGGCGCAAAATGGAACCGAAGACTGTAAAATAGAATTTATGAGATGAAGTTAAGGTACAATATGTTCTTCTCCAATGTTATTTTTGGTTAAAATTAGAGCAAGGTCAGGAGAATAGTTAAATGGTTAAAATTTTAGCTTTCTTTGCTTTGCATATTTCATCGCTTTTTAGTACATAAAAACCAGTAGAACACTACATCACATTTCGCCATTTTATTGTAAAATCCTAAAATAAATCAACCCCTTTGTTTTGCTTATTTTTCCTGAAACACGGTAAAAGTGGCCTTCTACATATTTTTAAGCTTTCTACAAATTTTATATTTTTACAAGGAAAATGTGGCTTTTGTTTTGTATTAATCAAGCACTTTAAACATGTCTATCGTACAAGGTTAAATTCTCAATAGTCTTTTAACAGAGTGTTAAATTATTTAAATTCTCAACAGAGTGTTAAATTATTTAAATTCTCAATAGTCTCTGACACATATGTACAAGATGTGATTACCAAATAAGAATCTTTTAAGAAATATATTTCATAATTTTTTATTGCATTTTTCAGATTTTCTAATTATTTGTATTTACATTCAATGACCAATAGAAAGTTAGGCATGATTATAAGTGCAACATGTCTGTTAAATTATGAAGGCTTGACAACTACAAGATACAACACAAATATCCATATACGTCAATTGCATTTAAAATATTTTCATGTTTTAAAACATTGAATGATTTATTGTAAACAATTGTGTAGGAAACTTTTAGTGGGGTTGAAGATGAACATTGGAGAAAGATAATTGATCGTGCTGATAACCTGCATTGACAATTTAGAACTAGATTGAGGAGTCTTGCTCGAGATAAAAATGGTAACTACTCTACTTTACCACCCAAGTTGTATGCACACCTATCGACAGTAGGACCTTAGTGGAAACCGTTTATTGGAAATTCATTGAAAGAATAATTCAATGTATACTTTTTTCCCTTTCTTTAGTAGTTTGTTATTTAAAAAAAATTACTTTTTTTGCATATTATATTTCACTAACCATTTAATTATAGGAACAAAGTGAAAAAATAAAGAAAAAGATTTGGGAATGGAGGCACGATATAAGAAGGCATGTGTTGGCTACGCGCATATTAGAGAAAAAATTGTAAGTTAAACAAGCAAGTAACTTAGTCTGGTTGCTTTACAATTCTTTTCGAATTGTTGCCACAACTGGATTCCATAAATTGAAGTACTATTATTTTTATGTAGTACTAATTTTCCGCAAGTTGAAACTGGACATTCTGTTAGAATAAATACAAGGGGTAGCTTGAATATTTTTTTGAGTGCTAATGTTGTTAAGGACAACTAAATTATTGATCAACAAGTTTGTAAAGCATTAAAATCACAAATGAAAACTTAAATATTTTGCTAGAACCTCTCTCACTGTAATTGTCAATATCATTTGTAGATATTTAAAAATTACCAACAGAATTAAATAGAAAGCGTAATATAATGTGAATACTTATGCATGTATACTATATTATTAAGAAATTACTATGGTTCTTTATCATATGAATTAAGAAATTACTTCTAATTAGTCTTCATTATGTGATTAAAGAAGATATAGGTCTAACCATAGAGATCTATAATGTGACCCGACTAGATATGTGGGAATATGCTAGGCGTGATGTAGATGGTGTAATCAATGATCATGTTACATTGCAAGTTCTTGAGGATGTGGTAATAATTTTTATTTTTATTATTTTATATACTAATTTCTTGCATCGTTGTCTTGCACTATACTACTACAAGTTAAAAATGAGTATAAAACTTTGGTATTTTAAATTGACATATCAGCATATTTTCCCGAACATGAGCTTACTAATATTGGAAATGATGACTTACTTGCTCGGATAATGCCGTTGGAGTATCCAGGATGAATGAGAGGTTTAGGATGGGGTGTAACTAAGGCGTCACTGCAAACATTATCAACTATTAACGAGCTATCTAAATTTAAAAATGATGTTTCTTATTTGATTAATAAAATGAAGGAATCAGGGCCGGCCTAAGACTTGGTTGGCCTAGTGCGAAAAAAAATTTAGGGCCCTTTTATAGAAAATTACTAATATGAATATAAAGAAAAAATTCAAAGAACTTTATGATTGAATAGAGTAAAGCAAATGATATCTTATAAACATAAAAAAGTGGCAAAAGTACATCATAAATAAAAAAATTACATACCTTTAAGTCTTGCCTTTCTTCATCCTGATAAAATCTAAAATTTGAAACCGGCAATACATCAGTACTCATCTAAAGTGACCTCTTCTTACATTTTTAGAAGCAAAATCAGCGACTATATGCTCCACATCAGTATATTTTTCTTAATACTCAAAATTTCCAATCCATTCAACCTTTCTTGACTCATACTTGTCCGCAAATAAGATTTAATTAAATTTAACTTTGAAAAACTCCATTATGCAGATGCCACAGTAGGTATAGTTAATAAAATCCTATAAGCAACTAAAATATTTGGAAATATATCAATCTTCTTCACAAATTTTAAGACTCTGAGAGAATTCCATGATGTTTCACAATCATATGCTACACATGGAAGCATCTCATGTAAGATTTATAATTCTGAAAGTAACCGTTTTGCATCAATATTGCAATCATCACCATCAGTAAAGGTTTCTTCTAGTTTCGTACAACAATTTTTTAGTCCTTCATTATCAAAAGAAATCAGTCGGGATGCATCAAACAAAAAAACCAAAAACAGACTCAAAAAGTTCCATTTGTTTGAATCTTATCTTCAGCTGAGAAAGTACCATATCCACTAGTACAAGAAAATAATCAGTTCTATAATTTTTTAACGGAAATTGTTGTTCCCTTTCGGTGTCAGGATTATCATCAAACTGTCTATTTCTTTTAATCCTACGTTTTATAAGAAAAATAGGTTCAATATCCATTTCATTATCAAGCTCTTTAGCATCAATCATAGATGATGTGAACCCATTTTCTCTATATTTTTCAAAGAAAGAAACCAGCCCTTTTAAACTTGCAATAGCAACATCAAGACGCATATCTTCAGATTGCAAATTCTTGCTCACCAAATTAATTTTGTGCACAATATCATGCCAAATATTCAAACTCAATATAAATTCAAAACTTGAAAATTCATTTGAGGCCAATTTTTCAGCATCCCGACATATTTTTGGATCATCAGAAATTTCAGCTAATTTCATTAAAGCATCTCTTATTTTTGGAGCTTGTGTTCTTATTGTCTTTACACTTTCGATTTAACTTTCCCATCTTGTCATACCTAAGGATTTTAAAATCAAATCATCAATATATTCAAGCAATAGATTTCATCTTTTGGTGGAACTATACCTTTCACACAAGAATTTGCCATATTAGAGAGTAAGTTAAGAGAATGACAACCACAAGGCATGTAATAAGCTCTAGGATTAACATCAAGTAATATTTTTTGAATAACTTGGTGTTTCCCCCTCATATTAGAACCATTATCGTATCTTTGTCCCTCACATCATTGATATTTAAATCAAGAGATTTAACAGCATTTTCTAACTCACCAAACAGGCCCAACCCGGAAGTATTTTCCACATTTAAAAACTCTAGGAAATACTCTTCAATTTTTACAAGATGACTCACAACATCAACACATCTAATCAACACATCTAATCACCAAAGTCATTTGTTCCATACGAATTGCATTAGGAGTGTAATCAAGAATCACTAAAAAATATTTACCTTCTTTGATTTTCTTTAATATTACACTCTTTACACTCGAAACCAACATTACTATCAAATCATTTTGTACTTTCTAACTAAGATAATGATAGTGAATGTCCTTATCTTGAATGAGTCTAAAATGGTGCTTCATTGTTTGATCAAACTCAGCTATTGAATCAAGAAAACCCAAAAAAATACCATTTAAATCTTCAAATATTTTTTCATTTTTCCCACGAAATGCCAGATTATTCATCGCAGCTTAACAATAGCACTTATTCTGATCATAAACTGCATCCAATGTTCAGTATCTTTTTTAATTTGCTCTTGCAATTCTTTATCAATGGTTTGATTTGTTTTCAATATAACTTAGAGTTCAGTCCATGCCCTAAGGTTGGTAGGATGTTCAAGACTATCGTCGTGTTGCTTAAGCTTTTCACCTAAATGTACCCAATCATCTACTTTAACACTTGCTAAATTATTTTTAGAACTAGCATTTTTTACCACTTTACAACAAAAGAAGAATACTTCATTCAATTCTTTTAGGTAAACTAACCATTTTCTTTCGAAAAGTTCACCATTTCTTAATTTTTGATCAGAATAATAGGTTGAAAACCCCCTACTACGTTTATCATTGGGAAATATAATCATATTTTCCTTAATAGGGCCCTTTTCAACTAGCAAATCCCTCATTTTACTATTTAATCCATCCCATACCCGAGAATCATACATATTCAAAGTTAGTGGACCAAACTCTTTAGGACTAATGTATTCCCTATTTTCAATAACCACACTTTCAATCATTTCGGTTTCTTGTTCAGTTATCTCGTTCTCACACTCTTCGTCAATTACATCGTGTTCTTGTGTAAAAGTATTATGAACCTGAGACACCACTTTTTCGACAATTTCATACTCTTCTTTTTTAATCATATCAAGTTGTTAGGCTTTCTTCCAAAAAAATTCAAGAGATCCCTTTAGTGTCTTAATTTTTTCTTCCTCTTCCTTTTTCTTTTTATTTTGTCATTACCAGGTGTATACTTTTTAGTAAACATATTTTGCACTAAAGCAGCTAGCAGATTTTGCAGTAAAGCAATAGGCGCGAGACTTATGAGAAAATGAAACCTGGATAGATGAACTAACAAGTACCGAAGTAGTGAAGCAAGAGCCTGATCTTCAATTCTAAATTAACAACAATGATCAAGTCTGAACTCAAGTCCAACACTGAAAAAAATTGTAAAAACTATTTAAATGAAATAATAGATTAATGATTATAATTCATAAACCAATCAAATTAACTCAAAATTATAACTCAAATATTAAATATAATTAAAGAATTACAATTTTATAAAATTCAACAAATTATAAAAAGTATAAAGAACATGTAACTATGTAGCATCTGATTAGGGATAGAGAAACAAGTAGGTGCTACAGTTTTGGTATAGTATATAAATAACTAAAATAAAAGATTGAAATTACCTTTATAATTTAATCCCTAAATTGGAACATGAAAGACAACTATGGAGTCAATTGATTTTTAATATGATAATATCCACCATTGTGATGATTGCTGTAGTGATGCTTCGAGAAATTGAAGATGAATGGGCTAAAAAAAGGCCCTAAAATTCTATACAAATACAGATATATACTTAAACATATATTGGGCTAAAAAAAATGTTGGGCCCCTGGATTCAGTGGGCCCAGTGCAGGAGCACTGGTAGCACTCGTTCAGAGCTGGCACTGAAAGGAATTAAAAACTAAGGGTTGTACTCCGCGTGCACAATCTGGAGGTTCGAGTCATATGGATAATTTTGACAAGGATAATAAAGTTCATGATTACGCTGATTTGTGTTAGATGCAGACATTCCTCACGTATACCTCTATTTATAGGATATATTCTCAAATATGATTATAATCTTTTGTTCTATATTTTGTCATCGATAATATTTAAAAATACAGGGAAAAAATGCTTGCTATTTGTACGTGGATACGGGACGTAGATATACGTGGGGAGAGGGATCTTACAAAATGTTCTGAATGATAGAATTTTTCATGGTATTCCACTTGAAGAAGGATATGTGAGGGCCCAATTTGAAGTGGCGGAAAAGAAGGAGTTCAATACTAAGCTTCCGAGACCTTGTGACGAGGTTAGCCTTGTTGTGAAGTGCCTGGGTATTTTTTGGCTTGGCCCCGAAAATTGGTTTCAATGAAACTTGAGGTTAAATCTCTAATTTTTAGTTATCAATATGATTTGTCTATTTTGCAAAAAAATATTATTTACTTTCTGATTGTTTGATTGTTTTCCTGTTTCTTAGACATCTCTGAGTACTGTGAACAAGAAAAATTGTAAGAATGCCATAGGCCAAAAAAAATTTGAAGATAAAGTGAATCAGAAGCATGCAGATAGAAAGAAGGAGAAAGCAAGCGAGTCCATTATTCATGTATCTTCAAGACAATTTGGTTATCCTCTTCTAGAAGATGTATGTCATGGAGTGTTGGAGTTTATTCGTCTTGCTATCATGTTCGATCGTATTACTGATATACAGGTTGAAATGGGACCTTATTGGGATGTCGACCCGTGGATCGAGCATATTAATAAAGAAAATATTTTAGAGATTCTAAATGCTTAATGGCTAAGCGCTTCCACCCTCTTCTTTTATATTATGTAATATGAGTACAAATCAAATTTCATAAATTGACAACAAATTTCTAATCGCGGGTCTTCTTTGTTTAAAATGTATTTGTTGAGGTATTTTTATCAAAAAATCTCGACATGGCAACAAAATTCTCTTTTGTATCATCTCATCAGGTGTATCACTTATGGGATAACCCTAATACATTCTTGGCGAAAAGTTTGTTGTGACATGTTGACAAACACCACCTGATTTTTGTGCCTTATAACATTTCGTAATGTTAGATATATTTGATAATGTCATGTCTAATGTGATTTATGTTTAGTTTTCAGATCTTACTTAAACAGGACAAATCAGTACTTAACTGGAAATCAGTACTTATACTGAAGTCAGAACTTAAGTTATCAGGAGATATTTATCAGAAGATAATATCAGGACTTAAAGGAGACTTTCAGATAAGGAAGGCGACTGATTGAAAGGAAAGAAGATCAAGACAAACGCAAAAAGAGATATTCATGAAGAAGGAATTCTATGAAGAATAGAATACTTGGAAGAAAAGATATCTGATTGATATATTTTAGGAAGCAGAATTATATTCCATATCAATTAGCGATTATCTTGTAACTGTATAGTATATAAACACAGACATAGGGTTTACACTATAAGTGTTATCATTATCGAGAATAATATTCATTGTAACCCTAGCAGCTCTCGTGATATTTGTTCATCACTGAGAGAGGACAGTTCCATATTGTAACAGAGTTTATAATATTGAATAAAGTCTATTTTCTGTTACTTGAGTTCTTTAATTTGATTTGATTGTGATAAACACTGTATTCAACCCCCTTCTACAGTGTGTGTGACCTAAGAAGTGGTATCAGAGCAGATCTGTTAACACACAAACAGTTTAAGATCCAAAAACAATCATGTCTGAAGAAGAAACTCCAACCAAGCCCACCAAAACTGAAGAACCTCCAAAGACTCAAATTCATAGTCGATATGAGACTGTTAGAGTTCCCATACTGAAACCATCTGAATATTCCATATAGAAGGTGAGGATGTCTATGTTTCTGGAAGCTACTGATCCAGAATACCTTGACAGAATCAATGAAGGACCACACAAGCCAACCAAACTCGCTGTTGTAGTTGCAGGTCAACGAGCAAAGTATGTACCAAAGGAGAAGAGTGATTACACTGCTGAAGATATCGCATCAATTGCTAAGGATGCTAAGGTACGACACTTGCTCCATAGTGCCATTGATAATGTAATGTCAAACAGGGTAATTAACTGCAAGACTGCAAAGGAGATATGGGATGCCTTGGAGACAAGATGCCAGGGAACTGATTCAATTAAGAAGAACAAGAATACTATACTCACTTAAGAGTATGAACACTTTGACTCAAAGTCTAATGAGTCATTAACTGGTTTATATGACAGATTTATCAAACTCTTGAATGATTTATCACTAGTTGACAAGGAATATTATCTTGAGGATTCAAATCTTAAATTCTTGTTCGCACTTCCTGAAAGATGGGATTTGAAGGCCACCACTATAAGAGACAACTATAATCTTGAAGAAACAACTCTTGATGAAATTTATGGGATGCTCAAGACTCATGAACTGGAGATGGAACAAAGAAGCAAGAGGAAAGGAGGAAAGTCAAGGATAGTTGCTCTTAAGGCTGAGGAGGAATCTCCAAAAACAACTACCTCAAGGAAAGGCAAGGGACAAGCTCTTATCACAAAGTCTAATACTGAGTTATCAAGTTCTGATAGTGATGATGACTCAGAAACTGAAAGATTGCCTGAGATGGATGATGATGAAGAGATGATGAAGTTGTGTGCTCTTATGGTGAAAGGAATCACAAGAATTGTGTACAAAAAATTCAAGAAGGGAAAGAAATTTTCCAGGAAAGGCGCAAGTTCTGATAAGAAGATTTTCAGAAAATATGAAGGCAAAGGAGGGAAGTCTGACAAAGGAGATTACACAAATGTCAAATGCTACAACTGTGGTGAGAAAGGCCACATATCTCCTGATTGCAAGAAATTGAAAATTGACAAAGGCAAGGCTCTTGTCATAAAGAAGAAAAGCTGGACAAATACTTCAGATTCTAAAAGTGAGGAAAACTATGCCTTAATGGCAAATGCTGATAGCAGTTCTGATGCTGCTGAGTTAAAGGTACCTCAAACTACTTATGCCTTTCATACTGATGATATTAATGAGTTGAGAAGATATCTTAAAACCATGTTTATTAGTTATAGAGATCACACTTTAACATGTGAAAGATTAACTTCTTAAAATCTTGCTTGTTAAAAGAGGAATGATTATTTAGAAAAAGAGTTAGTCATGTTCCATCAAACTCAGAAAGATAGAGATGATGCTTTTTATGTTAGGGATGAAGTACTTAAAATGAATGAATCTCTAAAAACTGAGTTAGAAATGGAAAGAGAGATTATCAGAACTTGGACTAACTCTGGAAGAACAACTCATAATTTGTTAAGTAGTGGAAACTGGAAAGAGGGCTTAGGTTATGGAGATGATAAGAATGATAAAGGAACTGTAGAAATTGAGCCTATAGTTGTTAAACAAAAGCCAAAGTTGAAACCTGTTAAGTTTGTAGTTTTAAAGTCTGATACTGATAATTCAGAAGTTAAAGAGGAATTAACTTCTGGAAAACTAAAACAGGAAAAGCCAACTGAAGTTAACGTAGGCTTAATGACAAAGAAGCAGCTTAAGCATAAGCTGAAAGATGTTAAGAATGTAAACAAGGTAAAGTCACCTAGGAAAAATAGGAATGGAAAGGAAGGTGTGAATAAAAGTAATGATTACAAGGATGTTCCTAATGCTCCTAGAAAAACATGTCATAATTATGGAAGTTCTTACCATCTAGCTTCTTTTTGCAGGAAGAATAAGAACATAAACTCCTTACCTTCAAATTCAGGAGTTAAGAGTCAGTATGTTAGATATAGGCCACAAAATCCTTGTTTTCATTGTGGTAGTTTATGGCATTCCATTTATACTTGTAAGGAATATCATAGTTTATACTATAATTATTATCAAATAAAACCTTCTTTAAAGAAAGTTAGCATTGTTCCTTCCAGTGTAAGTACTGATACAAAGTCTGATAGTGTAAATGCTGATAAGAAAAATGTTAACATAAACTCGGATGCTAAATCCGCTGCAAATGTTAACAAACTTAATAAGGCCAAAGGATCCAAGCAAGTCTGGGTCCTTAAAACTAATCATTAATGGTCTTTATGATTGCAGGGCAATAGGAAAAACATCCTAGTTCTGGATATTGGATGTTAAGGATATATGACTGGAAATAAAGCCCTATTATCAGACTTTGTGGAGAAAGCTGGCCCAAGTGTTTCTTATGGAGATGGCAACATTAGAAAAACCTTGGGATATGACAATATCAATCTGGGAAATGTCATCATTGAAAAAGTAGCTCTGGTCTCAGGACTTAAACACAATCTTCTGAGTGTTAGTCAAATCTGTGACAGAGGTTATCATGTGGATTTCTTTGAAGAACACTGTGAAGTTGTAAGCAAATCTACAGGCAAAGTTGTTCTGAAAGGATACAGTCATGGTAACATTTATGAAGCCAAGCTTTCAACAAGTACTGATGGTTCTGCAATCTGTCTGATAAGTAGAGCATCAATTGAACAAAGCTGGAATTGGCACAAGAAACTCTCTCATTTAAATTTCAACAATGTAAATGAACTAGTCAAGAAAGATCTTGTGAGAGGACTGCCAAAATAAGTATTTGCTCCTGATGGCCTTTGCAATTCATGTCAGAAGGCTAAACAAAGAAAATCTTCATTCAAGAGCAAGACTGAATCATCAATTCTTGAGCCTTATCACCTACTACATGTTGATCTATTTGGTCCAGTGAATGTCATGTCTATTGCAAAGAAGAAATATGCTATGGTCATAGTGTATGAGTTCACCAGATACACATGGGTGTATTTCTTGCACATAAAAAGTGAAATTGCATTTATCTTGATTGATCATGTCAAGCAATTGGATAAATTGGTCAAAGATTCTGTGAAGATCATAAGAAGTGATAATGGCATTGAGTTCAAGAATTTGATCATGGAAGAGTTCTACGAAGACCATGGAATAAAGCAGGAATTTTCTACTCCTGGAACTCCACAACAAAATGGAGTTGTTGAAAGAAAGAATAGAACTCTTATTGAAGCTGCACGAACTATGCTTGATGAAGCAAAGCTACCAACCTATTTTTGGGCTGAAGCTGTGCAGACTGCTTGTTTCACTCAGAATGCAACACTCATTAACAAGCATGGAAAGACACCATATGAGATGGTGAAGAAAAAGAAGCCAAATCTGAAGTATTTTCATGTATTTGGATGGAAGTGTTTTATTCTTAAGACTCATCCTGAACAGCTATCCAAATTTGATCTAAAAGCTGATGAAGGAATTTTTGTTGGATATCCACTTTCCACAAAAGCCTTCAGAGTCTACAATTTAAGAACAAGGGTAGTCATGGAATCTATCAATGTCTTTTTTGATGATAAGAAGATTACTGGCCTTGAAGATTTCAATGATCATGATCAGCTGAGATTTGAAAATGAAGATTTAATTTCTGATACTGTAAATCCAGACAGTCTAAATCCTGATACTGCAAACTCTAATGGTTTAAACTCTGATGTTATTGAAACTATGGTGACTACGCCAAAGGAAGATGCACCTGTGCAGGGGGAGCATACTGAAGATACAACCACTTCTCAAGAAGCATCGAAACCTACAACTGGTTCCTCAAGTTCTGATTCATCAAGTTCTGATGAGCCAAGTTCTGATAATTCTGGAAACTCAATTTCTGAAGGATCAAACTCAGAGAGCATAATTTCAGGGGGAGCATCAGAAAATGTTGATGAAGACAGCATGGATCATGGGGGAGCATCCAGTTCTAGAGAACACCTTCCATCTGCAAGGAAGTGGACTAAATCACATACACCTGACTTAATTATTGGAAATCCTGATGCAGGTGTCAGAACTAGAACAGCTACATCAAATGAATGTCTTTATAATTCTTTTCTTTCTCAGACGGAACCAAAGAAAGTGGAAGAAGCTCTTCAAGATGATGATTGGGTGCAAGCAATGCAGGAAGAGTTAAACGAATTTGAAAGAAACAAAGTCTGGACCCTAGTGCCAAGACCAAAGAACAGATCTGTTATTGGTATAAAGTGGGTGTTCAGAAACAAAACTGATAGTGATGGCATAATAACAAGGAATAAAGCAAGGTTGTTTGCAAAAAGATATTCTCAATAGGAGGGGATTGATTATGATGAAACATTTGCACCAGTTGCTAGATTGGAAGCCATAAGGATATTTTTGGCTTATGCTGCTCACAAAAAGTTTACTGTCTTTCAAATGGATGTGAAAAGTGCTTTTCTTAATGGAGAATTGGAAGAGGAAGTATATGTTGAATAACCTCCAGGCTTTGTAGATCCCAAACGTCCAAATCATGTCTACAGGCTTGATAAAGCACTTTATGGCCTTAAGCAAGCTCCAAGAGTATGGTATGAGACTTTAGCTCAGTTTCTTCTGAAAGTGGATTCAACAGAGGAACTATTGACAAAATACTGTTCTACCTCAACCATGGAAAGGACTTACTTTTGGTGCAGATATATGTTGATGATATCATTTTTGGTTCCACAAATGACAGACTTTGCAAGAAGTTTTCCAAACTGATGCAGTCAAGATATCAAATGAGTATGATGGGGGAACTTAGTTATTTTCTGGGATTTCAAGTCAAGCAGAATGAAGAAGGCACTTTTATTTGTCAATCCAAGTACACCAGAAATTTGCTGAAGAAATTTGGAATGCAAGATTGTTCAAGTGCATCCACTCTCATGGCCACTGCAACAAAATTGGATAAGGATATTGGTACATCGGTAGATATTACTGTTTACAGAGGTATGATTGGCTCACTACTCTATCTAACTGCAAGTAGACCTGATATCATGTATGCTACCTATCTTTGTGCAAGATTTCAAGCAAATCCAAGAGCACCTCACTTAACAGCTGTGAAAAGAATTTTCAAGTACCTTAAGGGTACAGCTAATCTGGGATTGTGGTATCCTACAGAATCAGAATTTAAGCTAATAGGTTACTCAGATGCAGATTTTGCAGGATGCAAAATTAACAGGAAAAGCACAAGTGGAAGCTGCCAATTTCTTGGAGGCAGATTAGTTTCTTGGTTTAGTAAGAAACAAAAGTCAATTTCCACATCAACTGCAGAAGCAGAGTATATTGGTGCAGGAAGCTGTTGTGCACAGCTTCTTTGGATGAAGAATCAGTTACTGGATTATGGGTTAACATACTTTAAAATCCCTATTTACTGTGATAACCAAAGTGCTATTGCTATGACAGGTAATCCAGTTCAACACTCAATGACAAAGCACATTAGCATTAAGTACCACTTCATCATGGAACATGTGGATGAAGGTACAGTGGAATTACACTTTGTTCCAACAGATCAACAACTAGCAGATATCTTCACAAAACCACTGTGTGAAGCTACTTTTACAAGATTGGTAAATGAACTTGGAATGGTTTCAGGTTCTTTCTCTAAATCTGCTTAGTTTATGTTCTGATACATCAGATTTTATGGTCAGTATTTACATATATTACTATCTTTGTGTATTTTGTGCTTCAATTGGAAATTGTTTAAGTGTTGATTGTTGTCTGATGTGAAATTCTAAACTCTAATAGTGATATGAATGTTTCTGTGATTATTCAATCCAATGAGGATAATTGTGCTAGATGCTAACCTAGTAGTCTTTAATGTACTACAGTCCCATGTTTGAAGTAATTGTTTACGTGGAAATCTTTTAACACAAGCAAATTCTGATATTGAGCTTAGTTAAGTTTACTTTGTGTATCTTATTACTAAGTCAAAAACTAGAATAGTGCTTCTTATCTGTTAAGTTCTGACGTTAGTAAATCTGATGGATGTACTAAGTGCTGATAAATCTCACTTATCAAAAGAAAAAGGAAAAGAAAAGGGAATAAAAATCAGGTACTCCTTTAAGATCTAGAGTAAAAATGTGGAAGGGAAGACCCAAGTGCATTGTTGGTATTAAGTAATATGCATCAGAAAAGCAAAATAAATATTTTTCTTGGTGACTTTTCACACTCTATGATTACTGGAGAAATACTCTAATAATAGCATAAATTCTGATAAGCAGTCGTAACTCACTTACACTAAGAAGCCACTGTACAATGGAATTTCAAAAGATGCATAAAATGAGCACAAAACAGTTGAGGTGGACTCATGCATGAACTCATTCTAAAGTAGACCTCAAAATACTAACAGATTTTGAGCAAAGTTCTTAGTTATACCTTATTTCTAAGATGTACTGAAGTGAATCAAACTTTAATCTTTATCTGATATTTAGCTTACTGCACACACATACACTCCATATGAATGATTAAAATTACTGTGGTGATAAATGTGGTTTTACATGAACAGGTTAAGTGTCACTTGTATAAATTCTGAGGACAAGTTATGATGAAAGTTCTGATGATTAAATTCTGAAGAAACAAAATCAGAACTTGTGTGAAGTATTACAGAAATAGTCATTCACATTTCGAGTTAAGGAATCATGTTCTGATGTCTGTTAAGTTCTGATATAAGTCTTAGTTCTGATATTAAATCCTGATTATTTACTTGACTTATTTGTGGTTAAAATCTGAAACAGTCATATTTAAAAATCAGAATATGTTTGGGTGAGATATTAACAGAATTATCTACTCAACCACCTCAAACTTCTCAACCTCAACCTTCAGATCCTACAGTGCAACCTTCATCTTCCAAACCTAAGAGGACTAAGAAAGTACCTCAGACACAACAGATGAGAAGGATATTCATTTTGCGAGATGAATCAGATGCTGAGGAACAGGTTCCTGTCACAGAACCTATTATTATAGAAGCTGAGAAGGTCTCTTCTCAGAAGGATGTTGATATTGGGAGTTCCAAGCCCCTAAAAAGGCTTAGAAAGCGTAATTCTGATGATACAGCTCCTAAAGACTCCTCAAAAGCTAAAAGATTCAAATCATTAGCAAAAAGGCCTGAAGATTCTGGTAAAGGAATGGAAGCAACAGCTAAGGAAGGGGGTCAGGAATCTCTGATCTCACAAGACCCTGTTGAAGCTCACAATTCTCCTAGTGCTGATCCAGACCTTCATGCAACTCATCAATCTCCAGTACATGCTGATAACCAGGGGCCAAGTGATGAAATTGACATCCATAACTTGGAAGTGCCTCAGGTTTTGCATCTAGAAGCTCCATCAGCTCCAATCACTCCACCACCAACACCATTTCTTGATGCTGATTTTAATCCAGAATTACCTACAATACCTTCTCTGCATCTAGATACTGAAGATCAGATTTTAGGTGAACATCAGAATATGGTTGTTGATTAGAACTTAATTGAAGATCAGCCCTTAGAGGATGATGTTGAAGCCTCATTAGCCTCTCATACTATTCTTTTATCAGAAGAAGTTGTTGATGCTGATTCTATAAGCTCTGATGCTGCTAATAATGAAGTTACTGGTGAAGCTGCTGCTACAAATGTAGATACTGATACAGCTGGTCCATCTGGACATGCACCTCCACAAACTGTTCATAAAGCTGAGATAGTCAAGAAGTTTGTTACAGGGGAAGCACCAGTACCTTGGAGTGAAACTCCTAGAGGACAGGAGTGGAACACAGTTACCTTTGTTCCTTCTGAAAAGATTCTTGATGAGCATCTTGTAAAAGTTGATGAAATGCTGATCAATGATGATTTTAAGACACATCTGCGAGTTACTGTATTGAGTACAAGGCACCTTCAAGTTCAACACTCAATAACTTATGACAAGGTGAATAAAATTCAAGAAACCTTGATCTAGCAAGATATGAATCTAAAACTTGAAAAGAAAAGGTTTTTCCAACCTACCTTTGACAGAATTGCCTACATTGAGAAAATCCAAGAGAAGCAACAGTCTCAGATTGATGAAATTTTGAAGAATCAAGCTTCTCATCAAAATCAACTCAATAAGATCCAATCCTCAGTGGAATTGCTTGTCTCTTTTCTTTTACCTGCTGATGCCAAAAAGGGGGAGAAAGTATTTAAGTCCAAATGCAAACCTATTAAGACACTGAAGGGAAAAGATGATGGAAAAGATGATCTGGGAAACTCTGGAATGGGTGGAGGTCATGGTCAAGGTAAAGGTCTTTCATCAAGTAGAACTGGAACTACAAGTCAAAGAACAAGTTCTGATACTGGGAGAAGAATAACTTCTGATACTGGTAAAAGGATAAGTTCTGATGAACATCTGAAACTTGATGAGGAAATTTCAAGACAGTTATTTCTGAAAGAAAATCCAGGAATGGACTTTGAGAGTCTAAAGGAAGAGGAAGCTAGACTTAAGTTAGAAAAAGTAAACTTCAAATCTGAAGCTTCTGTTATTGAAAAGAAAATTCCTAAGACTAAAGGCATTATGATAAAAGAAAGGGTAAATCCTGATGCAACCAAGGCCAAATCATAAATGCAGATAGATCCAAGGTCCAAGGGCAAAGAAAAAGTTGGTGAACCTGTAAAGGTTTATCTACCTCCTATGGATGAAGAAGTATCTGTTGAAGATGCTAATCTTACTCTAGTTTCAAAGAAGATTTCTCAAACAACCTCTGACATGGCTCAAGTTGTTCAGAGTTAAGATATAATAAGTTCTGATATGACATTGAAGCAAGCAACCTCTGACATAGCTCAAGTTGGCTTGATATCAGAAGATAAGTTAAAGGAAACCTCTGACATTGCTCATGTTAAATCCTCAAGGTTACTCCTACCAGGATTCACTAAAGCTAAACAGACTCAACCTTTGAAAACTCTGACAAGTGGTTTTGAAGCAAGAGTTGTTACAGAAAAGGAAGCAAGATATAAATCTGGATTGGGTAGTGCTGATGAAAGAAGAGTGCAGAACACAACCAATGATCCAACTTCCTTAAGTGAACCAGGTGTTGGAGCAACTCCTGAAAGATTGAATCAGCTTGAATCTGTACAGATGGTTTACCATACCTTCTTGAAAGAACACATCTTGTTATATTTCATGACAGATGGAAGGGTTTACCACATAAGGGAGAATGTTATACCACTGAAGTATTTTGAGGAATTAGAACATATTCTATTCTTACTTCAAGTGAAGAACAGATTAATAGAAAGTGCTGCAAATTATTTGAAGACTCAAATTCAGAGACAGAAGAAGCTTTATTCTGTTAAGTCTGACAGCACATACTGTCCCAAGTACAGAGATCACAAGGGTGATATTGTCGAGATGAATCCTAACCCTGCTAAGATTATAACTACATTTCTGGGTTATAAGGCTGTAGAATTCAATCTTGAGTCTGACAAGGCATATTTGATCAGACTGGATCAGGACATAAGGAAAGCTAAAATAAATGATCTCAGGGCTGCTATCTTTCAAATTGGTGAAGATACAGTTGAATTGAAGAATGCTAAAAGGAGGATGATTGAAGAACTTAAATATGCTGAGAGATGTTTGTTAAAGAACTATCTCAGAACAACTCTTAATATTAAAGAGATCGGTAATTGAAGCCAAGTCAAGATCTACAACTGCTCAAATTCTGATGTGTATATAGACTGGAGCTGTTATCGCAAGTTAAAGTTGGTAAAGCTTTAGGGACTGTAAGTTGTAGTTATCTAGTCAAATTCTCATGCATTTGTACTTAATTTTTTTGACATCATCAAATATCTGTTAAACTTGTATATTATGCTAATTTACAAGTTGGGGGAGATTGTTAGATATATTTGATAATGTCATGTCTAATATGATTTGTGTTTAGTTTTCAGATCTTACTTAAACAGGACAAATCAGTACTTAACTGGAAATCACTGAAGTCAGAACTTAAGTGGTCAGAACTTAAGTTATCAGGAGATATTTATCAGAAGATAATATCAGGACTTAAAGGAGACTTTCAGATAAGGAAGGCGACTGATTAAAAGGAAAGAAGATCAAGACAAATGCAAGAAAAGATATGCATGAAGAAGGAATTCTATGAAGAATAGAATACTTGGAAGAAAAGATATCTGATTGATATATTTTAGGAAGCATAATTATATTCCATATCAATTAGCGATTATCTTGTAACTATGTAGTATATAAATACAGGCATAGGGTTTACACTATAAGTGTTATCATTATCGAGAATAATATTCATTGTAACCCTAGCAGCTCTCGTGATATTTGTTCATCACTGAGAGAGGACAGTTCCATATTGTAATAGAGTTTATTATATTGAATAAAGTCTATTTTCTGTTACTTGAGTTCTTTAATTCGATTTGATTGTGATAAACACTGTATTCAACCCCCTTCTGGTGTTTAACTGATATGTTGGTTGTTGATAGCTATCACCGTGACGTGCCCACGTACCCTTCTTTGGCGGGTTATGGAGTGTGCATGTGCTTGCTGGGACCCCCCCCCCCTCAGGGTGATCCTGGTGTTGGACTGGATCCAGGTAGGCAGGTGATCCAGGTCATGGGCTGGACCCTGGTTAGGAGATGATCCAGGTCATGGGTTGGATCCTGGCTGGGAGACGATCCAGGTCATGGGTTGGATCCTGACTGGGAGATGATCCAGGTCATGGGTTGGATCCTGGATGGGAGATGATCCAGGTCCTGGGTTGGATCCTCGCTGGGAGATAATCCAGGTCCTGGGTTGGATCCTGGATGGGAGATGATCCAGGTCCTGGGTTGGATCCTGGCTGGGAGATGATCCAAGTCCTGGGTTGGAGATGATCCAGGTCCTGGGTTGGATCCTGGCTGGAAGATGATCCAGGTCCTGGTTTGGATCCTTGATGGAAGATGATCCAGGTCCTGGGTTGGATCCTTGCTCGGAGATGATCCAGGTCTTGGTTTCGCCCTGAGCCTGGGTCTCTCCACTTCACTACTCTGAGTGAGGGGAGTCTTGGTCCACCAGCTGATCCTGTCTCACCCTAGATCTGGGTTGGGCCCTAGCCAGGTTGCTTATACCCTATCATTTCCCCCCACTCCCCCATGCAGATTTTCTGGATGAGGGAGTAGAGAAGTGTTATGTAGCAGTTGTCTTGTTGAAATTTTTTGCTTCTTTCTTGCCCCCCAATCCCGATCTGGTAAGTAGAGACCAATCCGAATTAAGGTAGAGGAAATGGTTGCCTTGACAAAATTTTTCTTCTTTCTTGCCCCTAATCTGATCTGGTGTAGTAGAGACCAATCCGAATTAAAGTAGAGGAAATATGGTTGCCATGGAAAATTTTTTTGCTTCTTTCTTACCCCCCCCCCAATCCGGATATGGTGTAGTAGAGAGCAATCCGGATTAAGGTAGAGAAAATTGGTTGCCTTGGAAAAATTTCTACTTCTTTCTTGCCCCCGAATCCGGATTTGGAAATTTCTGCTTCTTTTCTTCCGCCCCCCCCCCCCAATCCGGATCTGGTGTAGTAGAGATCATTCTGGATTAAGGTAGAGGAAATTAGTTGCCTTGGAAAATTTCTGTTTCTTTCTTGCCCCCCAATCCGGATCTGGTGTAATAGAGATCAATCTGGATTAAGGTAGAGGAATTGGTTGCCTTGGAAAAATTTCTGCTTCTTTCTTACTCCCCAATCCGGGTCTGGAAATTTCTGCTTCTTTCTTGCCCCCAATCCGGATCTGGAAATTTTTGCTTCTTTCATACCTCCCAAACCGGATCCGGTGTTATAGAGATCAATCCGGATTAAGCTAGAGGAAATTGGTTGCCTTGGAAAATTTTTTGCTTCTTTCTTGCTCCCCAATCCGGGTCTGGAGTTGTAGAGGCCAATCCATATTAAAGTAGAGGAAATTGGTCCCCGTAGAAAAATTTATGCTTCTTTGTTGCCCCCCAATCCGGGTCTGGAAATTTCTACTTCTTTGTTTGCCAAGAAAATGATCTAGATGCATAGCAGTTGTTAGGAACCCGGATTTGGATACATATCTGGGTTGGTTGTTGTTATTGTTGGCTTCCAATCCTGGTATGGCATCATACCTGGGTTGGTGTTTTCTTTTAACGTTAGCTTCCAATCCGGGTATGGCACCCTAACCGGATTGGTGTTTGCTTTTCTTGTTTGTGTACTTAGAAAATGATTTAAGTACATAGTAATTGTCTTCAACCAGGATCTGGATACCTATCCGGGTTGGTTGTATTATTGTTGGCTTCCAATCGGGTTATGGCACCATATTTGGTTGGTGTTTGCTTTTAAAGTTGGCTTCCAATCCGGGTATTGCACCATAACCGGATTGATGTTTGCTTTACTTGTTTGTGTACTTAGAAAATGATCTAAGTACATAGTAATTGTCTTTAACCCGGATCTGGATACCTATCCGGGTTGGTTGCTATTATTATTGGCGTTACTCTTATTGTTGGCTTCCAATCCGGGTATGGCACCATACCTGGGTTGGTTTTTTTTTTTTTTAAAGTTGGCTTCCAATTCCCGGGTATGGCACCATAATCGGATTAGTGTTTGTTTTGCTGGTTTGTGTTACTTAGAAATGTTCTAAGTACAAAGTAATGTCTTCGATCCGGATCGGGAAACCTATCCGGGTTGTTGTTGGCTTTAATATTAACTTCCAAATTGTTGCTTTGATGTTTGCTTTCAACCCCGGTGTGGTTGTTTGTCGGGTAGAAGTATGCTTTTCTTGCGGTAATTGTTATAAATAAGAATTGGGTTGGGAAAAAATCTTTTCATTAATTTGAAATTTTCTTCATACAAAATATTGGATCATAGATTGGTTGCTTGCTATAGGCTACAAGGTTTTGGTTGCTTTTTATTCAGTGGTGTTCAATCTGGTTCTTGCCTAGGCTCTCTGGCATGCCTAGGTGGACCGGGATCGCTTTTTGAATTCTGTCTTAGACCCAGTCTTTGAAATATTGGAATGTTTTGCACCACATTGGTCTGCTGAGCTTGTTGACTTTGCTTGAACTTCTTTTCCTGATGGTAACCCCCTTTCGGTCGGTCATCAGAAGTTTTGTTCCTGGATCCTCCATTCTGATTCAATTCTCATTGCCTGGAGAACATTTGTTTCCTTTATGAACCTGGCTGCCATAGAGTAGGAAAGCGGCTAGGCTTTGTGGCTCTTTGTTTATCAGCTCTACAATGTACCTCTCATTGGGTTCTGGATCCAGGTTCCTCCGAATTATGCTTAGAGCCTCCCTCTCATCAAGATTCAAGACTTTGTTGATGGCTTCCTGGAATCTAAGCATATAGTTGAGAGGTGCTTCGTTGTCGTATTGGCGGATTGTTTCCAGCTGACACATGTGTATTTCGTGTTTCTTATTGGCTCTGAATTTCTAAGGAAGGCCCCCCTGAACTCTTTCTAGGAGTGGATGCTTCGTGACGGGATCCTGCTGAACCATCTTTAAGGCCCCCTTTGAGGGTCGAGATGAAGAACCTGGACTTGGTTAAATCGTTTGTAGTAATATATTTGGGCGATTTGTTTAAAGTAATTGAGGTTCTCTTCCGGATCCCCCAATCCATCAAAAGAGTCCCAAAGTTGTAATGTTTGAGATTTTTCTGTCGACGGATGGCTTCTAAGGAGTGACTGAATGGGTAAGAGTTTTTCCCCAATCTCCAATCCGGAATCTTTTTCCATTTTTTATTGGAGCTTCATAAATCATATCTTTCAGATCCTTCTGGCCCTCCTCTTCGTCATCAGAAATGACCTCGGGGGTAGGGTCCCTCCGGTCCTCTTGCCTTTTGTCTTAGCTAGGAGCCTCTCCTCTTCCAGCTGCATCCTTTTCTGGATCTTTAGCTCAAGCTTTGCCTCTTCTTCTCTTCTTATTTGTTCCCTCATTTCTTCCAATTTTTTCTTCTTGGTAGCTTCTCTCTCCTTCTTAGTAGGCTCTTTTTATTTTTTTTCCTTAGCTCCAATTCGGTCGAAGACAGATCTCCTAGATTGTTGAGAGTCCCCAAACTCTTCTTGATCATCCTCTTGCTCATATTCTACCTGAGCCCGGGCTTGTTCATCTCTGTAGAGCCTGATTGCTTCAGCAAGTTCATAGCTTGTTAAGTTAGCCATATGCTCCTCTACAACTGGAACATTGGTGTACTTGTACTGATTGAGCTCTATGACATTTCTGGCATCCCTGAACGGAGTATGCTGCGTAGTGGTTGCTCCTGGAGGGTCTCCTGTCTCCTCCACGTTCTTGAGCTTGAGAGGGGTCATTTTCCTGAATATGGGTACTGGCGGAGGGCCTACCAGCGGTACTTTTTCCTGGTCTTGCCATTACCAATTGTACAAACAACTGACCAAGATTTGATGCTAAAAATGTGGATCTAAGGTTGCTTTTTTTTAAGATTACAAAAAATTCCCAGAATAACAACAAACAAACTTTCTGGGCTTTGCTAACACTACTAAACAAGAACAAGCTCTAGAACACAAAGAAATTATGCAAGCTAAAGCAGTTCTGGGTTTTAAAACTATCAAGACTATCAAACCCCAGGCTTCAAGACTATCAAGGTTATCAAACCCTAAACAATCAAAATTAACAAAGGAGGGCGGGCTCACACAAATGTGGCCTAAAGTAATGAGCTCACACAAACGTGGCTAAAATGAACATTCATATTTAAGAAAGGGTATGGTTGCTTTTGTTCTTACAGGTTTAAGATGTGAACTCTCTTAAGAGTTTGTTGATGAAGGTGAATCCAGGGGCACCGAGACCCAAGGATGGAGGCCCCTCCTTCTAGCGCCAAATGATAACTCCGGTGAGCGGGCGACTCCATTCGACGCCGTTTTTGGACCTTCTGTGTGTGAATGAGGTGTAGCTGCTGGTTGGGCGCCTACAAAACAACACCGGAAGGGGGTTTGGCCCCCACGGCGCCTCCGGCGTAAGAATAAGTAGCTGGTTGGGCAAGATGAAGATAGAGAGGACTTAGGTGGTTGTGTGTGTAGGCTGAGTCTATGAGAGTCTATGTAATGAAAGTGTTTTTCTAACCCCTAAACCCTTCATCTTTGGGGGTATATATAGCCCAAAGGTAGGGTTTAGGGGTTGATACCTCTAGATCAGGGCCGTTGGTTGCTGGAGGCAGAGAACGCCTGGCTTGGGTGAATTGCGTACACGTGTCCAGGTGAGGACCACCTTCATGGTATCCTAACGGTACTTTGAAACACGCCGTGTTTGTCTGATATGTTGGTTGTTGATAGCTGTCACCGTCACGTGCCCACGTACCCTTCCTTGGCGGGTTGTGGAATGTGCATGTGCTTGTTGGGACCCCCCTCAGGATGATCCTGGTTCTGGACTGGATCCAGGTAGGCAGGTGATCCAGGTCATGGGCTGGACCCTGGTTAGGA